>NC_135327.1:37429477-38061781 GCF_023851605.1 Tamandua tetradactyla | reverse complement strand
ATGCATAAAATACAGAATTCCCATATATCACCCTATTATCAACACCTTTCATCAGTGTGGTATATTTACTACAACTCATGAAAGGACATTTTAATAAATGTACTATTAACTATAGTCCACCATTTACAATAGGGTTCACTGTTGGTGTTAATCCTGTGTGTTTCTTTTTTTAAAAGATATTCTCATGAATGGGTGCACATCATCATTTTACTTAGTTAGCTTATCATAGGTGTGAATGGCCAGAGGCACACGTGGGGCCATGGGGTGATCTGGAGACAGGGGCTTGGAAAGTCAAGGGGGCAAGTCATGCAGGGGAAATTTCCCTGCCACAATGTGGGGGAAGCCATGGTGACCATAGTCAGGTCAGCACACCACGGACATGATAAGAATCAAAGGAAAATTGTCCAATTTCAGGCAGCAGGAAAGGGTGGCTGATTCAAGACCTTTTGTGGTCACCTAAGGCAAGGGAAAGCAATCAGGCTCTACTGATTGGGGAAGGCAAGGGTTCAGCCCAAGGGGACAACGAGTGGACCCAGCTGTGCTGTGATGCTGAGCAAGAAGCTCTGCAGACTTTCATACCTGCATTGCCTCAACACGCACTGCTCTCAGGGCAAGTGGGGTAAATCAACCTGCAGCTCTTGGCCTGTGCACAGGGCAGGCAGGAAGTTCTCATCAGATAACACCTTCAGAAGAAGCCCTCAGCCAAAGATGGATGGGAGTTGGTGATTAAAACAGAGGTTTAATAAAAAATTTTCAGTATGTCAAGGTGTTGAAAATAGATAGTATACAGGAAAAGGTACAATCAATGCAAGCCAGGGTCTGTAGTCAACAGTACCATTGTGATATACTTCCACTAAATGTAACAAAAGCATTATACAAAGCTAAATGTCAACAAGAGAGGGGCCTGGGGAGGGGTATGGATTCTATGAATAAGAAAAGGAAATGTCTTCATACAGATTATGGTGGAGAAGGCATGTCTATTTTTACCTAGGTTGGATTGTATGATGTACAAATAAAATTGCTTAAAAATGAACAGAGAGAAACAAGTGCTAGCGAAAATATGGAGAAAGAGATGTACCTATTCACTGTTGGTAGGGAAGCAGTCTCTCTGCAGGGCAGTGTGGTAATTCCACCGGGAGGCTAAGGGTGGGGTTGCCGTATGATTCCGAAACCCTGATACTAGGTATATACCTGGAGGAACTGAGGGAGGGAGATGCAAAGGAACATTTGAACACTGATGTTAATGGTAGAGGTGGCCTAAGGGTACAATGACAGCATGGGTTATCATGTTGGGGCCTATTGTAAAAGTTCCTAGATTGTAAACTCTTAATAGCAGTCACATATATTTAGGTGTTCTAACTGACATTTCTAAATTCTGAGATACTGAGCTATTTGTGTATAACCTGGTCGTTCCCTGGAACTTCAGGTATTTATGTGACACCTGAGACTTACAGTTAGAGCGCTGAAGTTATGAAAGTCAACATTGCCTCATTCTGCAACTGTTGAAAAAGCTGAAAAAGTGATCAGCCATCATCTAGAGATATGAATGAAGCTGATCTGGATAGGACTAATACAAATAAGAATACTGGGTAAAGGATGATATGGCCCATATTTTCAAACTTCAACCTCTGTGTGAGCCCAAAGGGAAATATGCTTATGTGGTGCAAAATTTATATTTTGAGTAGCATATTATCTAATTTAACTTGTATGGTCGATGTATTTGAACACCATAATTACATGGAATCTTGAATAGGGCATGAGATCTTGTTGGTTTGTACATGTTAATGCAATGTCCTAATATATCCCAAAGGAATTTGGGCAGAAAATAAAAAAGCATTTGCAAAGTTCCCTTGGAGGACTGGGGAGAAAGGAGGAGATTTTCAACTTCAGGGTAACTCCTGATATTTTTGCAAGCAATGGGCACAACCAATTCAATAGGCTGAGCCCTCAATCTTGGGGCTCACCTCCATGAAGCTTATTCCTGCAAAGAAGAAGCCAAGCCTACTGATAATTATGCCTAAGAGTCACCCCCAGAGAAATTCTTTTGTTGCTCAGATGTGGCCTATCTCTCTAAGCCAGCTTGGCAGGTGAACTCACTGCCCTCCCCACATGACTCCTAGGGGTGTACATCTCTCTGGCAATGTGGGCCCTCACTCCCAGAGATGAGATGGGATCCAGCATTATGGGAATGAGAAAACCTTCTTGACCAAAAGGGGGAAGAGAAAAATGAGACAAAATAAAGTGTCAGTGACTGAGAGATTTCAGAGTTGAGAGGTTATCCTGGAGGTTATTCTTACGCATTATATAAATATCCCTTTTTAGTTTATGGTGTATTGGAGTGGCTAGAGGAAAGTACCTGAAGCTGTTGGGCTGTGTTCTAGTAGCCTTGATTCTTGAGGAAGACTTGTATCTATGTAGCTTTTACAGTGTGACTATATGATTGTGAAAACCAGTGCTCCTTCTACCCAGGGTATTGGACAGATGAGTAAAAAAAAAATACGGATAAATAAATAAATAAATAATAGAGGGAGATAAAGGGTAAAAATTGGGTAGATTGAAATATTGTGGTTCAATGAGAGGGAGAGGTAAGGGATATGGATGTATGAGTTTATTTTTCTTCTTTTTATTTATTTATTTATTATTTTGAGTGATGCAAATATTCTAAAATAAGCATGGTGAAGAGTATACAACTATGTGATGATATTGTGAGCCATTGATTCTATACCATATAGAGAATGTGCATGGATATTTCTCAATAAAAATATTTTTAAAAAGAAGTAGGCAGAAGAATGCCCTCCCCTCCCAAGATGTCCATGTCCTAATATGTTGTGTTACATGGTGATGGGAAGTAAGGTTGCATATGAAAGTGAGGTTGCTAATCAGCTGACTTTTAGATAAGGAGGTTATCCTGGATTAGTTAGGTGGGCCCACTGTTACTAGGAGATGTGAGAGCGGAAGAGGGAGGCGAATGCGTCTGTCAGTGATGTGGTGCAAAAACTCAATGTGACGTGGTTGACTTTATTATTATTTTTATTTAATTATTTATTTATTTTTGGCATGGGCAGGTACTGGGAGTCAAACCCAGGCCTCCAGCATGGCAGGCGAGAATTCTGCCACTGTGCCACCATCGCCCACCTGACGTGGTTGACTTTAAAGAACAGAGGAGCCTGTGAGCCAAGGATGTGGGCAGTCTGTAGAAGCTGGAAAAGGCAAGGGAACAGATTCTGTCTGAAAGCCTCCAGAAGGAACACAGTCTGCCAATGCCTTGATTTTAGGTTAGTGAAACTCATTTTGTAAGGTAATAAGTTTGCATTATATTTGGTTACGAATTTTGTGGTAATTTGTTCCTACAGCAACACAAAATGAATACAAATACCACATCCCCACTTCCTGAATGAGACATGTTCCATACCATCTCCCCGAGGCTCTAGTGGGATTGAACCCCCATTACATCATGAGATTGTGCATCCCATGGTGCTGGGTCCACTGCAATAAACTGCTTCTTCACTTACCCCTTACTGGCCTTTTCTCTTCCTCGTCTCACTCCCCGATTTTTCTTCAATGCCCCTGGGACTGCTTCCTGGTAAACTACTTGCACCCAAATACTTGCTTCAGAGTCTTCTTCCAGCAGAATCCAAATTAAGGGAAGGGGCATAAACATGAGTCAAAAATTCTGGACAAAAGATCTGCTTGAAAGATTGCAAGAATTTGTGTTTCTACCTCAAGGCCATTGGGATAGTTGTGGGTTGTTTCTACCTGCCCCATATCATTTCACTTTATTCTCATATCAGCATCTAAGCTTTCCTAAGGACATCCCTTGTCAATCAGTGTATGTCTCCAGGTGAGGGCACATTACTCAGACCTGAGGCAGATACATTCCTTAGGCATCAGTGATTGGTTTCAAATATGGACAAGTGGGACCTTTGCTCAAATCATTTTCTCATTCCCCTGGGGCTACCTGGTTGTTGGATCTGAGCCTGGTGTTTCCTGAGGCTATGTGGGCTCTCAAGGAAGGAACTTCTTGAGAATGAAGCTGGCAGGGCAGAAAGCAGATGAAGCTGGCAGGGCAGAAAGCAGAGTAGGAGCAGGAGAGTAAGAGTCAGAGGATGGACTTCTGTGGGTTCATTGGGGCCCTGGATTCAGCCATGCCTGATTCAAACTCTAACTCTGGACTTTTCAGAACTTCTATGAGGCAACAAAACCTTTTTTATCCCCATTTAAACAAATTTGAGTTTGAGTTTCAGCTACTTGCATGGGATTTTATCGGACTGCTGGTCTTTACAGGGGACCTGTGTCCATCAACAGTGGACAGTAGTGGGGCTGACTTATTGAGCCTAATGGGTTGTGTCCTGCAAAGTTGTCCTAAATGGGACCAACCCAGTCTATGGGTGCAAGAAGCTCACCTCCTACAGTAGTGAGGAAGTGAGGGGTGGAGAGTCTGGGAAGATCCTCTACTAGTGAGGTGGTGCTAGCAGCCTGGCATCCATAGAACAAATGGTTTAGGCTCTTAAGTTAGACACCAAACTGCCCAGTCTCCTGGGAGGGTGGCTCTCTTACGTGGGTGGGAGGAAGTGGAAGGAAGTAGAAGGAGCTGCTTTGCTACAAGAGACCAGGTAGAGTGATTAAAAAGAAGCTAGCTCAATCCCCACAGTCCCCATGGATACATGAACCAGCACTGAGCTGGGCTGAAAGCCTCCACTATTTCCAGAGGTGACTTTACTCCACTTCATAGCTGATTCCCAGACCATGAATTCGTTACCCAGGCATTAAGCTCCTACTGTGTGCCAGCAGGGAGTTGTTGGAGGCACTCTTGATTTGCCTACAATCTAGGATCCAATGTGGGCAATAGGCATTGCTAGAATAATGTTTTTTTTTAAGGATGGAAGAGAGGAACAAAAAACTCCAGTGACTGCTGACATCATCAGAAACAGTGGAGGCCAGAAGACAATGAAACATCTTTAAAGTACTGAAAGATTAAAAAACAAACAAAAACCCTGCCAAATTATAAATTTTATATCCTATGAAAACATCCTCCAAGAATAGCCAAATAAAGATATTTTCAGATAAAAGAAAACAAAAAGAATCAATTACCACCAGACCTATACTAGAACAGGTTGAAGGGAAATGATAACAGATGGAAGCTCACATCTTTAGGAAAAAATGAAGAGCTCTAGAAATAACAAATATGTGGGTAAATACAAAAGTCGATTTTTTCCTTAATTTATGCAAAAAACATATTACTCTTTAAAACAAGAGTTGGTCTGTGGGCCAAATGCAGCCCACTGCTTATTTTCCTAATATAATTTTATTGGAGCACAACCATGCCCATTCCCTTACGTATTGTCTAAGGTTGCTTTCGTGCTACAACAGCAGAGGTAAGTAGCTGTGATGGAATCTGTATGGCCCACAGAGCCTAAAATATTTACTATCTGGTCTTTTACAGAAAAAGTTTGGCAACTCTTGGCTTAAAGTAAAAATCAAAACATTGTCTTGAATGGTTTATAACATATATAATAACAAGTACATGAAACTCTAGGGTTGCAAGATTCTTAAATTGTATGCAAAGTAGAACAACATTAACTCTAGTAGTGAAAAGCTAAAGATGCACATTTTAAACCCTAGAGCTACCACTAAGTAATAATGCAGAGAAACAGAGCTCTAAAGCCAATAGATAAATTAAAAATGAAATTCTAATATTGGAGATAGAAAGGAACCTTAAAAGCCATTTTCCCCAACCCACATCCTGTGTCATGTTTTTATAAATAGGATCTGGCTTTTGCCTGAACCACCTGTGAACGTTGCCCCCTCCTTCAGAAATAAGTAGATATAAAAAGAGGGGGTATGTTTGGTGTAATATAAAGTGCTTTAAATAAAAACTTGACACTTTTGGAGAATTCACCCCTTGATGGTCAAGCAACTTTATTTTTCCTTTCTTGACACTTGGCAAATCTGATAAAGACATCCAGTACCTGCTGGAGTGATTTACTATCTTTATGTTTGTTTTGGGTTCAGACCCCAGACGAACCATAAAAAGTTGTGACTCTCCTGGGATAATGGAATAATAATACCCAGACCTTCTTGAAACCTTTTTCTTATTTTTCAAATGTGCTTTCTTCTGTTATCATCCAATGCGTGAAATACTTTTTAAGAAATGTGTTCTAATGTTCACTTAGTCGGGAAGATTATTTCCGTTTTTCTATGAATATACTAGTAGGGGACATACTGTTTAAAATTTTAGTTTTTAGTTTTTGAGTCAGTTAAATAGTATTTTGAATATCTTGTATATTCAAGAGTAAATGATTTAAATAGCCTTAGATCCTTTTTAGTAGCTATTCTAACTAGAGTCTCAAAATGTCAGTAGAACATGATGTGAGAAACTGTTCTGTGATAGAGACTTGTAGACTGCTTTGAGGTTTCTCATCTTCGTGAGTGTTATAAAAGGGAACTGTGAGTTCTTTTGAAGTTTATCCTCTGCCAGGTCAGATGACATTCAGATGATCACCCTCATGGGGTTATTTCATGGGGCATATTTCCATTCTATTCCAAAAAGATAAGGTTCAATTCACCTTACATACAAAATGGATTTTTAGTAAAAGCTAGTATAGTGAGGTGTCCAATTGTTTTCAAGTGAGCAGATGATAAAATTCCTCCTAAGCCCCAACTACATCTATGGACAGGTTAGGGAAGTCAACTTCCAGCTTTCATTAAAGTGCAATTGGGGAACCCCTAGCCCTTTTTGTGACTGTGCAGTACAGTGACATTACCAGATACACAATTCACTCTTACTACGCAGCTATGGCTTATTTTACATCTCTCTGGATTCATTCTAAAATGTTTTGTACATAAAATGATATGTTTTAGACATAAAATTTCCAAATTCCTGCCTCCCTGGAAGCAATGGTCTATGGGATTTCCCAAAATGTTATGTTGTGGTACATAATTTTCCTTTCTATTTCTTGGCAAAGAGAAGCATTTCAGGATGGAGATGATTGATTTAGTTCAACTAGTATAGTACTGGAGAGTGAGTAGTAAGTACAAGTACTTTCTCCAATAAATGATATAATGTTAAGTGGGCTTTTCATTATAGTTCACCCATGTGATAGCTTGGAGTATGAGCTGTTGTCACTACTAAAACAGGCACCTGTGGGAAAATATCTATTTGCACATTTTTCACCTACAAACCTTGACCAGCAGCACCACTGAAAACCCCACTGTGCCAGGGTGGATGCAGCCAGGCTCGGCAGAAGGAATTTAATGCCTGTAACTCCAGGAAAACATGATTCTCTCTGGGAAATGCTCTGCATGGGATATTTGTGTTGCTGTCATATAGAATTCATGGTAGAGGTTTGAAGAAGTTCAACTGTGCTTCTTGAAAACCAAACCAGACTTGCTGCTTAGCTGATAAAAACCAGTGTGTGAGCAGCTGTCGTTTTTCTTTCTATAAAATAACTTCCAAAGGTTTCCCAAAACTTTCAGCAATTTTGCATGATAACATAAACTCAACTACTTCAGATAAGTCTTAATAATATAGTAGCAGCTATTAGCAAATAAACTTGGTACTTTATAGGGATTATTCAATTCAATCCTTACAATCTTATAGTGGAGATACAAACATTATCCTCATTTTAAACTGAGGAATAGGGTAATTAAAGAACTTGTCTAAGATCACAAAGTTAACAGTAGTAATAGTAAATAGCAAAAACAGAAAACTGGATTCCGGAGTCCATATTCTTAACCATTATGTCATTGCCTTGAATTATGAAATTCTCCATAAGTTTACGTCCAAATGTTATCTTCCCTGGATGATAGTTAATAGTGCAACTATTAGTGGACATCAGATGGGATCTCAGTAAAAGAGAACTGCTCTATGCTATAAAGCTTTTGCCATCCATGAGGGCCTTCATAGTCTTATTACAATTTGCTGAGTGATAATTTAGACTGCAAAGGCATTTCCTCATTGAGTCACCACGTTCACCATTATATCTGCTTCCCAACAGCAGAGACTCCTTTTCCCGGACTTGTAGAAATTCTAAAAATATTTACCAGGTGTCTCTGATGCATCCAGCATTGGACAAGGAAGTGTAGGAGATTGAAAGATGAGCAAGGAGAGTGCTTGTCCTTCAGGTACTTGGGCTCCAGCTGGAAGAGCAAGAAGCTGACAAGTAACCACCGAGGTACAGACAAAGTGTAAATGGAGTAGAAGAGAATGAGATCAGAATTTTCTATGACAATATGGGGGAGGCCACATAAAGGAGGTGAGATTTGAGAAAAGCTTTTGACAATGGAACAAGCAAGACTGTGAAAGACAGAAAATGGCCAAGCAGTGTTGGTGAAATAAGAAAAGCATTGGACTAGGAGTGAAAATAGAAATAAAAGAAGATGTATTTTGAGCTCTGCCCATTATCATCTGAGTATCCTTTGTCAAATCATTGAACTGCTGTGTGCCTCAATTTCCTCATTTGTAAAATGGAGAGAGACTGCATCATAGGTTTCTAGTGAGAATTAAGTGAGATAGTATATTGGGAAGGATTTGGTAATGATGTTCAGGAATACAGAATTTTAGAATTTCCTATTGATTCATTAGAAACAATGTTTCAAAGAAGAGATCAACATAAGCAAACTCATATAGCTGGCATCAAACTCTAATAATTGTGAGAGCATCTATTTGTTGGATACCCATTACTTGCTGGGAACTTTGCACATATTACTTTATTTAATTCTCACAATTGACAATGTGCGTTACTCATTACATAGGTGAGTTTCTTAATCTATCTCCCTTTTCTCTTCTATAAGAAATGATTAATATCCCAAACTTGCATGGCAATTGTAAGGATTATACAAGATAATATGTATAAAGTTTAACAGGATCTGGTATATAACAGATACTTGGAAAATGCTTGTTCTCATTTATCCATCCATCCATCCATCAATTCATCCATCCTCCAGTGAACATTTCTGTCAGCCCCAAGTTCATACTCTTGAACTTGCCATTACCAATAATTATACCACCTACTGTTTCCCTACTGTGTAAGGAAGACTTTACCTTGGTTTAAATCCTGATTCCATCTCCTCATGTGGCCTTGATTACACTATTAACTTCTATATCTTACCTTCCTCATCTGTGAGTGGGCATCAAAATAAGACCCATGCCAATATTGCTGTAGGGAGAAATAAACAACTGAACAACTTAGAACAATGTGTGATACTTGTATACTCCATAAATCATCATTGATGTTAGTTACTATCACTTTAGTCACTCAGGACCTTCATCACTGCATGACTCCATGGTCAGTTCTACCTCCATATTATTTCTATTCCTCCACACTAGTCCCTCTAAGTTTCTTTCTTACCAAAAGTCAAAGAAATCTTTTAAGAAATGGAAGTCAGAGAGTGTCTCTCTTCAGATTATAAACCCAGCAATGTCTTCTCAAATTCTTTATTCAAGCTTCCTGCCTGACTTCGTTTCTTCTTTCTAGGTCACCAGTCACTGAGCCTTCTTTCCATTCTTCAATCATGTCAACTTCATTCCTCAATTAGGGCCTTCACACATGCAGCTCCCTCTGCCTGCTATGCTCTCCCCCTGGATCTTTGCATGGCTGATGCTTACTGTTCATGTCTCTACACATTACTTCCCCAGAGACTCTTTTCCTAACCATCCAATCTAAAGCAGACCTTTAGTGACTATTTATTTCATCACCCTATTTTATCTTACTCCCAAGAGCTACCACTCTTTTGATATCTTATTTATTTATCTATTTTTAAATTTCTATCTGTGGAAAATGAAAGTTTGGTGGGAACAAGAACCAGCTATGTCTTGTTCACAACTCCAAGAACTGGGCTTGACAACAAGAGCTCAGTAAATACTTGTAAGAATCTGTAAAACAGGTACGATAGTAGGGTTTGCCTTCCAGGGCTTTTGCAAAGATAAACCATGATAACATAAGGTCAGAGTGAAGAGAAGTGTTCACAAATAAATACATCACCATGGTATCTGACAGATGGAAATACTTACCAGGGGTTCTTGGAGTACAGAGAGAGGAACGCTTCAACCTTCCCAGAATGGCTGGGTGGCTGAATGGAGGAAGGGTGCTCCCAGGTATCTTAGGGGTGAAGGTATTATGAAGCAGAGAGGGTGGCATATATAAAGACACTTGGGGGAGGGAGAACATTTTGAGGTGCAGCAAGAAGTTCATTTTGGTTGGAACTCACAGTGCAAAGGGGAAGCAAAAAGGGTAAGGCTGGAGAGACAGGGTGGCTGGACTGGAGGGCCTGAAATTGGAGGGTAGCTTTCACAAGCCTTTTGTCCAGAGCAGGTCATGCATAGCAGGTTCAACGAAGGTAGTAAGAAAAGTACTTCTATGCAAGTGCTGGAAAGTGAGGGATAAATTCACAGTAAAATAATGAGTCCCTATTTATGGACTACAAATGCTTTCAACAACCCTGCAAGACTGGCAGGACAGCTGCCACTGTGCCCATTTTATAGATAAGGATGATGCAGCTTGGCTTCTTCCTCCAAATATGGTATGTGTGACACCACACTATACCACTTTGGTGAATAATCCTCCAGGGGAGATGGTGCTGGACATTAAAAACTTAACCCAAATTTGATCCATGAGTCTAGACATTTTTTCCCCCTGCGATCTGGAAACTCTACTGACTAAAGTATAGGTGACAAAGAGCGAGGAAGTAAATTCTTAGGGTAGGTTCACTCCTTTTTTTCCTACCTCAACTTGGAAAAAATCTAGGAATTAAATTATAGTTAAGAAATTAGTAAGGCCAGGGAGCTTGCTTGGACTCCTCAAGTTGAATCACCCATTTATTTTCTATTTCCCTTTTTCCCAATGGGATAGCATTGGAGATGAAAGGTGGCACAGGTTTCTAACATTACTGTGCTGGTTTGGAGCTGTTATGTACCCCCAGAAAATGCCATGATCTTTTAATCCATTCCTATGGGTGCAGACCTATTGTGAGTAAGATCTTTTGATTGGTTTGTCTCAATTGAGATGTGGCCCACCCAGTTCAAGGTGGGTCTCAATTCTTTACCAGAGTTCTTTATGAAGATAAAAGAGAGGAAAGCCCTGGAAAGAGCTCAGAAAGAACACCCAGAGAAGTTTGGAGAGAGCTTAGAGAGAAAAGCCCCAGAGGGGCTAAGAGAGGACCCACAGAGCAAGCCATTGGAACCAGACTGAAGGCAACAAAACTGGGAGTGAAGGATCAGTCGATGCCAGACATGTGCTTTGCTATTTGATGGAAGAACCGCAGATGCCAGCAGCCTTTTTTCAGAGACAGTATCTTTCTCTTGATGCCTTAATTTGGATATTTTCATGGACTTAGAATTGTAAATTTGTAAACAATAAATCTCCATTGTAAAAGCCAGTCCAATTTTGATATAATGTATTGTGGCAGTTTTAGCAAACCAAAACAATTAGGGTGTCAATACCAGACTTGAAAAGATGCTCTGGGTCTCCATTGCCATCATCATCACCATCATCAACTCCATCATCATCATCATCACCATCACCAACCACTATTATCATCATCAACATCCCTTGTCAAGTTTTCTATGTGCCAAACATCAAGCTAAAGTGCTTTATATTTATTAGCTCGTTTGACTTCCATTACAATCTCAGATAGCTGTACTATCCTTATTTTAAAGATGAAGAAACTGTATTCAAAGTAAATGTAATAATTTCCCCCAAATCACTGTATTAGTTAGGGTTCTCTAAGGAAACAGAACCAACAGGAAATTTTAGTAAATATTAGGTTTTATAAGACTGTCTCATGCAACTGTGGGAATGCATGGGTCCAGATTCTGAAGAGAGGCCACAGGCTGGCAGCAATGATGAAGGTGTTCAACGAATTCTACAGGAAAGGTTGGCTGGCTGATATAGATATTCTTCTGACTGCTGAAATAATTACCTCTGTCTTAAAAGTCTCCAACTAATTGGATTAAATCCAACTCATTGGATTCCATTGCAGAAGACACTCTCCTTAGTTGATCATAGATATAATCAGCCATAGATGCAATCAGTTGACAGATGATTTAAAAAAAAAAAAAAACAGCGATGAAAAGTCCTTGCAGTAATGGTTAGGTCAGTGCTTACTTGACCAGACAACTGGGCACCATCACCTGGCCAAGTTGATACATGCATCTAATCATCACAGTCACTCAGGTTGGAAGTGACAGAGCTAAGATTTAAAATTCGGATCTCCTTTATATCAAAGTCAGTGGTCTTAATATAGAGCCAGGAAGCCAGCATGGCAAGACCTTATGTCATTTTATCACTTATGCTTGTCAAAGCTGCTGTGGATTGCAGGTATAACTAAACTAAGTGCAGGAAAGTGTTAAGGATAAAGTTACAGAGTGAAGACAATTGCAACACACCAGTCTTCGCTCCTCAGGTTTCCAGAAGGCTTTTGGAAAGGAAAAGAGTCCTAAGAATAAGAAATATGAACCACCACACCCGATTGAGGTGCTGAGACTACTGATTCCCAGACAGTTAACATCTTGGCTTTTCTTCAACATCTTTTTAATCTTTATGCAGCAGGAAGCACAATTCTGCTTGACAAGGAACTGAGAGCAGACAACAGTTTTTGGACTAAGTTACACTATGTGCTTAAAAATGCATAGAAGCATGTATTTTAGAGATTCTTGCACTGTGGTTTGTAATATCAATACCGGTTTGCAAAATCTGCACACATCTCTCCTTTTTGCCTTGTCCAAGATGACTGATGATGAACACATGTGAACTGAGACCTGCAGCACTTTTTTTGTAATCAATGATTTAGTTGACATTGGAAAAATGTATTGCAAACTTCTCATGGATTATTTTCCTCACTACAGTGCTTTTTTTCCCTTTTCATTTTTTGGATAACAAATCTTCTGCTCCATTGCACCTCCATTCCTACTCAGGACCAGGTAAGTTTGACTGCAAACTTTCTTGTGTCTTCCTTCTTACTTAGTATAAGGAACCCTTAAAAATAGATGATAGAGGAGTGTCTTATTAGAATTAAAAATTTTTTTCGAAGGACTTATTTGTAGGTCATTTGAGAAGCCCGATTGTTGGTCTTGGGGAGTCCACTTTCCTTCTCTGGACCTCTCAGCTGCAAAATGCAGTGATTGGATAAGATGAATTTCCAAGGTCTCCTACAGCAATGAGATTTTACTGAAAATGTAACTTGGGTTTTCCCAAATTTGTAGTCCAAGTTTAGTATAGGCACTGCATGGGGTGAAATATAACCCAAGGGAGAACACTTCTTCGTCAGGGTCACGGGTCACAAAATCATGACTTTGTGCCAACTCAACACCCAAATGACCATTTGATTGTCACCCAACAAAAATACAATCAGTTTCATTGCTGCAGTTCTTTCCCAAGTCAGAGTGCAAGGACTGTGTTTTTTATCTTTATATTCCATGGTCTGTAAGAATGCTTGACTCACAGGAAATACCCTATACATACTCACTGGATGAAACCCAGTACTTTGCATTATCTGGCACATAATAGATGCTTAATAAAACTTTAAATGTTTAAATGACTAGGAGTAGGTGGACAGATAGATAGATGATAGAAATCATGTGCTAGTTTGTTAAAGCTGATGAAATGCAATATGCCAGAAATAGGCTGACTTTTACAATTTATTAACATACACTCTTATGGCTCTTAGACTTTGAAAATGTCCAACTCAAGGCATTAATGGGCAATACTTGGACTCTGAAGACAGCTGCTGACATGTGGGACACCTCTGTCACATGGGAAGGCACATGGCGGGCATCTGCTGGTCCTTGGGTTTCAATGCTTCAGCTTCTGGCTTCAGTGGCTTCCTCTCTGAGCTTCTGTATGTTTATCTTCTAACTTCTGTCTCTCCTAACTTCTATGTGCATTTCTTTCTGAGCATACCTGATCTTTTTATCCATGTGTTCTGTCTTTTATCCTCTTATAAAAGACTTCAGTAAGATGATTAAGTACTACTTGGGGCATGCATTAACTGAAATGACCTAATCAAAATTCCCCCACCCAATATATCTACACCTTATGGAATGGTTTTAAAGAACATGATCTTTTCTGTGGTATATATAGCTTCGAACCATCATGCTCCACCCTTTGGACCCTCCAAAAGACATATTCTTTCCATACGCAAAATACATTCCTTCCATCACAATATCCCCAAAGCCTTAAATCATTTCAGTAACAATATTAAGTACAAAGCCTCATCAAATAAGTTACAGGCATGATCTGCCCTAGGGCAAAATTCCCATCTACCTGTGGACTTCTGAAACTCACCCCTTCCACATACATGTGTGGGTCTGTTCTCTTAGCCTAAGGTGTCTTCACTCCAGACCTCAGCTTTCATGGTTGCCTTTGTAGTCATTTTTACTTCAGTCTGTCCCTTTTCTGTCTCTTTTAGTCTGGGCTGGCAGTGGTTTTATTTATATAGATTTTGCAAAAAAAAAACTTGTTGGTTTTGAATGCAATACACAGGGGTCCCACCCATCAGACAACAGGACTTTCCACAAATCCCTTCTGGATAATTGCATTTCTAATTCTGACTCACAGTGAAATGGCTGATTGGTTCCATGTTTGGTTCAATCATCACATGGGGCACCATTGTCTGGAAACTCACTTTCTGAAAGCTCAGAATTTACCACACCATCAATTTCTGGTTTCTTTCTGCACAAGAGTTCAGTCCTCAGTTTATTCCTTTCTTCTCCCATTTTACTATAAACTGTAAGGAGAAGACATGCTGCACTTTCTACATTTAGTTTGGAAATTTCCTCAGCTAAATATCTAAACTTGTCAATTTTTAATTCTGCCTTCCATCTGACATGAAGACTCAATTTTACCAAATTCTCTGCCATTTTAAAACAAGTATTGCCTTTTCCTCCAGGTTCCAAGTTCACCTTCATCATTTCTGTCTAAGTCCTTATTGGAAATATCTTTAGCAACCGTATTTCTACCAACAGTCTCTTGCAAGCAACTTAGGCCATTTCTATCAAGCACTTCACAATTCTTCCAGAATCTCTGTCTTGTCCATTTACAAAGCCATTGCAACATTTTTGATATTTGCAATGTCGGCACCTTCTGGTACCAAAATCTTTTTTAGATTGCTAAAACTGATGAAATGCAATATAGCAGAAATAGTTGGCTTTTACAAAGGGGATTTATTAGCTTAAACGCTTACAGTTCATAGGTTGTGAAAATGCTCAACTCAAGACATCAACAGATGATACCTGTACTCTGAAGACAGGCTGCTGGCATCTGGAACACCTCTGTTACATGGGAAGACACATGGCATGTCTGCAAGTTTTTCTCTCCTGGTTTTTATTGCTTCCAGTTTCTGGCTTCAGTGGCTTCCTCTCTGAGCTTCTTCATATTTTTCTTTTAGCTTCTGTCTCTCTTAGCTTCTGAGTGCATTTCTCTTTGAGCTTATCCAGGGCTTTTTAATGTGTTTTTTTCTGTCTTTTATCCTCTTTATAGGACTACAGTAAGATAATTAAGACCCACCTGGGGCATGCATCAACTGAAATGACCTAATAAAAAGATCCCACCCACAATAGGTCTACACTTAATGGAATGGATTAAAAGAAAATGGTCTTTTCTTGGGTACATACTACTAAAAAACATCATACATATCTAACCTGGACTGTTGGCTCAGAATAGAAATAACATTTAGGGAGACTGCATTCCTTGTTGCAGTTAATTTTTTTCTTTGCTTCAGAATGTTGCATTTCTTATTATTTCTGAGCCTGTTGAAATCAGTTTTTTCCTGGTCTCTTCCATGCTGTTGTCATTGCACCAGGGTCACTGCAGCTATAATCCTCAGTCATACATTTATGTACCCCTTTCTGATGCTCCCTCAGTTGCTTTCTCCTGAGGTGGGTTAATATTCACATGAGCTCACACTATCTTAAGACCCCATGGCTGGGTTTCCTTCCATCAAAATGATCCATTTTGGTATCATTTCCTAGAGAGCTGCCAATTCAAAGCCCCAGTGGCATTAGTGTGAGTACATAACATAGTGCCCAGATGGGGTTTTTCCTCACACACTATGGCTTTGCTTTCTTCTAGGGATTTAGAAGAACTGAGAGGAAATACGGAAACTGAGGAGGGTGGTAGGATTGCTGACACTATGAGGCCAAAACTAGACATAATAGAGTTCGACCAACAGAATTCTAATGCCCTGGCATGTGAAAGGCATCTGAGCAGCAGCTAGAGTGGTGAAAGATCATTCCATCTGACAAAATTTGTTTTTCTAATTTTATCATGCCCTTTGTTGAAGGAAATGAAAAAGATAAATTAATAATAAATAACTAAACAACAGGGGGAAAACTGCAAGCTAGTCTCCTAGATCCTTCCAGTTAACTTCTGTCTTACAAGACAAATAAAGAGAAAAGATTTCTAATATCACATATGGACATAAATCTGGCAAATGAGATTAAAGCTAACCTAAAACAGCTGAGTGTTATGGGTTTACAGGGGATTAATAGAGTACTGGTATTACTTGTCTTTTTTCCCAGGATAGTGGCCATCCCAGATTTAAGTAGCACAGAGCCAATGTGATGCACATCCATCACCATGGCTTCTTGTTGAGTAGCAATGTGTCATTTCAGGTCTACCCCTACTGACGTAAACATAGACGTGTGGTTGAAATCAAATCAACAGGAGGAAATGAAATTAATAAATGACTGCCATTAAATGGGACATTATATCATGGCTTCATGTAAACAAAGTCAAGTTTGTTACATGCCCTCAAAAATT
This sequence comes from Tamandua tetradactyla, assembly GCF_023851605.1. Lineage (NCBI taxonomy): Eukaryota > Metazoa > Chordata > Mammalia > Pilosa > Myrmecophagidae > Tamandua > Tamandua tetradactyla. The sequence continues at coordinate 38,045,024 of NC_135327.1, read as the reverse complement.
CTGTTTTGTTCTTGCTGGTGCAAATTGTTCAACTCTCTTAATATTTTTCTTTTAGCATATATAGAGTGTACTTCTTGTAAATTGAAGTAACTTATTAAAAAGAATTTTCCAGATATGTCAGAGTATCAACATTAAAGGGATAAAAAATGCACATCTTTTAACTAGCTATTATAGCCATTATCAAACGTAATCACACTGAACGGTGGTTACAGCTACATTTTTAATGTATATGTAAGCATGCCTATAAAGGCAAAATGATTTCTTGGCTGGAAAATGTGTATGTCTTATTTCCAAAAAGCATTATATTTATCTTAAATCTATATCATCATCATCAAGATGGCAGTGATATTGTTGCATTTATGGTGAAACTCAAATTTGTGATGGTATTTCTAAAGTGGCAAAGTTCTGGTCCAGGAGAAGGCCTGCTCCCCACCTCTCTTTCCTCAATCTGTCAGTGTGGTAGCTTTTTAACACCAGCATGTTTTCCTCCTTCCATGCATTTAGTCTGGGTGGGTTGGACTGACTCATTTGGTTTATGCTAATGAGTAGCAGTCACTGGCTCAGTTTCCCCATGGGCTCATCAGTAGGGCAGAGAATTGAAAACCTGGTCATAGAAACATTTAACAGCTCCTGTTCCTGCCTGGAGAAGCATGTCCTTTCTCACAACGATTGGGGGAGTCCAGATGAGCAGATCAACTCTGTGGAAGACCGATGGCATGGGCAACACTGAATCTGGGAATCAACAGAATGGGCAATATTGATTCTAGACGACCAACACAATGGGCATCTCTGCCTCTGGAAGACCAGCAGAATGGACAACTCTGTCCCTGGAAGACCAGTGGAATGGGCAACTCTGCCAGAGACAAATGAAATGGGCAACTCTGTCCCTGGGAGACTAAAGGAATGGGCAGCTCTGTCCCTGGGAGACCAGTGGAATGGACAACTCTGTTCCTGAGAGACCAATGGTAGGTTTGAAATTATTATATACACTGAAAAGCCATGTTCTAATCTTGATCCAATCCTATGGTTTAAGGTGGAAACTTTGATTGGATTGTTTCCATGGACCCACTCAATTGTGGGTGCAACCATTTGATTAGATTACTTCCATGAAGATGTGACATGCCCAATTGTGGGTGTGCCTTTTGATTAGAAGGTGATGTGATTCCACCCGTTCAAGGTGGGGTCTTGATTAGTTTGTTGGAGTCCTTTAAAAGTGGAAACATTTTGGAGAAACCTCAGAGCCTACAGAGACACAGATATTTAGAAATGTAGAAGCCCCAGGAGATACCAGCAGCTGAGAGTCAGCAGAAGCTAGACAGGAACCAGAGACGATAGAGATGCAAACATCTAGAGATGCTTGAAGTGCCCACAGAGAGAACAGATGCCTACCTAGGCAGGGAGGTTTGGAAATGCAGAGCCCGGCAGATATCACCATGTGCCTTCACATGACAGGCTAAGCAAACCAGAACCTGGAGTTGTGTCCTGGGAGCTAAGTGAAGGCCCACAGATGCTTAGGGAGGAAACCAGTGGTTAGAAGCAGGAAGCAACACGATTAGGAACAAGGATCAGCAGATGCCAGCTACGTGCCTTCCCAGATCAGCCTTTCTTGATTGTTTTTCTCTGGATACCTTAGTTTGGATATTTTTAGGGTCTTATTCTGGTGTATTGAATTCTGGTAGTATTTAACAACTTAACAAATGGAAAGGGCAACTCTGCCCCTGGAGGAGCAACTGAATTGGCTATTTCTGCTGCTGGAGCTCAGGGATGCTTGCTACAGTTTTACCAAATGGTGTACACACAATGCATTTTTTTCCGATTGGGATTGTCGAAAGCATTTATTTATTATTTATTTGAATAATAAATAAATAATATAATTTATTTATTTATTTATTATTTATTTGAATCAGACATGAGAACCCATATGCTGCTTTGTCATTTTGACCATCAGTAACCATAACTTTGCTGTGGTCATCGTTTAGAATTTTTCCACATCAGAACAATGCAGGGGACTGCCTCCTTGTGCATCTTGCAAAATGGACCACACTAGAACTACCCAGAAGGGCTTGCTCTGATACACTCTGTGGGGGCTGAAGAAGGGGAAGCAGTGTGAGATTGCTTAAGGGACTAATAATCAAAGTGCAACATCATCCAATTATTTTCGGCAATGAAACAGACCATGTAAGGCCATGATAATTGCCTTAATCCTATTTAGAAAACATTAGGGAATCCATTACTTAATCCAGAGAGATGATTAATTTCATAATTCTCCAGGCAAATTCCGTGCCATGGCAAATGGGGGTGAGCATTACAGTTTTCTCCTGAGGAAAAAGAAAGTGAAAAAAAAAGGATGGCATATTGATTATGCAGAAAGAATGTGCTATTGTGAAGATCTCTACAAGAAAGGTTGTTTGGGATCCTGGTGGCTTAGAAATGGCATTGAATGAAATTGTTTTCAATGATAGTCTTTATTGAAGTTAAATTATAACTATATTTAACTCTACATTTACTGTATTTATGCCATTATATATGTGTATTTTGTTCTAATGTTCAACCAACCACTGCATTTGAGAACCTATTAATCCAGGTATTCTCAAAGAGAACCAGTTTTTGAAAATGACCGTCACTGAGTAAAGTTACTGAGCAGGGAATACCACATTCAAAGTGGTGTCTTAAGAAGATGCATTTATCTGGAATTCAATACCAAAGCAATTGAGCTTGAGGGAGGCAGGGAGTTCTATAATCTGTAGGAATCTGGGTGCAAGTTTATCAAAAAACAACAAGAAGAGCACCTCTGTCACAGAAGGTGGCTAGGGGTGAACAGTATCTTCTGTACAGTATCTTCTGTACAGTATCTATACAGTATCTACTCAGAGTTTTTTTGTAATTAGAATGTGCCTGTGTAAGCTGAGGGTTATGAACTGTGTGGCCTCTGGAGATCTCTAAGGAATCATGGATGGGCATAGGATACTGGGGAACAGTGGGGATTGTAGTGAACTAGAGAACAAAAGCCCATTTAAAAGAGATAACATTTAATTCTAGGTAAATTTTCTGATTTAAAAAAAAAAATTAATTAATTAAATAAATGGAAATTCTAACTCTACATGAAAGCTCCTATTTGCTCAAGTGTTATTAGCTATCCGTAATATAAATCACTTAAAATTCCTGCCCAAGCCACAAAACATATACAAATAAAAGAACACGTAAGTGGGCAGCTTGTGTGTGAACCCTAGAAGTCTTTCGCAATTTCTAGCAACTAAACATATTCTAACATGTTCCATGGAATGTCGGTTTATTTGAATTGACATACTTTTATTTAACTTGGATAGGGATTGTTAAGATACAATAGACTTCGATTAATGTGAAGGTTCTGGCAGAAGGGGTGGCTTCAGTCTAGGTCCCAAGAAACCCAAGTAATTATTCTTTTCTGCCCTCAAGGGTTCCTTGGAAGACATTTTGAGAGGCATTGACATGAATAATTTTTGTGGAGACATTCTCAAAGTGCCGAGTCCATTCAGTGAAATACATTTTTTTTCCATTTAAAACACCTAAATGGCTTTAAATATATTATCTGAAATATTTTATGTTAGAATCAAAGTGAAAAAGAGAGAGTGCAAAATTTTGGCCCTACAAGCAAAATAAATATTGTTGTTTAATTAACTCTATTTCAGATAAATTTTGACATAAATTTATTAGGAATATCCATTAAAACAGTTAAGAGTTGCCCTCTTGGATAGATGGTGATCTCTGCCTTTCTGAGGAAACTTTACTCTGCCAAAAATTGCTAAAGAAACTCTTAACAAATGCACTTGCCCACATTTCTCTCTGGGGTCTTAACTGAAGGCTGGCATCACCCGTGCCTCTGTGGCTGCCAGTCGACTCATTTAGAGATGACGAATCCTTGACAAGCAAGCATTAGACTAATGGCTACAGATCCTGTAAATACACACTGTTTCATGTCCTTCCTAATGCACCTCTTGTAGGCATGCCACCAGTCCATCCTGGCCTCCCGAGTACAGTGAAAGGTTTTGTTCTGTCTGAAATAGAAACGAAAGTAAATACTAGAGGTGCCAGAAGCAAAGTGGGGGACGTGAACTAAGTGTCCCTGAGTAGTGGATGCCCATGTTAGGCAGATGGTGGATAACAGCAGTCCTGAGTAAATGGATATATGTGGGAATTGGCCCCTGCAGGCCAGTGAGGAGCTGACATTAGCACTTAACCCAAAAGGCTGTGGATGGAGCTAAGTGTGTCCAGAAAGATCATGGTGGGCTTAAGGTAGGTCTTAGTTTGGGATCCCCCAGAAGCAAATCATGAGATAAGGTTTGAGGGCAAGCAGCTTATTTGGGTTTGGAAAGAAATACAAGCAAGGGTGTGGGGAAGTGAGCCAAGAAAGGAAAGGAAGCCAATCAAAGCTATACCATTAAACTAGTTACAACTGTGAGTAACTGGAGCTCAATCCTTTTGGGAAGCATGGTGCCAGTATAGATCATGTGCCTCAGACTTATCCCACCTGGGGAGAAAGGGCACTGGGATATTTATCTACCAATTCTGGCCAGGCATCTGTTGAGGACTGCTTAGGTGGTGGTTAAAATTCCTGCAGTTTCCAGTTTGCTGATGGCTGGAAAACCCTTAGGTAAAGGAATGCAGGTTCTGGCAGCACCTGAAAGCCAAGGGAGGTGCCTTAGAGGGATAAGGGTGAGGGGAAAGAATGGGGCTTTGGCAGCGTCAGTTCCAGGACCTTGAAGATTCCTAAAGCTATTGGTGTCCTATGAAAGCAGAATTCCACACAGTAATTTACTGTGAATGCTGGTGGAGATCCAGATAGCCTCTCTTAATTTTCTAGTTACAAATTCCTGGATATATTCAAAGAAACTAAAGTTTCTTCCATCTCCTCTTCCTTTTCTTCCTTCCATTCATTTTGCATTTGGTGCCCTGTATTTTCTGGTGTGCTAGGTAGATGCTTAGGCTTCTTCTTGCACAGTTGACCACTGTTTGAAGGGTGGAGTAGATTACGCATAAAGGTGACTTCACACATCTCAGTTATAGATGAAAAGTTAAAATAGTTTCCTCAGTTGGCTGTGACACAGTGTGACGTGACAAGGAGATGCTGCCACTAACTTCAACTAGGGTCCCCACTTTGGGAGGGTATATCCCACGCCAGGTCCTCATAATAACTGTCCTAGTATTTTCTGTCTTGTGCCAAAGCCTCTGTGCGTGGGCTGTACCTTTTCACTCTATATCCCTTGATTGCATTGACCTGTAACAGAGGCAGCTAAGGATAATGGTTACAATTTATGAAGGTTTTGTATGCCAAGTTCCGCTCTGAATGTTTTATGTGGGTTATAAGGAAACTGAGGCACACAGAGATCGAATAACTCGTCAAGGTCACATACAGCTAACAATGCCAGCCTAGACTTGAACTCATACCCTCTGTCTTCAGAAACCCTCTCCCCACCCCTGCATCATCCATCTCAAGCAACTCACAGACCAGCTGGATAACTAGCTAAAGAGGAAAGACACTACAACTATGATTTTGTTGGCTATGAGTTACAATGGTCTCTTGGCAACAGGAGCCAGTTGATGTCACTGCTAGTTCTCCATTTATTATTGGAGGGAACATCAGAATTACAGACATATCCTCAGCAGGCATTTTTCCCAGAAAATTGGGAGAGGAAGCAGTGTTCAGGATGTAGGAGTCAGAATGGGAAGGAGTTGCTCCAGTTTGAAAGGCAAGAGACTTAGGGAATTGATACAGTGCTTCAGGAAGTGAATATTTTCCATTACTGTGGCTTTTGTTGAACTGCCATCCCAGAAAAGAAGGCCATGTAGGACAGATAGTAGCCCTAATCATGGTTTTTTTTTGTTTGTTTGTTTTTTATTGTGCTTCAAGAGTGATCCAGCCTTAGGTTTCTGAGTGCTTTATCATTTGGAGGACATCAGGCAGCATTTAAGTGAAAGGATTGCACAAACCCAGAGGGGAAGTGATTCTGGGCCTGTGTTTTAGTTTGCTAATGCTGCCATAATACAATATACCAGAAATGGAGTGGCTTTTAAAAAGGGAATTTATTAAGTTACAAGTTTATAATTCTAAGGTCATAAAATTGTCCAAACTAAGGCATCCAGAGAAAAATACCTTAACTCAAGAAAGACCAATGTCTGTCACATGGAAAGACATGTGGCTGGCATCTGCTGACCCTTGTTCCTGGTTCTATTTCTTCCAGCTTCTGATGCCACTGATTTCCTCTCTAAGCATCTGTGGGCCTTCACTTAGCTCTCCTGGGACACAACTCTGGTTCTGGCTTGCTTAGCATCTCATGGGAAGTCACATGGCAACATCTGCTAGGCTCTACATCTCCAAAGTCCACGTTTAGGCATCTGCTCTCTCTGTTGGCACTCCAAGCATCTCCAAACATCTGCATCTCTGTCAGCTCTAGAGCAACTGTTCTCCATGGGTCTGAGTTTCCTCCCGAATGTTTCCCCTTTTAAAGGACTCTAGTAAATTAATCAAGACCTACCTTGAATGGGCACATCTACACATTGGGTGTATCACTTTTCCATGGAAACAACCTAATCAAGAGGTACCACCCTAAACAACAGTTCTGGCCCCACAAGATTAGACCAATATTAAAGCATGGCTTTTCTGGGATACATAATAGCTTCAAAGTATCACAGCTTATAATAATGGAAATCCTCCTTTCATGTCGTTACTCTTTACAGAGAAGATGTATAAGAAAATATTTTTGCCTCTGAAATTCCAAAGACAGGTTTTGAGAGAAAGTTGACCCAATGTTATCCTATATCAAAAGTCCCTGTGTGGATGAGAGCTGTTCCTTCTAAGTAGCAACTTCCAACCAAACCTACCACCCTTCACACCCCTCCCTCATAGGTTCCCATGATTTGGAGTTTCGAATCCTGATCCTTTTTCGTGTCCCTTATTCATCTCTCTCCTTCATCTCCCGTTCCCTTCTGAGTGATGCTCTGGCTGGTAGACTTGAATGGTCCTTTCATTCCTTCCCCCTCAACTGACCTCAGGCAAAATGTTTATTCTGGAACGTATGAATACTTACAGAGTTGATGTAAAATTGCCCAAAATGAGTTTCTGTTAACTTTTAGTAGTAACCATTTCAAAGCTAACCTTAGCTTCCCAGTGTGCCCAGAGAATGGGAATGCCTTTAGGGTATGGCCTGGATATGGAACAGAAATGCTTGCAACCACCCAGAACTAGTAGGATTTTCATGTATTTCCTTGTTATTGGACAACCTGATGTTCCCAAGGAGTTGCTGCTTCCAGATGCCAGTCGAAACCTTTGCAAAGGGAAACACAACTCACTATCAGTCTCCAAAGTCTTTAAACTTCGCCAATGCATAACTCCTGGGACACACCCTTATTGGTTGGTGCAGATAGTCACAAGATGGCGTTTCTTGAGATGAGAGCATTTTCAGACTCAAATAATTTACCACCTTAAGACAACACTGTATTGAGTTCACATTAAAGCAATTTGTTCTAACCTCATTATCACGAATGTGCAAGGCAGCTGCAGGAAATTATACAACTGAAAAGCATTTACAGAAATGTTCTGATGCTGATATCTGGGCTGTTTGATCCAGAAACAAAGGGAAATCATGATCTTGTTGGCCACAGTCTCACCAACAGTTTTGCTTTTCTCGACAATCATTTTTAATCCAAGTTATTTTTATTCCTGTGAAACTAGTGTTAGCCAGTGATTTGGGGTTGATAATCAGAACCATGTCCATGTGTTGGAAGTGAACTGCCAGGATTAGTAAGGATTTCGTAAGTACATACCTACATGTTTGGAATGATCTCTAAGGGTGAGCCAAAAGTTAGGATGAAATAATCAAGGAAAAAATAAATATTCTCATCTATAGAATGGGGTGAATAATAAATAAAACATAAAAGTACAAAATGAATTTAGACTTCATGATTAAAAAAAATTACATGATTTTTGACAAAAAACTATTTCTGGGAGCTCTGAGGTACAGCCCAGCTTATTTGGTGAAAAGTCAAATGAGCTTTCTGAAGGAATGCGAGTTTTGTGAGGTTCATTACTCAGTCCAACTACATGGGTTTTGCATAGTGCCAGTTTTGGTTCTGTATATTTCAAAACTTCTTGATGAAAGGATGGTCGATTTCTGGGAAAAGGAAGTAGCCACAGATTGGAAGATGAGATAAGCACTATTAGACCACCAAAACATCTATCCTTTGAAAGGTCCACGCTAAACTCATCAATGGTGCACCAGATGCACAATTCCAGTGCTCAAGGTTTGGTCTGATTTGGGCTTTATGCTCACCTCCTCTCTGCTTTCTGATTTAAAAGTAACCAAAGTCATGGGAACCAGGTTCACTGTCTCTGTCTTAATTTGCTGCTCCTAGGAGGTATAGAAGCTCTGAAAAAGCCGAGCCTTGAAACACCTTAAATTCCCTTCACTAATTACTCCCATGTATTAAGGGTTCTGAAAGAATCAAAGTACCCCAATCAAACGTGGCAGAGATTTTCTGGCTAGATAAATGCATAGAGCAAACTTGCCTCCCCCATTTAGGAGTAAATCCTATATACCGAAGCTCTGAGGGTCTGAGGGAATTGGAGAGACAGACAAGTGTGGTCAGCAAATGGAGAGGGGAAGGACATAGAGGCTGGGACGCCTGGGAGGGTTGTTGTGAGAGAGAAGTCACCCATCAGAGATTGGGCAGCTGGGAATAGTCAAGGGTGTCTAGACCTAGAATTTAGAGACTGAGGAGGTAGCAGGCTGATAGGAGTTAGATAGGATGCTTCTAAGATGAATGTGGCTTCACTCAAGGATTTTGCTTGTACCATCTCTAATAATATTTTAAGACAAACTTCTTAGTTTGTCTTTCATCTCATTTTATATAGTTGCCTGTGTGTTTGTGGATCAATATTTGCTATGCTACTTCTCATATTTCTAGTAGAAAGCATTGAAGTCTCTAGTTATAAAAGCTGGACTTCATTTACTTGGGTGTTTGCTCAGCCTATTCCTAACACATGTGGAGCCAGGGCCAAGTGTATAAATGGAGGCCCACATACTGTAATGTGTCTGATATTTAAAAGTTATCAATCAAGCTAGCAAGATGTTGAACAGATTCTATTCTCCTACATTGACAAATAAAAAAATATGTGTAAACTATGATTTTGAGGAACAGAAAGTCAGCAAAATATGAAGATAACTGAATTTAATATATTATTGTACATGTGCCAGTGTGTCAGTGATATTTAGATGAGTAATAAAATAGACATAGAACTAATAAATTATAAGGTGGTTTTTGTTAAAAAAAATGTTGCCATCATTTCAGTAGTCATTAATTCTATTTTCATAATCAAGATTTTAATGTTATGTTTTATAGAAAATGATGCCAAGTTAGTAAATTTCTACAGTCATTGTCATTCTTTTATAGTTTCCTAAAATTACTTTCTATTTTGAGAGACTTTTTTCTGCTACACCCAAGCAAATGGATTGGCAATTGTTCTAGTTTGCTAGCTACTGAAATGCAATATACCAGAAACAGAACGGCTTTTTTTAAAAGGGGAATTTAATAAGTTGCAAGTTTACATGTTCTAAGGCAGTGAAAATGTCCAAATTAAAACAAGTCTATAGAAATGTCCAATCTAAGGCATCCAAGGAAAGATACCTTGGCTCAAGTAGGCTGAGGAAGTTCAGGGTTTCTCTCTCAACTGGAAAGGCACATGGTAAACATGAAGGCATCTGCTAGCTTTCTCTCCTGACTTCTTATTTCATGAAGCTCCCCCAGGTGGGGTGGTTTCCTTCTTCATTTCCAGAGGTCTCTGGCTGCATGGGCTCTGAATCTCGAGGCTTTCACATGGCTCTAAAAAGGGATTTCAAAATGCTTCCTCTTTTAGAGGATTCCAGTAAACTAATCAGGACCACTAGGAATGGGTGGAGTCACATCTTCCTCTAATCAAAGGTTAATACCCAGGATGAGGTGAGCCACATCTCCATGGGAACAATAAAAAAAAAAAAACCCAGCCAGCAATATTGAATGAGGATTCAAACTAGGGGTGCCTGGGAGGGGCTGTTGTGAGAGAAATCACTCACCCAATTAAATTCCTAAAATGGTATTCAGAAAGGAAATGAAGTATGACATTTGCATGTCAGTTTAACTTTCTGTAATGCTGTTGTTATGATATGTTATCATGGCAATTATTAAAGTATTTTAAGTAGCCCTTATAGTTTGCTATCACTTGTATTGAAATCATCACATTTTTAAAAGCAATATCTAGAACCATGCAGAGAAAATATATAGTTCTCAGATTATCCTTTCAAATTTTTCAATGCTGGGATATTATAAAGAAAAACAAAACAACCATTTGTTATTCAAAGTATTTAAATTTTCTTAAAGCAACACTATAGTACCCATAAGACATTCTATATAGAAATTTATTTTGAGATTGTTTGTACTTGAATTTTCCTCTTTATAAATGCAAATGTTTTCATTTACTGTTCTAATTTCTCTATTTTTCTTTCTCTGGAAGGTTGCTTTGTTGCATAGTTCACACACACTTTCAATTTAGGAAAAAAAAAGTTGTCTAAAATTCCTTAAAAATTGGTCCTTTCTAAAGTAAAATAGCCAAGATGGGGTCTGTTTCTGTAAGGTATTGCTAGTATTGGTAGTGACCAAACTCATGCCAAATAGCTGTAGATAGTGCAAGTTCAAAATTAACTTTATTTTCTACCTAAACCACAATTTGCTCTTTATTTGGACATCTTCTGCTTTCACTTTACTGCTTTTCTGATGAATTTTGTATGTCATCTCAATTAAATCTAATTTTCCTATTAACATTTAGTCAGCATATTCCTTGTATGAGCAAGAGGGGTTGTATAGACAAAACTGATAGTGTTTCATCAAGATGTTCTATTTTGGGGCAAGTCCAGAATATTTTATACAATTCTAAATCATTCCCCAAATATCATTGCTGTTGGTGCAGTTGCCGTGCTTCATAATACCAAACTCAAACCATGTGCTCTGAGCGACACTGAGAATGCTGCTGGTTTTCAGCCAAATTTAGGGCCTGCACATCTTTTCTTTTACCAACCATTTCAGCAACATTTTCATAGATTTTCCCTGAACAATGTTTTAAATTGTTCAATAAAGCCTATGTTTAAAATGGAGTTTTTCAAAAATTTAGTGAAATCATTTAAAATTATTTTATGAACTATAACTATTCACAACTGCTTATCTAATAGCATTTTACATCCAGACCTACATGTGTACAACTTAAAGAGTAATATACTTTTTAACACTGTTCTTCAGCCACCACATCTGAAGAGTGTGCTAATCCACATATCCCTCTGGAACCAGCAACTGGAAGAAAAAGAGGAGGTTCTCTTTGCCGCTGGAGGAAGGATCCAACAAATTAATTGTCTTTTCTTCAGCCAAGCCCTTCAGCTCAAATTTTTCTCACTCCTGAGCAGTGTGTGTTTCTGAATTTGGCCGCTATGGTATTCCAGAAACCTTGATAGCCCTTGGGCACAGCCACTTTTTGTTTCACGTTCTTAGGGCAAGGGATGCAAGATCGTCTAATTGTGTCTGGCTCCAAACTATCACCAGAATTGTTTAGCTTGGGCCAATTGGCTGGACTGTTGAGTCATGAGTTTGCCTGTTGATTTGCAAATTCAGTCCAAGATTGTGGCCTTCTCCAAAAGAGAGCGTCACATTCTTCTCATAGGCCATGTATTGGAATCTTGTTTTTCTTTTCTTTTTTATTCGTAGTATTTATAGGGCCTAGTACAAAGTCTGGTATATACTAGGCACTTACTAAATAATGGTTGAATATATAAATATCAAGAAAATAATATTTCCACTATCAGCAGGTTTTTTATTGTTGTTGTTTTAGCGTGTTCTGTGGCTGCTATTAGAAGGTAGGTATAGCAAAAGTTCTGATAATCCAGGTCACAATGGCAGACAGACATTTCATTTGTAGAGTAATTTTTTTATAGGTAAATTGTGGACATGCAGGCTGGAATCAGTGTTTACTCTTGTATTGTAAATAACACAGGTGAAGATGCCTACCATGTTCAATGGCTGTAGATTATGATATGAACACACATAGATTCAGATTTAAGTTCTCTTACCTTTCTTCCTTTATATTGCTACATCAGACTGTTCCATGGATTTTAGCTTCTGTTCACAGGTACCATGACGAAGGTGAGCAAGATACTTTTATGAGCTTAATGGAAATGAAACACAATGACAAGTGGAAAGGATAAGAGAGAGACAATAAACCATGACAATTTTAAAGCGAGACTTTGTTGATTCAGCTAGTGTGCTGGTCTGAATCTGTGGTGGACCCCAGAAAAGCCATGCCCTTTGATCCTCATTCAATATTCCTGGGTGGGAGCATTTTGATTGTTTCCATGATGATGTGACCCACCCAATTGTGGGTGGTAACTTTTGATTAGATGATTTCCATGGAGGTGTGTCTCCACCCACTGAAGATGGAGTTGCTTACTGGAATCCTTTAAAAGAGGAAGCATTTTGGAGAGAGTCCCTTTTGGTAGAACCACGAGAAAGCCAGCAGACACTGCCATGTTCACCATGTGCCCTTCCAGCTGAGAGAGAAACACTGAATGTCGTCGGCCTTCATGAACCAAGGTATCTTTCTCCAGATGCCTTTGATTGGACATTTCTATAGACTTGTTGTAATTGGGACATTTTCTCGGCCTTGGAACTATAAACTAGCATCTGATTAAATTTCCCTTTTTAAAAGCCATTCTGTTTCTGGTATATTGCATTCCAGCAGCTAGCAAACTAGAACAGCTAGTATGGCGATGTCACATTTTCCCCAAGTATAATGCTACAGTACATTCAGAAAGCAAAATGGCAACAAATAAGTATATTGATGACAGTTCTCCCTGCTAAGAAAGCAGTGCATGTTAGACAGTATTGCCTAAGATCTTGCTAAAAATATGAACAAAAACTTGTGTTTTTGCTTCAAAAGATGTTGAACCAGAAGCAGCAAAAACATCAACAGCAACAAAAATGAGGTGAGTGTGTATAGAGTCTTGCCAAGGACATTGCCTCTTACCACTTGCAAGCCCCTGTTGGTTTGCCAACTGGCATTTGAGTGACAGATGGGCAAATGCCACACTGTGTCCTGGATACCAATAGAAAAACAGTGGTGGGAACTGCAAAGAGTACACAACAAAAAATATTTATTTCAAAATCATTAAATAATTTACAAAACCTACAAAAATTTGCCCCACTAGAATTTTCTAATACCAAAGAGACTATGTACCTATTTCTTGGTAGGAAAGTGGCTCTGATGCTTCTTGTGACTGGTTAGGCTGGGATAGAAGATGGTCAGAGGTGAAGATTACAGGGTTGACCCCTGTGATTTCTGGTTAGCAATGCTACATGACTGGGTCAATTGAATAGTGCAGCTAACAAAAAAAAGCCAGTTACCCTTGAGGCCGTGGTATTAGAATGGGTCAGTAGTAAATATTTCTAATGGAATTTTTTTAGCAGTTAAACTATAACATTGATTGAAGAAAGTACAGGAATCATGAGTTTACAGCTCCATGGTTTAAAAAAAAATAAGCACTCATATCAAGAAACAAGAATGGAGAGCCCCACCCCATCAAGATGGTAGGGTAAGATGCTTTAGGGCTCTGTCCCCATAAAGAGGCTTTTAACAACCAGCAAGAACTGGCAGAAACATCTTTCTCAAAATTCCAGTTGAGAATCACAGTTGCAGGGTAAGCACCGGATCAAGAAAATGATAGGATTTTGTGGTCCCTTAGCTGGCACTTCCCCTCCCCCCAACACACTTCGTGTGGAACCAGCCCACAATCCCATTGTGGATACTTGGTACCAGTTGCATAAGGAACAGAGTAACCTTTGTGCACATATTGGAAACATACATCTGTTCCAATCTGTCTGGTGGTGGCCTGAAGGACTTGCTGTCCCAGAATTTGCCTTGCATGTAAAAGGCAGTTTACTGAGCTCTCCTATAGTCCTACAGAACACTGTGCGAGAGCAATCAAGTCATGCTGCCTGGGGCAAGGGATTTCCAGCTGTGGGACATACAATGCAGTGCCCACGACCATGAAGAAACTGTTTCACAGGGAAGAGGAGAGGTTTGTAACTATGCAAACAGGGGAATTCCTAGGGCTTCATAACCCAAATAAGATACATGTACAGAAAGGATTGGGGAACCCCCAGTGCTTTGGCCTGATGCTATTCTCAAAAGTCATTGTATGGATAAACCATGAAGGGAAACGCTTACATAGATCAATCTACAAAGACTGGGAAGGTGTTTTATTTCCTTCTCCCTTCCTATTCCCTCTTTCCTCCCCTCCCCTGCTCCTCCCCACCTCTTCTTCTAATTATTCTTCCTCCTCTTCTTCTTCTTCTAGTTCCTGGCATTCAAGGAAAACTCTATCAAAGTACTAGCTGGATACAAGCTTGTTTCAGTTTGCTAAAGCTGCCAGAACGCTGTGTATGAGAAATGGATTGGCTTTTTCAAAGAGGATTTATTAGGTTACAAATTTATAGTTCTAAGACCATAAATATGTCCAAACTAAGGCATCAACAAGAGGCTACCTTCACTGAAGAAAGGCTGATGGTATCCAGGCTACCTTTGCCACATGGCCCTTCTCTCTTGGGTTGACTTCAAAATGGCTCTTTCTGTTCCTTTGGATCCCTCTGGCTTGTCCTGGGACATTTTCTTTTTGAGCTCTCTCTCTCTCAATGAACTTTCTTAAAGGACTCCAGTAAAGGATTAAGACCCACCTTGAATGGGTGGAGTCACACATCCATGGAAACAACGTAATCAAAAGGTCCCACCCAACAATAGATTTACCCCTGCAAAATTGGATTAGAAGAACATGGCTTTTTCTGGGGTATAACAGTTTCAAATCAGCACAAAGCTTGAGGAACAGATGCTGTCTAAATTCCAGTAATAACACACAAAAATATAAAATATGTTTCAACAAAATATTACAAAACATGCAATCACACATGAAATGATATCCCTGGTAAAGGAGAGGAATAAAGCATTACAAACCATCAGTGAGGAGGATTAGACCTGACACTTTCCAAAAAAACAAATGTTTCTTAAAAAATGGTCCTAATTATGCTCAAAGAGCTAAGGGAAAACATAGACAAAGAACTGAAGGAAATCACAAAAATGACAGATGAACAAAAAGAGAATATCAAAAGAGATGAAAATTATGAAAAGGAACCAAACAGAGCTGAAGACCATAGTAACACAAATTAAAAATTCTCTAGAGAGGTGTAGCAGCATATTGGAGCCGGCAGAAGAAAGAATCAGTGAACTTGAAGATAAGAATTGAAATCATTCAGTCTGAGGAGCGGAAAGAGGAAAGAATGAAGAAAAGTGAACAGAGCCTGAGGAACCCGTGAACACCATCAAGTGTACCAGTATACACATTGTGGTACTCTCAGGAGAAAGAGAGAAGGGGGAAGAGAGAATAGTCAAAGAAATAATGGCTGAAAACTTCCCAATTTGATGAAAGATGTGAATATACACAGTCAAGATCCTCAGTGAACTCCAAACAGGATAAATTTCTAACACCAAAGATAGAGAATTCTGAAAGCCACAAGAGAGAAGCAATGTGTCACATACAAAGGAGCACTTAGTAAGATTTAGTGCCAATTTCTCATCAGAAGTTACAGAGGCAAGAAGTCATTGGGAAGACATATTTAAAGTGCTGAAATAAAAATATTGCCAACCAAAAATTCTGTATCTGGCACAACTCTTTTCCAAAAGCAAGGGGGACATTAGGATATTCTCAGTTAAAGCTGAGGGAACTTCATCACCACAAGACTGGCCCTAAAGGAAATGCTAGACTATTCTGTAGATTGAAAGGAAAGGACACTAGACAATTGACTGAAGCCAAAAGAAGAAATACAGATCTCCAACAAAGTAATGATATGGTAAAAATGCCAGTACTATTGTACTTTTTGTGACTCCGCTTTTTACTTCCTACAGAATCTAAGAGGCAAATGCATAAAATGTATTGATAAATCAATGGTTTTGGACCCATGATGTGTAAATATGTAAATTGTGAAAAGAACTACATGAAGACAGGAGGATAGAGGGGTATAGGAACATAGTTTATGTACGCTATTGAAGTTGTTAAGTTGGTATCTTAGGGGAAGGAGATTGTTATAGATTAAATTTAGGCTCCATGACAACTGCGGAGAAGATATCAGAGAAAAATGTAAACTCATAGAGACAGTAAGTAGAGTACAGGTTACCAGGGGTGGAGGATAGGGACAGCTGAGAGTTACTGAAAAATGAGTGTAGGGTTTCTGTTTGAGGTAAAGGAAAATGTATAGCAATGTATGGCGGTGGGTGCAACATTGTGAATTTGATTAATTTGAGTTTTGGGGGGGTTGGGATGGGAAGATTTATGTTGTATATATATTTCCACAATAAAGAAAAGAAAGAGAAACTAAAAAGATGGCAGTTAAATGTAATATATGATATTGGATAGGATCTAAGAGTGGAAGAAAAAAGGCTCAATGTACATTATTGGGATGTCAGAAAAAATTGGAACATAGACTGTAGGTTTTATATTGAACTTAAAATTTATTGAACTTAATATACACTTAAGATGATTACATAAATGACTATCCTTGTTCTGAGGAAATGTACATGGGAATATTACGTGTTCTAAGAGAATCATATGTGCAACCACCTCTCAAATGTTTAGAGAGTGGTTAGGTAAGATAGATAGACAGACAGATAGATAGGTAGATAGATAGGTAATAGAATGATATGAAAAAAGTGACAAAATGTTAAGATTGGTGGATCTGAGTAGCTATCTGTTGGAATTTGTGGGTGGTCTCTGTATGGGTTTGTATTATTTTTGCAACTGTTGTGAAAGTTTGAAATTATTTGAAAATAAACAGCTATAAAATCAAGAAACAAAATATTACCAGTTTCCCACCCCCCTGAATGCCTGTTATCTTCTTCCCATAATCTTCCAAATATTACCCATTACCCTAAATTCTAATGCATGGCTTCATTTTGCATATTTTGGAAATTAAGCAGTATAAAATTTTGCGCATATGGCCTTTTTTCTTTTTTGCGCAGCAATATTTGAGTTTGCTTCATTTTATTGTATGTAATTGGAATTCATTCATGCTTATGGATATATAGTATTCTGTTATATTGCTATATCATAATGCTTTACTGTCAATGAGTTTTGGAATGTTTCCCAGTTTGGGACCATTTCAAATAATTCTGAAGTAGATTCTTATACAGATCTTTTGGTGAAACATGTACATATTTTTATTGGATAAATATCTAGGAGTGGAACTGCTGAGTCCCAAGGTATATGTTTGTTTTGCTCTGATTAATACTGACAAACAGTTTTTCCAAGTGTTTTGGATCAGTTTTCACTCTCACTAGCTATGTGTGAAAGTTTCAGTTGCTCCACATATCACCAACACTTAGTATTTGTCTTGGATTTTCCTTTTAGCCATTCTAGTGGGTGTGGAGTGGTATGTCATTATGTTTTTAACTTGCATTTCCCTGATGACTAATAAAATATTTTTTCATATACCTATTGGTTTTTTTTTTAATGCCCTCTTTGTGCAATGTTTGTTGAATTCTTTTTTCTTCTGGAGTAGTGTCTTTTCTAAATAGCAAAGAGTACATTCTAATTATGAGTATAAGTGCCTCGGCTAGTAATTCAAGGGCTATGTCTGATGATTTCGGCTTGATACTAAGATGTAGCTACCACATTGTTGTTTGGAATTTAAGACTCCCTAAGAAAGTAACATTCCCTCATCCTCTTTCTTTTTTACCTAGGACAGCTAGCCATTTGATGCATGCCAAACACTTCAATATCTACAATCAGCTTTCACCTCAACTCTTTGGCATGAGGGACTTTGAAAGGGAGACTGTCTACTGTAAACCTTATGCAGCTGGTAAGTGAGAATTCATTAACCCTGTTTCAACCATGGGGGTCTCTAGCTCATTCATTTCTGCCCCCTGTACCCACTCCTTCCCATTATATGGATTTGAAGGGGGCTCGCTTCTGTTATTACCACCCTAGCAGATGGACAGCTGCCCTTTCCCTTCTTCTCTTGTCACATCTCCTTTTTACTGGATATATGGGTCTTGCAGGACAATCAGGTGGGCATGTGCACATAGGGAGTTACATGGTCTGCCTCCTGCTGGAGAGTCAGGCAGTGGAGGGGATGGATGTCAGTGTAGACAGGAGAGGAGTCTAGCAGATGTGGACCATCACAGGCAATGGTAGGCTTTTGCCTGGGTGAAGGCTAGGCAGCTGGTGGTTCCTGGCCACTCCAACAAAGCCCTTCTAATGGTTCCTAATCTGGTGCTTGGAAAAGTTGCATAGGACACCAGTTGTCAGTCCTATTTTTCTTTATTTCTTTCTTCTCCCCATAGCTTGCAAGACTCTCTTTCTAATCATGTACAAAACTTCTTCCTTTGTGCTATTACCAAAAATCCTTTGTGTGTGAGAATCTCTTTTGCAGAAGGATAAGGACCTTTGTGACCCCAAAGTCCATATCCTTTTTGTCTACGTCTTCTTCCTTTCTGCTATAAGGTGCTTCTCAAGAACAGAGCACTTGTGTGGAAAATATCGAGAAAATATTGTCTGGGCACACAAATGATTAAAAGCCAAGGAATAATATTAAGTTGAGATTCCAGTTTCTTTCATGATGTTGGGGATGTAAATCAGGATGAGGGGATGATGGAGTAGGTTGGAGTTAGGAGAAGAACAGTGATGCAATGTGCTATAGGGACAAGACTCATCCTTGTGATTTAAATGATGTGATTACTTGATTCTAAGGGTTATTTGGAGTTTTTGCTTATATTTAGAAAATTATTAGGCAAATTCTGAGCACTAATGGGAAATATTACTATGCTAATATTAACTTCTTTTTACTTTGTGTTTGAATTGAAGATGATGTAGAGAAATAGGAACACTCATTCATTGTTGGTGGAAATGTAAAATGGTGCAGCCTCTGTGAAAAATAGTTTGGTGGTTCCTCAGAAAGTTAAGTTCAGTATCATCTGGGAGCTGGTTAGAGATACAGAATTTTAAGCCTTACCCCAGGCCTACTAAATCAGAATCTGAATTTTAACAAGACCCCAAGGTATTCATGTACACATGGCATTTTGAGAAGCCCTGTATTAGCTATAAGATCCCAGAGGATTGGGACTTCTTGTTTTTCTTTGTAGTTTTCCACACAAATCATAATTGCATAAACAGTCAATTACTCTGCAACAAGACAAGGAAAAAATAATCTTAAAGAAGCAGATAGAACCCGTGTTTTCAGAAGTTTTCATGAAATATGCATTGACTGTCAATGGGTAATCCTCATATTCAGGCTAATTACTGGCTTGTCATAGTTCAATTCCCAGTTAGTTACTTGGGGAAAGATCTCTTTTAGGGCAGCTCCATCAACTGGCACTCATTCCCTGTTTACAAGTATGGGAACACAGTATGTGCTAATTCTGAAATAGGAAAGGTGTTACCCAGGCTCCAGTTGTGTGATAATGGATACTGGTGGCTAGACAGGCTCAATCAAGAGCTACTGATTGGCTCCAACTGGGTTGAGTTGCATCTGGTCCATATTATTTGAAGGTAATTCTGATCTTTGGAAACAAAGGGATTAATTTTGGGGAGAACCATTGTAATGCCGGAGATGAACTTTACTTCCTTGGTAATTTAAGAACTTTTGTTACTAATTACAATATATGGCTATGTCTATATATTGTAGATGTATCTTTTTAAAGCATTAGTTTTCAAGCTTGAGCATGCATCAAAATCCCTTGTGGGGTGGGGGATGGGGAGTTCTGGTTAAAATACAGACTCCTGTGTCCTGCTCCCAGAGATTCTGGGTCAGTTAGTCTGGGATGGGGGCCCAAGAATTTACATTTTGAGTACCCACCCAGAGGAGGCAGATACTGCTGGCCCAGGACCACCCTCTGAGACTGACTGCCCTAAAGAACAAGTATACTAGTGGCCGGTAGTAAGAGAGGGCAAATTTTGGGGATTTTCTTTTCTTTCTTTTTGTCATTAACTTTTTTCCTGCATTCGTCTGCAGCTGGATTGCTGGCTGTTTCCTTTTATAGTTTTAATACCTCTCAAAGTCCACTGATGAGTGGTATGGGGGCAGGGAACTGCAGTTCTTCTCAGACTCTCTCTGTATTTAACTCTGTTTCTAATTTATAAGACTTTCTTCTCATATGTGGCCTTGAACAGTGAAACCAAGGTATAGTCCAAGAATGGCCACTGACTCTAGCCACTAGCCATATCTGTCTTAGAAGATATATGGATATGAGAGTGACCTGAGACTCAAAGATGGGAAAGAATAGAACAGGTCATGCTTTTTTCTTATTTACCTTAAATAAAATGCTACTGCTCTCAACACCTGGTTTTGTGAAAGTTTGTTTTAGTTTGTCCCCATCTTCTAAGCGAGTTGAGGAGGGGTGACCAATGAGCTGCATCTACTATGGACACGGTTGGGGTTTTCCAATGAGCCTGGTGCCTGATCTGGGGTTCTGAGTCAAGTCATAACACCCTGGGGAAGGATGGGTCACATTCCCCAAAGGTCAACTCAAATCCCATGACCACAACATAACCCTGTTACCCCAAGAACATCCATATTAATGCAAAAGGGGTAAAGGGTAAATTGATATTACTTATGACTTAGAAAGTGGCTTAGGATGAAGTCTTATAATTGCTGGAAAAGTTGGAGCCACTTTCTTTTGAATGATCCACTGGGACCCAGACAAAAATGCTTGTTCAGAAATATAAGAAAGGACAAGTATATTGTTTCTTCAACAATACAAGGGCCCCAAGATTAGTATGACTCGTAGAGTCACATGGCTTCTTCTGACTGCCTTTTACAAGGCTCAGAGTGATTGGATGGCTCAAAGGAGAAACATCAGCATATGAAAAACAGTGTAAACATCACTGATGAATCCCTAAAAGACCTCCTGTAGCAGGTATTACATGCAGATACCATAGGCCAAGGTTCTGACCAGGACTCAGTGTTATTTGACCATTTTAGTGCACTCAGTCACAACCTTACCCTGCCAGTGTACTCTGGCTTTACCTGAGAGCTTTCTCTGGCTGCCAGGGGAGGCATGGTGTGCTGGTTTGAAAGGATATATGTACCCTAGAAAAGCCATGTTTTAATCCTAATCCCATTTCGTAAAGGCAGCCATTTCTTCTATCCCTATTTTATACTGTAGATTTGAAACTTTAATTATATCATCACCTTGGAGATGTGACTCAATCAAGAGTGGGTATTAAACTTGATTAGATAGAGATGTGACTCCACCCATGCAGCTGGGTCTTGATTAATTTACTGTAATGCTATAAAAGAGGAAACATTTTGGAGAATGTAAAAGATCCTGAGAGAGCAGAGAATGACACAGCCATGAGAAGCAGAGAGTCCACCAGCCAGTGCAACACCTCCCAGGGAGCTTCATGAAAGGAAGCCAGGAGAGAAAACTAGCAAATGATGCTGTGTTCACCATGTGCCTTTCTACTTGAGAGAGAAACCCTGAACTTCATTGGCCTTCTTGAACCAAGGTATCTTTCCCTGGTTGTCTTAGATTGGCTATTTCTACAGACTTGTTTTAATTGGGACATTTTTTCAGCCTTAGAACTGTAAATTAGCAATTTATTAAATTCCCCTTTTAAAAAGCCATTCCATTTCTAGTATATTGCATTCTGGCAGCTAGCAAACTAGAACACATGGTAAACTGGAAATGCAGGGAAATAAGGACTTATGCCACCTGGCTCCAGAAGCCAGTGGAGTGGGAGTTGGGGTATAAATGGTTTCGCTCTATTACCTCAGGGAAAGAATACATCTAAAGCAGGTCTCAGAGCTTCTCCTTGGGATTAAGTCCTAGTTGCCCATTTCTGCCTTCTCTTCCCTGTAGCACTTCCTCACGCTTACCAGTGTCCTGAACCCCTTCTGTTCTCTGTGCTTGGCCATACAAGCTAAGCATCAGAAAAGGGAGGCTCCTTGCAACTTAAAAAAATTGCAGCTGCCTATCTGATTACTACCATTTTCTGTCTTGATGGGGAAGGCAACAAGGTAGGAAAGGCTAGGAACCTAATGCCAGATTTCCTTCCTGGAACTCAGGCATGCTCCAATGGCCAGGAGCCTAAAGCCAAATTGTTGGTGTGGCCCATGCAAGAGGAAAATCTAGAAAACATGATACAAGAATTTGAAAGATATTAAGGGAAGATTGATTAAATGTTACCAGAAGAAAAATCTAAAAATAACCATCAAACTGTAAAACACAATGAGTGAACCCTAGTTTAAACTATGGATTATAGTTAATAGCATAATTATATTATTATTTCATCAATGGTATTAAAGGTATCACAATAATGTAAAATGTTAATAATAAGGAAACTTGTGACAGAAGGTAGTGGGAGGTCTGTATTATCTGCATGATTTTTCTATAAACCTACAGCTGCTCTTATAAAAAAACAAAGCGATCAGAAATTTTCAGAATTTTCAAAATTTCCATTTGTCTTGCCAATAAATACCTTCTTAAATTAAATTTTTAGCATTTCCAGTATCCTCTTTAAGCCAATGTGATTCGCTTGTTATCAAAGATCAAACCTCCCCAAATGTTTTCAAACATAAAGTCACTGGTTGTTTTGAAATTTTGTCCCACCCAACACTGGATAAAATCTGAGAGGCTTTGGTTAGGCTTAGAAATCGTTTCAAGAACTGCATTTTTTCATGATAATAATATCTATTGTAAAGAGATAGATCTTGCACATAAGGTGGAAAATTCTATTAAGCCGACAGACGTTCACAGTGGGCTGGAAAGAACATGTTTTTTCAGGAAAAGCCCATGGTAAAGATTGGCAAAACTGGCATTAGGCCAGCTGGCTCAAACTATGCAGCAAACTTTTGAGGTTAGGCAAAATTGAAAACACATTTGGAAAAATTATTCCCCTTAATTTTGAAACCCATGTGTATTTCAAGGGAAATTTAATCTTTGTGTTTCTAATTCATTTACACTCAACTCATTAAAAAGTTATTTTGAAAGAGCTATTTCATTTTTGTATCCAGGAAATATTATAAATCCCTTTAACAAGATTCTTAACAGCTTAGAAAAAATGTCTTTGAGATAAGAAGTCATGTTTGGACTGCCTTAAACAGAACTCATAAACAGAGGTAACAGACAGCAACATTGTGCCACCCCACCTCCCACCCCCCGGGGCTCTGTGGGCTGTGTATTTTGCTGTGTTAAGCACTGTTGATGAAGAGGGTGGGGGTACTATGTACCTAGTGATCCCTGCCTCTTCTACCTTTTAATAATGGATTCCCCAATGAACTGTTATTCCCAATGACATGGATTGAGCTGTTATACTTGACATAGCTTAGATTTTGAGCTTATATTTATATATATATTCAACAATTTAAATGAAGGTATTAATATTATAGGTTAGAATTAATGGAATAGCTGATAAAGACTTTGATTTAAGTCTTTCCACAAGAAGCCCAGAGGATGTTAAATCTTGCTAAGCAAAGGAGACTCTAGGAAAGTAAGGGAAAAGGAAGTGAGCAATTTTGTATATTTAATTTGTAAAGAAGCACAGTGAACGAAATAAGTAATAATTTTACATGCAATTTCTGGGATGAAATACAAAAGCACTTTTATTACATCAAAGTCTGAAAATTCAAGAGATAAAATGTTAGTCTGAAACATGGAAGAAAAGTGGATTTGTTCCCAATGGCTGTGTTTCTAAAATATAACAATTATTGTAAGCCTCAAAGTTAAAGCGTGTTCAGCTCTTGAAGAGGTCAGTTTGTGATGAAAGAAGTTCCTTCAGTTTCTGAAAGTAAAGGAAAGAAATAAAGCCTTGATTTGATTGATATTTTTGATTTATAACCAGCAGAGGAAACTTAATTTGCTGAGCTCCTCTTTTTGGGTGGCTTCTACAAGAGAGTGTGGACTGCCAAACAATAGCAGTCAACTCAATTAGCATAAGCCAAACAGCCACTAAACCCACCATCAAGGTTAGTGATGCACTTTAAATATGTGGTAGGACTGAGCCCTTTGGTCCCAGAGCCAATTAGCCAGAGAAGGAAAAGCAGACATGCTTTGTTTGTCCTTCATTTGCAACAGGAAGAAAGACTACTGATCTTGCACACTCTTTAATGACAAGCAATGGTACTGCCAAGTGCTAGAGGGCAAATGGCATTAGCTGTACACCAAACTCCTGTCCTAGGCCCAAGATGACAGCCAAAATCTCAAAATGGCTGCTTTCTCTGGACTCTACACTCCTCACAGCAAATGTTAACTTAATCTCATGTTTTCCTGGTAGTAGTGGTAGGAGCTTTGACCAGCAGTTCTTTTATAAAGAGGTTAGTGAAAGTGCTTATTTTAATACTATGACTCCTTCTTTTTGGTGCCAGAGAAACTCTCCATGTCCATGTGCATGGCCATATTAACTCTAAAGGTCAAATAAAATCTAAGTTGAGGGAAATACTTGTGGGGCAGAGAACTAGACCTTGAAGAACCTACACTGATACTCTGAGGATTTCATTTTCACAAATATGCCCCGTTGCCTGAATGGTTAGCTACACCAAGAGGAATTCTATAAAGCTGCTTGGAGAATGCATGGGTCTAGTCCAGGAAACCTGTTGCAAACCCAGAGAACATAACTGTGGCTTTTCTCTGTTCATCTCTAATGAGTGGGGTGGTGGGAAAGTTATCCACATTTCACATGACAGTAAGGTTTAATGATTTCTGGCTCATTCTTGCAGATTATCAATTATCAGTATACTGGAACAATTCATGAATTCCAAAATTATTCAGTGAGTGTCTGTGCCAATCCCAATAGAAATGAATATGAGGAAACTCTGACCTTAAGATATTAAAGTTAATTTACCCATAGAAGCCCTTTTTGTTTGGTCTCATCTCTTAAGTGTAGTAGGATCCAGATGGTCTGGGTTTGAATCCCAACTGCTCCTCTTTTGATGTGAAATCTGTTTTCTTATATAGATAATCATCTTAATTTTAAATGGTCATACCAATGCCTACTTTCAGAAATGATAAAATATGACACTAGGAAATACCAGCTCTGTCTCACCCACATGACAATACAGTGTTTTGAGCTGCACAGTATGCTAGTATTATGTTTCATGTTTTATTGTGATGATTTGGGGAGGTAATTCTGTGTTAATGATTTGCTGCTCATAATCATGGAGTAGCCTCCAAAATACCTTAATTCCAAATTCAAATTTAATCATAAACATATGGCCTCCTTCTTATTTAACATTATAAAGGAATGAGTATATGATCATACATGATATTTTTGGAATATGCTCTGGTGGCCATTAAAATCAGAACAATTTCTGAACCTTTTGTTGTGTGCATCTGCTCTGAAGAATTGATTGGAAGTTACAAAATGTCCTTGGAGAACTTTGCTTTATTTAGATTTGATTACCTTATTAGAATGTGATTGCTATTCTCTTTGTGATCAGCCACATAATTGTGCTTCACCAGTGTTCATAAAAGGAATGAAATGTTGATGCTATATGAAGCCAGACCCTGTTGCCCATGGTGCTCTCCCATGTACCCAGTTCCTACTAAAATCTGTGAATGTTCTGGGTTAAGGGGTGCTTAAAGCAGACAAAGGGGTTCCATTTTGCCATAGTTCCCAGTCTGGGAATCTACAAGCAGAGTAAGTATGACAATAAGACACACTTTAAAGTCACTGAGCCATGAATCATTAATGAATGGAAGGGAGCTAAACCCTCGGGGCCTTTATCCTGCTTTAAATTGTATACAGATAACTGCCCTGGGGTTTCACACACCTTCTCTCCACCCTCCTTCAGTCTTCCTCCCTTTGTCTTCCTCCTTTCCTACTCAAGAGCTGTTGGTGGGTGGGAAGGATGAGCCCAGAAGCCTCACCCACTCTTCTCTCTGCATCTTTGTGCCTACCTGCGGCTGCTGCCCAGGGTTTACCTCTAACTGCGACCTCTCTCCTCAGCCCAGGACCCACATGCCCAGTTCCCACCTCTGAAGTGTGTGTGTGTTATTTATATGAGTATGACATTAAGTCCCAATTTTGTCCACAGCCCCCTTTTGACACTCTTGAGGTTGACCGACGACCTGTGCCAGTGAAGGGTTCATATCTTGCAAAAATACTGATGCCTGGGTCTGACCCCCAAAGGTTCTCATTTTCTGGATCTGAGAGCACAGCCCAGCATTGGGGCTGTTATTTTCTTCCTACATGGTTTCATTGTGCAGCCAGGAATGAGAATCATCTGCCATATTTTCTAAGGCACATTGGAGCTCCTGATATATCTCCTTAGTACAAAGTCCTTGAAGACCTGAGCACCTCCTCCATCATCCTCTCCCAGGCCTCCTGAATTTAAGTTCAACTATGACCAAAGTCCTGCCTCCTGCTGTGGGGGAGCTTGTGTTATCCCAAATCACTCCATTGTAGGGGCATGCTTGGTGGTAGCCTAGCAATATTCAACAGGATTTCTCTGGCTCCTTTCTCTTTTCAACACTGCAAAATTTCTAGATCTCTGCAAAATTTCTTCTTATTTCTTCCTGAGTTCTTTTGGTGATGTCTACAATGTCCTGCTGATAATTCTAGATTGTGATTTTCAAAAGGGTGAGGACTTCTGCCTTTTCACAGGAATATACTACTAACCCTTCCTAGCAATTCTGGCTCAGTAAACATTTGTTGAGTGAATAAATGAATGATTGAATGAATGAATGCCATAGCCACAATGATTCTGAGTCAGCCGTCAAGCTTCCTCATTGTTCTCTGCCCTGTTTTACAGGTTTCAAAGATGTGATGTTCCCTGACAATGACCATTGAGTGGTGAGTATGTGTGTGTGATGGACCAGGCTGAGGAACCTGCCCTCTTTTTTGATAAGGACATTCTCCATATAAATGATTTCATTTCAGGCCAGTCTGTCCAACCTCCACACTTGTCTGGAGTCACCAAGGCCACTGCGTGCTGCCATCTTCCATCTGAAAATTTAATGAAGATTGGGACTTTTCCCCTAATGGTCTAGGAGGAATGGCAGCACCTTAAGATCGGGCTTTTCCTTCTAGGTGCCTTTGGGTGGGTGTTACCTAATGAAATGGTCTAGACACTCATTACCACCAACCTGAAGGCTATGTTATTTCAATCCCTACTTTTCTCCCAGGTTTTGGAAGACAGCAGTGCAAAGCTGGTCATGGAGTACCTCTCAGTTAGCATTCTATTAATGTATAAATGATTGAATAATTGAGTGAATGAATGAATATCTGGAGATTTTTGCCTTTGATTATATACATTTCCAGTATAGGTCTCTTGGGTCATGGAATATTTAACTTTCTCTTTATGGTACATGGACCTTTAAAGTTCATTTCAGAGGAAGGTCAGTGGAATCACATATAGGATCTTGAGGTCTCCTGAGTTCTCCATGTTATTAGACTGCAGCTGCTAGCCGTACGCAGTTACGGGGCAGTGGAAATGTGGTGGGTGGAACTAAGGAAGAAAATTGTAATATTATTGAATTCTACTTAATTTAAATTTAAAAATTGATATTCAATTCAGTTATTGGAAAACTTTTAAATATGTTCAGAACATGTTGAACATGTGAATTTACTTCTTTAAATGTAAATTTTATGAACTCTAAATAAGATCAAATATTTCTGATGAAAATATATCATCGTAATTGAGGTGCACTCTAAGTTTGAAAGATGTACTAGATTTCCAAGACTTAGCACAGAAAAAAAGAATGTAAGAATATAAAATATCTCATTAACATTTTTTGGTTTAGATTATATGTTGAAAGGATAATATTTTGGGAATATTGGGTTACATATAATATTTTATAAATTAATTTCACCTGTTTCTTTTTACCTTTTAAAAAGTGGCTACTAGAAAATGTGACATTACTTAGGTGGCTGGCATGATATTTCTATTAGACTGTGTTCTTATCTGCCTTGCATTGAGAAACTGCCTGGTTACGAGGCCCTGGTAGAAATTAAGGGGTGCCCTTGAGCCCCGCCTTGGAGAGTCTTAAGTTACAATTTCACTCTGAATTGAAGCAGGACATTTCCAAAGTGAACTGAGAGATACTAAGCACTGTATTTGTTTTTTAGTTTGTGTGCTGAATGAGATCCGGTGTAGTGCAGTGTTAAACCAAGCATCTGCCGCACGGTGTGACTTCTATGTTCTCAATAGTATTTGCATAGATTAAGAATTTATACAGGGCCAGGCACTGTGCAAGGTGTTTTAGATTCAACATAGCCAGTGCGTCCTCCCAGCCATCAGCCCTGTGAGATAGGTTCTATTATTCTTCCCATTTTACAAAAAGGGAAATGGAGGGTCAGAGAAGTTAAGTGACTTGCCCAGGATTCACAGCCAAAATTTGAATGCAAGTTCATCTAACTAAGCCCTTTATTTCCCAACTCTTTCCCATTGGGGTGACGGTCCCTTTGAAGGAGGAAGATGGGTCAAACAGTCCTGCTTGATGCTTGTTGCCCCCGTGATTCTAGGCTTTGTTGCCTGACACTTTCATTTCAATTATACCTTTGGCCTTAAGAGCCAAAAGCTGGGCCTTAAGACTGAGCTGGAGTTGAATCCTAGCTCTGCTAGGCTCTAGGAAACTGTTCAGCCTTTCTGACTTGCATGTATCTCATTTTGAAAATGGGCTAATAATGACTATGATTCTGAGGAATGAGTGAATGAATTCATACAGAGTAACTAGCAAGGTCCTGGCTTAGCCTAGTCACTTATGAGCTTTAGCTTATGGTTTCCTGTAAAGAGATGAGAAGAGAATTCTCAGACTATAACTATTTCTATAGTGCCTATTGTTAAATTTCCTTTTCTTAGACCCTGAAGTTAATGTCCACGAATAGATTTTAAAATAATATATACGTTCTTTTAAGTCTAGTTTTGGAACTTCAGATGGCTTAGCTTTATTTCTTCCTTCAACAGGAAAGTAACAACAATAAAAACAATACAATTTCTCAAACCCACACACACCCCAACGGCCTTTACCAGCTTCCCCATGAGCTGATGGAAGGAAGAGATGGAGAAACCAAAGCTAACAGGTGACAGTGTGGTAAGGCTGAGCCACTTCTGCCTCTCCTGCACACGCTGTATGCACAAGGCCTTCTTTTCATTCAAAAAGAAGACATTATTTTACAGTTATGGGTTTCAGTACTTATGCGGGTAACTTGGAGGACTAGCCACTCTCACACCTCCATTTGACCCTGAGGGGATCTTAGAAGTTCCTGATTCTACTATTCCCACACTAAGAGGTCACATGGCTGGCCTGGGTACAGGTTTATAAAAGAACCAGGATCAGCGCTTAGGTCTCCCCATCCTTACATCAGTTGTCTTTCTTCTACACCCTTCAGCCTCCATGTGCAAGCATGCATGTGTGGGTGTATGAGAGAGAGAAAGAGACAGTCTGTGTTTATATACATCTTTAAACCATTTGAAAGTCGAACATAGCATGCCCATTTACCCTTAAATATTTCAATGTAAATTTCCTAAGAACAAGGATATTCTCTTACATGATCATAATATAGTACCCAAAGCAGGGAATTTAACACTGATACAATAGTATTTTTCAATCCACAGCCCAAATTTAAATTTTTTTCAGTTTTCCCAGTAGAGTTCTTCATAGCCATACTCTGTCTCTTAAGTCTCTTAAGTCTTCTTTAACTTTGGACAGCTATTCGATCTTGTTTATGAGTTTTGGCCTTGGCAATTTTTTGTACTTTTTTTTTTAGTATGAGCAGGCACCAGTTATCGAACTGAGGTCTCTGACATGGCAGGCGAGAACTCTGCCTGCAGAGCCACCGTGGCTCACCCTTGACCTTGGCAATTTTGAAGAATACAGGCCAGGTCATTTTATAGAATGCTGTTCATTTTGGTTTTGATTATTTGAGCATCTAAATAAACAACGAGCAATTTGGTCTCAGGTATGAATGTGCAAGCCTAGTCCACTCTTTCTCTGCCACTGAATGGGGCTATAAAACTTGAACCAAATGCACAGAGTGGATATTTGAAGACTCTGAAAAAGAAATAACAGAAGAAGAGTAGAATTCAAAGTATCATTGAGCTAGTGATTAATTTACCACCAGTTTTCTTTTCCATCCCTCCTACCACTTGGCCCTGGAGGCAGATGCAGTTGTAGATGCATAGTAAAGCTGAGTAAGCAAAATCTCAGCTTTATTGTTGGACAATTCAAAAGGAGCACCACAGGGAATTAAAAAACATTAGGGAGGTAATGGACCTGAAGGAGCGCAAGAAAACTGACAATAAATTGACCCATAAATTTGTATGCTGTGCATGTGGATCTGATCTAGCAAGATTATGGAAGATTTTGAGAATTGAACTAAAAGACAGACCAATGTCCAGATCCTGGACCTACCACTGGAGGCACATATATGTATAAGACTGAAGAGCACAGCAGAGACCTTTTTTTGTTTGTTTTAAATTTAGATTTTTAAACTAGCAACTATTATGAAGGTAGCGGCTATAAACGTTTTTAGGCAAGTTTTTGTGTGGGCATAAGTTTTAAACTCATTTGTGTAAATGCCTAGGCGCGTGATTGTTGGATCATGTGATAACACTATGGCTAGCTTTGTATGAAACTGTCTTTCCAAGTGGCTGTATCATTTTGCATTCCCGCCAGCAATGAATGAGATTCCTATTGCCAGCATTTGGTCAGTGTTTCGGATTTTGGCTAATAGGTGTATAGTGGTATCTCATTGTTTTAGATTTAAATTCTCCCATGATATATGATGATATATGATGATGAGCCGCTTTTAATATACTTACTTATATTTAATATGCTTATTCCCATTTATACCTCTTTGATGAGGTGTCTATTGAGGTCTTTTGCCCAATTTTTAATTTAATTGCTTACTTATTAGTTTTAAGAGGTTTTTTTTTTGTATATTTCAGATAAAATCCTTTATCAGATATATGTTTTGCAAATATTTTCTTCCAGTTTGGTCTCTTCATTCTCTCAACAGTGTCTTTCACCAAGCAGTTGTTTTTAACTCTGAGTCCAACTTATTCATGATTTTTCTCATGGAGCATGCTTTTGGTGTTGCATCTAAAAACTCATAATCAAATCCAATGTCACCTAAATTTTTCTCCTATGTTATTTTTGAGAAGTTTTTATAATTTTGAATTTTGCATTTGGATCTA
The DNA here is from genome assembly GCF_023851605.1 of Tamandua tetradactyla. Lineage (NCBI taxonomy): Eukaryota > Metazoa > Chordata > Mammalia > Pilosa > Myrmecophagidae > Tamandua > Tamandua tetradactyla. The sequence continues at coordinate 38,013,797 of NC_135327.1, read as the reverse complement.
TTATTCATTTTGAGTTAATATTGTGAAGGGGATACATTTTGCATTGAGATTCTTGCTTATTAAGTGGATGTTCAGTTGTTCCAGCACCATTTGTTGAAGAAACTGTCCTTTTCTCCATTGAATTATCCTGCAAAGCTTTGAAACTGCAGGCCACCAGAGATGACCTGGAACAATCTAATCAGGTCAATTCCTGCTGAAACAAACAAACAAAATGAACAGTCATTATAGGACTAAAACAAGACCAGGAATTCTATAACGTGATATACAAAATGCCTGTTATGCACTCCAAAATCATTCAGTATATGAAGAACCAGGAAAATATTAACTCACTCAAATAAAGCTAATCAACAGATGACAATACTGAGGTGACATGTGCGTTGGAAGTATCTGACCAATATTTTAAAGCAGCTAATTTAAACATTCTCCAAAAAGCAAGTGTGAACCCTTTTGAAAAGAATGGAAAAATATAAACTCTTAGCAGATAAACAGAAATTATAAAGAAGAACCAAACTTACTAGATAGATTCAAGATCAGTAAGGAAATTACAGAGATAGGAGTCAGTACAATTGAAGTTAGAAAAATGGAAATCATACAACCTGAATAAACTTGAAAAAAAATGAGAGAAAAATGAAAATAGCAGGAAAAAAAGAGAAAAATGAAAATAGCAGAAAAAATGAGAGAAAAGAAAAATAGCAGAATTTCAGGGACCGTGGAGCAGAAATAAAATTCTAACATTTGTCTTATCAGAGTACAGAAAGACAGGAGAAAAAGTATAGCGAAGAAAAAGTATTTGAAGGAATAATAACTGAAATTCCTATATTTGGCAAAAGATAAAACTTACAGATTCAGGAAGTTGAGCAAACACGAAGAAGTCTATGCACAAACACATCATAATTAAACTTCTAAATACTAAAGTCAAAGTAAAATTCTTAAAAATAGCCAGAAAGAAAATGATGCATTAAGTACTGGGTTATAACAATTTGAATGACTGCAAGTTTCTCATTCAGAAGCCTTGAATGCCAGAATTAAGTGACGCAACATTTTTCAAATGCTGAAGGAAAAGTACTAGCAAACCAGTATTTTATAACTAGCAATTGTATCCTTCAAGAATGAAGGTAAAGATGTACCAAGATGAAGGAAAATCAAGAAACTCATTATCATCAAATCTGCGCTAAAAGAATTGCTGAAAAGCTCTCCAGATAGAAGGGAAATGATTAAAGATAGAAACTCAGAAAATAAGAGATGAAAGAAGGACAAGAGAAATGGTAAATAGCCCGGTAAATATAATAGATCATTCTTCTCCTCTTGAGTTCTTTAAAATGTTTGATGGTTGAAAATGAAAATGTAAGCATTTTCTGATTGCATTTTCAATGTTTGTACATGTAATATGCAAGACAACTACAATGTGAAGGTGGAAAGATAAAAGAACCTATGTGTGGTGGTAATATTTCTGCATTTCACATGAAGTGGGAAAATATTGATTCTACGCTGGCTATAAAACGTTACGTACATATATTATAATCCCTAGATCAACCAGCAAAATTTGTATGAAGATACAATACAGAAATAGAAAAATTAAAATGAAATACTTTTAAAATCATCAAATAACCCAAATGAAGCAGACGAGAGGGAACTTGAGGAATGAAAAACCTTGTTTAAACAGAAAACCCTGAATAAACAGAAAACAAATAATAAAACATATTGGTTAATTAAATTAAATCTAAATGGTCTAAACAGGCCAATTAATTGGCTGAGATGACAGACTAGATAAAAAACACGACTCACCTATATGCTGTCTCCTCCTGGAAAACACTTCAAATGCAATGATATATATTAATAGCTGACAAAGTAGACTTAAGAGCAAACAAACCTACTAAGGATAAAGAGAGACATTCACAAAATCTTAAAAAGCATCAGTTCACAAGAAGACATGAAAATCTTAAATGTGTTTGTACCAGAAAACAAAGTTGAAAAATAGGTGAAATAGAAACTGGTAGATTTGAAAGAATAAATAGACAAATCTACAATTATAGTCAGAGATTTCAATAGCCCCTTCTCAAGGATTGGTAGAACACACAGGTAAAAGTCAGCAAGTTACAAGAGTCTTGAACAGCACTACTAACCAAGTTCATCTGGTATTCATAGAACGCTCTACCCCAAAACAGCAGAATATACATTCTTCTCATATGCACATGGTTCATTTACCAAGATGGATCATAGTCTAGTCCAGAAAACAAGTGTCCATAAATCCAAAATGATTCAATGTATACAAAGTATGTTCCATGATCACAAAGGAATTAAATTAGAAATCTGTAACAGATAGGAAAATACCCAAATATATAGAAATTAAGCAGCATACTTTTAAATAACCCATGGGTCAAAGGGGGAAGTTTCAGAGGAAAGTAGAACATATTTTGAATGGAATAAAAATGAAAATACAATGTATCAAACTTAGAATGCAGTTAAAACTGTGCTTAGACTGAAATTTACCATTTATTAAATGTTTAAGTTAGAAAAGCGAAAAGCCTCAAATCAATAAGAAGAAGGAAAGAAATGATATATGTAAAACTAAAACTCAATGCAATTGAAAAGAGAAAACAATACTGAAAGTTGATGAAAACAACAGCTCTTTCTTTAAAAATTTCAATAGAATTGATAAACATCCAACAAGAATGCAAAGAAAAAAAGAGAAAAAACACAAATTAGAAATATCAGGAATAAAAGAAGGGATGTCCATACAGACCACACAAATGATAAAAGCAAAATAAAAGAATTAAGTAGGCACATACATTAAGCAGCATAGATAAAATGGGGTGGTGTTTGGTGTTGGATGTGAAGATTCCAACGCTCCTTTTTGCCCATCACAGATTCCCTTGGGGCAACCAGTATTCTCCACTGTCTGGCCAAATGCTTTGGGTGGATTCCATCCCCAGATCCAGAATGTGGGCTGTGGCTCAGGTTGGGTCAATTTGAACAAAGCTTTCTCCTGGCTGTAGTGATTGCTTTGAGTGGAGAGAGGAAGGTGAATCAGAATCAATGAGACCCAAAAGAAGTTTGCTGGGACACTTGGCATAATATGAAGCCTGCACTGCCAGACAGCAGTACAGATCCTGAGAATGGATCAACCGCAGTGCAAAGCAAAGATGAAATATTTGAATATCTGGATCAAGCTGTACCTGAAGCCATCCCTATAATTCTCAGTAATATGAGTCAACTCAGTGCTTCCTTTTTAAATTTTCCTTTCCTTTTCAAAATGTTTTTGGTTAAGCCAATTTGAATTGGATTTCCAGTCATTAACAACCACCAAAGACAAGAAATGTGATGGCTGATTCTTCATTAGGTTTTGCTGAATGCATGAGTCTCTCAGAGTGGGTGTTGGAATCCTTTACTTCCCGCATTTAGTGGTTAGATTATACTAATGTCTACCCCAGCGAATTACTTCTACTATTTTTTTGGGAGGGGGAGGATGCATGGGCAGGAATCGAACCCAGGTCTCCCACTTGTCAGTGGGCATTCTACCATTGAACCACCAGTACACCCCTATTATTTCTTATAGATAGAAAGTTTTCTGCCTTTTTAAAAAGGAACTGTATCCATTATTTTATTTTATTTTGTTTGAAAACAGAACAAAGATACAGAGAGCAGAAGGCAGCATCCTGCAGTTGAAGTACAGTTAGGTGTTCTTGGGCCTCCTTGCTCTTAATACTCCTTCTCAGCTCCCCTTCCATATTCCTTGAAGGCACCCCAGGAAATCTGGGAGAGGAAAAATGAGAGGAGAGAATAGTGAAGTTGGAAGACCCGGTGCTACCACCCTTCAGCAGTGGGATTCTCAGCAAGGTACTTAACCTTTCTAACCACTGGGTTTCTTCACTGGAGAGAAGCAATTGCTACTTCCCTGTGGGTTGTTGTAGGATCTTATTACAAAGGACAGTTCAACTGGTGGCTTTTATTATATGAATTAACTGAAATAATTTTGTTGACTCTAACAATATGGTAGCCTTAATTTAACACAATAAAAGAGTTATCAAAAAAAGTTTGTTATGAATAGGAGTCTAGTAAATCACCTCTTAGCAAGTTCACTGCTCAATAAAGTTCTCTGAGAATGTCTTCTTTGGAGAAGGAACTCTCACCCATGCTTACTTGAAATCTGAAGTGTCAGGATTTGTTTTTAAGCAAATTACATCCCTAATGTCCTCAAAGATCTGTCTATCCAGCTAGATGCAGGAGGGTGTGAAGCATTTCCGAAATGTCAGGTTACCTGGCCTGGCTGCAAACTTGGGGCTGGGGTAAAACTCCAATGCAACCTTTTTGGGGGCTCCATATGGCCAGGAAGAAAAGAAAACAACATAAATTCTTGGAAAGCAGGGCCCTGGCTGTTTAATTTACTTCACATTGCTCCCTCCCAGCACCAGGCTCCAGTGGGCTAATGAATACGAGATGTGGCTGCAGACATGACTGGTGCCCACGTACCCTGGCTCAGTTGCTGTACTGCCAGCTTTCTGGAAACTTCTTCTATATCTGCAGCCCCCGTCAAGCTGATCCTGGTCCCCTGGATGGACATCCGAAAAATGTATCCCACTCACTTTAGCACCATCACTAGCTGACAGTCCCTTCCCCCTTGTGTGTACCGCCATCTGGGACAACTTAGCCATTGTCTGTTAGGTCTTTGAAGCTTGATTATAGTAGAGGGGAAAACAACAGCTATGAAAGAGTGTCTGTCTGCTCTAGGACACCAAGGCAATCATTTTTCTCTCTTTCTTTTTTTGATTCACATATTTTTAATCATCTTCATACAGAATCAAATATTGGTAATGGAATGTATTCTAGAATCCTCTTTCTTGAATGAAATGAGCCCCACATACAGCTATTTGCTAGGTCCCCTAAAACAAGTGAAAACATGATCATGTTTACAAAAGATTTATTCCAGACCTCTTGTCTTATTTTTTTCTTGAATGCCAAAATAATCTAATTTCAAGGCCTAAATACTGATAAGATAATTCTTCCATTGCTTTCGCTCCATGTCTTCCCCCACTCCCTATTCCAACACTTTATCCTGAAGAAATAGTTGTGACTGTAAATAAAGTTTATTGTTTTCAATAAACCTTCATGGTCAACAATAGGAGAGTAAATTTTAAAAGAACCCTTACAATGATATATTATGTTAGCAACATTCCTGCAGAAATGTGACCATATTCAAGGATAACCATATCTATGATATCCTGTGAAGGGCATGCATTTAAACTACAAAGTCATGTGTATTTTGTGACTTTATTTTGATAAAAATTAATAAATGTGTGCATGAAAGAAAAGACACTCTTCAAATAATTGTCATCATTTCTGTGGAATAGAATCACAGAATATTTTTCTTTCTTTCCCTTCTCCCTCTCCTTCTCCTTGCTTACTTGGGTATTTGAATTATTTTACAATGAATTCGTGTCACATCTGTAATAAAATATGCCTTAAAAAGTAAATTTAAAAACATAATGGACAGTCTAATGCTACACAAACCTAATTTATACCTAGAATTGAGTGCCAGGCACAGTACAATCAAGACAGCCAAGATTCTGAAGGTGAGAGTGACAGGGACACAAAATGGCAAGTAGCCAATACATACCTGGTGTCTCTTTTTGAAAAAAAATAGGTAAATTCAAATATCTTTGATAGTTCAGGAATTCTCAAGTCATTAAATCAGGGTAGCCACTGTAGCAGAGATACTGGTTATCCAATATCCATCTGCTCCTTTTGCTGCTAGTAATAGTTTCCCTAAGTTTCAGCTAAAATTGGCCCCTCATCTACAGGACTAGCCTTCCAGCTACCCTTCGGTGAGGCATGGCTGTGTGAGTAATTTTTGGTCCAGGGCACATGAATGAGGTATGAGTCCCATCTCTGAGCCAGGCCCTTCTCTTCCTGTCTCCTGAGCATTGGGTTCTATGCATGGTACTGTGAGCTAAAGCCACCATCTTAGAACATGAAAAGCAACTCATTGTTGAGGATGGCAGAGCAACAAGAAATGAGCTGGGGTTCTTCATGCTGCTGAGCTGCCATATCAACCCTGGATTACCTATTCTTGGACATTCATCGTGGTCAGTTTTCTCTGTCTCTCTCTTTCTCTCTCTCTCAACACACACACAAACGCACACACACACACACATGAGTAATTTAGGGTCCCATTCTGCAACCCTTGCTTTCTTTCTTTGTGTTTTTTCTGCTCCCCTACAGGAAGTAGTTCACCCCACTTCTTATGCTAAGCAAGCACAGAACACTGTTGGGTTCTTAGCATATTAGGATGCCTGTAGTTTCTCATTTTTTCTGAAACATAGATATCAATTCCTAACCTAGCAGATTCTTGAAGAAAAAGTTGTTCACAATCACTGGAAAGAGATATTTTCAATATGCTGATATAATTTGGGAATTGAAATATAGATAACTGGTTATATAAAAATTGACAGCTTTTGTGGTCAAACCTGAACACCTAGTGGTCTGCACTGACCCCATAAGACTTACTCTGTGCAAATTCAAATGAACTGCACTATGAACACTGCACAAAAATAAGCAAAATGTGAGAAACAAGAAGCCTGGACAGTGAAGATATAAGAAAGTAAGATAGTCCTGGGGAGCAAGCAACCAAAGGGGAGGTCAAGGAAAGGCATCCAGCCAGGAGGCATATTTTAAAAATCACAAGGATAGGAAGATGCTGGATGTAGGGTTCGTGACAGTGGGCACTGGTCTGGCTGAACGGAGAGCTCAAGTAGGGAGTGGATGGCAAAGGCCCTAGAAAGGTAAGAATCATTGTTGGGCCCTTAGATACAGAGGGCACAACCCTGGACCTTATTTCTTCTTTGCATCATGACTCTAGATCCATTCAATAGATTCCAAACCAGCTCTTGTTATCATGCATGACCCTTTAATTCTCATTATGTCTACCATCTCCAAAACCATATGATAGCTAAGGTTTGTATACATGTTTCAAAACAGGCAGTTCAAGCACCCTTATTGTTTGTGCAACAGATACAAGGAGCTGGTTTTCAAAGACTTCTGCTGCATAAGATGGTGGCTGGAATTCTAACTTTTAGCTAAGTCTCTCCAACTGAAGTGATGGAATCTAAATAATTGACCCAGTATCATCTATCACATCTTCCATGACGATGTGGTCTGTCAGGTGACTAAGGGAGTGCCTTATGATTCAAAGCACATCCCCAACCTGCTGTCCCCAGCTCTACAACCATGTCTTACACAAATCCAACTTACTTGTATTCTCTCTTTGACAACAGAAGTGTGCCCTTTTCTCCTTCCTTTCTTCTGACCCCAAAAGGGAAGCCACTTTCTGAGCAGTAAATTGTTCTGCTTAAATCCTAGGTTAGATCATATCTTTTGTACCATTTTGGTTTTGCCAGATAAGGGAGTAGAATCATCCTCTTCTTTCTCTCTCTCCAGGTAATGGGGGTTCCTCCAAGTCCTGCCATGAAATTTCTCTTCTCTGGTTCTCTTTTCCCAAAGTTTAGTGATATATATATATATATATATAACTTGTGTTTTGTAGCGTTCCATAGCATAGATCATTTTCTATCCTTATTTCATCAAAATCACATTTTGATCTGTGTAATTTTCATTTAATTGTGTTTTGAATTGATTTATTCTAGAACAGCAGACTCTCAACCTTGAATCCTCTTTAGAATCACCAGTGGGGAGGCTTGTTGAATTTACCTGTTCCACCCAACTGTTGCCCTAATCATATCTTCATACTTTTGGGTGCTGCAGAGACTTCTCTGGTGTGTTAGAGTATCTGGTGGCTCCTCTTTTGCTCTGTCAACCTTTGAGTGGCCATGTGGAGGGATGAGGCTACTGCCCTCGTATGGAGAGGGACGAGGAATCTGTGTGCATACTTGTGCAGCATAGAAGCCTGGATGGCTCAGAGAGTCCTGGCAAGATGCCTCTGACCCTCTCAGGCCATCACAGCAAACCTGCACAGCAAAGCCCTTCAACAGAAATCCTTAGGAAAGACTGACATTGGATCCTACTGAATATTTGTTCTACAAACTCGGAATGTCAGTGCCATCCAGAAACCTCAAAATTACATTCCCATTAATACCTGTGGCAGGTGGCAGGGCCACACCATTCAGATTACCAGAGGGAAGTATCTGTTCATCTTGTACTGAGGACGTAATAAAAATTCATAAGGAGCCAGTACTCACAGCTTGATAAATTGACAATGCCTCTCACTTCCTTCCTCTGATGCCTTCATGTAAGACCTTTTAGAGGACCAAATATGAACTGGAAGGCTATGGAAGCCATTAGGAAAGATGGGAAAGGAAAGTTTTCCCATGTTTGAAGAGGCACATGAAAGCACTTGGACACATTTTCTGTTTTTTTGCTCGAGGGGTCACATGGCTGAGACCACACTCTGGTTTTTGTGCTTGCTGTTTATGCCAAGTGAGTCAGATCCAATGGCAAAGGTAATTTGTCAGAATGGATGTGTGTCAGTGGTACTATGACAAAAACTACTGGTGACTCTTAACAGTGAGGATTGCAGGAGGACTGGAACTGAACTCAACTGTCAACTCTTCCTAGATCTGGAACTCCATTCAGTGAACTACCTTTGGCATGATATCAAAGGTGTATCTCTAGAACGGGTGTCAGATGCCATCAAGAAGCTTTGCAGTTTTGAAAATATTCAGAATACACGTAGATTCACTATTAATAGTCTAAAGAGCCTGGGTCTCATAATAGGGGCACGTGTAGACTAATCTTTAATTCCCAAAGGATTGTACATGAAAAGCCTTCTCTGCCTTTGTTCTGCTCTGTTGTCAAGGTTGGACAATTTTGATGCCATGGTCAAGTTTCTTTTGCTTTAGGATCAAGTACCCACCCTTTAACACAAGCTTCTAGGACTTTTATCAAAATTTCTTAATTACCTCCTAACCCTTCCTTCCTGGCTACAGGACTCCTCCAAATATGCCAGGTACATTCATACTCTTCCCTCTTTGCTCCCAATGCCTTTTTATCCTAGAATGTCCTTTATTCCCACTCTTCACCTGCACACCTCTAAGTCAGGTGTGGTTATGGATATGCTGAGGTAAGAACCCGTAATCTGTCAGGGCAACCGGGCAGGCTTGGGGTTATGGGACCTCTTCTTCTGGTCATTTCTAGCCATGGCAGCTCTGCCTGTTTCCCCCAATGAACCATGAAACTATTCATCTTTCTGTGCCGTTCTTTGAGCTACTCTGGAGCTAAGACTACATTACTCAAGCTCCCTTGCCAGCTGAGGTTGGTAAGCAGAGGAACTGGCAGAAGATCAGAGAGCAGACAAGTGAGGTAAAGGGGTTTCTTTTCCCTGACTCGATGCCACAGTCCTGGCAGTGGTTGCACCCCTCCTTCCCAAGTAGGGGCTCCATCTGGCAGCTGCTTTTCTTGGCCCTAGATATGCTGGTGATGGTTAAAGCTTCCCACTATTGGGGAATCTCCAGCTCTTGTTGGTTCACTCTGTCCACAGAGCTGTCCTGATTCCTCTGTCAGTTTCCAGAGTTGACCTTATATGGTTGAATTTTGATTCACATTGGGATCTTGGTCAGTACAACTCCTTTCTCCCATTAGCACATTTCCTCCCCATTAGCCCAGGCCCCACTTAAGGAACACCAAGCACCTCTCAAAGCATTAGAGTGACAATGTAGCCTTACTGGTTCATCAAGTTCTTGGGAAGGCACAATGTTGAAATCCCTCTACTCCCTTTCCCCAGCACACTTTTAATGATCACTCACAGTGCATGGTACAGGACAAAGTGGGTTCTCTCCTGATCCATGAGGTTATTTTTCTTCCCTTACGTCTATGTGATACATGGTTGATGTGCTTGTCTTCCCTGGAATTCCATTAGCTCTATTAGGAGAAAATGGATATATCTAGGACTAGTTCAAAATAAATGCTTCTTGGCTGAATGAATGAGTGAATGAAAGTCAGTTGGGAAGAGTTGGGTTCCATCATGTAGCCATGGAACAAACAAAAACTGGCCTCCACTCTGGGTCTTAAAACTTTTAAAGGGAGCTGTCCTCCTTCCCAGGGTCCCAGCAGAGTGTTGCAACAGAGACTCGCCTGGCTTTCTTGGGTGTGCTTCCCTCTGAGCCATGTTGTAGCTGAGCGGACAATGGGGCATTGAGTCACTCGCCCAGCTGGGCAAGCTGCTGGGCAGAGAAGTCAGGGTTCCCGCCATCCAGCCCAGTGTGCTCTGGCCCAAACCACATGGGTTGTTTTCCTCTGGCCCATCTGCCCCCTCAGTTCTTCTGATTCACTGATCCTTTTCCCGGGGTGTACACCCATCTGTTCTCTGGAGCCAAGTTATGGGAGGAGTGTGGCTTTTTTTTTGGAATCAGTCACCTTGGATCGTTGGCCCTGCATCCCAGGGCTGGAGGGTTGCATATGTAAATTCCCACCACAGTGAGCCTGAAACTCTGTCCAGACCATGGGTTTTCTTCAACTTGGTTTATGCTGGGCACAATCAATATGAAGTAGAAATACAAGTTTTTAGAATATAACTCTTATTCACGGTAAACTTATTTTAGTGCTAACACAACTTATAGACCTTTGATTTAACAGGACCAGCAAACATGTAAATCTTCAAGGAGAGGTAAATGCCCTCCAATTTAATTTTGTTCACCAGGTTCTTCTTCTTCTTCTTCTTTTGCAGAAAGCCAGTTATTAGCTGGTGCATAAAAAAGTAAACAGAAAATGAATCAGCTGTGGAATTTGAAGGAGAGTTTTTAAGCTAGAAATCTGAAGGCAGAAAAAAGCCACAAAACAGAGTAAACAATTCAGGCAAATATTTCAGACCCAAATAACTAGTCTACTGCATCTGGGATATAGACAACACTGCTGGTAAGGAGGCTAAAGTGGATTAAATTGACCAAAAATAGGGTTTGGAGGTAGCAAGGAATTTTTAATTTTCTTATTTCTTTCCAAAAAACTGTTGAAACTTTTCTGAGCAAACATTTGAAGCTTTTTATCTGCTGCTACTGTTTCTAGGCTTTGCATTAGATGGTTATGAAATGTACTTTCCCTGTATACACACACACACACACACATACACAAACATATATATTTTTTCTTTTTTTTGTATAATCATGATAGTAAAAATGATTAGTGGAGTTGAAATCTGCAGCAATGCACAGAACGTTTGCTACAGTGTTTAGGATAGCTGAAATATGCAATAATTGATTTTAACATGTGCTGTAAATGGTTCCATATGCATTGCTGTCAACTGTGATGCATCATAATTAAAATGACATGTTCAAAAACTGGCCACTGAAATGAGCAATCACTGAATTTTCCACTGTGCACAGCTTGCTGCTGCTCTGCTCCCTCATTTCCCAGCCAGGACCCACATTGCCATGTTTTATTTTGTTCCTGATCTCCATGCTTTATCTATTTTACCCCTTCAAATTTTAAATGGCCTTCTTGAGTGGATTCAGGCTCTTTCTCCACCTATGAGTTCTGATGGTCGCATATTTTAGCAGTGATAGATCTATATGCAGTCTCCTGAGTCATCATAAATCAGATCTAAAATTCTGAGAATGATCAAGAGTTTGGGATAAAAGAAGATGCAGCAGTAGATTCGTGAAAGTTCCATAGTTTAGCCTCTCCACCCCCAAGTGAACCATGGTTCAACTCACTCGAAAGAAGAAGGTATTGTGTGTTATCCCTGTTCACCTCTGGCTCCCCATAATGTGAATGAGGACATTCCAATATTTGACCACCTTCCTTTCTGCATATTCCTATGGCCATGCAGACACTTGGACACAACCAAGGATGGCCTTACCTTGATCAGTCCAATTATATTTCTTCAATCTTTTGCAAAGGCAACATGATATAGTTGAAAGAGCATTGAACTAGGGTATAGTCCCAGCTCTGCTACCATTAGTAACAGAAATAGCTCTCTGAATTTTAGCTTTCTCCTATGTAAATGAAAATGGTGGTACTCTACCTTCTTCTCAAGGTGGATGATAAAGTGAGATTCCATCATGGTTGTATGCAATTGTCCTCCAGTTCCTGAAATCCTTGAATCAGCATGAACCATGTCTGTCTTTGGATCTTGTATCACTGTAATTTGCTGTTTTAATTTTAATGAAGAATTAAATGCTTAGGAAATTAGGCATAATGATAAAAGCCTGTAGACCCTCTACCATAAGAAGGAAGCCATTATCTCCACTTCATGAAGGAAGGAGAGAATAAGCCCCACCCATGAGAGGAGCAGAGCTAACTACTGACTTTCGAAGCTGTGAGTTAGGCTCCAGTTGAACAGGACTTACTCCAGTTCTCATTGGTTTAATTATTGGTTAAATCCCATAAGAGCTAAAGTATCTGGAGTTAAGGAAGTAAGTAGGTTGGGAAGTGACCATGGTTCTTTATTTGTCTTTTCAAATTATGCTTTCTAAAAAGGGAAGAGTCTGCTTTAAGTTGAAGACCTAAGTGAGACACTGATTGGTATCTAGATAGGGGTCCAGAATCTGTACTTTATTTTTCTCTTAGTTTGTATCATTAGTCTTATTGGATCAACCCTCCCTTGACTATCAGGATGTTCCTCTCCACCTCACTCTCTTGCCGACACAATCGTGGGGTCAGAGGATTTGCCCTTTAGTTGTTTTTTTTTTTCATGGGCAGGCACTGGGAATTGAACCCGGGTCTCCAGCATGGCAGGCGAGAACTCTGCCTGCTGAGCCACCATGGCCCACCCACCCTTTAGTTTTAAGCAATCTTTGAATGGTATATAGAGTATCTGCATCATACTTAAGGTGCTTTGATATGTCCTGGAGAATTTGCAAACAGACAGATTGCTAGGTCCTGTCCTTAGAGATTCTGATCTAATTAGTCTGGGTGAGAATCTAAAGTCTGCATTTCTAAAACATCCCCAAATTATAGGAATTTATTAACTGGTCTGGAGACCATACTCTGAGAACCACTGCTGTAATGAAAGATATGCTAGACTGACTTGCAAGACTTGAGACTTAGCACAGACTCTGTGTGGCCCTTAGGTAATTCACCAAACCTATGTGAGCTTCAGTTTACCCACTTACAAAATGGGAGATTTGGTCTAGGTGATCCTTAAATTTCCTCTAAGATACTCCAAGTCTACCAATAGATTTGGAGGTTGTATGTCCTGTCATTACAGGGTTTTTCCCCTCCTTTAAGACAGCTATTACTTAGAATGACAATGTCTGATTTCTGCCGATGGTGGAGATGGTCTGAGAGCAGAAATAATATGGGGCAAATATAAGATGTTATTTTAAAATATTCTTCATTACCCCCAACCCAATTCATTCTTTTCCCAGTTTTACTTTGAAGCTAGCACCATGTATTCTTCTTGCCTTAGGTGTCCAAGTCATAAGTGGACAAAGTAAGCATGACAAATGTCTACAGGGATAACATGATACTTAAAGGAGAAGAAGGGGAAATTCAGGAGTTTGCAACATGCTGAAGAACTGTTTTTTCTATTTTTTAAGTACCTAGATCCTCTTCTCAAATGGTGATTGATGAAGTTAAAATAGGACAAAAAATTTTAGGTTCTTGGGTTCTCTGTTTCTAAGTGGAGAGAAGAACCACTTTGCAGTAGAAGAGTCATTCCTGAAGGACGTAGGAGCCTTTTTGGTAGACTCTCTATCCTCACAGTTGTTTCTAAAACTGAATTATTTCTGGAAAACAAAATAGATACTGAATGCTTTACACCCTCGGAGAGTTCAAATGGTCTTGGAAATGACACCGTTATTCCCAACATGAACCTCATTCTGCTAGATACTGGGCCCTACTGGGCAGTGGGATGGCAACTACATGAAATCATGATTCCTGACCTCGAGAGACAAGTGATGTGGTTAGAAGGCTGACAGTTACAAAGATTCACAGTGCTGAAAGGTAACTCTTAGTAAGTCATCATGGCCATCTTAATTGTGTCCAAGGCTCGAGACCTCCATGCTGCACTTCCTCAGGTTTCAGAGTTCTGTGAATCTGCGTCTGCCTGAGTATTATTAACCAGAGAAGTGAGATTTCCATTTTAGCCCTCCTTAGCATTTTGCTTTTGGCCTCATAACTTTTGAATGAACAACCTGATTTGGACCAAATTGTGCACATTACTAGAGATTACCAAGTTACATATAAGGTTCAGTATGCCATTCGGGTCAATGTTCCATAAAATTTGTTCTGGGGTTAAGTTGAGTACAGTTCGAAGAATTATGTACTTAGTCTGTAGCTCTGCAATTAAAGAGGCCAAAACATAGAAGCACCTCCTAATAATTTCATGATCTGTTGAGCTCTCCTGCTCTGCAGTGTCAGGGCATGGTTAAATTAGATGCTGGTAAGATGCTCTGCCACCCTTATCCAGTCCAGTGACCTACTGTCATTCCAGAGGCCTTTGCTACATGAAGATACGGGTAGAAAGCCCACCTCTTTCAGACATCCTTGTCTGTACATCCCCCAAATGTACGTTTGCTTATGTATGACTGAGAAATGAATCAACAGATGGCTATCTCAAATTGACTTGCCTACATGGGGAAGACTCCAATAAACTTCCATTTTTCATCTTGCAGGCAATTTCTCATAATATTTAGGGCCCTTCTCCCTTCCAGAAAGCTGGAGGTCTTGATTAGCTGAAGTTGGCATATGATTTCGTCTCCTGAAAAGGAGAATATAGGGAAGCTTTAGGCCAGTGCTTTCCAAAATTTAAAATGCATATGAGTCACTCGGGGAGCATGTTCATAAGCAGGTTCTGATTCAGTGGGTTTGAATTGAGCCAAGATTTCTGCATCTCTAACAAATTCTCAGGAAATGCTGCTGGTCCCCAGGCCCCACTTTGGGTAACAAGCAGTAGGGAAGCTAAGTGACTGTCCTCAATCATCTGCTGAGTTAAGGATTAGGTATCTCTCAGGCCCAGATCTGCCTCCCAGAGCTGTGGACACCAGTTTGCTGAACAGCTGGGTGGGATTAGAAATCTCACAGCCAAGCAGGACAGGCAGGGACCCAGCTAATGGCATCATTTCATTATGGTAACTGCAGTAGACCAGTTCCAAATAGGCACTAAATACTTGATAGATCTTTCAGGGTTTGCTGATTTTGGTATTAAAGAAAGAGGAGCTGCGTTGGATACTAGAAAAACATTAGAGAGAAGAGAATAAAGTAAATCCAATCCCCCTCTCCCCCCACACTCCTCAGGCCACGGCTCCCCACAACTCCTGTTGACACATTCCATCATGAGCTCTTGGGCCAGTTGTCAAGTTCCTAAGGTTCAAGTGTGGAAAAAGCCAACTAATCTCCTGGAAAATCTCCTGATGTGTATTTTTCTTTAAAAACCCAGGCCCATGTTAAAGTAAGTACCCTCAAAACTGTGCTCAATGGTATCATCATCATGTTTACACATTACTCTACTTTCTGGGGGATCTCCCCTCCCCCTGCACTTGTATTTCTACCAGATACAGAATGGAATTTATCAGGGTAAGGCATGTATTACCACTAAACCATTAATTCACTTAGTGCACAAAGAGAAGGAAGACTGATTCCTCACATTCTATTTTGGTTGTCAGGCCTGATTTGAGCTTATTTCTTATTGAGTATTCCATATCAAAGACTGGGATAATAGAATTACAGAACATTAGGATTTTAAATCTGGAAGGGACCCTGGAGATCATTTAGTGCTGCCTGCTCATTTTACAGATGAGGAAAATATATTTTTCACTCTTAGGAACTTGAGCAAATACTTGGCTTTTGATACGCATGTGTCATTATTGTTCCTATTGGTGGGTGTTCTGTATGTGTGTGTGTGTGTGTGTGTGTGAGAGAGAGAGAGAGAGAGAGAGAGAGAGAGAGAGAGAGAGAGAGAGAGAGAGAGAGAGAGAGAGAGAGAGAGAGAGAAGCCAAGAATAGATCTTTCCTATTTAGTTATCCTTGATCTTGGCTTTAACTTCATTAAAGTTTATGAAACACACACTCTGGATTTTGCAACAATATGCAAATGTCCTGGCTTCTGACAATACATGGAAAAAAGAAGTGTGATTTTTTTTTTTTTACTCAAAGGACATTTTGTACAGTCTAATAGCGACAATATCTCTGGCATTTATAACAGATGTTACCCAATGCCAGCAACTTTTTCTAAATGATCTAGCTGAATTTTAGCTGCTGAAATTTTCTGTATCATTTGGTGATCATATTTCATTTCAGACTTTTGAACATGGCAGATTGTCCACCTGGATCTCATTTACCACATTTAATTGATGGGTTGTCTCAGATCTGTCAAGTTTGTGCTAACTGACCTTGAAGGAGTAGCATGTTGTTTAAATGTTATGACACAGAGAAGTAAACTGCTTGCAAACTATGCAATAGTGATGAACCATGAGTTAGAACTTCTAATTAACATTTATTGCCAATAGTTACGGGATTAGTAAAAGCTGTTTATATTGTACCCATCCCTGGGACAAAACTGCAAATGAACTTTACTTCAAGCGCATGTAACAATTGAGAGCCACATTCTGATTTGCAAATCCAAGCTGTGCATAGT
This sequence comes from Tamandua tetradactyla, assembly GCF_023851605.1. Classification (NCBI taxonomy): domain Eukaryota; kingdom Metazoa; phylum Chordata; class Mammalia; order Pilosa; family Myrmecophagidae; genus Tamandua; species Tamandua tetradactyla. The sequence continues at coordinate 37,997,275 of NC_135327.1, read as the reverse complement.
GGTACTATACTTCTCTTCTTATATCTGCTTGGTGCTGTTGCTCCAGTTCTCTCAATAATGGCACAGTTTCCCCTCCTCACTCCATTATTCTGAGTAATTTAAGGCAGTCACACAGATCACCATAGGTCCATCATCTGAGAATCTGAATGACATTGGATGACAATGAAGAGAAAGAAGAAAAATCGAAAGCATTAAGAATAATAAAAATAGTACACAAGAACCCCAGTCTAACCCTGAGATAGATACTGACAGGAAAAAATTGAAGGACAGTCTACAGTATAGCCAAGCAGTTCTCCTCAAGACTGCCCAGCCTTGGAAATCAGGGAAGTCTAAGCAACTGTCACTGCCCAGAAGATTCTAAGGAGACGTGATGAACAAATTGAATATATCCTGGATGGGATCCTAGAAAAATAACATTAGGGGAAAATTAAGGAAATCTGTGTAAATATGGTCTTCAGTCAATAATAATGTATCAGTATATTCATTAGCTGTGACAAACGCACCACAGTAAAATAAGATGTTGACAATAGGGGTAACTTGGCTTGGTTATATGTGAATTTTCTACACTATCTTCACAGCTTTTCCATAACTCTAAAGCTATTTGAAAACTAAAGAACGCAGTACTCAGTGTTTAGCCATTAAAAGGAATGAAGGTCTGATATATGATACAATATGAATGCATTTTGACAGCATCATATTGAGTGAAATAAGCCAGACACAAAAAGAAAAATATCGTATGATCCTGCTTATATGATTCACTGAGAAGAAGCAAATATCACAAAGACAGATTACAGGGTACCAAGGGACAGGGCATGAGGGAAAGGGAAGTTACTGATGAAGAGGTGAAGAGTTTCTGTTTCAGGTTATGAAAAAGTTGGGGTAATGGATGTTGGAGATGGAAGCACAATTCTGGGAGTGTAATTAACACCACTGAATTGAACATTTGAAAGTGGTTAAAAAGGGGAATTGTGAGTTGCATATATTTTACTGCAACAAATAATAAAATAATAATATTAGACATCCTATCCACTCAGTCTCTGATGGTCACTATTATTGAAATGTAACTATAAAAGCTGACTTCAAGAGAGCATGGTGTTTCAAGGCTTTGAAACATATACTTTCACTTCTGTAATTTTGTTAAATCTCCAGGACAGCATTATATTTATTATCCCCCCTCCACCACTTTGAGAACAGAAAAGTACAGTTCAGAAAAAACAATCTCTTGCAGGTAGTCTGAGATGGCCTGTCTTAGAAGTAGCAGAACTGTGATTTGCCTTGATTGGCTGAGGTCCAGGCCCATATTTGTCTCAGTACCCCACTTGCCAATCACCAGAAGCATGTCCTCAAGAGGCAGGGCAGAGGTTGGGGAAATGGGCTGCGGATGGTGGGAACAGGTTAAGCAGAACTCAGTGCTGGCTCCCAGGGCCATTCAAGATTCTAAATGAGGGTCCTTCAGCTTTCATTTCCCTCAAGGGCTTGGGCCCAGATTGGCTCTAAGTGAGTTTTCCTATTCTCTTGGACTTCATTCAACAAGTAATAAGATCAGAAATTTCCCCTGGAAGGTTGTGGGTACAGCCCCAACTATGCAGGGAAGCAGGTGCTGGCTCTGGCAGTCAAGCTCCAATTTACCTGGGAAAAAATGTGGATGACTTCAGGGGACCCAAGCATAACTGAGCCTCATTCTGCTGCCACATGTCCATTCCTGACTGTGCATCTGGGTCAGCTGTAGGCCTGAGAGTGTCAGAGGACAGCCTAGCAATTCACATTGAAAAGCACTATACTGTGGCTTAGGCAGGTACCGCTGCTCCACATTCAAGCCTCAGGGGGACTACTTCTAGTTCTCAACTGGTAGGGTATACAAAATCCCATAAGATATTGTTGGCTGTTGAATAGGTGGTGTTAGTTTACTATCTAGAGCAGGATTCTGCAAATACATCCCTGGCCAAATTGCCTGTCCCATCACCTGCTTTGCAAATAAAATTGTATTGGAACACAACCATGCTCATTTGTTTAGGTGTTGTCTAGAATTGCTTTCTTGCTATTATGGCACAGTTGAGTAGCTGCCACCAAGAACACATGGGTCACAAAACCTAAAATAGTCTTCCGCCTCCTTAGAAAAAAGGTTGCTAATCCATAATACAAAGGACAGAAACATATCCAGGTTAATAATCAGAGTAAAAGGCAAAGGGAGTCCAGCTGTTTTCAAGCTTCGCTTTACCTAACAATCTCCTGTGATGCTTATTTTAAAATGCTCACCCAGGGACCCACTCCCGGAGATTTTGATTCAGTAGGTTGTATTTAAGGCCCAGAAATGCTCATTTTTAGCTGCAGTGTTTTGAAAAACACAGTCCTCATAATCAAGATCATTGATTATGATCTGGGTTGATCATAACAGCCAGACCTGGGTTGTTGAATGTCTCTAGAAGCTTGGGTAGGTTTGATTATTGTTGCCTGTTACATTTGAACAAATTCATATAATAAAAACAAATATCACTAATTATCAAACTGAGGAATTAAAATTAAAGCAACTAATCTGATTCACTCGAGGTATGAATTAGAAACAAGGAGAAGACTTGGACAAGAAAAGGGTGAAGAGACACATTAATAAAAGTTTCTGCCTAATGAGTACAGGAGCTCTGCTTCCTGCTAAGTTTTCAAAAGCTTTCTGAGGTACAACTGACATATGATATGCCATGCTTCTTTAAAATGTACAGTTTGAAAAGTTTGGAGAGATAAAACTGTCCCCACAATCAAGATAGCGAACACATCTATCATTCCCAAAAGTTTCCTCGTGGGCCTTGGCAATCAGTCCCTGCCCCTTCCAGGAATGACCTTTCCCCAGCAGATGCTCATCTGCTTTCTGGTATTATGAATTAGTTTGCATTTTCTAAAATTTTACATAAGTAGATCCAAACAGGGTGTGGCAGCTTGAAGTTATGTACCCCAGTAAACATGGTTTTCATCTGAATCCATCCCTGTGGGCATGAACCCCTTGTCAGCAGGGCCTTTTGATGAGGTTACTTGTGGTCCAGCTGAATCAGGATGGATCTTAGTCCAATTGCTGGAGACACTAAGGGGAAAGCAACAGAGGAGAGATCCACCAAGAAGCTGAACCTCAACAGAACCCATAAGAGAAGGGAGGAGACCTCACCATGTTCATTGCTGGATGACACAAACACTAGGAGACCCAGATTGCCGGCCAGACAAAAGACACTGACTGGGGAAGGAAGAAAATCTTCTAGCCAGCAAATTCATGTTGCTGAATGAGCTCATGGTGTGGTTTTGACTGTTTGTTTTTAGCCACTAGGAAACTAAAACACAGAATAATGTTTTTGTGTTTGTTTTGTTCACTCACCATAATAATTCTGAGATTCATCCATGTTGCTGTGTATATCATTAGTTCATTCCTTTTTAATACTGAATAATATCCCCTTGGGTGGATAAACCACAATTTGTTTATGCATTCACCTGTTAAAGGGACATATGGTTTGTTTCCTGCTTTAGGTTAATACAAATACAGCAGCTACAGATAATCACATAAAAGTCCTTGAACAGAGAATTCATTGAAGGAGTCTTCAGTGTCAAAGGAGATAAGGCATAGAAGTTGAGGTTTGCTTTTTTTATCTATGACATGGATAAAGACGGCTATATTTCCAATGGGGAACTCTTCCAGGAGCTGAAGATGATGGTGGGGAGCAATCTGAATGATACACAGTTACAGCAAATTATGGATAAAACCATAATAAATGCAGATAAGGATGGAGATGGAAGAATATCTTTTGGAGAATTCTGTGCTGTTGCAGGTGGCCTAGATAGCCACGACAAGATGGTGGTAGGTGTGTGACTCTTTATAAAGAGTACTATCCAACACTTTTGCTTTTTTCTCCATCTCTGAAGATCTGCTCAAGATGTCCAGCAATGCTCTCTGTGTATTTAAATGGAAATATTTTTTCTCTGTGAAGCTACATTTTCCAACATGAGCTTCATGAAGCCAACTAAGTGTTATTGAACTCTCATTCCCTCAATAACTCAGTGTAACACTTTAAAATCTGAAGAACAGCAAGATGAAAAAATCATATCAATATGGTGGAGAAAGGGAAGGGGTTGGCTTTTAAATTTATTTTTTCTTCATCTTTTATAACAAGAAAGTCTCTCTATGTATGTAAATATTTATAAATAGATATATGTAGCTTTCTATATATGTAGTAGGTTGACTTTAATTCAATATGCTTAATGCAGAAACAAAATGATAGACTACAAAAGTGCCAAGTAGAACATAAAAGTTCAAAATCATGGATACATACATCCTTACTTTTATTTCACACAGTTTTATATTTAGATAGAAGATTGTACAGTTTGAGCCGGGTGTTAAACCGGCTATTTTCCTTTTCCTCTGCTTTCTCCTTTGAGAGATTGACAAAGCATTTACTGATGTCCTATAAGTTTCCTTAATTACATTTTTGTAACAAAGTAATCTGTAGCTTTATTTATACCTACAAATATATATCCAGGGATTATGTCTCACTGCTGAACAGCTTTTAGTATATCTCTGTCTGAGAGGGTATAGTTCAGTGCTATTGCCAAGAGTCAGTTTGTGTGTTCATATAGTAACTGCACAATGCTGATGGCTGCTTTATTTTGTTACTTCATTCTAGGAGCCATGAAGTTTATTAAATGTCCCTGAGTAAATGTAAATTATGTATAATTACTATTTTATACAAGACGACCAGAAGCTGTCTGAGGCAATCATGATTAATCTTACACATTACTTAATGAAGAACATCTGAAATTATTATGTAAGTGTTTAGAATATCCACTTTTTTGTTTCAGTGCATGGTTAAATGATCTGTCATTAAACTTAGGTTTGAACCATAAATTTCCCTTCTGTGTTTCAAAAAACTTGCAACTAATGTAAATAACTGGTGGTATTTAAGGTGTATGCGCAGATCTTAACACCCACATATTTGTGATTTAAATGGGAGAAATCCTGGTAGCTATATGCCACAGAAGAGCAAAATTTTATCCAAATTTAAATCTCATTCTTTCTCTACCACAGGCATAGAGAGTGCACGGCAGTTTTCTTCCTTTATTTGCCCATATAATTCATAATGAATAATAACTTAATACATTTGTGTGATATAAAAGTAGTGTGTCATGTTCCACCACTTTGATATTATCCCTTCCCTTTTCTGCAAAGCTACTATTGGCTGGAAGAAAAAGATTTTGGTTAGCTTTCTAGGACAGTAGTCTTTCCCAATAGAGTTTTTCTATTTAAAAAACTGGTTTTTTATTCATGCATGGAAAAGGGCAGGTTGAATCAAGGTGAATGAATCTTAAATTGCACACTCCTGCCTGCCATCACTTTTCCTTCATCTGAGTGCTGCCCATCATGGGCTCTGTCTGCAATAGAAAAATCCTGGTACTTGGTGTTCTTGTATGACATGGAGTTTTGCATGTAGATTTATTTAAAATACACCTCTTATTTGCATAATTAAAAATAATGTTGCCAAATTTTGGAAATGTTGATATTCAAACTGAAAATCTCCACTACATGTAACTTTCTTCCTCTGGTTCAGTACGTGGTTTATAATCTCAACCAGCGATTTGATATATTTTAGTGTCAACTGCCACGTGCTCTGCTTCAAGGGGAAACTGTCTTTTATGAATTTTTTTACCTAAGTAGTTGTTACAAATATTTTAGCAAATGCTTTCTATTTCTGTTGCTTGTGCATATCTTGGCTGGCGTTATAGAAAACAGTGTAAACATTTTTTCCTTACTGGGGAATGAGGGGTTTTTTCCTTTATTTTTTTAGTTTGTGTGTATGAGGGTTGGGAGGGGAGTCAGTTTATGTTGAATATTTAGTTTTTCTTTTGCAAGATATATCATGTTGTGGGATCTTTAGACAACCTCAAACAGTATGAATAAAAAAGTAAAATATTTGAAAAAAGGTCCTTGAACAGATAGAGGCTTTCATTTTTTGCTAGTTCATATAAGGGGTGTATGTTTAACTTTTAAAGAAATGACCAAAGTATTCCTAGAGTGGTTGCACTATTTGATAACCTCACCAGCAATGCATGAGAGAGCCCCAATCCTTCACATCTCTGCCAACACATGGAGTGATCAGTGTTGTAGGTGTGTACAGATATCTCATTGTGGTTTCAATTTGCATTTCCCTAATGGCTAATGATGTTGATAATCTTTTTTTCCTTTCATGTTAATAATCTTTTTATGTGCTTATTTGCCATCCATATGTCCTCTTGAGTGAAGTATCTGTTCAAAACTTTAGCCTATTTTTTAAGTCTAAATTTTTTTTTTTGTTTTAAAGGGTTTGTATTCTGGATACAAGTCTTTTATTAGACATGAGTTTTGCAAATATTTTTCCCCACTCTTTGGCTTGCTTTTTCATTCTTAACAATGTCTGTAGAAAGCAAAAGCTTTTAATTTGATGAAATAAAGTTTATCCATGTGTTCTGATGGACCATTCTTTTGGTGTCATATCTAAGAAAGCTTTGCCTAATGCAGGGCCACATTTTTTTTCTAGCTGTTTTATAGTTTTAGATTTTATTTTTAGATCTGCAATCCATTTGTGGGCAAAGTTTTGTGTACGATATGAAATATGGATTGAAGTTCATTTTTTAGATATGTGAATATCCAGTTGTTTCAGGACAATCTGTCAAAAACTATCCTTTCGCCTACTGAATTGCCTTCACACTTTTGTTGAAAAATCACTTACCTAGACTTCTACTGTACTGATTTTTTATCTATTTTTGCAATAAGACCACACTGTCTTCATTGCTTGGTTTTATAATAGGACTTGAAATCAGGTTGTTTTAGTGCTCTATTTTCTTCCTTTTCAAGGTTATTTGGGCTATTCTGGGTCCTTTGCATTTCCATATGAGTTTCAAAAAGTGTTTGCCAGCTTTTACAAAAATATCTTGTTGAGATATTGGTTGAAGTTGCATTGAACTGGTTCATCAGTTTGGAAAGAATTGAGATCTTAACAATATTGAGTCTTCCTCCCCATGAATATGATATATTTCTCCATTTATTTAGGTCTTTGATTTCTCTTAATGATGTGCTGAAGCTTTCAGTGCGTGAATCTTTCATATCTTTTTCAGTTTTAGCCCTATCTCAGTTTTGATGTTATTACAAATACTTTTAAAATTCAATTTCTGATTTTTTGTTAGTATTTAGAAATACAATAAAGTTTTGTATCTTGATCTTTTGTTCTATGACCTTGCTAAACTACATATTATTCTAGTAACTTTTTTGTAGATGTCCCTGAATTTTATCATAGATGACTATGTTGTCTGCAAAGAAAAATAATTTTGCTCTTCCTTTAAAATCTGGATGTTTTTTATTTTTTTACTGGCAAAATTCCCTGAACAGTGTTGAACAGAAATGGTGAGAAGGGGCATCCTTGTTTTATTCCTGAATTTAGGGGGAAAATATTCGGTTTTTCAACATTCAGTATATTAGTTGTACATTTTCCATAGATGCCCTTTATCAGATTAAGGAAATTTACTCATATTCCCTCTTTTCTGAGTGTTTTTGTCAAAAATATCTCTACCAGAAAACATCCTGCTACCCTCATCTATTCTGAGATGGGTTAAATTTTTGTCTGGAAGTAAACTGAAACCCAACTTTAAAAATTTTCAAACTCCATCAGGTCTTGTGTCTGAATATTACTCTTCTCCCACTTAAACTAAAAATTTACTGTTCTCCCATCACAAGAACTTATTGGAAAATTTGGCTGAGAATTACTAATAATTCAGTATCTGTCAAAGACACTTGAGCACACCAGGTGTTTGATAAAACCAAAAATACTTGTTAATTTGCCATACATCTAAATTTTCAAGCTTCTGTTGTTGCATTAGTGTATATTGTAGAACCATAGAAATGAAGTCATGTGATCTTTGAGAAAGGTGCAAAGTCAATTCAATGAAAGTGGTTTTTTCAACAAACTGTACTGAGAAAGTGGACACTCATATGCAAAAAAAAAAAAAGAAACTAGACAGACCTTATACCTGTTACAAAAATCAACCCAAAATATATAATTGATCTAAATGTAAAATGCAAAACTATAAAAGTATTAAAGATAACATAGGTGAAAATCTAGGTAACCTCCTGTGTGTCTTCTTAGATACAATCCCCAAAACCACAATCCATGAAAGAAAAAAGCTGTAACTTGGACTTTGTTAAAATTGAAAAATAAAAAACCAGCAACTTCTTCTGTGCAAAGGACATTGCTAGGAAAATGAAAAGACAAGCCACATACTGGGATAAAATACTTACAAAGCACATCCTTGACAAAGGACATCTAAAATATACAAAGAACCCTTAAATTTCAACAACAAGGATATTAAAAACTGGACAAAACAGCTGAATAGGCACCTCACAGAAGAAGACTTACAAATGGCAAATAAGCATATGAAAAGATGCGTAACGTCATATATCATTAGGGAAATACAAATTGAGGCAACCACGAGGTATCACTACATACCTATTAGCCTATTAGAATGGTTAAAATATAAAACACCAACAACACCAAATGCTGGTGAGGTTGTGGAGCAACAGGAACTTTTATTTATTGCAGGTGGGAATACAAATGCTGCATCCACTTTGACAGATTCTTGCAAAGTCGAACATAATCTTACTATAAGACCCAGTAATTGCACTACTAGATATTTACCCAGGTGAGTTGACATACATGTTCACTCAAAACTTATGTACAAATACTTATAGTGACTTTGTTCATATTGCCTAAAATTGGAGGCAACCAAGATGCCCTTCAACATGTGAATAGCTTAACTGTGGTACATTCATATAATGAAATATTATTCAGTAATAAAATAGAATTGAGCTATCAAGCTACCAAAAGACATGAAAGAACCTTAAAAACATTATTAAGTGAAAGAAGACAGTCTGAAAAGCTGCATACTGTATAATTCCAAGTATATGACATACTGCAAAAGATACATGGAGGTATGGAGGTATGGAGATCAGTGGTTGACAGGAGTTCTGGGAGAGGCAGGTAGGGATGAATAGGTAGAGCACAAAACAATTTTAGGGCAATGAAACTATTCTGTATGATATTATAATAGTGGATACATAATATTACCCATTTGCCAAAACACATGGTACTGTACAACACAAATGTAAACTATAGGCTTTAATTACTAGTAATATATCAATATTGGTTCATCAAGTGGGACAAATGTACCACAAAATGCAAAATGCTAATAACAGGTGAAACTATGTATATCTGGGGGCATGTGGGTGTGTGAGGAGGTTATATGATAATTCTCTGTCTTTTCTGTGCAAATCTTCCATAAACCTAAAACTGCTCTAAAAATAAAGTTCATTAATCCAGAAAGGTGCTATGAGCTACTCAGTGGGAAAATCTATACTATGGTTTGGAATCTCTGGACTGTCTGCTTGGGAGTCTGTATTTTAACAAACTCCCCAGGATATTCTGATGTGTAGCCAGTTTGGAGCAGTCCTCACTTACTAACCCTGTTTTGTCTCTCAGGCATGACTGAGATGCCCCAGGAGCTTCTAGGAGCATGGAATGGGGGAACTGGTTGGTAAAACTCCAAGATTTTCCTTTTATGTTTTGACAGTGTAGCTTAGGCTTGATGTATCTTTTAAAAAAAATTTTGTCCCATGGAAGTTTTCATTTGAAAAATGGATTCCTTTATTAAACAAGGAAATGCAGGAATATACTCTACTCTTTTCTTAGCCAGAGGCTTCACCTATTAGGTTCACAATTACTAGAAGATATCTAAGCTACAATCAGCCCTTTTACCCTCAGCAGAAACCCAAGTGGAGGGAAAACTCTACTCAGTTATGGCGCCCACTGTTCCACTGAAGATGCTGGTGACTCAAAAAAGAAAAAAAAAGTCAATTGTGATGATAAAAAATATATATTGATGCCTTCTAGCCTCTTATATTATGGAGCATCTAGATGGAAAAATTTGGGAGGATGGTATGGTAGCCCATGACAGACTCTGGGATTTGTCCTGTAATTGCTCGTTGAAAGATGCTTTGAAAACCATTGCTTTTTTATATCTTTAGTTTGTATATATGTTATATTAAACAATAAAGAAGTTAAAAAATAAAAGTAAAGCATAAAAAAAAATTTGAAAGATGCTGGTGACTACTCCCTCTTCATTACCTCACTAAGGTTGGGTTCTTCCCCTCTGAAGTCACATGTTCTGCAAAAGTGGACTGGGTTGATCTTTTACATGGCTGCATTTAACATGATTTCTCCTAATATATATAATAAATATACATTTGTCATGAAATAACTCAATATATTTTCATACATAGTATAATATATTTATAAATAATGTATATTTCCAATAAACAAAATATTGTTTTCTTCTGTACGGGTTCAGTCACACTTAGCAGTCTTTTCTTTTTCGTCTGTGCCAGTTTGAAACTGTCATGTATCCCAGAAAAGCCATGTTCTTTAATCTTCATTCATTATTTTTGAATGGGATTGTTTTTATTAAGTTGTTTCCATGGAGATGTGACCCACCCAATTATGGGTGAGACCTTTTGATTTGGTAGTTTCCATGGAGCTGTGTCTCCACCCATTCACGGTGGGGTTGCTTACAGAAGTCCTTTTAAGAGAGAACCATTTTGTAAAAAGCTTCAGAGCCAACATGAGACCTAGATTTTTGTAGATGCATGGAAAAAATGCCCCTGGGGAAGCTATTTTGAAACCAGAGCCAAAGGGCCAGCAGGCACCAGCCATGTGCCTTCTCAGATTGGCCTTTCTTGAGTCAAGGTATCTTTCCCTGGGTGCTTTAGTTCAGACAATTTTTATGGCCTTAGAATTGTAAACTTGTAACCAAATAAATTCCCTAATAAAAGCCAACCCATTTCTGGTATATTGCATTTACAGCAACATTAATAAATTGAAACATCATCTTTATCAACTGTGACGTTAAAAAAGAGAGAGCTCTGCCTGGTTTTCTCCATCCACAGGACTTAAATCTTGACCCTCCCTCTTAGCTCAGGGCAATTTCCCCATTGCAAGTAGTGGTGGACATAAATATGTGGGTTGCTTTTGGCATCTATTACCTTCTATTTGTCAACTGATCTTGATGACTAAAGGTATTGGTCAATACTTTTGTGTGATGTGTTCCACCTCAGGACTTTAAGAGTTTTCTGGATACTGAAGCTCTGCCTCTATCTGATTTGAATATCAATTTAACCTTAAATGCTAAACTGTAACAGTGGGGAGCAGCGGATCATATTCTGTTCCCTTTGGTCTGAAAAAACACTTCCTGCTTGGGATCCACGTTGAAAATGGGTCTCTATCTCCATAAGGAAATACAGCATGTGATAGCCTTTGAGAAACTCTCTCCTGGTGGGAGGATGTCAGGGCTTACTGTTGGCTCAATTTCTCCATGTTCACAGACACCATTCTACAGTATTATTCGGCCATTGACACTGATATATTCCATCCCTCAGGAGTATTCAACATTCTTTAGAGGTGCTGCATGTAGAATTCTAAATTCCCATTTATTACCATTATTACTATTTTGTCAGACTGATCAACTAATATACTTTCTTCTAGGTCTTTTATTCTGCTTGTCATTAATCAGTATTTTTTCTTAGCCATTTCCTGAAGTTCTGATACACATGAATGATTTTTCTGCCCAAGCATCACTCCGTTCAGTATCTGCTTTGGTTACTGTTGCCATGTTTCAGTGTGTATTTCACTATACTTATATTAGATTCAGTGGCCACATCATGTCTACATTCAACTATTTCCTGAGTACTTTTGGGGCATGTTATATGCATGATGTTGAACAAGCAGACAGAAAGCACAAGGATTTGCCCTTTGCTTTGGAAATGTCAAGTCTAATCTGAGAGAAAATGCATATACTTTAAAAAACATGGATCCAAGGAGAATTAAGATGTTATCTGGCCATTACTGAAGGATCAGTCTTCACAATGGGTGGCATATGTTTGGTGGTGGTTGGCAAAGAAAAAGAGATTTGAGTTAGAGTTTGAAGAAGTGCTAGGAGAGGTTCAAAGTCGGGACGGAGGTCAAGATGAAGCCCAGTGAGAAGAGGAGAGTGGAAGGCAACATTTATTGAACATTTATTAGGAGTCAAGTGTTTCTTTGAGTATTACATAAGTATCACCAAATTAGATCTTTTAAAACATTTATGCAAAATAGGTACTATTTTAACCCCAGATAAAAGCACAATCTTTATAAGTTAATCTGGGAAGTGATATATCCATCAGTTCCATCATATGCATTAGTCACACAGACCAACCCTACAACAATGTGGGAAAGGGCTAACATAGGGTCTGAGCTCCAAGAGGCAAGGATTGTTCATTGGGGGCCAGCTCAGAGGCTAGCTATTTCAAACACCATGAAATTATTGAGGTGGAAAGGACTATGATGGTCCACTACAGAAATGTGAACTCATTGAGAAAACGTTTACTTTCCAGCACCTCATGACTGCCATTTCTATATTGAATAAACATGGAACAAAGATAAGCCTTATATCCTAGCCTCTTCATTTTTACTGAGAAAACAACAGAGCACTGCACTGCTAAGAGGCTCTTCCAACTCCAGGCACATGGAACAAAAGACAATTCAGGGCTCTTCTATCCATCCTTTACCACTGATATTCCAATGAAATGACATGACCTCATGGTGCTGTCACACCCATCAGTGTCATGATTTCAAGACTGCACAGAGAATCTGAGGCATACCAGGAGACCAAGTCCATGCTTAAGTTTCTATTCCCAGGCACACATCCTTGCTGAGAGGCTGGATAGCATTTAATAGATTCAGCCAATAAGGAACAATGTAAATTCTACCTGCCTTCTTTTGTTAGCTATGGCAGTGGAGACACATCTTTGGAGAAACCCAAAGCATGTCAAGAGGGACATATGACGTTTTGCTCTCTAGTTGGACAGGTATTGAATGTTTTAAATTCTTTGGTTTGTAACAAGTTAAAAGTGAATGTGGCCATCTTTTTCTTCCAAATCTACCTTCTTTGCAGTTTGACTTTCTCACTTTTGTAAGGAAAATCTGTGTCTTCTAAGAAAATACAGATTGGAAATGCCCAGAGAGGTAATAATTGGACCATTTTCCTTCAAAATGTAGTAATATGCAGTTAATCAAAGATAATTGCAGTTCCTGAGATGTTGCTTTTTTATATTAATGCCCTGACTTTTAAAGAAGACTTTTGTGTACAGTATGACCTAATTAAAACAATGTACACAGCCTTGCTAGATGCTCTGGCTGATCTGTTTCATGATGTGGTGACATTTCTGGCAGCCACTAACTAACAGGGGCAGGAAAATCTAGAGTCAGTTACCATTTCTGATTGTAGCCTGAAATTAATCTAGGCTTAAAAAAACTCCAATGTAAGCAGCTTTGGCCACAGTGGAACCAAGCTAGGAACCTGGGGTCCTATTTTTGAAGGGTCCTAATCATTGTGAGCAACTCTCTATATTTTTTTAAATGCAATTTTATTGAGATATATTCACATACCATACAACCCATCTAAAGTATGCAATCAGTGGCTCACAGTATCATTTTATAGTTGTGCATTATCACTATGATCAATTTCAGAACATTTTCATTACTCCAGAGAAAGAAACAAAAATAAAAATGAAATCCCAAACACCCCATACCATTTATCCCCTCTATATTAGCTAGGGTTCTTTGGAGAAGCAGAATCATCAGGAAATATCTGTAGATATAAAATGTATAAAAGCGTCCCACGTAAGAGTGGAAATCTAGAGGCCAAAATCCATAGGGCAGGCTGTGAAGCTGATGACTCTGATGGAGGGTCTAGATGAACTCACCAGCTGAAGCAGGAAGAGAGCCTGTTTCTTCTGAATCCTCCTTAAAAAGCTTCCAGTGATTAGATTAAGCTGTGGAAGGCCAGGAGCAATCAATCAGGTCCAAGCAAGGAAAGTCCCCACAACATTGGGGTGGAATGTCCCCAAGAGTTAAACAATAACCAATGTTAGGAAACTGAGAGAACAGGATGTGTTTTGGCAACAGCTAATGGCATTTTTCTGCTTCTATGATACGTTGCTTGCTAGCAACTGCAAAACCACAACATGATTTTAGCCTTTACAAGCACACCTTGAAAACCTCTGGGTGCTGCTCTCTGGATCTTCCTTCTTGGAGGTTTCTGAGGCAGTCGCCGGCCAGCTAATAAAGACTCCAAATTGGCTTGCAGTTTTGAATTATGTGGTCTCTCTTTTGGTGCACCCCACAACATTTGGAGGCCCCAGCGAGATCGCCACTGATGGGACAACTGGTGACCACAGGTCCTGGGGATCACCCCCAGAACTGAAGTCCGGCCTAGGGGAAGGTCTCGGAGAGGCATTCCTCCACCCCAGGCAAGGACCAGGGACCAGGCCAGTTCTACAGGACCCTCCGAAATTATACAAAATCTGGTGGAGTCATCTGTTTCTGGAAACCTCACCGGTGAGTACAGGTCTGTTACTGGATCCAGGTCAGGGAGCTCTGGAAGGCTGGACACAGCATTACTTCCAAGGTCAGGTCCCGGAGCAAGATGTTGCCCAGGGCTTCTGGTTAGGAATCAATACAGGATAAGGCTTTTGTGTGTCTTGGTTTAGTTTGTCCCTTCCCTTATCTGTTGGTCTCGTCGCATTCTGTGTCGTTCTTGTCATAATTGCCATGGGTCAGTCAAGCTTATCTGTCTGTACTTCCCTTCAATGTCTTTTGAAAAATTTCCAGGAATTTCAGCGGAAGGCCAGAGACTATGGAACTCCTGTCAACGCCTTCAACTTGAAAAAATTCTGTTCACAGGAGTGGTCAATTTTTGGTTCTGGGTGGCCTCCTGAGGGAACTGCAGATCTATCTGTGGCTTATAAAGTCTAAAGAACAATTTTTGGTAATCCAGGCCACCTTGACCAAATCCCCTATATACTAATTTGGATCGAAATTTTAACAGAAAAACTCAAGTGGTTATGGTCTTGCCTGGAGTCCCAAAAAGAAAGATCCCCACACCCCCCCCAGAGCCAAAACGGCCCTCTTAATAAAAACCTCTCAAAAAGAAAGGACTAATGGGATCCCAGTATTGACAGGACCATCGGAGGATCCGCTCTTGATGGACCCTCCCCCATACCCAACAGCCCCTCCACCCCCTCTAACACCAGAGGGGAGAAACGGCCAAGAGGCGGCAACCAGCCCCTCTGATAGCCGGAGGTGACCTTCAGTCCCCCCATACCAGAAGGGGCTCTGCTTACCACCCTTCTTCTGGTGCACAATCACCAGATTCTTCCAGAGCCCCAATTTTACCCTTGAGGCAGGTTGGCCCTGCCCTGGGGGATGACCGCCCACCTTTCATGGTCTATGTCCCCTTTTCCTCTAACGATCTGTATAATTGGAAAAACCAGAATCCCTCTTTCTCTGAAAAGCCCCAAGGGCTCATCTCCCTCTTGAAGACTGTCCTTTTTTTACCCACCAGCCCACCTGGGATGACTGCCAACAGCTCCTCCAGGCCCTCTTCACCTCCGAGGAATGAAACAGAATCCGGAGAGAGGTGAGGAAGTGAATTCTTGGACCTGAAGGACAACCTACTACTGAATCAACCTGATTAGGTCTCTGTTCCCCTCCACCCATCCCAGATGGGACCCCAACACTGATAGAGGTAAGGAGGCTCGCAATCGGTATCTCCAGACTCTGCTTTGGGGAATACGAGTGGTGGCCTAGAAGCCAACCAACTTGTCTCAGGTAAGTGAAACCTTACAAAAGCTGGACGAATCTCTGGCCACTTTCCTTGAGTGCCTCCTGGAGGTATACCACTTGTACACCCCTATAGATCCAGAGGTGCCCGAAAATGGGAGAACCGTAAATATAGCATTTGTCACTTTGGCCCCAGACATAAGAAAAAAAGTTACAGAAATTAGAAGGATTTAAGGGTAAAGTGCTGTCTGAACTGATAGAGATTGCCCAAAAGACTTTTAATAACAGAGATGATCCTGGGACCACACAGTCCAAAAAATAGCCAAAATGTTACTATCTGCAATAGCTGAACAGGAAAAACAAAAAGGTAAACAGAAAACCGTTGAAAAAAGAAAGGGAAAACAAGGAAATAGGTTGGGCCTAGGTGCAAACCAATGTGCCTACTGCAAAGAAAACAGATGTTGGAAAAATGAATGCCCTAAAAGAGGACTTAAAGGACTGAAACCAGCCCCAGTTCTAGCTGAAGAGGCGAATTGATGGGGTCGGGCTCCCTTCCGTTGAGCTCCCGGGAGCCCAAGGTCACATTAGAAATCAGGGCAAGCCCATAAAATTTCTTGTGGATATGGAGGCAACCTTCTCCATCCTCCAGCAAGCAGAAGGGCCCATATCTAAGGAAAAAATCCCCATACAGGGAACATTGGGAAAGACAAAGTCTTACCCATGGACAAGACGAGGATCACTAACCTTGGGGAAGGAACTGTCACCCACTTGTTTCTTGTAATGCCAGAGTGTCCATGCCCCCTTTTGGGGAGAGACCTTCTCCAGAAATTACAAGCTACCATCTCTTTCAAAAATGATTTGGCCAAGCTGTCCTTCAATACAAACCCCTCGGCCATCCTCCTCACTTGCCCCTTATCGGAAGAGTATTTACTTACTGCAGCAGTGGTGCTGCCAGCCCCAGGCCCATATCTGTGGGAATTTAAAGAAAAAATACCAGGCATATGGGCAGAAACTAACCTACCAGGATTAGCTGCCCACCGGCCCTCCATTGTTGTCCAGCTGACTAGCACCACCACCCCAATCAGAGGCTGACAATACTCAATAAGCTTAAAGGCTTAAAAAGGCATTGGAGTCCACATCAAAAGACTCCTGGAAGCAGGTATTCTAGTCCCCTGCCATTCGGCCTGGAACACCCCCCTTCTCCCAGTCCCAAAACCCGGGACTGATGATTTCCTGCCAGTGCAAGATCTCCGAGAGGTTAAAAAAAAAAAAATTGAAACCATTCACTCCACTGTGCCTAACCCATATATACTCTTGAGTCTGTTACGTCCCAGCCAGCAGGTCTACACTGTTCTGGACTTAAAGGATGCCTTCTTTTTGCTTCCCCTGGCCACGGTAAGTCAACCCATCTTTGCTTTTGAATGGACTGACCCAGAAAGGGGGTGGTTCTCTAGACAACTAACCAGGACTCAGTTGCTGCAGGGTTTCAAAAATTCTCCCACCCTGTTCAATGAGGCCTTAAGCCAGGATCTGGCTCGTTTTAGACAAAAGCATCCAGAGATAACCCTCCTACAATATGTGGATGACCTCCTACTGGCAGCTAATAACCTGTCAGACTGCAAAAAGGCAACCGAAAACTTGTTACAGGAACTAGCCCAGTTGGGCTATTGAGCCTCAGCCAAAAAGGCCGAACTAATACCTCTGACCCAGGCTCTAAGGTGGGGAAAAGGGAAGGTTGTCAACATTTCAGGTGCAGCCTGGAGACCTAGTCTGGATAAAGACGCTTCAGCCAGCCACCTTGGAGGCCCGGTGGATGGGACCCCTGCCAGTGATATGAAAACTTACTTTCCTGGTCCCCATGGCTGACCACGCTCTTGTCCACCAAGCAGGGTCCTGATTCTCAACAGCAAATGCGTCTTTGCAACTGCATACATCCATGGGGTACTATATCAGCAGCGGTGACTTTTGACATAGGGAGGGAAGGAAATAAAAAATATACCAGAAATACTTGCCTTGCTAGAGGCTATCTGTTTGCCAAAAAGGGCAGCTGTTATACATTGTGAAGGACATCAGACTGCTGAAACTCAAATTGACAGAGGAAATGCCCTGGCTGACAAAACAGCAAAAGAGGTTGCCCAAAAAACCAGTGGGGACACTGCAGATACTTCCTGATTTACCAGGGCAAGTGCTGCCAAGCAGTCCAAAATATACCAGGGAAGAGATTAAACTGGGTGAAACTCTGGGCATTAAAACATATCTGGATGGTTGGAAAATTCTCCCGGATGGGAGAATCTTAGTGCCAGAGAACCTGGGGAAAAATTTGGTCACCCAGGTTCACCAAAGTACACGCCTGGGCAGTACAAAACTAACTAAACTTTTACAGAGAAATTACTCCATTCCCTGATTGCAACAACAAGCCCAGCAGGTATCATCCAGATGCCACATCTGCACCCAGGTAAATTCTGGCCGAGGGAAAAAAATGCCTCAAGGAACCAGGATGAGGGGACAAGCCCCAAGGAAACAGTGGGAAATAGACTTCACAGAAATATTACCTGGTCCATATGGATACAAATACCTATTAGTCTTCATTGACATCTTCTCTGGATGGACTGAGGCATTTCCTACCAGAACCGAGAGAGCACAAATAATAATAATAAAGAAAACTAGTTTCTGAAATTGTCCCCGGTTTGGCCGGTTTTGTAATGGGGCCCGACAATGGGCCGGTGTTCATCGCCCAAGTTACCCAATTGTTAGCAAAAATATTAAATATCAAATGGAAATTACATTGTATTTATAGGCCACAGAGTTCAGGGCAAATTGAAGAATAAATAGAACAATAAAGGAAACTTTAAATAAACTAAAGCTTGAGACTGGCGAAAACTGGGTGAGTCTCCTTCCATTTGCCCTCCTAAAAACTAGATATATACCCTATGTCAAGGGAATTACCCCATATGAAATCATGTTTGAACAACCACCTCCACTAATCCCTAAATTGGGGGAAGAAAAAATAGCTGAATTAAATAACCATTCTCTTCTAAAATCATTACAGGCCCTGTCATCTGCCACCCAGCAAACTCAGGAACTGGTGAAGGCAGCCCATCCAGGACCAACAAATCCTGCCCCTAAAAAAACATCTATTTCAGGTGCAGCCTGGAGACCTAGTCTGAACAAAGACGCTTCAGCCAGCCACCTTGGAGGCCCGGTGGACGGGACCCCTGCCAGTGATATGAAAACTTACTTTCCTGGTCCCCATGGCTGACCACGCCCTTGTCCACCAAAGCAGGGCCCCTGATTCTCATATTGTTAGGCTTAATGTTTGGACCCTCTATAATCAACTGTCCAACCTCATACGCACAAGGAAAAATACAAACTGTTAAATTATTAGTCCTTGGAACCCGTTACCAGCAAATTTATAATCAAAATAAAGAAACAATGATTTGATTCTCTCATAAAACCAGTGGGGAATGTGGAGGGCCAGGAGCACTCAATCAGGCCCAAGCAGGGAAAGTCCCCACAACATTGGGGTGGAATGTCCCCAAGAGTTAAACAATAACCAATGTTAGGAAACTGAGAGAACGGGGATGTGTTTTGGCAACAGCTAACGGCATTTTTCTGCTTGTATGATACGCTTGCTTGCTAGCAACTGCAAAACCACAACATGATTTTTAGCACACCTTGAGAACCTCTCGGGGCTGCTCTCTGGATCTTCCTTCTTGGAGGTTTCTGAGGCAGTCACCAGCCGGCTAATAAAGACTCCAAATTTGCTTGAAGTTTTGAATTATGTGGTCTCTCTTTCAGTGTGCCCCACAACAAAGCATTACTTATTGCAGAAGACACTGCCCATGAATGATTACAAATGGAATAAAATGTGGATGCAGCTGACGTGATCATGATTTAATTCTATGAAATATCCTCATAGCAACAGACAGGCCAGCACTTACCCAACCAAACAGGCACCACCACCTGGCCAAGCTGACACATGAATCTGACTATGACACCCTCCTAACCATTATTGACACCTAGCATTTGTGTAGTGCATTTGTTAGTCTTGATGATAGATATTACTGTTTAGTCTATAGTTTGAAATATGTACATTTTCTCCCATATACTGCTTCACTAACTCCGTGTAATAATGTCATATATTTGTTCCAGTACATGAAAGAACTTTTTATATTTGTACAATTAATCATAGTCACTGTCCACTACAATTTTTTGAGTTGCTTTGGTGAACTAAGGTCCTTTTACAGATTTCAGATATAGTCCCAACTCATTTGGGAACAGAATCTTACACAGACACCTTCTCATTAAAATAAGACTCCTGCTTCATTCCTTGCTTAATTCCTCCTCCCTCCCACCCCAATACTTACCCAACGTGGCCTCCTTTAGCTTAGTTCTTGGGTCCTGGTTGTGGGACTCCCTGAGTGACGTGTTTTACCGATGCTTCATGCCCCTCCTTTCCGTGTAACTTGTGGCCTCAGGCAAGGTCTAACTTGGACTAGGTTCACCACCAGCAGATTTTTGGATGATTCCAAGAAGAGGTTAAAACCCACAATGTAGTCTGGAAAATTAAAGTCCTTTTTAATGATTGGTGAGAACCTTATTTAGCCAGTGAGTGGCATAGGATCAGGGAGATTTTTTTAAGGAAAGAGGCAATAGAGGAGAGAAAATAATTTCTTTGTCTTGTCCATCATGTGTCATTTCTGCCTATTATGGTGCTAAAATCAGACCGATGAGTGTCAGATTAGTATGCAAATATTTAAACCACATCATTTGTGAATTGGAAAGGATAGATTTTGGCAAGGTTTCTATTAAATACAGCTCATTCTTATGCATACTTCAGTTTGAAACTCCTGTCGAGTGCTCATTAATTTTATTCAGGATGGTGTCACATAAAGACAAGTATTTATTAATGTTTTCTGATGGTGTGGAGAAAAGTGGCATTAGTATAGTTTGGATTTTAGCCAACTTGGTGAAAATGTTTTTGTGTAACTGAACTTTAAAACTTAATAGATGAATTGGACAATATATATTTCTTTGGCTGAATTGTTTCCTTCAAACTATTAAAAAAGAATCATACATATGTTGGTAGGAAACACCCAGAGAAACAAATAACACGTAAAAGCCTCAAGCAAGAAAAGATGGCATGTTTTAAATAAGGTTAAGATGAGTTTTCCTTTGAGTGACTCTGTTTTGTTATCTGGTATTAGATAGTTTATATTAAGTAACTTAGTTTCTGTTCCTTATTACTGAATATTTTTTGGTTTTCACTTAAAATAAACTTGACTTAAAAAAAAAAGAAATCCTAAGAAAAAAATTTTATTGCTGTTGGTTTCCTTTTATAAATACGTATTTACCCTAAGTGTAAAATTTCTCTTTGAACCAGGCTTCAAATGGGAATAATCCTCCAAATTATAGCACATTTCTGTGGTATAGTGCCCATGCCAATGTTACTATAAAACAAATGTATTGCAATAATCACAAATAAATAAATAGGTAGATAAATTGTTCAGTAGAGAAATAGAATAACACATACAAATATGTGCATATGTAATACATGTGCACTTTTTCTAAGTGTGTGGAACATCTTTTTTTTTAAAGAGTTCACAAAGTTTGCCCAATTTGGGGGAATACTCTAGGCATTTTCTGAGATGTAATTTGATTGTCTGACATTCATGGCTCTTTCTCTGGTGAATTAAATTTGGTTATTCATGCAAAATAACTGAAAAAGACAATAAAATGTTATACATGAGTCTCTTCTTAATGAAGACACTATTATTCAACCGTTCATTAAACTAAAAAATTACTAAGAATTGTGAAGTAATCTAGTTTATGTTAAAATTTTTTCGCTTCATTTAACTCAGCAAGTCATTTCTAGAAAATTGTCCCATGAGTGTTTGTAATGCTTCAGAGGTAGTACTGCTTGTCTCAACAACTGATTACAGAAGGAAAAATCTGGAAACAACATAAATGTCCATAAGTGGTGGATTATTTAGGGAATATGTTGTAAAAGAGAATACTTATAATTGTATTCTTTGCAATTCCTCTTGTAGGTGCATACAATATCCAGGTAGTTCATATATGCAAAGAATTATTCGTGTTTTGTCCAGGCATACATGCATATATAAATGTTTGTGCATATGTATATATAAATGCACCTATGCATTTATAAACATGTATATTTTATCAGTGCACATTCTATGTATATATTTTAAACATGTACACATTTTAAGAGTGATATGAATTGTTTAAATACTGTACATATTTCTCAACAAACAAATGCAACTGATGCTAATACTGTGAAAATTCATTAATACTTTGGAAACACAAATTGGAACACATAGAGAAGCAAGAGAATGGATGATTGGCGCCATTGGGAAATGTTGCTTTGTTATCCAAGAACTTGTTTTCTTCATGCTTTCTCAGAGGAAATTACTTTGTCTTTATTTCCTTATTTACTCACTTATTTTGCCTGAGTGCCCACACTGATTAAAACCTCCCTGTGCTCTGAAGTCTGTTTCTGATGTTGGCAGTGGCACAGCCGCCAACCTCTTGGCCTGGACACACACTGACCCTTTGTTTTGGGAAAAAGGCCAGAATTGTAAAGATGCATTCCCTGGGGCCTGAATGCACGAGTCTCAAGTTGGTGTTTAGGGTCATGTTGCAACAGAGGTGCCCATGTTTGTCAATATATTTATTTGTGATTTGTTTGTAAAATGTGGGGTCTCTAAAGTATAGGCCCATGGCAGGCATCTCTCTTGCCCTGGTGAAAGGGTGGTAGCTTTTGTATGTGATATTTAATCCTTTTTGCAGCATGGGATGTGTTCCAGGCCATCTAAAACAATTGCTTTGAGTTTCAGCCATTTGATCCATTCTCCTTTACTTAAACTTAAATTCCAAAAGGAGGTTAGCATTTTTAAATATTAAGTTCAAGAAACAAAACCTCCTATCTTCACATTTTTGAAAATTCGTTCAAATTTAATTAAAATAATATTGAATGTTGCATGGGCCATAATTTAAACAAGAAAATCAAACCACTCCAAGCATTGAATGCAGAGAATTAGTTACATTGGTGCTTATGTAGCTGTGAGTCAAAGATAGCACAGAATAGCATATACAAATATATGTATATGTGAGGATCAAAGAAAGGATGAATTATTCTTAGATTCCAGGGTCCAGCATCACTGTGAGGAAGCTGGAATCATGTGAACCCATTCAGTAGAGGACATATCATAGAGAAAATTAAGCTGATCCAAGGCATGGGGTAGAGAGGAAGAAGTTCTCTGTTTACCTTCACCCTCCATGCTAAAGTTTATCATTGACCAAATCCATCTGGAGGGCAAAAGGAAAGGGAGCATGGGAAATACAGGCTGCCCAGTTGGTCCTCTGTAATATGACAGGAAAAGGTTAGAGCAAGAACTGAGTTAAGGGCAAATAAGCCCAGAACCAGGATGAATATTCTTCAAAGTTTCAAATTAACTTATTAAACATAAGTCCAGGGGAAAACTTAATTCTTAAATAAATGGCTTAATAAGGATGTGACTATAAACACACATATATAAAGTGATTTAAATGTGCATCAGCAAAATATACAGTATTGGATTGGCAGTGGAGGTATATGGAAATGGATATTATATCTGCATATTCAAAAAATCTTTTTTTCTTATTGTAAAAATGATACAGGCATGTTGTAAGAAATATAGGAAATTGTAATAAATAAAATAAATAAAATCAGCTACAACACCAACCGCTAATGTCAGGTGTATTGAATTTTAGTCGTTTAAATATGTATGTACATTTTTGTGAGCAGGTTTTTTCACCTAACATTAGTTTCTATGTGAAAACATCACCAGGTAAATGTGAGGATAGCTATTAACTGTCATGTTATCAAGTAGACTTCAATGTTCAAAATAGTGTTTTGTGGATTTGCCATAATTTGTTTTACAATCCCTTATTATATTATTTAAAGTTTTTCTTTCTAAGCGTTGCTGGATGAATTTTCCAGTTCATAAATTCTTAGCCATATAACTGAATAATTCTTAGGATTTATTTCTAGAAATATGAAACTGAATCAAAGTGGGTAAATATTTTGTAAGTTTTCTTGATTAATTTATCACCAAATAGTATTTCAGATCATTTGTATCAATTTACATTTCTACCTGCAATCTGGAAATGTGTACTTATTTCACCCTTAACACCAAATATTTCCATCTTTGTTTATCTGAAACATGAATAAGGACAATGTATTCTAAGCTATATTTCTTTAGTTGGCATTTTTAGTATATGCTTATTAGCAATTTTTTTTCTCCTTATAAATTATTTTCAGACTCTGCCAGTCTGTCTGCTTATTTGGCATGTATTTTCGTATTGATTTGAATGAGCTTATATATTAGTAACTTTAACACTTAGTCAAACTGCATATTCAAACAAAATATATAACTGATTTTCTCACAGTGTCATGTTATAATGTTTCTGCGATACAAAGACCTTAGCTTTAAATCTGGTCAAATAATTGCTACTTGTCTTCCGTTATCTTGGACTTAGAGAAATCTTTCCACATTTTTATACCAGGCAGATATTTACCTATTACTCTAATATTTTTAATTTTAAAATTACAATGTTTGATTCTTCTGGAACATGTTTTGTAATATGTAGGGAGGATTTTTTTTTCAAATTTTAACATGCTGTGTTTTCATTTTCATTCAGTTTAAAACATTTTTTAATTTTCTTCTGATTTCTTCTTTTACCCATAAATTCTTTAGACATATGCTAACTTTCGAACATTTATGTACTTCCCAAATTTACTTCTAATGTTCTCTAATTTAATTCCATTGTGATCATGGAACAGACTTTGTATGATTTCAATTCCTCTAGATTTCTTGAGGCTGTTTTATGGTGTAGCATATGGCCTATCCCAAAGAATGCTCCTGTGCACTTCAGAAGAAGGTCTTCTCCTGTTCTTGGGGGAAGGGTTCTGTACAGGTCATCTAGGGCTCGCTGGTTGATAGTGTTAGTCTGGTCCTCTTTATGCATGCTGACTTTCTGTCTGGTTAGTTTATCTATTCTTGTAAGTGTGATTTTGAAGAATTATTGTTGAATTATCTTTTTTTTTCTCTTCAGATTTTGGCAGTTGCTACTTTATATATTTTGGGGTCCTGTTGTTTGATGCACTATGCTTGTAACTGTTATGCATTCCTTACTACCCCTCTTTGTTGTTAGTAACATTTTCTGTCTTAAAGTCCTTTTTATCTCCTTCTTATGATTGCTATTTACATTACATATCTTGTTCCATCCTTTCAACCTGTTTGTATCTTTGACTCTAAAGCATACCCTCTTGCATATAGTTAGATCATTTCTTAAAATCCAGTCTGTTGAAATGTCTTTTTTTTATTATTTTTTTGGGGGGGTGCATGTTCCGGGAATCGAACCTGGGTCTCCCACATGGAAGGTGAGCATTCTACCACTGAACCGCCTGTGCACACTTCTCTTTTGATTGGATTGTTTAGTCCATTTTGCTTAATGCTGCTTTTTGTATAGTTGAATTTTTCTATAATTTGTTTTCTATGTGTCTTATGTGCCTTTGTTCTTCTCATCCTCCTTTACTACCTTCTTTTGTACTAAGTGAATTTTTTCTTATGTACCATTTTCATTCATTTTTAAAATTTTTGAACAACATATTTTTGTTATTTTTTTACTAGTTGTGCTAGGCATTACAAAATATATGTTTGTGTGTGTATATATATATGTATGTATATAAATATCAGAAAATATTTCAGATTTATACTAATTTAATTTCAGTGAGATATAGAAAATTTGCTCCACTATTGTTCCCTTCCCCAGCTTTGTGCTATTATTGTCCTTTATATTGCATCTTTAGATGTTACAAACCTAAAACTATAGTGTTATAAGTGTTGCTTATATCTTTTGAAGAAACTAAGAGAAGAAAGGAGAGAAACTTATTTATAAAGCTTTTATAGTAACCTTATTTACCCTTTCTGTACTCTTTATTTGCTCCTGTAGATTTGAGCTACCATCTGAAGACATTTCCTTGCTTCGCTATAGCTTTCTTCTCCCCCTCTTCTGTACTGTTCTTGTCTAATATATTGTATCTCTATATGCTACAGACACCAAAATTCAATTTTAGAGATATCATTCTATGGTATTGTTTTAAAAATCAATTAATAAAAGAATAAGAGGATAATAAGAGAATAGAAGAATAAGAGAAGAAATATATAATTATAACATATTTTATAGTTAGGACATAATGTCCTGTGTTGGCGTTCTTTGTTTTTGTGTCACTTTCTTTCAACCTTTAGTATTTCTTGTATGGCAAGTCTGCTAACAAGAAATTCAGTTTTTATGTGAAAATGTGTTTATTTTACTTTCATTTGTGAAAGACAGCTTTGTTGGACATAGGATTCTTGGTTGTCCATTTTTGTTTATTTCTCCCAGTACTTTGAATATGTTGTCTCAGCACCTTACGTCCCTCTGTGTTTCTGTTAATCATATTGAGGCTCCTTTGCACATCAAAACTTGCTTTTCTTATTGTTCCTTTCAAGAGTTTCTCTTTATTTTCAGCTCACAACATGGGTGTAGGTGTGGATCTCTTTGTATTTTTCCTATTTGGACTTGTTGTGCTTCATAGTAATGTAGATTAATGTTTTCAGTCTTATTTGGGAAATTTTTAGACTATTTCCTCAACTATTTTTCTGTCCCTTTCTCTCCCCTCCTTATGGTTCTCCCATTTTTTGCATATTGACATGGTTAATAATATTCTGCAGGATCTTGGGGTGTATTAATTTTCTTCATTCTTTTTCCTTTCTGTTCTTCAAAACGTATAGTCTCTAATGATCTGTCTACAAGTTTGCTGATTAATTTTTCCTGCCAGCTCAAATCTATTGTTAAACTCCTCTAGTGAATTTTTCATTTCAGTTTTTGTACTTTTCAATAGAAGAATTTCCATTTGGTTCTTTCTTTCAGTCTCTCTCTCTCTCTATATATATATATATATGCACTTTCTACCTTTATTTATTTATTTGATAAATTACTGTCATCATATCTTCTTTTAATTCTTTAAGTATGGCTTCATTTTGTTCCTTGAACTTAGTTATAATAGCTGCTTTGAGGTTTTTGTCTGCTGCACTTAACATCTGGGCCCCTTCAAAGCCAGTTACTATTACCTGGTTTTTTGGGTTTTTTTTTTCCCTGTACAAAGGTCATTCTATCCTGTTTCTTTGTATGGCTCATAAAGTTTCATTGCAAACTGGATGTTTTGGATAATATATTGTAGAAACTCTGGATTCTGATTACTGCTCCCTTCCTGGAAGTTTGTCAATGTTGCTTTTTGTTTGTTTATTTGTTGAATTGGTTCCCCTAGAATAATTCTGTGAAGCCTATTTCCTCTGCACTGTACTGTCTCATGTCACTGCTCAGTTTTTCCCTTTTAGTTTTACTTTTAATCCTGGATTTCTAGAAGTTGTCCCTGGATTACCATACTTCAGTGTCCATCCAGTGATTGGTCAGAGTTTGTGTTTAAGCCCTTAGAATCAGTAAATCTCCATTCTTTGCAAATGGATCTGTGGAGGAGAATTCTTTCAAATCTGCCCCACATTCACCTACTAAAAGCTCACCAGGGCTCAATCCAGTGTTTCCTGAATAGGTGTCACTTAACACATGTGCATAGCCTTCAGAATACCAGGCATGAATGTGATCTTAGCCATTTCATTTGTTGCCACTAGCTTTATGGAACCATTAGCCTTCTGTTACTGCTCATTTCCAAGAGCACTATTGTTTTCAACAATGCCATAAAGCAAAAGCTCCTCCATGCTCTAGTCTAAATAAATCAGCTCCCCTCCCACCATAGTTGTGGAGTTGCAGTCCTCCCATTTTACCTATCTCCCCAGGCAGAACTTCTGGTGCACTACTGCACTGGAACTGGGGGTAGAAGTAGCAGCCTATTTACATCATGGCACCTCCACCTTACAAGTAAATGGAAGCTGGCAGGTGGAAGAGTAGCCTGTGGTCTTGTTGACAGAGAAAGTCCATGGATCCTTTTGCCTGATGTACTCAATGACCAATTCCTGAGACACAGCAGTGTCAAAGAGAGAGTTTATTATTAGGCACATAGTAGGAGAGCAGATGGCCTATCAACCCAAAATCTCTCTCCCCAAACTGCAGCAATTCTGATAGTTTTACTAGGGAAAAGATGGACAGGGTTTATGATAGTGAGCACAGTGACCCCAGATGACATATTTAGAGATGATCTCATTCTTGAGCATGCGCAGATTGATTATATGTTTAGCCACAGAACACATGTAAGAAAATGGTGAAATATTATAATGAGGTAAATGTGACTAGTAGCTTAAAGTCTAAGCTATGTACATGTCAGGCAGTCCCATTTTTGTTAGATCTAGTCTTGGTTATCAAGATAACTTTGGACTTGGGGTGAGTTAGTTCTGGGCTGACCCAAGACTTTTCATTAATAAACATTAGGGGCTGTTTTAGTGATTACAAAACTCCACAATTGAAAAACTGAATAAGAGTGTACAAATGAAGGTTAGTCACAAGAAATCATAGGGGCAGTAGAGGACAAGGTGGTGGATTAGAATTTAGAGATCTCCAGTATTTTTCTCTGTCTATTCCAGTGTACCAGAAAGCAAAAAGGAGTATCTATATAATGGTTCAGTAATCAAAATCATCCCTTAAATCTTGATTTCTCAGTTGCAATTCCTCCTTCTCATTTGATAATTATCATTCAATCTTGACGGATATCTGGGTGATGACCCCATTGTTATTAAAGGGCAGAGGAAAGAAATGATGAAACCAGTTGTTCTTGGAGAGTACAGTATTTCTGGGTTTCAGAGCTTCTCTGGCATACATACAAGCTGGAAATTTTAAGTCTCTGAACAACAAACTTAATAAGTAAAATATTAGAATCCAGGATATCTTTCAGGGTTTCTAGGAACACTGTTGATTGGGATTTGCCATACTGTGGCAGTTTGCAATATCTGGCTGAAACTTGCATAACAGTAATCTCCAGAATGACCTCCCAACTTCATTTGAAATCTCTTAGCCACTGAAACTTTATTTCTTTTCCCCCTTTTGGTCAACTAATCCACAGTGTCAGGGCCAGGTTCATCCTTGGAATTTACATCTCACAATACTAAGACAATTATGACCCATGATGCCAGGGCCAGTTATGTCCTGCAATACCAGAGCCAGTTATGTCCCATAATGCCAAAGCCAGGCTTATACCCCTGGAAATTATGTCCCACATATTGGGGAAGGTCACAGCTTGGCTGAGAGAGAGACCATATTTGAGCAACAGAGATTTTCTGGAGATGACTTTGAGGCATTAATCATAAGTAGGTTCAGCTTGTTATTACAGAAAAAATTTCATAAAGGCAATCCTCAAAATTGAGGCTATGGGTTATTAAATTGGGAGCTCCTCTTGTTTAAGATAATGTCAAGAGTTCCCCAGGTAGAGAAGTTTAATAGTTCTATTTTTCCCACTCCCTCAAGGGACTTGGCAAAAACTTTCTCATTTTTTGCCCAAAATAGTCTGAAATGCATCATTGTATAACATTAATTTTACAGACTATTAAGATTTTATTCCTTAATCTAGATTCTTTACTAAATAAAGCTGAATTCAGTTGTTTAAATAAACTGACTAGACAGATTAAATTGTATGCTGTGCTACAGAAAATTTAAATTTTGGACAAAATAAACATTTTTCTTTCTTTTTTAGAAATTTCACACAAAAGTTAAAGCTTTAAAATACAAACACTATTATTCTTTACCTTCTATATTGATTTACCTTAGTTTTAACCAGATCAGTTTCGTCACATCTTTAATTGGAGCTTGATCCCTTTTTGTTTTTTTGTTTGTTTGTTTGTTTTTTTACAAAAGCTATATGGAGTTATGCTGACTTTCAGAGTTGGAGAACTAAATCAGAGTCTCAGGTATCACACAGATACTTAAAGTTCCAGGGTACTACTAGGTTGCACAAGAGCAAAGCATTTCAGAATTTAAAGATAACAATCAAAGCTTACAATCTAAACTCTAAATTTTATAAGCATTTTTAAATGAAGCTACTTTAAAAAATAAAAGCATTAGACAGTTGTTTTGTATTAACAAACCATAGTAGAGGTTTTTGTTCTGTTTCACTTTTACCAGAGTTACATTAATTAACAGATGTATTAGCTAGAATTCTCTAGAGAAACAGAATCAGCAGGAGATATCCATAGATATAAAATTTATAAAAGTATTTCACATAACTGTGAGGATATAGAGTCTAAGGTCTGTAGGGCAGGCTATAAGCTGGTAACTCCAATGAAGTTCCTCAATGAACTCTGAGGAGAGGCTGGTGGACAACTGTGGGAATGGAAGAGTCTAAAAT
The DNA here is from genome assembly GCF_023851605.1 of Tamandua tetradactyla. Classification (NCBI taxonomy): domain Eukaryota; kingdom Metazoa; phylum Chordata; class Mammalia; order Pilosa; family Myrmecophagidae; genus Tamandua; species Tamandua tetradactyla. Next base: position 37,967,173 of record NC_135327.1, on the reverse strand, counting down.
CCATAGGACAGGCTGTGAAGCTGGCAGCTCCAATGAAGGGTCTGGATGAACTCCACAGGAGAGGCTCACTGACTGAAGCAGGAAGAGTGATTGTCTCTTCTGAATCCTCCTTAAAAGCCTTCAGGTGATTAGATAAGCATCACTCATTGCAGAAGGCACTACCCTTAGTTGACTACAAATCAGCTGTGGATGCAGCCAGCCTAATCATGATTTAAGTCCATGAAATGTCCTCATACAACGACAGTCCAGTGCTTGCCCGACCAGATGACCAGGCACCACCACTTGGCCAAGTTGACATATGAAGCTTACCATAACAACAGATAAAAATATAATTTATATATTTTGTCTTGCTCTTTTAAGAGTCTTTCCTTGTTGGGTGGGCTACAGTGGCTCAGTGGCAGAGTTCTCGCCTGCTATGCTGGAGACTCGGGTTTGATTCCTGGTGCCTGCCCATGCCAAAAAAAAAAAAAAAAAAAAGTCTTTCCTTGTTACAGATGGAGCTTTGACCTATATCTGACCACATATACTTTTAGAGAAGTTTTAGAGCAAAGCAGCGCAGCTGATAATTTGACTGTTTCTATGATCTATAGCTTTTTAAGAATAACTAAAACCATACCATTGCTCAGCATCATACAGAATAGTTTCAGGATACAACATGGAAAGTGAGAACATTGTCAAATTTTGAGGAATTTTGTAGTCTCTAAATATATGAATAATATTATTTTGCCTAAACATATTCAACCAGCAACAGGATAGAAAATCTCTTTTAGCCACTGTAATACTCCCCAAACACCTCCTATGCAATAGGTTAAACTATTTTAGCATCTTATTTATACAAGGTGAAGGAACAAATTATTTGTGAGATTTTCCCTTAACAATGAGAAGACTTGTTTTTCTGAAATAAAGAATGATAATGTCAGCATAAACATTAACAAGGATAATATTCTGATGTAAAATCTTTGTTTTCTAGACATAGTACTTGGATGATTAAGAAAAACTTTTTAAAAACTTTACATAAAGAGCAGACTAACAATACATGTTATTTTAACAGGGAGAAAACTAAACTTCAGTTTTTTGTGAATACCCAGTTTGACACAAAGTTCTCTTTTTTTGAAATATATGATAAACAGCCTTATTAAAGTTTGGTTAGCACTGACTATGACAGACAGATTTCACTTTCATAAACTCCTTTTTACAACTCTCCATATTCATTCATAGCTTATAGTCATCAATGACCATAACAAACAAAATTCACCTCCTCCATCTTTCTATTACTTTCTGTATCTAGTCAGGGCATATAGTCAACAATGACTATAACAAACAAAACCCATTTCATTCAACTTTCTATCACCTTCCATATCCATTCCACCTGTAGCTTTTATTTATCCAGACTGCACATAATCAGAAATAAATTTGACACCAAATTCACAAAGCTTTTAAACCTGCATGCTTCCTACCAATAACAGTATTTATGAAGGGGAGAAGAGACAGCGATATTACAAAATAATGGAAGAAAGAAGAAATTTGTGCTTGGGCTAGAAACACAGCCAGGCATTTATATACTCTATACTCGAGACAAAAATGACAACAATGTACCTAAAAGCTCTCATTCCAATTCAGTACTACTTTCAAAGGTCAGAAAAATCCCAAGTTTGAAATATCATCAGTTTTTAAAATTTAAGGGGTTTATATCCAGAGAAAATCTAAAATTTTTCTCAACATTATTTCCAACTGGTAAATAATACCAGGAACATGTTAGTTCACAAAATTAAGTTATGGCTTTTAAGAAAAGCTAGTTCAGAGCTTCATTTATTTAAATGCTACTTTCTTATTTAGAAGTCTTACAATTATCTCTTCTATGACATCTTCTTAGGCAATTCTTTATCTATCTGCTTTCAAAATTTTTCCAGCACTTTATTCCTTCATTATTATAATCTTACACTACACCCTTGTACAAGTATATTCTAACTAGAACATAAACCCTTTGAAGCTAAGAATTAACTTTTCTCTATTTGTGATAGCATTTGCTAACAAAAACACTGATTGACACTAACAAAACCACTACAAATTCAAATTCTTCCAAATACTGAAGTAACAAGTGGCCAAATAACCAAAAGTCATATTCTTTGAAATCCAGATAATTAAGGTTATAAAAATCCATCTCTTTCTTTTACTAAACTGATTTCTTTAAGGATATGTTTGAAGCATTAACATTTTAATTTTATTATACTTTATATGTGTTATTGCTACCAGGAACATTGCTCAGTTTATAAACTGAATTTACTTAGTTAGGCTATTTTAAGAGGAATTTTGAGAATGTATTTATCATACTACCTTATTTTATCAGTAAGTTTGTATAAATTTAGGGAGAACAAACTTTGCCAGTGAAATCATTGCCCTCTCCCCTATGTGGGACATGATATCCAGGGGTGAAAGTCTTCCTGATGGCTATTGGGTGATGACTCCCAGAGATGAGGCCAACCCTGGCACTGCGGGATCAACAATGCCATCCTGATCAAAAGGGGGAAAAGAAGTGTAACAAATAAGGTATCAGTGGCTGAGAGAGTTCAAATAGAGTTGAGAGGCTACTCTGGAGGGCACTCTTTTTTTTTTTTTTTTTTTTTTTTAAAAAGTGATTGTTGCTGATGTAAAGAAACACAATCGACTTTTAAACATCACTTTCATATACAACCCCTTTCTTTTTATTTTATTTTATTTTATTTTATTTTTTTTATTAATTAAAAAAAGAATTAACAAAACAATTAGAAATCATTCCAATCTACATGTACAATCAGTAATTCTTAATAACATCACATAGTTGCATATTCATCATTTCTTAGTACATTTGCATCGATTTAGAAAAAGAAATAAAAAGACAACAGAATAAGAATTAAAACAATAATAGAAAGAAAAAAAAAACAAAAACAAAAAACCTATACCTCACATGCAGCTTCATTCAGTGTTTTAACATAATTGCATTACAATTGGGTAGTATTGTGCTGTCCATTTCTGAGTTTTTATATCCAGTCCCGTTGTACAGTCTGTATCCCTTCAGCTCCAATTATCCCTTCTCTTTTTTCTTTTTTTTTTAATTAACGGAAAAAAAGAAATTAACCCAACATTTAGAGATCATACCATTCTACACATGCAATCATTAATTCTTAACATCATCACATAGATGCATGACCATCATTTCTTAGTATATTTGCATTGGTTTAGAAGAACTAGCAACATAACCGAAAAAGATATAGAATGTTAATATAGAGAAAAAAATAAAAGTAATAATAGTAAAATCAAAACAAAACAAAACAAAACAAAACAAAACAAAACAAAAACCTATAGCTCAGATGCAGCTTCATTCAGTGTTTTAACATGATTACTTTACAATTAGGTATTATTGTGCTGTCCATTTTTGAGTTTTTGTATCTAGTCCTGTTGCACAGTCTGTATCCCTTCAGCTTCAATTACCCATTGTCTTACCCTGTTTCTAACTCCTGCTGAACTCTGTTACCAATGACATATTTCAAGTTTATTCTCGAATGACCGTTCACATCAGTGGGACCATACAGTATTTGTCCTTTAGTTTTTGGCTGGATTCACTCAGCATAATATTCTCTAGGTCCATCCATGTTATTACATGGTTCATAAGTTTATCTTGTCTTAAAGCTGCATAATATTCCATCGTATGTATATACCACAGTTTGTTTAGCCACTCTTCTGTTGATGGAGATTTTGGCTGTTTCCATCTCTTTGCAATTGTAAATAATGCTGCTATAAACATTGGTGTGCAAATGTCCGTTTGTGTCTTTGCCCTTAAGTCCTTTGAGTAGATACCTAGCAATGGTATTGCTGGGTCGTATGGCAATTCTATATTCAGCTTTTTGAGGAACCGCCAAACTGCCTTCCACAGTGGTTGCACCCTTTGACATTCCCAACAACAGTGGATAAGTGTGCCTCTTTCTCCGCATCCTCTCCAGCACTTGTCATTTTCTGTTTTGTTGATAATGGCCATTCTGGTGGGTGTGAGATGATATCTCATTGTGGTTTTGATTTGCATTTCTCTAATGGCCAGGGACATTGAGCATCTCTTCATGTGCCTCTTGGCCATCCGTATTTCCTCTTCTGAGAGGTGTCTGTTCAAGTCTTTTTCCCATTTTGTAATTGGGTTGGCTGTCTTTTTGTTGTTGAGATGAACAATCTCTTTATAAATTCTGGATACTAGACCTTTATCTGATATATCATTTCCAAATATTGTCTCCCATTGTGAAGGCTGTCTTTCTACTTTCTTGATGAAGTTCTTTGATGCACAAAAGTGTTTAATTTTGAGGAGTTCCCATTTATTTATTTCCTTCTTCAGTGCTCTTGCTTTAGGTTTAAGGTCCATAAAACCGCCTCCAGTTGTAAGATCCATAAGATATCTCCCAACATTTTCCTCTAACTGTTTTATGGTCTTAGACCTAATGTTTAGATCTTTGATCCATTTTGAGTTAACTTTTGTATAGGGTGTGAGAGATGGGTCTTCTTTCATTCTTTTGCATATGGATATCCAGTTCTCTAGGCACCATTTATTGAAGAGACTGCTCTGTCCCAGGTGAGTTGGCTTGACTGCCTTATCAAAGATCAAATGTCCATAGATGAGAGGGTCTATATCTGAGCACTCTATTCGATTCCATTGGTTGATATATCTATCTTTATGCCAATACCATGCTGTTTTGACCACTGTGGCTTCATAATATGCCTTAAAGTCAGGCAGCGCGAGACCTCCAGCTTCGTTTTTTTCCCTCAAGATGTTTTTAGCAATTCGGGGCACCCTGCCCTTCCAGATAAATTTGCTTATTGGTTTTTCTATTTCTGAAAAATAAGTTGTTGGGATTTTGATTGGTATTGCATTGAATCTGTAAATCAATTTAGGTAGGATTGACATCTTAACTATGTTTAGTCTTCCAATCCATGAACATGGTATGCCCTTCCATCTATTTAGGTCTTCTGTGATTTCTTTTAGCAGTTTTTTGTAGTTTTCTTTATATAGGTTTTTTGTCTCTTTAGTTAAATTTATTCCTAGGTATTTTATTCTTTTAGTTGCAATTGTAAATGGGATTCGTTTCTTGATTTCCCCCTCAGCTTGTTCATTACTAGTGTATAGAAATGCTACAGATTTTTGAATGTTGATCTTGTAACCTGCTACTTTGCTGTACTCATTTATTAGCTCTAGTAGTTTTGTTGTGGATTTTTCTGGGTTTTCGACGTATAGTATCATATCATCTGCAAACAGTGATAGTTTTACTTCTTCCTTTCCAATTTTGATGCCTTGTATTTCTTTTTCTTGTCTAATTGCTCTGGCTAGAACCTCCAACACAATGTTGAATAATAGTGGTGATAGTGGACATCCTTGTCTTGTTCCTGATCTTAGGGGGAAAGTTTTCAATTTTTCCCCATTGAGGATGATATTAGCTGTGGGTTTTTCATATATTCCCTCTATCATTTTAAGGAAGTTCCCTTGTATTCCTATCTTTTGAAGTGTTTTCAACAGGAAAGGATGTTGAATCTTGTCGAATGCCTTCTCTGCATCAATTGAGATGATCATGTGATTTTTCTGCTTTGATTTGTTGATATGGTGTATTACATTAATTGATTTTCTTATGTTGAACCATCCTTGCATACCTGGGATGAATCCTACTTGGTCATGATGTATAATTCTTTTAATGTGTTGTTGGATACGATTTGCTAGAATTTTATTGAGGATTTTTGCATCTGTATTCATTAGAGAGATTGGTCTGTAGTTTTCTTTTTTTGTAATATCTTTGCCTGGTTTTGGTATGAGGGTGATGTTGGCTTCATAGAATGAATTAGGTAGTTTTCCCTCCACTTCGATTTTTTGGAAGAGTTTGAAGAGAATTGGTACTAATTCTTTCTGGAACGTTTGGTAGAATTCACATGTGAAGCCATCTGGTCCTGGACTTTTCTTTTTAGGAAGCTTTTGAATGACTAATTCAATTTCTTTACTTGTGATTGGTTTGTTGAGGTCATCTATGTCTTCTTGAGTCAAAGTTGGTTGTTCATGTCTTTCCAGGAACCCGTCCATTTCCTCTAAATTGTTGTATTTATTAGCGTAAAGTTGTTCATAGTATCCTGTTATTACCTCCTTTATTTCTGTGAGGTCAGTAGTTATGTCTCCTCTTCCATTTCTGATCTTATTTATTTGCATCCTCTCTCTTCTTCTTTTTGTCAATCTTGCTAAGGGCCCATCAATCTTATTGATTTTCTCATAGAACCAACTTCTGGCCTTATTGATTTTCTCTATTGTTTTCATGTTTTCAATTTCATTTATTTGTGCTCTAATCTTTGTTATTTCTTTCCTTTTGCTTGCTTTGGGGTTAGCTTGCTGTTCTTTCTCCAGTTCTTCCAAATGGATAGTTAATTCCTGAATTTTTGCCTTTTCTTCTTTTCTGATATCGGCATTTAGAGCAATAAATTTCCCTCTTAGCACTGCCTTTGCTGCGTCCCATAAGTTTTGATATGTTGTGTTTTCATTTTCATTCGCCTCGAGGTATTTGCTAATTTCTCTTGCAATTTCTTCTTTGACCCAGTCGTTGTTTAGGAGTGTGTTGTTGAGCCTCCACGTATTTGTGAATTTTCTGGCACTCTGCCTATTATTGATTTCCAACATCATTCCTTTATGGTCCGAGAAAGTGTTGTGTAAGATTTCAATCTTTTTAAATTTGTTAAGACTTGCTTTGTGACCCAGCATATGGTCTATCTTTGAGAATGATCCATGAGCACTTGAGAAAAAGGTGTATCCTGCTGTTGTGGGATGTAATGTCCTATAAATGTCTATTAAGTCTAGTTCATTTATAGTAATATTCAGATTCTCTATTTCTTTGTTGATCCTCTGTCTAGATGTTCTGTCCCTTGATGAGAGTGGTGAGTTGAAGTCTCCAATTATTATGGTATATGAGTCTATTTCCCTTTTCAGTGTTTGCAGTATATTCCTCACGTATTTTGGGGCATTCTGATTCGGTGCGTAAATATTTATGATTGTTATGTCTTCTTGTTTAATTGTTCCTTTTATTAGTAGATAGTGTCCTTCTTTGTCTCTTTTAACTGTTTTACATTTGAAGTCTAATTTGTTGGATATTAGTATAGCCACTCCTGCTCTTTTCTGGTTGTTATTTGCATGAAATATCTTTTCCCAACCTTTCACTTTCAACCTATGTTTATCTTTGGGTCTAAGATGTGTTTCCTGTAGACAGCATATAGAAGGATCCTGTTTTTTAATCCATTCTGCCAATCTATGTCTTTTGATTGGGGAATTCAGTCCATTGACATTTAGTGTTATTACTGTTTGGATAATATTTTCCTCTAACATTTTGCCTTTTGTATTATATATATCATATCTGATTTTCCTTCTTTCTACACTCTTTTCCATATCTCTCTCTTCTGTCTTTTTGTATCTGACTCTAGTGCTCCCTTTAGTATTTCTTGCAGAGCTGGTCTCTTGGTCACAAATTCTTTCAGTGACTTTTTGTCTGGGAATGTTTTAATTTCTCCCTCATTTTTGAAGGATAATTTTGCTGGATATAGGAGTCTTGGTTGGCAGTTTTTCTCTTTTAGTATTTTAAATATATCATCCCACTGTCTTCTAGCTTCCATGGTTTCTGCTGAGAAATCTACACAAAGTCTTATTGGGTTTCCCTTGTATGTAATGGATTGTTTTTCTCTTGCTGCTTTCAAGATCTTCTCTTTCTCTTTGACCTCTGACATTCTAACTAGTAAGTGTCTTGGAGAACGCCTATTTGGGTCTAATCTCTTTGGGGTGCGCTGCACTTCTTGGATCTGTAATTTTAGGTCTTTAATAAGAGTTGGGAAATTTTCAGTGATAATTTCTTCCATTAGTTTTTCTCCTCCTTTTCCCTTCTCTTCTCCTTCTGGGACACCCACAACACGTATATTTGTGCGGTTCATATTGTCCTTGAGTTCCCTGATACCCTGTTCAAATTTTTCCATTCTTTTCCCTATAGTTTCTGTTTCTTTTTGGAGTTCAGATGTTCCATCCTCCAAATCACTAATTCTATCTTCTGTCTCTTTAAATCTATCATTGTAGCTGTCCATTATTTTTTCTATGTTTGCTACTTTATCCTTCACTTCCATAAGTTCTGCGATTTGTTTTTTCAGTTTTTCTATTTCTTCTTTATGTTCAGCCCATGTCCTCTTCATGTCCTCCCTCAATTTATCGATTTCATTTTTGAAGAGGTTTTCCATTTCTGTTCGTATATTCAGCATTAGTTGTCTCAGCTCTTGTGTCTCATTTGAGCTATTGGTTTGTTCCTTTGACTGAGCCATATTCTCAATCTTTTGAGCGTGGACAGTTATCTTCTGCTGCTGGCGTCTGGGCATTTATTCAGATTTCTCTTGGTGTTGGACCCAGCAAGGTTGTAATATTTTTCTGTGAAATCTCTGGGTTCTGTTTTTCTTATCCTGCCCAGTAGGTGGCGCTCGTGGCACACGTTTGTCTGCGGGTCCCACCAGTAAAAGGTGCTGTGGGACCTTAAACTTTGGAAAACTCTCGCCGTCCTGGGGGTTCGCTAGCCGAAGCGGCTTGAGCCGGCCGGGGTCCGAACGCAGGGAGGGTTGCTGGTCGCCGCAGCCAGGGAAAGAGCCCGTCCGAATTTCCTAGTCGGCCCTGGGCAACAAGCGTGGCGGGAGGGCGCCAGCGGCAGCAGCCCGCCCGGGAGAGTGCACGTTCCCCGGGAGTCACGGGTTTGGAAGGGGCCTCCCCCACCCGTCACCGTTCTCCGCGGCCTGGGGGTTTCCGATCCAATTCTCTCAGTTGGTCCGGGGGCTGCGCGTGGTGTGGGCGCCAGCCGCGGCGGTTTCAGGGGACCGCCTCTCCAATTCTCCCAGCCGGCCCGGGAAGGGGGAAGGGAGTAACTCCGGCCGCTTGCCACCCCGCCCGGTAAGGCCCGCGCGCCTCGGCGATCTCACCCGAGCTGCTTCTCTCAGCCAGCCAGCCGTTCCAGGATGGGGTACGCTGTCTTTTTTATCTCTGTTGTGGCTTTGGGCGCTTTCTGTATCGTTTCTACTCCCCTAGTAGGTGTCCTGGAGAAGAAACTAAGATCCGCGCGTCTTACTAAGCCGCCATCTTCCAGGAAGTCCTCTGGAGGGCACTCTTACACAAACTTCAGTTAGACATTGCTACCTATCATGTTGCCAAACCCCAACCAAAACCATTCTTGCTAACCCCAAAAGAACACCTAGGGCATTGTATAAGAGTCTACAAAGGTTCCATGTACTATGGTAATTTTCCAGATGCCTACAACCTCCAGATGGGTCCCTGGAGAGATAAGACCTAAAACCTAGAGGGGCCAGCTTCTTCAGAACATCAGCTAGTTCCATCTCCCTACACCATATTACTGACAGCCCCTTTCAAATGAAAAAGCTAGACGGGGCCTAACCCAAATACCCATAAAGAGTAGGACAGAAAGATTGAAGGTAATAGTGGAGTTATACAGAGAAGGAAGAGTTTAGCAAACAAATATAATTGCTGAATCATTACATTGATATTTCTTTTAGTCTCTAGTATCTTAGAGCAGATAGAAGTAAAAACCTAAAATTGTGGAATTGTAATCCATACCAAACTCTGAAATCTGTTCTACAACTAATTGTTGCACTGTGCTCTGAAATGTATTCTTTTTTTGCATGTTATTTTTCATGTACATGCACAAAAGTCGAATGTGATAATGAAAAAATATATTTATTCTTTCCAGCCTCCAATGTTCTGAAGCAGCTAGAAGGAAAAATTCGAGGTGATGGTATGGTAGTCTATGACAAACTCTGGGATCTGTCCTGTAGAAGAATTCTTGTTGAAGAATTCTTTGAAAACTATTGCTTTTTTCTTTCTTTGCTTTGTATATATATTATATTAAATAATTTAAAAAGTTAAAAAAAATAAGGAGAGCACACCTAAACAATAAAATTGCATTTGTTCAATTGAAAATTTATCATAAAATTCCTTTTATTGGAGGTTCAAAAAATCTTAAAATTACAAACAATTTTAAAAGTACAGTGACTATCAAGTTCTGGAAATTATACAGCAATTGTTTAATTTGTTCTAAGGCTAAATCCATGAAAACTTTTTTATATCTCTGAAAGAGTTTTCATTTTACTTTCTGAAATTTAATTCAATTTTGTTAAGTTACTCCTATCCCAAGACTATTTATATTTTAATATTGACTTGATTATTACAGTTACCATTGCAAAAGTATTGAAAAAAATAATATTAACAAGCCTAGCCTATTCTGTAGCATTTTTTATGTTTACCATTTCCAATCTCCATGTCCAGTAAAAAAGGTATTCTAGACTGCACCTTGCCATATCTTTCTGTGCCTAGCTCTCCCCTCATAACTGCTTTATGTGGTTAGACCTTGGGAGAGGGATAGGTTGCACAGATAAAATGAAGCCTGGCTTCTGGAATTTTGAGAGTTCCTATGCCCTTCATTAAGTATTTCTAATTATAATGTTTATTTACTAAAAGCTGTGACCAGGACCATTGGAAAAGGTCTTCTGCTGCCTTACAGAAATTCCAGAGGTGGTTTCTTTCTAATGACCAGGTTTGCTTACAGTAATTATAAAACTAAGGTTTTGAATCTTGCTGCTCAGAGAGCTTTTCCCTTTTTTATTTCATAAGTACCAATTACTTTGCTACAACCATCTGGAGGTATGAGAATATACATTGAACAGGCAGACAGACACAAATAGAAAGTCAGCTACACAAGAAACAGAAACACAGAAATACTTTTGAAAGTGACAAATAAAAGATTGACTATATTATCTTATCTCATTGCTACCTTTTTGTAGAACCATTTTAACTGTAATATTTTTTATTTTAACTGTAATGGTAGTATCTTCATTTTAAATCATTTTGAGGCCAGATTACATTACAAAAATAAACCTTTTTGAATAGACTCAACTAAAATAGTCTTAATTTTTCATGCACCCCAAAGTTTCCATTTTTAAAGAATTTCCATAATCAATAACCAGTTAGGAACATTTGACCAATACAGATGCAGAACATACCAATCAACAAATTTAAACAGACACTTAACAATTGTTATATTTAAGTAACACATCAATTAATAATTAGACTGAACACACCAAGTAACAATTAAGTAGGCATTAAACACTTAACACACTGATTAACAATTAAATGAACAACTCTTATTATACCCAAGTAACACTGGCCAACACTTAAACAGGCCTACTTAATTTCATTAAATATCAAATAAGTTTTGGATTACTCATTTTCTAAGAGTATACTCAGCAAACCAACTTAGTCAAAGCTTCAAACCCCATAGAGCATAGTGCCCAAAAAACAGGTATAGAAGTCAAAGCAAAGGGAGTCATTCTGGAAGCATGGCCCAGTCCTAGATCAGGGGGACTTGAACCACCATAATGGCGCCCCAACCCATTTTACACTGATGCCCCAATCACCCAGTCAGATGTCTGGACCTGGAACTATAAATGGTATGCTTGTGCCACTGAATATTATTTTGATTTTTAGGGATCATTTTATTTATTTGTTCATTTAAATTGTACAAAATATTCAGATGGTCCCTAAATCAAATTACAAAACAAGGTATATTCAGAGAAATTTAGTATCTATTGCTGCCTCCTCTATCTTATTCCCTCCCTCTTCCTCTAAGTTTAACATTGAAAATTTTACATACTTTATTTTTCTAAAGTTTTTTAGAAGTTCACATAGACATATATTCAATCACTTTCTTTTCCTGGATATCACTAGAATACAAAACATATTTTTACGTACTTTGCTTTTTTCTTTTGAACAATGTATCCTATAAGTCATTCCACAGAAATAGTTCTCACTTCTAAAATAGTTTGTAGTGCTTTTGACATATTTTTTGCCTCTGTATCTGAGTGATTTTTGAATGGAGCTGATCTGTGTGTGTATGTGTGAAGCCACTATGATAACTGCGATGCCCAGGGTTGCCCACAAGAGAGGCACGGACTTTCGCCACTGGGGTTCTGCTTCAGCCATAGTGGCTTCACATTTATCTCTTTTATATGTTGAACATTATAAAATATTCCATTCAAAGAAGGGGCTAACAGTGCTTGAAAGCCACTGTCTCAGAGTGAGTAGACAGAGCTAATATTGCCAAATATTTTTTCATCTTTCATGTAAAGGAAATATTTAGTGATTTAACATTATTTAAAAAAATTTTATCTCCCTATGCCAGTTAATTCGGTGTTATTTTATTTTAGAAGTTGGGATTAATAATCTTCATTTGTAATCATCAACCACCTCTACAGTAATTTTCACATTATCATTAGCCTCTCACTTAATATTTTATTTATTTATTATTTTATTATTTATTTATTTATTTTACATGGGCAGGCTCCAGGAAATGAACTCGGGTCTCTGGCATGACAGGTGAGAGCTCTGCCACTCAACCACTGTTGCACCACCACTCACTTAATATTTTTAAGATATGTCCAAGGTTGGATACTTCAGTTCACCTGTGTGCTGTATCAAAGAAAGTCTAGTTGAGAGTACATATGTACAATAATGGAGTACTCACATGGAAAAATAATGAAATGTGACCCCGCCATACAGCATACAAAAGAAAAGAGTGCATATACAACTGTGCTTTCTCCTCCTTTTTTCACTAAAGTCAGATTGCAACCTTTAGATGGCAAATGTTTCTTATGTTTACCAAAACATTCATAAATTTCAAATAATACAACTCATCCTCTATTAATATAAATACATTTAAAATTGAAAGTCATTTATCTGAATACATATAAATATAAATAATCACAACTATTCAGTTGAGTACTTTCTCATGGTATAGGGTTTTGTTGCCCCATAATGCAACAAAAAATTGAACTCTGGACCTCACTGCATTGATTCTTTCCAGAATAAATTTTTAACAATTAGATGTATATGACTGAATGGGATTAATTTGGGTTGTTTGATCACATTTTTGTAAGACTACTAATTATTACAGTATGAGTCTAGTAAAAAGTGTTCTGACAAGTAAACCAAGATGTTTCTGGCAGCCTCTGTTTATTCCACGACACTAGGCATGTTTCATTACCTTTTTGAAGGACTTCCACTTACTTCTACTTACTGTGGGAAACAAATTTCCCACCACTCTGCCGAGTTTCCTTTTCTTTTATGTCCAACACTTCCCTGAGTGTTTTGAAGTTCTCGAGGATTCTCCAAAGTGGGGGAGTTTGTCATTTGACCTTTTGGTAAGAGGAGCAGGTCACACTAGGAGAGAGGGTTCAATGGCGTTTAGGGTCTCTGGATGCTAATGACTTTGAAGGCAGAGAAATTATGCAAGAAAGAGCTCAAACCATTTTCCAAATAAATCCCCTTTGGTTTCTGAGCTTTATCTGTGGGACTAGGGTTTTATCAGCAATGCAGTGTAGAGTAGCTAAGGAGGCTGAAGGTGTGATGGGATGGGGCATAGCTGTAGGTCATCTCCCTCGGTGAGAGGTCCATCCAGGCCCTGGCCCTTGGTCTTGGACAAAGTTCTCATGGCTTCGTAGGGATTCTTTTCTTTGAGGAACCAAATTGCATGTTCCTTTTCGAATCTCTTTTATTTCTCATTCTAGGGTTGTTTCAGTGTAAAACAGGGGAGAAAGTTCCCTTTGCATTTGATTGAAGTTGATTTCACAGTGAGATCTTTTAACTTCACCATTCCCCTCTGCTGGTTGAAGGCAACAAACTCTGAAATGTCTTCAGTTTATAGAAACAAATGTTACTGGCCCCAGGGGGCCATACACTTCCCCATCTCCTACATTTTCCCCTACCTCTGGCTTTAGTTTTCTACAGATCTTAGCTGGTAGCCAAGAAAAACACTTTTTAAAAAGCACTGTTAAAACTGAAATGAAAAAAAATCATAAATTTGAAAAGATAGTTATAATGACACAGGAAGTATAATCTCGTGCACACATCTCCCATTGCTTTTATGGAAGACTTGTAAGCAGAAAATGACTTCTTATTTTCCCAGGATGCTCGAAATGAGACCAGCAAGCCTAGAACTGTTTTCTGCCTCTACAAAAGGCAAGCTCCTGGACATGGAGCAAATTCCATGTCTTAGAGAAGGAAAAAAAAAAAAAACCTAGTCTTGACTTCATGACTCATGCTTGAACCTGAGAGGAAAATCTGTGCATGAGCTTTGGTTCCCCAAAGGAGAGAAAATAAGAAGGTACTTCCTATCCATTAAAAGATCCAAAATATTGCAGAGAGAAAGTTAAGCCAATCCAGATGCTAAGCACATTATGTCTAAAAAACTCAGAAATCATAAAGACTGCCAAAAAATGTGAGCATCGTATTTCATCTAGGTCATTTATTTGAGGAAGCTCATGGCTTCCCGGAAAGTTTCATGAGCAGACACAAGACTTACTATAGAATAAAGTCGGTCAGGGAGGCTGGTCCTTCCTCACGATTCTGGTTCACACCATGAATGTTCTGGAAAGATATGGATGAGAATCAATGGGTCCTGAGCACCTTCTCCAGGAAGGAAAGAACTGTCTCCAGAAAGCGTTAGCCCACTACCGAGGGTCAAAGCAGCACTCCAGATTTCCAGGTGCTGCCGTTGAAGGCAGCAGTATGACAGGAAAACAGCCTATGAAACAACAAACCAACGCAAATAGTTTACGGGAAAAATTTTAAGTGTAAAGAAATGTGTAAATAATAACAGAGGCACATCTTGTCCTCTGTTAGTTATTAAGACTTTAGCCAGTATCATTACGAAAACACTGTAATATAGATTTTTTCAGTATTTTTTATGTTTAATTGTATTATTATACTATAAGCCCTATGACCATACACTAAGACAAAAAACATAAAATAGGTGTGAGAAGTGTGAGCGTGGAAGACGGAAGTAAGCAAGCAAATGTCTGAATTGTGGAAATAGTTATAGGTATTTTGTGCTTTTCCCAAGCATATTTCACACAAAAATTTTAAATAATGTAGTACTAAGTCAAATTTAAAAATAAACATCACAATGTATCTACATTAAGGCACATTAGAGCAAACAGATTCATTTCCTTACCTAGAAATAACCCCTTATATGGTATTATTTTGTTGAATCCATAGAGAATAAGGTGTGGATGGAACATTTAATTTTTACTTCTAATTTGATAAAGTGGATATTCAGATGGTTTTATCCTCTCTGAGAACTTACTTTCTGGCACATTCTCAGAAAGGGAATTTTTTTTTTTTACTTTTTAAAACAATAATTAAGATAGCAAAGTAGTGGTGTCTGAATTGATGCGATCTAATGCAGAGACAGTCTTGGAAAGATGTGGTAGAATCCCTACAGATGTAAAAGGTATTAATTTTCCTTGTAGCATACTGGCATTCTTACTTCTCTTAATTAAGGCTTGTCATCAGGAGAAATAACAACCTTGGATTCCTGTCTTAATTGAATTGGTGCTTACTGTGGCTGTATCAAGTTCAAAGACTGAAAGATTAAATATTCATTTGTGTCTGGTTTTCAAGTGGAGCCTTCTGGGCTTTCTCTGTTCAATAGTCACTACAGTTGAGCGAAATTGAGGGAAAAATCTGCGTTATAATTGTGTAAAATTACAAAATATCAATGGTCTAGATCTGATGTTATACTCATATGTTTTCCCTAATTTTCTTTTTATTGTTCTTTGCATAATTGTAAAGCAGTATATCCTTCCAATTACAGGGACCACTGACATACATAAACAGCAACTGAGCACCAGAGGGCACACATTTCCTACAGTGCATATCATACACGTTGCTCCTCAGAAATGCACCCATAACTTATTCACAATTATAGATGCAAAAAGAACAAGGGAAACAGATCCTTGGGAGAGGACAACGGTAGCAGAGCCTACTGGTCAGTCTGGGAAAGCCAACCCGTGGAGTGAAAATGAGAAAACAAAAAGTGTTCACAGTTGAATTTATTGACCGTATTGCTAAGGTCAAAAATCTAACCACTAAGGGCCAGATTCAATAAAAATCTGTCTGGATTTTATTCTAAGCCATGAAGACCTGGAAAAATCAATTTTCTGGAACTTGTAAAGGCTTCCATAGTCAAGGCAAAGTCAGCATTCCTCTCCATTCTTATTCTTTGAGCAGGACTTGGAGACTCTCAGGAGGCCTGGGTCAGCTACAGTTCTCCACTGCCTGGAACAGGTGGTAAGAGAAAATGCACAGAAGAAAACATCATAAGGTACATGGTATGTGCCCATTGCCAAATATGTGTTTCTGTATCTACCTCTACCAGTTATCATTTATTCATTCATTTTCCCATTTCGTCATCAAACATTTGGGGGCCTCCAACTATCTGCCAAGTGCTATGTTACAGACTGGGAAAATCAAGGTGAGAGCACATGTCCTTATCCTCAATGAAACCAAATTTAAAAGGCAATCACAATATAGTGTTATAAGGATTCTTCAAAACAATGAGAGAAGCACTGGAAATAGGCATCTAATTTAGTACTTCCACAAATTTTTAGCTAGTCTGATAAAGAAAATAAGACAAAAGATGCAAATAACTAAAATCAGAAAGGAAAATGATGACATCACTACTAATTATACAGAAATATAAAAGATTATAAGAGACCATTAAGAACAATTGTATAACAGCAAAGTAGATAATCTAGAGGAAAGGATAAAGTTCTTAGAAACATTTCGGTTACTGAAACTGACTCAAGGAGAAATAGAAAACATCAACAGAACTATAACAAGTACAGATATTGAATCAATAATCAAAAACCTTCCACAAAAGAAAAGTCAAGAATGGCTTTACTGGTGAGTTTTAACAAATATTTTAAAAAGAATTAATACCGATTCTTTTCAAACTCTTCCAAAAACTTCAAGGAGGAAAAGACTTCTTAATCCCTTCTATGAGGCCAACATTACTCTGATACCAAAGCCTAGTTCAAGATATCCCAACAAACAGACTAATTTCCCTTCTGAATGCAGATGCAAAATTCCTTAAGAAAATACAAGCAAATGGAATCCAATGGCATATTTGAAAAAATTATAAACAAAACCAAGTGGGATTCATTCCCAGAATGCAAAGATGGTTAAACATATGAAAATCAATTTAACACACTAGTAGAATGAAGGAAAAAGCCCATATGATTGTCTCAATACATATAGAAAAAATCATTCAACAAAGTCCAGCACTCTTTCTTGATAAAAATGCTCAAAAACATAGGAATAGAAGGGAACTTTCTCAGCATGATAAAGACCATTTATGAAAAATCCATAGCTAACATCGTACTCAATGATAAAATACTTACAGCTTTCCTCTGAAAATCAAGATTGAGACACCACTGCTATTCAATATTATACTAGAAGTTCTTGCCACAGTAATTAGGCAAGAAAAAGAAATAAAAGTTATCTGAATTAGAAAGAAAGAATAAAACTATTTCTGTTTGCTGATGACATGATCTCATATATTGAAAACCTAAAGGAATTCATAAGAAATCTATTAGAACTAATAAATGATGTCAGCAAAGTAGAAGGGTACTAGATCAACGCACAAAAAATTATTTATCTATACTAGCAATGAACAATCCAAACAGGAAATTTAAAAAAAACTCCATTTATAATAACATCTGAAATAATAAAATACTTAGAAATGAATTTAACTAAGGATGAAAAAGACTTGTATACTAAAAACTATAAAACATTGTTGAAGGAAATCAAAAACCAAAATAAATGGTAGGTCATCATCCCATGTTCATGGATTAGAGGAATTAACATTGTTAATATGTCAATATAACCCAAAGCAGTATACAAATTCAAAGCAATCCCTATTAAAATTTTAGCAGTCTTTCTGCATATGGATAAATTGACACTTTAATGTATATGGAACTATATCATGGGCTTTAAATAGCCAAAACAAACTTGAAATGTTAGAAACTACTCAGAAGACTCACACTTCTTGATTACGAATTATATTAAAGTGACAGTAGTCAAGACAATGCGATACTCCCACAAAGATCAAAAAATAGATCAGTAGAATAGAATTGAAAGTCTAGAAAGAGACCCACATTTTTATGACCAATTGATGTTTGACATAGGTGCTAAATCCATGCAGTGGGAAAAGTTTCTTCAACAAGTGGTTTTGGCAAAACTGGATATCCACAGGCAGAATAAAATTAGACCCCAAACTAAACACCACATACAAAAAACAACTCAAAATGAATCAAGGACCTAAATATAAAAGCTAAAACTATAAAATTCTAAGAAGATAATGTAGGGTCAAATCTTTATGAGCTGGGACTCAGCAATTGATTCTTACATGTAACACCAAAAACATTATCAACAAAAGAAACAACAAACAAATTTGACCTCATCAAGTTTTAAAGCTTTTTCACATCAAAGGAAATCACCAAGAAAGTGGAAAGGCAACCTATAAAATGGGAGAAGTGAGTGTCAGACCGTATCAGGTAAGGTTTTAATATCCAGAGTACATAAAGAACACCTACAACTGAACAATAAAAAGAAAAATGACCCAATTAAAAATGGGTAAAACACTTGAATAGACATTTCTCCAAAGAAGAAATACAAGTGGTCAATCAATGCATGAAAAGATGCTCACATTATTAGCTATTAAGGAAATGAAAATTAAACTGCAATGTGATACCACTTCAAACTCACAAGGAGACAAGGATGTCTATTTTTTTAAAAAAAGGAAAACACAAATGTTGAAGAAGATGCAGAGAAATTGGAACTCATCCTTTGTTGGTGGAAATGCAACATCGTGCAGCTACTGTGGAAAGCAATACAGCAGTTCCTCAAAAGTTTAAAAATAAAAAGTTACCATTTGACTTGGCAATCCCACTTCTAGGTATTCACACAAAGAGAGCAAAAACAGGGTCTCAAATAGGTACTTGTAACCAATATTTATAGCAGTATTATTCACAATAGCCAAACAATGGAAACACAACCCAGTGTCTATCAACAAATGAATGGATGTTTTAGTTTGTTAATGCTACCAGAAACGCAATATACCAGAAATAGATAGGTTTTTATAAAGGGAATTTATTAAGTTACAAGTTTAGAGTTCTAAGGCCATAAAAATGTCCAAACTAAGGCATCCGGTAGAGTATACCTTGACTCAACAAAGGGCCAATGATGTGTGGAGTTTCTCTGTTGGCTGGGAAGGCACATGGTAACATGTGCTAGATTTCTCTGTGGGCTTCTCCTTTCAAACAGCTTCCCCAGGGGTGTTTTCTTTCTGCATCTCCAAAGGTCTCTCTCTCTGTGTCAATTCTCAAGCTTTTTCCAAAATGGTTCTCTCTTAAAGGACTCCAGTGAACCACCTTGAATAGGTGGAAACACATCTCCATGGAAGCCACCTAATCAAAAGTTCCCACCACAGTTTGGTGGATCACATCTCCATGGAAACAGCTTAATCCAAAAGATCTCACCCAACAATACTGAATCAAAATTAAAGAACGTGGCTTTTCTGTTACACCACAGTTTCAAACTGGCACAATGGATAAACAAAATAGGGAACATACACACAATGGAATCTTATTCATCAATAATAAAAAGTGGGGTCATGAGACATGCTGTGACATGGAAGAAACTTATAAATATTACACTCAATGAAATAAGCAAGGCATATAAAGACAAAAATATTATGATACCACTTATAAGAGAAAACTAGAAATAACAAATTTATAGGGATAGTAGATTAGAAGTTACCGGAGAGGGGGGCAAGGCAACTTGAGATGTTTCTAGATGTCATGCTGAAAAAAAATTCATTAATCCTGAAGACTTTAGAAAGTCAAAGTCACCAACGTGCTTGTTTGTTTTTAAACACACACTATACAAATCCATCCAAAGTGTACAATCAAAGGCTCTTAGTATAATAACAGAGTTGTGCTTTCATCACCAATTTGAGAACATTTTCATTGCTCCACAACAAAAATCCCATACTCATCACACCCCACTGTTACTGACACTTAGCATTGGTATAGTGCTTTTGTTGCACTGACAAAGACTATTATAATGTTACTGTTAACTTTATACTTCGTGGTTTACATTAGTTGTGTGTTTCCCAGATACTACCCTATTAGTAACACCTTGTAATTGTGATGAATGTTTGTTCTAGTTCATGAAAGAACACTCTTATATCTGTACTGTTAACCACAGCCAAAATCCCTAACAGGGTTCACTATGTTATACAGTCCCATATTTTATCATCTAGCTTTCCTTAGTGACATACACAACCCTAAATTTCTCCTTTCTACCTCATTCATACACATAATTCAGTGCTGTTATTTACATTCACAATAAAGTGCCAACATTTTAAACAGTGGAAATGCATGTTAAATCACATTTTATAGAGAGTCTGGAGGATTGTAGAAAATGAGCTGAGGCAAAGCCGAAGCCAACAAGGGATGGCTTAGGAGGTCATTGTAGTAATCAGTGAGAAATGAGCTGAGAGAAAAGCATTAAAAACTTTATACTGGCTTCTCATCAACCAAAATGACAGTGTAAGTTGCTCCAGGGAACTATTTCCCCACGGAATCTTTGAACAACTAGCAAAAACTGTCAACACCATCTTCCTCCGAATTCCAGAAAACAGTTAAAACTGGGTAAGTACCAAAATTAAGGAAATTGGTAGGAGAAACTCAAGGAGCCCTTGCTAGCCTTCCCCTGCCCACTCTTTGACATAGTGTGGAACCAGCCTGTCCTCTCATTGCAAATCCTTGGTCTTGTTTCAGAGGGAGCAGAGCAACCTGTATGCACATACTACAGTGCCAATATGTCAGTGCCAGTATGTTAGGTGGCAGCACAAAAGACTGAACCAGCTCGTTTCAAGCTTATCCTCCCAGAACTTTCCCTACAGGTAGATGCAGTTTACAGACAGCTACAGCAGTGTAAGAAACAATGAAGTCAAAGTGGCCTGTAGCATGCCATAAAATAAAACAAAAGTTATGAAATAGAGCACCATGAAAGGGGAGAAAATCGATTCCATAGGAATTTGATTGCCTATAAACAGGAAAATTCCTAAGGCTACAAGTAAGCCAAAGCCCAGGACAAGAAGCAACTCAGAAAAGAAAGCAAAGACCCTGCACTTTATATTCAACTCCCACTAATCTTCTAGATAGGAGAGCTAAACTCTGAAAGGAAGTATTAGCCAATGCAAAGACTATTTGAAAAGACTGTAAAAGGTGATTTTCACATTGGTGTGTTTGTTTCTGTGAGCTCCAGGAACTCATAGAAATCTCTGTCTTATTGACAACTGGATATAAACTTAAGGAAGAGACAGTTAAGGAATTATGTCCCACAGTTATACAGTAGAATATTAAAATGTACAATGTGCAATAAAACATTACAAGAGAGAAACAGGAAATGATGGCCCATCCAAAGGAACAAGATAAAAGTCCAAGAAAAATTAGTGAAGAAGAGCAGCCTTTGGACTTATCCGAAAAAAAGACATAAAAAATGATCCTCAGTATGCTCAAGGAGATAAAGGAAAACACAGAGACAGAACTGAATGGTATCAAGGAAACAATGATTGAACAATACGAGAACCTCAATAAAGAGTTAGAAATAGGACCATCTGTTCACTGTTATTGGGAATGTAAAAGGGTGCAGCCATGATGAAAGAAAGATAGTTTGGCAGTTCCTCAGAAAGTTAAGTATAGAATTAGCACATGACCTGGAAATCTTACTTCCAGGGAAAAATTCAGAATAATAGAAAACAAGGATTCGAACAGATATTTGCACACTGATGTTCATGGCAACATTATTCACAATTGCTAATAGATGGCAGCAACTCAAATGTTCTGCTGCGACCAGTGCAGCTCAGTGTTGGGACTGAAGGGAGGCAACAGGGAATTGAGAGAGAAGCATAAGAGACAACGGTATCTTTAAAGCTGGGACCAGGTGGGACTCTGAGCTCGGATGGAGACTCAAAGACCGCTGGAGGTTCAGCACTGTTTATTTTATAGGGCTGCGAGGTAAAGAAAGTGAAAAATGTAACTAAAGAATGGGGACCAGGGAGGAGGAAGCATGAGCCGAACCCTTGTGACAGGATAAGTCAAAAGTTACACATGGTTCCCAAGGGTTCCTTCTGCCCCAGATTCAAGCAGCTTTGCAATGCTTTAGTCTTTTCAGTGCTTCAGGTGCCTATTTCCACAGAGGCAGCTTTGTTATATCTCTGTAGTGAGCATGTGACCTCTGTCTCATCTGCACCCAACATGTTCATCAATAAATGAATGGATAAATGAAATTGATATATACATACAATGGAATATTATTCAGCAGTGAAAAAGGAATGAAGTTCTGATATGTGCTACAACATGGATGAACCTTGAAGACATCATGCTGAGTGAAATTAGCCAGATATAAAAGTACAAATATTGTGTGATCTCACTTATACAAAATAATAAGAATAAGCAAATTTGTAGGATCAGAAACTAGAATACAGGTTACCAGGAACCAGTGTGGGGTTAGGGAATGGGGAGTTAAAGCTTAATTGGTATAGAGTTTCTGTTTGGTGTGATGAAAGTTTTGGTAATGGATGGTGCTGATAGCAGTACAACATTGTAAATGAAGTTTACATCACTGAATTATATATCTAAATGTCATTAAAAGGGGGAGATTTGAGGTTGTATATGTGTTACCTGAGTACAATTTTTTTTTCAGAAAGCATATTCTATAGAAACATAAAACCAGGTAAGTATTGTACAGCATTCCTCAAAAGGGCTGGAAAGGAGGCTTGGTGACAAGCATCCTTGTGACACATGCATCTTGTGGAGTCTATGTTGAGTGACATAGGCACAAAGGAGAAATTATCAGAAGAGGGTCCCCGGGGACATCAAGCTGGGGAAGTCCAGAGAGCATGGCTTCTTAAATCTTCAAATTACCCATTGGAGATTTTAGACCACACAAAGATGTCTAATACTTCCAATGTTAAACACCCTAGGGTGGTTTGGGATCTGCTGTTCTGGTGAAGATTTCTTTTCTCTCATTTTGCCTATTGAATCTGAAGAAGGGAAGAAATAGACCCAGAAAAAACAAATGTGGTACCATCCAAAGACCTGTATGTTGTCTTTGATTTTTAACAAGACGTGCTTTAGGCTCACTGGGGCAGATGCCATCAATGTCCATCTACCTTCCTCTTGGCACTTGCTTTACTGGACCATAGTGGGCTTCTTAGGTCAAGCATCTGGGAATCCACTTGAGAGCTTTTTCTGCCCCAAAGACTACTTAGCTCATGCTTCCTAGGATAACTTCCAAATTTATTCCGTATACTCAAATCCTTATATGGGAAGTCCACTACTGGGGAAATCCAACTAATGACCAACCAAGTTCAAACTCAAGAAGTTCAATTGTATCTGAGTCTTATTCCTTCTCATTGATCTAATAAATAAAGTAGCAAAGACAGGGATTAGAGCCATTGTTGCAGATATGAATTTCTCAGACCCCAAAACTCAGATACAAAAAAAAGAGATAACTTTATTATTTATAACTAAGCTTACTTTCTGACATCTCATTTCACCAAGTCACATGGGCACAATCTCAACTGAAGTTTTGGAATAACTGAACCTAAGGCACAAAATCTCCCAATTCAGGGATTTGCAGTAACATGCAACCATACTCAGTCCCCCTGTCTGCTACACAGAATGTGAATTTGGACTTCTACCTGCAGGAGTGAGAGGGAGAGATCCATGTTGGTGAAACTAACTGCCTGGCTATGGATTTTGTCCCAGGCCCTAGAGAATCGAACCTGGGTCTCTGGCATGGCAGGCAAGAACTCTGCCTGCTGAGCCACCGTGGCATGCCCCCTAAGGACTTAATTTTAACAGACTAAATTATGTTTGCTGCAGCAAAATTTACTTTTGCCTATGACGGCAACAAAACTGCTTACTTGGAACAACATCAGAAAATTTGCTTGGATTGTTAATATGTTCCCTAGTGGCTGGAAGATGGGGATGGCTTGGCATAGAATGTGTCCCAGGGAGGTGGGTCTAGGATAGGGGTGTGTGTGTGTGTGTGTATGTGTGTTTAGGGGTGTTTCACAGTGGAAATGAAGAGGACATTTCAGACACCTAGCTAAGTCAAAACACACAATAAGCCCAACAGTGAGGTACTTCAATTCAAAAGCCTGTTTGGTCTAACTCAGTGAATGAGCAGGCAACAAAGACAAGGAGTAATTCTGGAAGTTTCTTGTTTATTATAATCAAAACTTAGTGGGTAAGTGGTGAATGAGCAAAAAATTGTCTTCCTAGAGCTCCATCCTTTTCCCATTTGTGGCTGGAGACCTTCTGTCTGAAGAGGTTGCCCTCCCCCTTGAAGGAAGGGTGAGTCCCATCTGCCAGGCTGGTGCTGGGGAAGGAGCCGTGACAGCCCCAGCCACGGTGAGTGGAGGGCTCCCTGCCGATGGAAAGCATTAGGCTCTTGCCACCCAAGTGGGCTTGCTTCAATTTACCCGATGAGGCGCAAGGCTGCTAACCCACCGCGAAGTCAGCAGAGCAGAGAAAATGTTTGCCTAAAGATTAGCAGGGGAAGCCCCTCTGGACTTTCCAAGGTGCTGGGCCTGACAAGCTCCAGGCTTTTAAACGCTTCAAGCCAGAGAGGAGTAAATGCAGTTCAGCCCTGCAGTGGTGGAGTGAGAGAGGCGGGTGGGGGTGAAAGCATTGCTGACACAAAGCCAGCTGTCCTGGAGGAGGCCCTTCCTCCTGTCCCTGGCGGGAAGTGGCCTGGTCAGACAAGCCCCTGGAAGTGCCAGGCAGGCAGCTTCTCCAAGTCACTAAAAGTCACAGTTCTGTAGAAGCGTAACTGACACTTTGCGTGGGCAATGGAAACTCAGGGGAGCCTTTGAAGATGAGAATGTGCAAAGAGCTCTGTGGATCGAGTCCTCGGCTGAATTCCCGATCCTGTAGTTGGTTACGCTATCCCAGTGCCTCTCTAGCATTTTTAATCCAGATTTTAAGTGGCTGAGAAGATGCAATGACCTATTGAAGAGCCACCTGCAGGTACAGTCCAAAGCAGCCCTGACAAATGTGAACTTTTTTTAGTCTATTGTTCTTAAGTTTGAAAATTTAGGTGAATTTCGTGTATGTGTATTTTAGTATAATATGATAGCTTTAATTTCGAAACTGGAGATTCGAAACTTTGTCATTCTTTGGCCACATGGGTTCCTGGCATATGAAATATCTTCTGTAGTTCCCTAGATTGAGAAGCAATTTAAGAGAGATTGAACTGGACTGAAAACAGGAAGGGGGGCATTTTATCTGGTTCTGCAACTACGTGACTATGCAAACCTGGTAAGTCATTGTAGCACTATTGAGAGAACTTCTTCCCCCAAAAGCTGGAGGGTGAGATGAAACAATATCTGAGCAATGACCTCTGAAGTCTTTTCATTTCTTACATTCTAGGATTTATTCTGTGATTCTAAATGTCTGATTATTTTCTCTGAGCATGTTCTCATTTAAATAAACTGAACATAAACGGATTGAGGATGGACCCACAGCTACAAAACACACTGGAGCATAAGAAATCTCTGAGATGGATAATGTCATCAGAGGAAATGACCTGGGGCCCATCCTTGAAGATTCTGACGACTTGAGGAGCCCCAAGTGAAACAGGAAGAGCAACCCATTCACTTGAGGAAAAAGTGAAGAGAAGGCTGCTGCCAATGGATTGGCTGTGGGTTGGGGCTATTTTGGTAGCTGGGAGAAGTTGGTAAGGAAGAGGGGAAATGTAAATTTGGGGGGGTAGTATTTTTATTGATACAATTTCAAACTAAAACCCCCATCAGCTTTTTTAACCCAGGTTTAGCCATTATAAGATTTTGTCCTATTTGCTTTCTTGTTCTCTCTCTCTCTCTCTCTTTTCCCCTGAACCATTTGAGATTAAGTTGAAGACATGATTTTACAGTACCCTTTATCCCTAGATACTTCAGGGTACATTTCCTGAGAACAAGGGGCAGTCTCTCAGCCACAGTAAAATAATCAGAATCAGGAAATCCAACATGATGATGCGTTACTATTATTTAATCTATCATCCATATTCAAATTTTACCAATTGTTCCAATAATGTCCAATACAGTGAGTTATTTTCCTGGTCAATGATCCAATCCAGGATCACTATCACATTTGATTATAATGCCTCTTTAATCTCATTTAATCTGAAATAACTCCTTAGCCACTGCCTGTTCTCCCAGCTTTGTTGTTTTTGAAGAATACAGGCCAGTCATTTAGTAGAATGCCCCTCAGTTTGGGTTGGTCTGATTTTTACTCAGGATCAGATTCAGGGTATGCATTTTTGGTAGAAGTACTATATAGAGTGTCCTGTTACAGGGGAAAATAATTTCATCCTTTGTTAAGGTGATTTTCCTTTCTTTCTTTATTTCTGTTAAAAATATGATTCTTGAATTAAATATGCTATATATGGTTAAGATTCACCAATTCTTGATTCTGACGTCACTAGAAGAATGCAGCATCATTGCAAGAGCGCCACCTGCTGAAAAAAGGAACTATTTTCTTAGAATTTAAGCCCCCAAAACATGGCTCGTACTTTGATGCTTTCCAAATGTAACTTAAGGTTACATCTAAATTTTCCAGAGGCAGGGTTGGATAAATAGTGAAGCTTGGGGTCAAGGCTTTAAGAAAGTTGTAAAGGAGTCCTAAGGGTTTAAACTATGAGAGAACCTGATAAACAGAACCCCCTGTTCACAAGAGCCTCTGATTCCTAAATTAGGGATGGAAGCATCCAGAACTGTGGCCAGGCTTGACCTTTCAAGGTAACATCTGTCAGCCCATTGGGCAGGCGGCGGAGTGACATGCTCCAGGCCCCTAGGCACTCACTTGGCCCGGCTAGAACCACCCATGACCAACATCCCACCACTTGTTTTCCTTTAATCTTTATAACTTGGCTCCTTACAATCTCTAACTTGTTCCAGCACTTGCCTCATTACTTGTCTGGAAATAATAAGAGCTGTTTGTTTCGCTTTATAATTTGAGAAAGAGGCTGACGTTCCCCTCCCACCATGGAAAATAATCTGGAATCATCTCTGTCATCTTCCAGTCATGCTGATCACTGTTCAAACTGTTTTCCTCAAGGAGAGTTTTGATCTTCTCTCTGCCGATCAGAAGTTTGAACCTGAAGCTAAAGCGCATAAATGGGATGACCCAGGTTTAGCGTGTTCTACTTAATCACCTGTTTCGGCACAGTTACTATTGACTGGTATTTGGAAGCACCCATGTCCAAGTTTAGACCAAGTTACTTTTGTCTTGCTTTTGGCCATTCTTGCATATCAAGAGCTCAAATGTGGTCTGAAAGGTGGGGGAGAAGTACGGAGGGGAAAGATGATTTTGATTTTGCATTTAAGATCTGGAAGAATTAACAATGCAATAGGGATGCAAAAAGCACAAATATCTGATGCAATATCAGTTCTTCATTAGTGCTGTCTGGCATCTAGACAAATGGAAGGGGCATCTGGATGCTCAGACCACAGCTTGGATTTAGGGTACCTTGCTTTACTGTGAACAAATATGAACAGGAACCTATCAGAAGAAGGTGAGCTACTTGAAGTAACTGGACGCCAGCCACGTGAGGTGGCCTCCAAAGAAAGCCGGACAATTGAGCTTGAGAAATATTTAAGACAAATGGAGACCGGATAGCTGCTGCAACTATTTGCTGAAATGGAAAAAGTTTTCAACTTGACTCTCTTGGATCCAAGGAATAGAATTAAAACCAGTAAGCTGAAGTTGCAGAGTGACAGGTGCTATGTCAGTATGAGGGAAAAATCAAACACATATTCCTATCAGTTGGGTGTGTTCAAGGATGGCTCAGGATACTGTGGAGCAAGGTGATACAGGGAAGGTAGGTGGCCATGGTGCAGGCATGAAAGAGGCTGGATTGCACGACCGATTTACCCCAAGTTTCTGTGGTTTAAAGATGCCTTGAACATTTAATCCACCACTTGGCGCAATCCATGGTCAACTTTTTAACCTTTAAATTTTTAAAAAATAATTACATGAAACCAAATTGGTTAACTTTTTTCACCCAAACACAAAGGTGGAGGCATGTAATTCATGTTTGATTCATTAGTGATAAAAATAATATCATGCAGAAAGTGCAGAGTTCCCATATACCACCCACGCACACACACAGTTTTCCCTATTATTAACATTTTGTGTTAGTGTGATACCTTTATGACAACTGATGAAATATTATTATTACAATTATATTATTACCTATAGCCCATAGTTTGCATTAGGGGTCACTCTTTGCGTTGCGCACTTCCATGGTTTTATTAAATTTTTTTGGCAACATACATATGAAGATTCTTTAATTAAGATTTTTAATGAGAAAATTATAGCTTCCGATGCACTTTGAAGAAGTAATACAGGGAGTTCCAGGTACCCTTTACCCAGGTTCCCCAATGGTAACATCTTGTGAAATCATAGTATATATTGATCTGCAAAATGGCAATTTTATATAGTTCAAAATCCCCAGTTTGGCTAAACTAGGCTGTGTGAATATATTATTATTATTATTTTTTAATTTTTTAATTTTTTTACATGGGCAGGCACCAGGAAATGAACCTGGGTCCTCTGGCATGGCAGGCAAGCATTCTTGCCTGCTGAGCCACCGTGGCCCGCCCTGTGTGAATATATTCTAAATCATGAAACATTCTACTTTGGAACACGACTGTGATTCTAATAAGGCACATGGGTTTATGTCTTTGGGAGCAGGTTGGTTTTAAGGGAGGCCCTAGAGGTAGAAGAGCATGGCTGATGATTGGATTTCAAGAAATGCTGTAGGCAGCACCATAAATGAACTAAATGCAACTGAACTGTATACTTTAAAAACTTCTGTTGTGTGAATTTCAATTCTGTAAAAAAAATCAAAGCACATACACATACACACAAAAGAAATTCTGCAGAGGGGTCTGGGAAAGGGAGTGTTGAGACATGGTGACCTTGTGAGGAAGGCAACATGGAGAAGTAAACCACTCAAAAGGCCAGAGAGCCTGGGGGTGACACGTGAAGGCAGCCCAGGGTGGTGCCTGGTTTGAAAGAACTGTTCAGGTGTAAGTGGAGGAGAAGATGCTAACTGAGAGGAAGAAACTGTGACTGCAAGAGAGGTTGGAGGCCATGGATCTGGGAGAATCAATAGAAGATTCAGCCTTGGAAAGGAGAAAGAAAATATTTTTCCTCCTTGTATGAAAAAAGAGAAAAGGTTGGTAAGTAGACTTCACTGTAAATAGGAGGAAGGAAATTGTACAACCCACTGGTTTTCAAATGTTTAAAGAGAATTCAGTCCTTTGTCTTTTTCTAAACTTTATCTCATGCAGAACGTTGAAATACAAAAGAGGTGAAATCAGGCTTGGTCTTGTTGAAATGAGGGTAGGGCCCATTTTCAGCCTCCCCTTCCATGCCAGAGCCCCAGCTTCACTTACAGTTAGCCTGGAGATTCTACAGATACATTCAAGTGCTAATTAAATTCAAGATGGAGTGAAATGAATAAAATATTCCAATTCTCTAAATCCTAGTTTTTATCAGGCCACAAAATGTAATTCTCACATCAATCTGT
The DNA here is from genome assembly GCF_023851605.1 of Tamandua tetradactyla. NCBI lineage: Eukaryota > Metazoa > Chordata > Mammalia > Pilosa > Myrmecophagidae > Tamandua > Tamandua tetradactyla. The sequence continues at coordinate 37,937,589 of NC_135327.1, read as the reverse complement.
TGTTTGACAAACTGCAGAATTACAAAAGATTTCATAGGTTTCAAAGAAAGGTTGAATGCTACAAAGTCAATTTTAACAGAGATAGATTGCATTAATGTAATTGAAATACCCGTTGGTTCTATGAGTTCAACAAGATATGGGGTGATGTGGTGCAGCAAATACCTGAGACGGCTCAGCCAGCTGTGAGCTCAGCTTGAGTCAAAAATGTGATGGGCCGTCTCAAAGCAAATGAACTTTCAACCTGGCTTAATAAAGACCTAATATCCAAGTCCAGAAGTCGCCACACCCAGAGTAGCACCTTCTGTTCTAGGTTCCATTCTTAGGAGGGCCAGGAACTAAGCAAAGAATGCGCAGATGAGGGGTGGGGAATAGAACTGGAATGGTGACAGTGTCGATTTGCAGTGAATATCTGGTCAAGAAAAGAAGGGAGATTAGAAGAAAGAGAAAAGAGAAAGGAAGACAGGAAGGAATTGAGGAAAGCACATAAAAGGATGACATATTGTGATTTAGAAAACATTTTTCTTCAAAGGAGAGAAGCTAAGTTGCAAAAGGAGAGAAGGATATTGCAGGTGGGAGAAGCAGATAAAACTTGTGATATGTGCATGCGGTGTACTGTGTGTAAGAATGAGGTGTTCAATAAGCATGCGCTGAGAGAAGAAAATAGTTGAGAAAGAAGGGTGGTAGGGAAGGACGAGAGAAGAGGGAAGGAAGGGAAGGAGGGAAGGAATGGAGAGAGGGAAGGGCGAAGAGGGCAGGGAAGGAGTGGAGGGAAGGAGGGAGGTTGGTTGGTTCTGTGGAATACCATTTGGACAACATGAACTGTGTTTTCTAAGGTCCACTGTCCTATAAATATTTATAATGGAACTCATAAATTTGTAACACCCAATGGAATTTGATTGTAGAGATACAGAACCAGAATTCAGAGCACTGGAATTCTTATGTATGGTAGAAATTAATTTATGAACATGCACTAATCAAGTTTCTGCTTTTAGGAATCTATGAAGATTTCTTGGTGGCAATTTTGAAATTTCAAATTTTAATAAATGCTTTATGGATATTGAAAAATATTCTACTGGATTTGAAAAATATAACAAATATATACATAACACATCCACAATTCCTATAAATTTTACCTACCAAATACAACCAAAGTCTGACTACATCTCACCACATACATCCTACAAACCCAGAAAATGCCATCATCATAATCAGGCCAGGGGGTGTCTATGAGCCCCAATCTCTTGTCTGGGGCCCTAAATGAAGCAGGCACTGGCCATCATAAACAACAGCTAAAGTTGGTATGCCCTTAGTTCCACTGCCGTAGCATCCTCTCTAGGGTGGACTCTCCTATGTCATTGGTAGTGGGGGTGGTGGGGCTGTCCAGCAAAGTTAGTACTTGTCCTTTGATTATTATTTGTCTCAAACCACAGCTTAGGATAAAATTATTAGATAAGCATTGCTGATATTACAACTTTCTTTTAGTTTAGTTTAGTTTAGTTTAAAGAGTAATTATTCTTTATCTCTCTTTTTGTTTTTATCAATGCCTTTGCCAATGCTTTTTAAACAACAAAGTTGAATAGAGCAGTTTATAAAATCAGGATGGAGAAACTTTGTTAATAAATGTCTTTATTTTGGCTTCTTGTAAATATTAATAATTTGATCTGTACCATTGAATCTGTGTTTTCTGTTTGCAGTGTTTCATTGCTAAATCATTTGTTCTTTTTCTCTCTTTTTTCCTTCTTATTGTATGGAATATGGTCCCTTAGCTTTCCACCATCAGATCTTCCAGCCCTTTTTCTTCTGTGCCAACCTACTCTTCCTTTGCTAGATCAGTACACAGAGCCTACCATCACCACCCTCTTAAAAAGCAGTGTATGGAAGCCCCAGAGGCATTGCATTTCCCTGACCCTCCCTGGATGCTGTGGTTGTCTCCATTTCCACCCCTCTTATTTTCTTCCCAGTCCATGCCAATTAGGGCATCTTCTCTAATACTTTACTGAAACAAATCTTATCCAGGGCACCAGTGATTTGCGTCCTACCCAAGCCAAGGGGTAAGTTTGAGTCTTCCTCTTAATGGCTCCTTGGCTGCATTGATGAGGTTGACCACTCTTTTCATAAAAATATTCTTGAAGCCCCCATGGTGCTGCATCTTCCTAGGCTTTTTTTTACATCCATGCTCATTGTAAAGTATTCTTTGCAGTCTATGCCACCACTAATCACATAACTAGATTTCAGGGGTACACCTGGTGGGCTGCCTTTGTCTATCTTCTCTTCTCAACTGATGTCCTATCCTGAGTGATCACACCCAAGAGTTATGGCTCTAAAGACTGTCTCTATGTTAATTAATCCCAAGTCAGTATTTCCAGGTCCATTATCCCAGGACCCCAAATTCCTACCAAACATCCCCACTTGGATCTCTACTAGACATCTCACATCCAACACATCTCAAGCATAGCTCTGGATTCTCTAGTACCATCTGCTATTCTGAAATCTTTCCCATCACTTTGTGGTGCCACCTTTAGCACATACCTAAGACTCATCCTTCATTCCTTTCTTTCACCAAAAACCTACTTCTAATTCATCTTTACATCCTGTCTGCTAAACATCCAAAATGCATTCCAAAGCTGGCCACATGTCTCCGTTTCACTGCCATAAACCTAGCTCAGTTCACCATCATGTCTCTTTGGATTTCTGTTAAAGGGTCTTACCTGATTAATTTTACTCAAACAGTACTTACTAAGTACTTACTAAGTGTTAGATATTTTATAGCCATTAGGAATACAGTAGTGAATAAAACATAAAATGATCTCATTAGATCTCTGCCCCAGTGAAATAATTTACATTCTAATGAATGGAAACAGACAATTAGAAATTGGATAATAGAGGTGCATGTATGTGTCAGATGGTAGTAATGAGTGCTGTGAAGAAAAAATAAATTAGGAAAAAGGAATAAGGAGGCTAGAGGTAGTTATAGTTTTAAATGAGGTGAGAAAAAGACATTTGTATAAATACCTAAAGTAAGCGAAGGAGAGTGACGTGTACGCACTGGAGACATGTGCAACCATGCTGGATCCAGAGGTGCAGAGTAGTGGGTGGCATCCTGGATCCAGGATCAAGAAGGACCGTGTGGGTGGGTGTGCTGGTGCGCTGAGGGATTCATGTGTCTCCCTGGCTAAGTGTTCGGTCGTTTGGTTCCCTGCTCTCTTTGGAGAACCCTGACTCACACAGTGGAGCGGAGCAGAATGAATGAAGGTAGGGGTAGTGGGACAGGAGGGACAGTCAGTTGAGGAGAGGGATGGAGTTCAAGGGCTTGAAGGCCAGGAGAAGGACTTGAATTTATATGCCAACCTCAGAGATAAACCACAGGAGAGTTTTATGTTATTTGTTTTTGTTTTAACTTTAAAAAATGTAGTAAACTTTTTATTTGAGAATAGTTTTAGATTTGCAGAAATATTGCAAAGACAGTGCAGAGTTCTCACATACCCCTTCATTTGGTTTCCCCTACTGCTAATGTCTTATATTACTATGGTACAATTATCACAACTAAGGAGGCAACACTGGCATATTGTTATTCACTAGACCTCGCATGTAAGTCAAGTTTTGCCCTTTTTCCTAATGTCTTTTTAGTATTCCAGGATCTCACAATACCTTCAGCTGTCGTGTTTCCCTGGCCTTCTCTAGCCTGTGGCAGTTTCTCAGACTTCCTTTGTTTTTGATGACCTTGACGGTTCTGAGTAGTGGTCCCGTACTTCAAAGAATTTCCTCAATTCAAATTTGTCTGATATTATTCTCATGATTATACCTAGGTCATGTTTTGAGATGTTACACAGACCACAAAATACATAAAACTAGAACACTGCAAATAACAGCAAAATACTATTAAAGGGGTGCATAGGTCATTTAGTGGTAGAATTCTTGCCTGCCATGTGGGAGACCCAGGTTCGATTCCCAGTCCATGCACTATATATACATTTTTATTATATATATAAAATAAGAAATAATATATTAAATATATATTAATGAAGAATAAATTAAAAGAAAGATTATGAAATATTTAAAACAAAAGCATAACAAAAAAATCAATAGAATGCAACCCAAAGCTGTACTCAGAAGTACATTTAAAATAAATGAATTAATGTTTAAATTGAAATATAAAAAAAGGAATAACAGCACATAATTTAAAATCAAATAGAAGGAAGGAAATAAAAATAAAAGCAGAATTTAATGAAAATTGAATAAAACACAATTGATAAGATCAAATATTATTTTAAAAAAGCAATAAGATAGACAAAACTATACAATGAGAAAGTGGAGAGACATATAAGTAAATAACATCAGGAACAAATAATGGAACACAAACATGTATAGAGGGGTTTAAAAATTATGAGAAATTATAATTTTGAATTATAATTATAAATTATGAGAAATTATAATGAAAAATTATAATTAAAAATTAACCATTAATGTAATGGTTAAAAGCTGTATGTACCCCAGAAAACATGTTCTTAAAGCTTATCCATTCTCAGAGATGTAGACCCCTTGCAAGTAAGATCTTCTGGTGAATAGGTTGACATGTGACCTACCTCATTTAGGGTGGATTTTAATCTAACTGGAGTCCTTTATAAGAGAATTAAAAAAATAGAAAAAAGTCAAAGAAGCTCAGAGAAAAAAACCCAGAGAAGTTGGGAGAGGATGCAAAGAAAACAGAAACTACAGAAAACAGAGAGGAAGCTATTGAAGCCAGAAGCTAGAAGAAACAAAACCCAGGAGGAGAAAAGGGAGAGACCAGCAGACATTGTCAGGAACTTGGGCACATGTCAGAGGAGTTGAAGATCCCAAGTGGCTAGTCCTTGGGGAGAAAACATTGCCTTGTTTTGCACATTTTTCATGGTCTCAGAACAGTAAACTTGTAAGTTAATAAATCCCCATTGTAAAAGCAAACCCATTCTGGTATATTGCATTTCATCAGCTTCAGCGAATTAAAGCAACCAAATTTATAACAATAAATTTGTAAACCCATGAAATGAACAGTTTTCTAGGAAAGTGTAAATTGCCAAGATAAGTTTTAGAATCAGACTATCAACAGGACTCACAATCGTAGTAAAAATAATAATAAAAATTGAAATGGCAGCTTATGTTATCTGATCCCCAAAGGCATCAGGCTGAGATGGTTTTCTTAGTAACTTCCACGAGAAGTCAAGAAACATATAATATCCATTATGTATGTAACTATTGTACAGAATAAAATTAGTTAATGCATGCAAGTCACTTTATAAGGATTGAAGAATACTCCTGTAATAACTGGGGGAAAAAAAACAGAAAGATGCATGTCTTTGTTTCACAACTGTAAATACATCCAAAAAATTATTTCCTTGCTAGTTTAAGGGGATTCTAATTTTAAAGGCACAATTTTGTATTTCTTCCTAAAACAAAACAAACCAATTTAGTATTTCCCATTGACCTCTTTACTACTTGTCCTACAGCTAGAGAAGGCACAACAAACTAACCCCAAAGCCAATAGAAGAAGTGAAATAGCAAAGATTAAAGCAGAGTGAAATGAATGGGAGAACAAAAGAACAATAGAAGGAATCAGTAAAACCAAAAGTTGGTTCTTTGAGAAAAATCAATAAAATCGGTGGACCACTAGCAAGGCTGACAAAGAGAAAAAGAGAGAGGATGCAAATACGCAAAGTCAGAAATGAAAGGGCCATCACTACCATGGACCCTAAAGAAATAAAAGAAATCATAAGAGGATGCCATGAATAAGTATACGCCAACAAACTAGACAACTTAAATGAAATGAACAAATTCCTAGAAACACATGAACAATCTACACTGACTCAAGAAGAAATAGAAGATCTCAACAAACCAATCACAAGTAAATAGATTCAATCAGTCATCAAAAATCCTCCTACAAAGAAAAGCCCAGGGTCAGATGGCTTCACAGAGGAATTTTATCAAACATACCACAAAGAACTAACAACAATCCTGCTCAAACTTTTCCAAAAAAAAAAAAAATGAAGAAAAAGAAACAGTACCTAACTCATTTTATGAAGCTAACATCATTCTAATACAAAAACTGGGTAAGAAAACTATAAAAAAGGAAAACTACAGGCCAATCTCCCTAGTGAACATAGATGAAAAAATTCTCAAAAAAATACTAGGAAATCGAATCTAATGACACATTAAAAGAATTATACACAACAACCAAGTTGGGTTTATACAAGGAATGCAAGGGTGGTTTAACACAAGAAAATCAATTAATGTAATACAGCACATTAACAAATTGAAAGGGAAAAATCACATGATCATCTCGATTGATGCTGAAAAACCATTAGACAAAATTCAACATCCTTTTCTGATAAAAACACTTCAAAAGGTAACCTCCTCACTATAATAAAAGGCATATATGAAAAAACAATAGCCAACATCATACTTCTAAGATTGGGAACGAGACAAGGATGCTCTCTGTTACCGCTATTGTTTGACGTTGTGCTAGAAGTTTTAGCTAGAGCAATTAAGCAGGAAAAGAATATAAAAGCATCCAAATTGGGAAAGAAGTAAAATTTTCATTATTTTCAGATGACATGATATTATATTTGGAAAATCATAAGAAATCTACAAAAAAAAGTTACTGGAGCTAATAAATTCAGCAAAGTGGCAGAATATAAATTAATGTGTAAAAATCCGTAACATTTCTATACATAAGTGATGACCTAACTGAGGAGTCAATTAAGGAAAAATTTATTCAAAATAGCAACTAAAAGAATCAAGTATCCAGAAATGAACTTAGCTAGGAATGTATAGGACCTGTATACAGCAAACTATGTAATTTTGCTAAAAGAAATCAAAGAAGTTCTAAATAGGTGGAAAGAATTCCCTGCTCATCCAAAGGAAGGTTAAATGTAATTAAGATATTAATTCTACCCAAATTGGTCTACTGATTCATCACAGTACCAACAAAAATTCCAACAATGTACTTTGAAGACTTGGAAAAACTAGTTACCAAATTCATCTGAAAGGGAAACGAGACCCCAAATAGCTAAAAATATCCTAAAAATGAAGAAAGAAGTGGGAGGATTAACACTTCCTGATTTCAAAGCTTATTATTAAAGCCACAGTGGTCAAAAAAGCATAGGACTGGCACAAAATAGACATATTGACCAATGGAATAGAATCCAAAGTGTAGAAATAGAGCACCAAATCTATGGTAAACTGATCTTCGACAAGGCCCCCAAATTCACTGAACTGGGACAAAATAATCTTTTTAATAAATAGGCATGGGAGAACTGGATATCAATAGCCAAAACAATGAAAGAAGACCCTTATCTTACACCCTATACAAAAATTAACTCAAAGTAGATCAAAGACCTCAATATGAGAACCAGTACCATAAAGCTCCTAGAAGAAAATGTAGGGACACATTTTCAAGACCTAGTAATAGGAGGTAGCTTCCTAAACTTTACACCATTACACAAGCAACAAAAGAAAAATAGATAAATAGGAACTCCTCAAAATCAAATACTTTTGTGCCTGAAGAGGCTTTTTCAAAAAGGCAAAGGGCAGCCAACTCATTGGGAGAAAATATATGGAAATCACACACTGGATAAATGTTTGACATCTTATATACATAAAGAAATCATACAACAACAAAATAAACAACCCAATTATAAAATGGGCTAAAGATATGAATAGGTATTTTTTCTGAAGAGCAAATACAGATGGCTATAAAGCCCATAAAGAGATACTTATTTTCATTAGCTATAAGGGAAATGTAGATCAAAACTCCAATGAGATACCACCTCACACCCATAAGAATGGCTGCTATTGAACAAACAAGAAACTGCAAATGTTAGAGAAGATGTGAAGAAATTGGGACAGTTATGCAGTGTTGGTGGGAATATATAATGGTACAGACCCTATGTAAGACAGTCTGGCAGTTTCCAGAAAACTAAATTTCGAGTTGCCCTATGACCTGAAAATACTAATACTCTGTATATGCCATGATCTGAAAGGAAAGCAGTGACACAAATAAACATTTGCACACCAACGTTCATAGAGCATTATTCACAATTGTCAAAAGATGGAAACAATCCAAGTGCCCATCAACAGACAAGTGGATTAACGAAATGTGGTATAGCCATATGATGGAACATTACACAGCCGTAAGACAAAATGATGTCCTGAATTACATGACAAGGTGGATGAACCTTGAGGACATAATGCTGAGTGAAATAAACCATATATAATAGGATAGATACTGTATGATTCTGCTTTTATGAACATGGTAAAGGTAAAGTCAGAAACTTATAATACTTATAAGACTTTTAATAATAGGGGACTTAGATACATGGAAGCTAGAGACGGATGAATGGTTAGCTAAAGAGGTTGAACTTCGATGTAAGAGAACAGATAGAAGTGAAGGTGGTTCTCTAACAGGTCTATAAGTAATATTACCATATTGAAGGTGAACATGGGGATTGAAAGGGGTTGTATAGACCTATGTGTCCCACTGATTAACACTAAAAATATAAGTAAGTTCTTGCATGAACTACTTCAAAGTTATGAATCTTGTACGAAGAGTGTATAATTTCAAGGTAAAGGGGGAAAACTATTATTGTAAGTGATGGGCTATGTTTAACAAGAAAATATCAACAGTACTCGAGCAACACCATGGGTAAATATGGGGAAAGGGATAAAAGTTAAGGGAAGGTTTGCATTTTCTATTTGGTGAGGGTGTGTTTACAAGTTATTTTTGTCTTGGGAACAAATAAATTGTCTAAAATTGACTGTTGATGAACTGTTGACTTTGGACATTATACATGATGTTCAATGAATGGAGATGTGTTCTGGTTTGCTAGCTGCAAGAATGCAATATACCAGAAACAGAATGGCTTTTAAAAAGCGGAATTTAACAGGTTGCTAGTTTACAGTTCTAAGGCTAAGAAAATGTCCCAGTTAAAGCAAGTATATAGAAGTGTCCAATCTACGGCATCCAGGGAAAGATACCTTGATTTAAGAAGGCCGATGAAGTTCAGGGTTTCTCTCTCAAGTAAAGGGCACAAGGCAAACACAATCAGAATTTCTCTCTCATCTGGAAAGGCACATGGTGAACACAGTCAGGGTTCCTCTCTCATCCGGAAGGACACGTGGCGAACATGGCGTCATCTGCTAGCTTCTTCTCCTGGCTTCCTGTTTCATGAAGCTCCCCGGGAGGCATTTTCGTTCTTCATCTCCAAAGGTTGCTGGCCGGTGGATTCTGCTTCTCCTGGCTATGTTGTTCTGCTTTGTTCTCTCTGAATCTCCTTCATTCTCTAAAATGTTTCCTCTTTTATAGGATTCCAGAAACTTATCAAGACCCTCCTAAATGGGTGGAGACATGTCGTCACCTAATCCATCTCAACAACCACTCATAATTAAATCACATCTCCAGGGAGATGCTCTGATTATAGTTTCAAGTACAGTATTGAATAGGGATTTTTCTGCTTTTATGAAATGGGATTTAGATTAACATGGCTTTTCTAGGGTCCATACATCCTTTCAAACCAGCACAAGGTGACTGAAGGATACATTGACTGAGAAGTGAAATAGCAAACGATGTTGCATATATGTGTATATGTGAATATTGTGGTGCTACAAAAAGGAATGAAGTTGTGAGGCATACAGTGTTGTGATGGAACCTGTGGGACATGAGTTTCATATGTTTATATCTTTCAGCTAAATTTCTCAGAATAAATACAATATTAATGGATCACAGGTTGTAAGTATGAGGGCTAAAACAATAAATCTGAATAAAAGTATTAGAGAATGCCTTTGAGACTTTGCTGTGTGCAAAGATTTCTTGGGAAGGATACAAATGAAGAGAACACAAAGGAACATAAATGACAGATAGGACTTCCTGAAAATTAAAAACTCCTGATCACCAAGAGATACCATTAAGAAAGTGAAAAACATGAGGAAAAAATATTCTCAATAGATATATTTGAGAAAGAACTTTTATTCAGAATGCATAAAGAAATATAAATCAATAAAAAAGAAATAAATTTTGTTTAGAAATTTTAAGAAAAGGACAAAAGACCAGAACAGATACTTCCAAGAAAATATATTGAAATAGCCAAAGAGCTTATGCAAATGTGCTCAATTATCATTATTATTCATTGGGCAAGTAAACTTAAACCACACTGAGATACTACGGCACATCTGCTGACAGACAGTATTACATATTTGCATGGAAGTAGCCCAAGTGGAACTGTTACTGATTGTGAATTTCTTTAGTGAAGTTGGAATAAAAGTGAACTTTTTGATATTTTCCCTTTCTAATTTAAATTGAAGTCTAATGTATATACTGTAAAATACATGCTCTAAATCCTTTCATATGTTTAATCTACTTGATCTACCAAGAACAGAGAAAGATCAGTTTATCATTCCATTAGGATTTAAAGTTCTGTTTCTTTCCATTTCTCCTTGTGTTTCCTGCAGTTTTTACTTTTATATTTTGATGTCAGGTTATTCGGTACACAGAAGCATAGTATCGTTTTCTCTTCTCTATGGAGAGCTGTCCCCATGATGATTAAAAGTAGACTCACTGTCCAATTTAAATCACTTAACCTAAAACATGACTACTATGAAATTTTTGTCAACTGTCTTATTTTCTTACTTTGAATTTGCATGGAATGTCTTTTCCCTTCTTTTGGTTTGCTAACATTGCTAATCATTTAGTTTCATGTGTGTTGGAATTTTTTTTTTGATTCAGCTTGAGAGTATTTTTTGTTTGTTTTAATGAATTTCTTTTTAAAATTTACCTGCATAAAAAACATATTAGATTATATTTTACTTCATTATTTTTTGCATTGTTTTTGTTTTCATTTTTCCTTCTTTGATAATTTTTCCTCTTTGCCCTTTTTGCACAATGGAGGCACATACAAAATCATCAAAATGAGAGATGATGAGCAATATGATGCTATCCAGATATCACTGAGGAAGATTTTCTGCTGCTTTTATATTTGGAATATAATAGCTTTGCTAGATTTCTTGGGTTGACTCATTTTCTCTCAAAACTGAAGATATTATTGTAATGTCTTCTGACATCAACTATTTCCAGGGAGAGGACACAACCTGAACACAACCTGAAAGCTTTTCCCTTAACAGATAATCTTCTTCTTCTGTTGTCATGATTATGATATTCTTCCTGTATTTCTCAAGTGCACGTGACCATTTATACTAATTTCTTTATGAATTTCTCATCAATATATTAATCATTATTTATTGAATAGGCACCATGACAAGGAACTAAAAAATAAAATGAAGAATGGAAAAAAGACACACCCTGCCTCCATGGAGTTTGCAGCCAAGTGGCAAAGACAGATTATTCATTAAATTATAACACAAATAAATGTAATATGACAAAACAGAGCTTTAATAGCAGCATGGGGCAAGTCTGGGAAACCAGAGAAGAGTGTATGTTAATCAACTGATTGAAATGAGGTTGTGGGATGCTCAGAGCTTCAGACTGCAGCAACCAAATATGAAAGACCCTGGTCAGGAGGGGTCATAGCTTGTGTAAGATATTTAAAACTTCGCTGGACCCAGAAAGAGCATCTGGAGACTGAGGTAGGGACCAGGATTCTCAGGATCTCATTGGTCAGGTTAAAAGATTTGAGTCCTATTTATACGTGCAATGAAAACTGCCCAAGGAGATCTAAGCCTGTTGGCAGATGAACAGATTTACCTTTTGAGAAGACCACTCTGAAAGCAGTGTGGAAAATGGATTGGAGAGGATACGAGTAGATAGTTGAAGAAAATTATGGTCACCCATGAGAGATGGAGTCACCTTAGGCAGATGGAGCTATGGAGACAGAGAGCAGTGGACCCATTTGAAATGAAATTGAGAAAAATCAGTCCTGATGTCACAGAGGAAGACAGATTTCAAAGATAATTCCCAGATGGTGCTATTTAAGAAAATAGAACACTAGGCAAGGATGATTACTATCTTTCTCTCTCTCCTTCCTCCCTCTCCCTCCCTCCCTTCTTTTCTACTTTTTCTTCTTCTTTCAAAAGGGATATATTGATAATGCTGTGCCAAATATTGCTCCAGCTTCTGGGGATTCAAAACACACAGTTTGATGAACAATTTGAAGTATGCTTATCACATCCAAGAGGAGCTATCAGGTAAGCATTCGGATATATGTAGTGTGTGACTCAGAATGAAGGTCCAGGGTACAGGTTGGAATTATGAATTCATGTGTCCTTTCCAGACAAGCAATAATTAAAGCTGGGAGCAAGGATGAGACATGAATCTTGAATTCTAAGGTATTGAATAAGGGTAAACAATGGAAGAGTCCCTGGGACTAAACCCTAAGAAACATCAGCTTTTTAAAAAAGATTTTTTTTATTGTAGTAACATATGCACTTCAAAATTCCCCATTTTAACCACTTTCATGCGTACAATTCAATAGTATTAATAATGTGCTCAATATGTGCTAACATTGCCAATATCAATTGCCCCAACTTTTTCAAACTGCACATCAAACAGAAGCTCTGCATTCATTAAACAATAACTCCCTCTACCCCCCAGCTGTTGGTAATCTGTAATCTACTATTTGTCTCTATGAAATTTACTGCTTCTAGGTATTTCATATAGATGGAATAATATATTTGCTTTATGTATCTTATTTCACTCAACCTGATGTCTTCAAAGTTCATTCATGTTACAGTATGAGGTTCATTATTTTTCACAGCTGAATAATATTTCATTGTATGTCTATACTACATTTTGTCTATCTATTGATGGACACTTGGATTGTTTTCACCTTTTAGCTTCTGTAAAAAATGCTCCTATGAACATTGGTGTACAGATATTTGAGTCCTTGTTTTCACCTTTTTTCAGTGTATACCTAAAAGTGGGGTTGCCAGGTCATATGGTAGTTCTGTGTTTAATTTCTGAGGTATCAGCAAATTGATTTCCACAGTGGCTACAGTGGATGGGCTGAGAGTAATACCCTAGGATAGTATCAGGCAGAGAAGTAGGCGAGACAAAAGAGAGAATTGTGTCCCAGAGTAACGGGAAGCAGATCACAGAAGTCAGCCATACAAAACACAGTCAAGAGACCAGGGACAATGCTGCCTGAACAATATCTCCCATGGCATCCAGGTTATCACTGACCCCAAGGGCTCTTTCATTGGAATAAAGAGGTCAGAAGACTATTCAGCTGGAGGGAGACTGAGAGATGAGGAAATAGAGATCACAGGGGGTATGGATACCTCTTTCAAGGGAGTAGAGAGTGGTACGGCCTCTGGCACCCATACTGCCATTTATGAACTGGGTGACGCCGGGCAGATCACTGTCTGTGACTCCCTTTCCTGGCAAGTAATGTGAGACGATGTAGGACTCGCCTCAGGGAGAAGTGGGGAGGGGTTGCATGAGACTATATATGAAAAGCACTTCAGGTAATGTCTGGCTTATAACAAAGTCTTCATAGCACAAGCCATTAGGTTTGGGATGAGGCTTCTAAGTTTTTCCTTTCCTTGCTTTTACTTTTTCTTTCCTCTTCCTCCTTCTACTTTTATTGAGACACTTGAGCATTAGCTTACATGTTCTGTGTTCTTGAATTATTCCTGGAAATCTGACCTATGTTGTACAGGGCCAGATTATTTGAGATGGGCAGATTATTTAGGATGAAATACTATACATACACATACACACATGAGCATCTACGTGCACAGACACACATCGAAACATACACACACATACCGGTGCACATGTGTACATGTGTGCACCCACGCATATATATACATTCAAATGGGCATGTTTCCAACAGAAAGGCAACAGCCAAATAAAAAACATACATGTAAAAAATCAAGTGGAACTTGACATTTGATGAGAAAAAAAACTTATCTAAAAAATAACATAGTATAGACATTATTTCTGAATCAATTGTTTTGAAAAACATGGATCTGTCATAGAGAAAGAGGAGAAATATGAGCCCCTAATGAATTAAAAGTTTTATTGTGAGAAGTCTTTTCTTGTATCCAGTTTGAATTTTTTACATAATGGGAATAATATATGCATACATAGCTATGTATATATTTCTACAGTTGCTTTATCTTGATTCATTCAAGAAATATTTTTGAACCTGGCATCTTGCAGAGAGCTTGTGATTCTAAGAAGAGTAAGCTGCAGAGAAGCATATGCCCAAGAGGATTTGGCAGCTCATGGAAAAAGATGTGCACAAGAATGCACAAAGCTGCTGGAAGAGCACCTTATATTAGGAGCTTCTTGTACAATGCCCCAGTTGCACAGCAACTGGCTGAGAAACTGCCATCTGTGGAGGAGGGAGCAGGCTGTGCAGAATGGCGGTCTCTGATTCAGGTCTTGAAGGATGAGTTCTGGAGCCTGGAAGAGCAGACAAACACCCTGGGCATCTGGAACAGTATCTGCAAAGGCTCAGAGGCACAAAATGAAATGGTGGGCGGTGGAAGGGTTGGGGATCCATGAGAGGATTCAAGCAGTTGGCAAGGACAATTCCCAAAGGAGAAGGGGTTATATACTAAACTTCAATTAGTCTTGACATTTCTCTCTGAGCATTTTGTAAACTTTATGAGTATTCAGTTCTACTCCCTGACAGTTTAGTTTTCCAGCATTCTTTTCATCACAGTGCACATTTAGGTATGATATCAGCATACGTTTATTTCATAATCACATTTTAAGTTACAGGCCAAAACAGGGCTTATAAACCCTTTTATAACATAAAATAAACCCTCCTGGATTCTTCAAAGGACTGATATTCAATCCCAGTCACTTCAGTACTCCAAGACTAAACTCATCCCAGCTACTCCATTGCCTGGGCAGACATCAAAATTCTTCAACATTAGCACTAATGTGACACAATTTCAGAATAGCGAGTTATTCAGTTATTAAGCTTGTTAATAACAGTTATAACAGCAAGCAAGAGCTTTCTAAGAAATTATTTTTTCTCTGTTGAGGGACAGGGGCAGAACGGGCTGAGCAGCCAAACACTCTTGTGAATGGTATTACACTGCAATTTCTACCGAATCCCTTCTTGGTAGTTTAGCTGGAAGGGTCATATATTTGGCGCACTTGAAGGGTTCTGGCTTGGTTTTCATTGAGTCAGGAATGACAAAAAAACATTATCGGCCAGTTTCCAGGGTTTTCTGGAGAGAGCTGCGTTGAAGGGACTTTGCATGCTTTATGTTCCCCAATGGCTGTCAAGCGTGAGGGGGCATGGAACGAAAGTTCATAGCAATCCCATTCTTTGTAATTGAAAATGCTGTGTAAAAAATAAAATATGTCAACAGTTCCTGCTGCCTGCCTTGCATCCTGGAAAGCCTTGTACATTTTAAGTTATCCCTGCAACTTAAAAGAATTACAACCACAGAGACTGTGAGGGGAGCAGCTGGTTTGCAAAGCTGCTTTGGGTAAGCCTGTCACAGCTCATGAGTAAACAGAATCTGAACACAGACGCTGCATGTAGGGGAAATTGATTGCTTTTTCTACCAAATAAAAGGAAGAGTTTTGCTCAGGGCAATGTGACGATGACTTGGGACTGTTCTGCATTAACTCCAACTTTCTTCTTGCTTTCTTACCGCCCAATTTTCCTTTATTCTGCAGCGAGCAGTTGAGGTTGTGTATTGCACACTGGGAATATCTAAACTGGAAATAATTAAAATATATATTTCATTTATAGTGGGCCTTATGTGAGGAGAAGTAAAGATTGCCACAGCTTCCTGAGTATATGAGTTAATGATGTGTTCTGCATTTTCTTAATTTTCCACATTTTAACTGCCTCTGTTCCTTATTTGAGGGGAGGGAGCTTTGAGAGGCATGGGGTGCAGATTCACTTGAGCAGAAACTTAGAGCTCTCAAGAATTGAGGGACAGCATGCAGAAGGTGAAGTTAGCAGTAGGGTTTCTTGAAGCCGTTTCCCTCTAGTTTCTCCCTTCAGTCTCTGAGGTAGTATTTCATCAAAGATCAGGTTCACACTACAGATTGGTCTAAGGCCACTGTGATATTTGATTAGGGTGTGGTTTTAGGATATGTTAACAGTGGATTATCAAAATGAAGTTCCAAAAGTAATTATCCAAAAAGGAAAGCACAGACTTGCTCTAGAATCAAAGTTGCCTGCGTGTGTGTGTTTGTTGTAAGTACATTAGCTACATATCCATAGCAGAGTGAAGTCATCGGTGAAGCCAATGCCCATTTTTCAGTTTTAATTTGGACATCATTTTGATGGAGACTCAGCTAACACAAACAAAGCCAGAAACGAGATACAAAGGATAAATTGATTATACATCTCAAAGCCTGTTTGTATGGCTGGGTTGCATGTCTAAAGTTTAAAAGGGAAAAAGTGTCTTGCTCAGAGTTATAAGTGTGCTTTTGGTCATAATTAACTACAAAGGGAATAAATACAAAAATCAGAACTCCAAACTTTTTGGAGATTGAAGCTGTGGGGGGACCCTAAGGGGTCAGGACACATTCTTATTTATTGTGTGATTTCCAAAAGGCAAAGTATTTGAGGAAGAGGTTGACGCAAAGTGATAACTAAAGGCAATGAGCTGAAAAACTAAGCAAGAAGGGCATGAAACATTTTATCCAAGATAATCCCCATAAAAAGTCAGTGACAGGATGAAAAAGTACCTCCATTAACAGTGATCCAAAGTCTCTGGCACAGAGCCGGGACATGAGGAAAGAACACTGTCATGCTCCCATAAATTGCTTAACATCCTGGTACCAGTCAGTGAAATTTCATCCCAGCATCTCTGAAATCAGATAATCACGATGGTTCCTCTTATTGAATGGAATCTGAATTACTAAAGACCAGCCAGAAAAATAGTCAGGGGAAATTTCTAATGGGTAGTGAAAAGATGGAGAGGAACAAATACAGGGAAGGATAAATTGAGTTCTGTCTCAGTTTGCAATCCCCCAGAAACAGATTGGAGACAAGATTGCGTGCCAATAGTTCATTGGGAGGTGGCCCCGGGAAGCACTATGAAGGGGTGGGGAAGATGTCCAGGAAAGGGAAGCTAATTAATGTAGCATTCTGTTGTGGACACCTGGGGCTCAGTCTTGCTGGGGACCTGCAGGAAACTATATAGAACATCCCCCACGCAAGGGATAAGGAAGCTGGGGTATTTATACACCAAATCTCTTGTGTTTCTGATTGAGGTTGCTTCTGAAAACATCAGCACCCTACAACTTCAGACCTGCAGGAGAGAGAAAATCCTTCTCCCCTGTCCTGAGAAAGTCCTCAGGAAGATGATCACAGGTGCTTCCAGAAAAACCCATTGGTGTGTACAAAATCAATAAGTGCCAAAAGCATACGAGTGGGACATGGACAGTATCTACTGGGAGGACCCCACTTTTTGGAAAAGTGCAAGACTTTTCCAAAGGAGACAAAGTGTCAGGAGGAGCAAACCCCATCTCTCCTACCTGCTGCTACCACCTCTAACAGAATGTTGATATGCGGCAGTATTAAGTTACTCATTTGAATGGGCAACAGTTGCCCTGCCCACTGGGTAGAAAATGACCACGACTCACATCTGGTTGGTTGTCTGGTTTGAGCACAGAGGCAGTGAAGCCAAGATACAGTTCAAACTTTGATGTAAATCTATCAGGTCCTTTTAAACACCCCATACGAATGGACTAACTTGCACACTAAGCCTGACCTCTCGGTCTTGCAATCACGTGCTAATCATTGCTCTCAAGAGATGCCAAGCAAGGGTATGGAAAATGCATGCAAAAATGTTAACAGATCTAGGAAATGAAGTTCCAAAAAACAATAGCATGTATGACCCATGCCTTGCTAATGGTGACAACAGCATCAGCTTTGTACAGAGGCAACTTGTTTTTTATTCTTATTACCATTAATTCTTTACAACATATTTTGCTCATGTTTCATTAATAGGAAACAAAAAAGAATGGCTGGTAAATAAATCTCAGTATATTAAGACTGCATTTTGCACCCCTGAATTCATTGTGTGCACCCTCTTTTTTTCTCTGTCCTCCTGGTTTGTAACCTTCTTGTCATCAGTAGACAGCTGAATTCAAATCATGACTTTATGGGCTGAACATACACCAATGCTCTCCTGAACAACAACAAAAATAATTGTAAGAATCCTGACAAAAAGGTCTCCACTTATTATCATATCTCCTGTAAAATAACCCCTGGTGTCTGGAAAAAAGTTTGGATAAACAGCATATTTATGTCACCTCCAAATACATTAGTGTTTCTAAATATATTGCTAAGAGATTCTGAGACTCTAGTTAGTGAAAATTGAGAGTGGATTCGCAATCACAAGGTTACACTTATGAATTATTAAAAAAACAAGATTTTCAGAGTCTATATGAGCTTGTCAACACATTTCTTTCATTTCATATCTCTTTTTACTTTTTCTCCACTTGCACTTGCGGTCTGGGCCTGGGAAGCAGAATTCAGCAGGATGGAAATTCTGAGGAGCCATCAAGTGGTTGATTATTCATGATCTCATAATCATTTAAAATCTGTGGGCCTTGTCTGGCTGATGCATTATCACTCTTCCTGGATGTGAAGCCAAGAATCGAAGCATCATCACCGTCAATGAATTCATGTTAGGATCATTTCCTTCTAGATATTTGATATATCATCGTATCGTTCTGACAACATCTTCATTTCAGGAAATTATTCAGAGTCTATGCAAATATAGAGACAAAACCACCTGCCATGTTACTTCCCGACACTGTCTATTTTTAAGATATGTTGGGTCAGATGGAATGATCAGCAGTAGAATATCAAGCAGAGTTATTTGGTTTAATAGGAAGTAACTGTTTGGAGACCATTTGCAATTTACTTCATGAAAATATGCTTCTACGGGTCAGGAGAGGCATCAAGGAGCTGAATATTGTCATGGTACTTTAGAAACAAGTGATGTCTACATTTGCTGTTACTAGTAAATATGTGAGTGTGAAACTCATGGAAACTGTGAACAATGAGTAGCAATGTCTCTGTTAGTGAAAAGTATGGTCTTGTACATTTAGTTGATGGTTTAAGACTTATAACTAGGGGTACAATTAAAATATAGGAATGAATTCTGGTGATTTAAATATTGCAATGATTTATTAAACTTTATAAATATTAACATTTAATTTTATTTAAAATACTGCATGTTTTATGGAGGTGTGCCACTTGGGTCTCTTGTTAAGAGTTTGCAGGCTGGCCATGAAGGAAACAGACAGGGTACAGCTCCAGCGTTGGCACTAAAGCCTCACATCCCACAGCTCCAGCCAGTGATGGAGGCGGCAACTGGAGCACCCCTTTGACTTCCTCAGGACTGTCCTACAGGCTAAGATTCTTTCTACCCAGTGTTTCTTCCTTCTCTACTCCATTCACAGATGTCATACTGCAGCATGATCTGAAAACTTTCCTTACCTTTTCTTGGCCCCTCTCTTTTATCATTCACAGCTTTGATAAATCTCTTGCCCTAATATCTCAGTTTTGGTGCTTTCTTCTTGGAGGACATGACTGACATACACTGAATAAAGTAAAACAAGGCACATTTCAGCCCTTGCTTTGCCTGTGATCTCTTATGGCAGGGCTGCCTAATCAGTTAGGACTCTTATAATTGCATCTCAGAGCCAGGAAATAGATTTCTATTTTATTTGTCTCATTCTAAACTCCTAATCTTTAAAGCTATTAGGTTGGGTAAAATCTATTTTGCTTTTGAAGTCCTATGGTGATTATCTATTGAGATCTGCATTGTTGCATAACCAAAGAACCAGCAAACAGCAACTGCCTACTGTTAAAACAAATGACCCAAGGTACAAGTGGATTTCATGTGACAATATTTCAACCATAAGTTTCTTTAAAAGGGGCTTTGGAAGGATGTATTAATGAAGGTATTGTGGTTTTTAGACCCTAGTCAAGTATCATCTGTAAATATTTTTCACTACCTTTAGAGCTCAATGACAGAATCTGATGTCTAAGAATAAAATTTGGAAATCTAGCAGCTGCCATGTCAACCACTGAAGAAGGAGCATTGGCAATTAGTACTTATGTCCCATTATGCAGTCCCCAAGGGAAAAAAAACCTTCTCAGGGCCCTCCTCAGGTAATGATAAGGGTCATTCTTGGGCATTCAAAGGCAATGTACCACTATGTCATGTGGGGCTGAATATTAAATCAAAAGACAAAATTGCTGATGTGTTGTACTCTGCAGATAACCAAACTTATTATTAAAGGATTGATCTGTGTTGGTAGTTTATTTAGCAGCCAAGAAACCATACTGTCCACTGAAGTAGACAGGGAAAGAAAAGTGGCTTGGATACATATGATATGATAATTATAAAGATATGACAATTAAGAAACATAGGACAAAGTTCCCATTAAAACACTTTTCCATATGAATCTTCACTTGTTCAGGTGCATTTGGGGAAAATTATTTTGAGTTCAGAGGTGATGAACCATATATATTACAGATGTTAAAATATGGCTTAATTTCTAACATTTGCTTATTGTAGCACAAACCAATGGCTGACATATTTGGAAATTCATAGATGGAGTAAAAGCTTTTGGAGTTAAAAATCCTGCACTTGCCTCGTTCTAGTTGTGTGATCCTGGACAAGACAATTAACTTCTTTGAGCCTGGGTTTTCTCACCTGTAAAATGGTGATCCTGGTTCCTATAGTGGGTCTGCTGGGAGAATGTTAGGAGGAAATACATGCTTGGGGCAAACTATTAATAAGTAATTATTTCCAAACATAATGGCGCTGGTGGTGGTGACGAAATGAATGCAAAGATGTGCTATGAAATTTTGGAAATTTATTCAAAACCTTATTTACAGTACCCATTTGTTTATTGAAACCACTCTTTTTTTTTTTTTTTTGCATGGGCTGGCTTCAGGAATCAAAGCCAGGTCTCCAGCTTGGCAGGCGAGAATTTTTGCCACTGAGCCACCATTGCACCACCTGAAACCACTTTTTTCAAAACAGAAAATACAAGAAACTTTAGCTCAGTCACCTTGTTGCCTTATCAATATCTAATTCATACAATGTTATACAAAATTCTGACTCGGTGAGATTCATTTAATAAAATGAAGGGTACACTGAGAGCCTTTGAAACAATCAATAATTAAACTTATTTAAAGTATTTGCTATTCTATTTTCTATAGAATTGTGGTTAAAGGTATTTTTCTTGGATATTTCCGAAGTAAATGTTGTCCCATATCTCCAGTGCATTAATAAATCCTCTCAATAGATTTTTTTTTAATTCTGAAAATAAATTTTGAAGATCATATTGAAATTGAGCCAGATGGTCAGATCTGACTTTTCACATTAGGTGAATGCTCATAATTTACTTTATCTCGAAGCAACCACAAAGGCAGAGACCATGGTGAATGGCATCCAAGAACATCAAATCCAAATCGTCTCAGGGGTTTTATGTTCTGTCAAACATTTCATCAAATGGCATAAGAAACATATTTTTCATGTCCTTCTCATTTTTAAAGTGCCTGTATTCTTTACATTAGAGGAAAGTTGTTTTGATATGTGTTTTAAATTACTGCATATAATAACATACTTTTCTAGAAATGTATCTTTTCCTTGTTTGAGGCAATGCAAAGGTTTTGTTTTTTTTTTAATAAGCACAGTTAAGCCATTTAATTCTCCTTCATTTAAAACTTTTAAATCTGAAATTGCTCTCTCCTAACTCAAATAAAACAAAGAAACAGTCATGGTTTCAGGCGTACAAGACATTTTTGGCCTATTCTACTGGACAGAATTTTTAAAAATGATGAATAGGTAACATATAGGAGTCAAGATGATAACTAATCTGATTTCAAAAAAGAAATGTGGACTTGAGTAGCAGAAGAATTGGGAAATGTGTTATCTAAATATGTCATGGGATATATTGACTTTAATCTGTAACATATGTGAAGGTTAATCAGTAAGCAATGAATTCCTTTACTTAGGTCCGTATGGTGAATATCAATGTATATATATTTTTTTGAGCTGAATGAAATGCCCAAAACCAATCTCTCAAGATTTAATTACCCACTTAAAAGTCCCTAGGGCTCGTGAAAGAAGCCCTGAGACCCATAGATCAGAGTTCTGATGGAAGGCATGCGTGGATGGCAAGTGAAGGCAGAGCCAGTGCTTTCTGGGTCAGCCCTGTTTGGAGTTTCAAAGTGGGGAACCTCAGATCAGAGACCTCACCCAACCCCATTAATTGGCTCCCGAGGAGCCTCACCCCCTGATGACAGCCAGGCTATCCTCAGCAATCGCTGGCTCCGTATCGCTACATCATCCTTCAATGTTTATACTCATCATGGTTTTCTAGTCCTGAATCTCTTCTTCTCTAAAGGTACTAGCTAAAATGATGAACTAGGATTCTCTTGGTAACAAGTAAAGTTTACTTGGGGACCAGTCATGGAAAATGTTAATAGATATTAACATTTCCCCTGGGCCAAGGTAGGAGAAAGAGAGGCTTGGGAGTTCGGTCAGTGAGCAATGTTGAAACACACCATATAAATTGCTCTCTCCTTTCCCTTCTTTACGTTATTGGATGCATGATTCACTCAACAAACACTGTTGAGACTAAATAATAAGAATAATAATGAGAAAAACTAAATAAAATAACATTGGCTTCCAATTAATGTGTATTTGCCATCTGCTAGGCACCATGTGAGACAGTGAAATGAATCATCTCTAATTTCCACCTTATTCTTTCATTCCTTCATTCTTCTGAGTTTTTTCTATGCATCTACCACAAACTAGCTCTGGCCACATTCTCAGTGGGGGTGAGCTCTTCCAGGGTGGGTGCTATGTGGACTGAGGCACCTAAAAGTGAGTGTGTGCAGATGTAAGTGGTGGCCCCACCTTGGTGCTGTGCTTATGCCAACCAGAGCATGCAACAGAGAGAAAATAGATGTGAGGGACGGGTCCATGCTAAAGCCCCAGCAAAGGCCTTTGTAAAGAGGTGCCCTTGGAGCTGAGCCTGGGAGAACACAAAGGGGCCAGCCTGTGGGAACACCCAGTACTAAGACTTGAGGCGGGAACGAGTGAGGCAGGTGGTGAGAGGGTGTGAGGGAGAGACAGAGTGACAAGGCTAGGGGTCAGTAAATTTTTCAGTCGGGCCATGGAGGCCGTGCTGGGGCCTCTGAATGTTAGGTTATGAGCCGTGGGAAGCACCGGAGGATTGAAAGCTGGGGAGTAGCAGGAGAAGATTGATGTTTTAAAAAGATTTTTCCATGCGGGTGCGAGGGTAATCCAGGGGTAGAATTCTCGCCTGCCATGAGGGACACCTGGGTTCAATTCCTGGTCCATGTACTTCCCCAAAACAAACAAGCAAAACAAACAAACAAACAAAAAATCTACAAATGGTGCTGCAATAGCAGGATATTCACATGGAAAAAGAATAAAATGTGACCCTGCCATACAGCATACCAAAAAAAAAAAAAAGATTCCTCCATATTCAATCCACGGGAAGGAGGCAGGTGAGTGGGCTTCTCCTGTTGCACCTCCTGTGGTCCAGCGAGGATGGTGACGTGAACCAGGGGGCAGCAGAGGAGGTGGGGTGAAGGTGATGGCTTGGCAAGGGGTCTGGAATACAGCCAACATGAGTGGTTGCAGGTTCAACATTAGGGGGAGAGTCTGAAGGGCTTTGGCTTTAGCAACCTGGCTAGTGAAGAGATTGGTGAGTAAGATGGGATCTCTGGGCAAGGGAGGAACTTAAGGAATGAGGCTCACGAGACCAATTTTAGATGCATTAACTTTAAGACATCATGTGCTATCCAGGTTGAGATTTCACGTGCAGATTAGATAGCTCGTATCCATAATTCCAGAATCCATAAATATCCAAGAAATGAAAATGTCTTGGTAACTCTTTGGCAGCAAAATCTGACCTGAACACACAGGAGGCTCCTGACAGTCTTGCATTATCACCCTGAGTGAGACTCTCAAATTAGCAGCAGAAACACTGATTGGCATATCTGATTTGTGGACAGTGTTGCCGACCCCATGGGGGTGGGGCGGGGGATGTTGTGTAACATGCCCTGGGTCGCTTTTCCAAATCCAAACACTGAAGGATGAAACACACTGGGCTGCCCTTTCCCCACGTCTTCCTGAGTCTCTACAATGAACTGCGGATTCCCATCTAAGCGTGGAAGTCAGTGGACAGGACAATGCTAGACCCTCAAGGGACCAGGAAAAGGCAGTGGATTTGGAAAGGTCATGATCACTCTCTGAAGTTTTACCGTAATTTTCACAAGAGAAGCCTGAAATTGTCTAGGATTCCTCTAAAAGGCACACCCCAGTCCTGGGGAGAAGGCAGCTATGCTCCTCACACCCTGGGTGGGAAAACAAGCCTTCAAATTCCACAGTAGAGACCTCAATGGTTCAACCCATTGACTTTTTGAAAATAAATGGGTCATTAATTATGGTTCAGAAATCATTTTGTCAAATACTTTTGATTTATTAAGAGGTATAAATTGTTCTCATGACACACGGGGAATAAAATGCCACAGTTCTCTCTCTCTCTCTCTTTTTTTAACATAAGCAGGCACCGGGAATCGAACCCGGGTCTCTGGCATGGCAAGTGAGAACTCTGCCACTGAGCAACCATGGCCCGCCCATGCGGTTCTCTTTTTAAAAAAAAAATATATCAAATGAAATGCAGCTTGCGCTCCCACTCAGAATCCCAGGTAAAAAATCCAGTATCTGTCAAATTTTGTGTATGTGTGTGGGGGGGGTGGGCCTCTTCCACCATCCTGTCTCCCAAACCCAGAAACCATCAGGGACAATGAAACTGAAGGAAATAGAGGGGTCTCTAAACTCCAGACCTTGGGGCCTGGCAGTCCCTGGCCTTGCTCCTGGCTCAGACCACAGGCTCCGTTTGGCCAGCTCGACAGATGGCTGCACTCTCTCTGGCCACGTCTATCTGCTGCTGCAGGCCTGGCGTTGGGCTCTGTCCATCTATCATCTCCGTACTGCCCTCCTACCTGGAGATGTGTCACTCTGGGCTCATCTTCCCTATCCGTGGAACTATTACCTCTCTCTCCAGCCTCTGAGGATTTGGCCATCTTTCCTGGGGATTGGGCTCCTCCAACCTTCCTTCTCCCAGCTTCCCTGTATGCTTCTGTTTTGGACCGTCCTCCAATGCTCATCTCTCCTCCTTTGGGGAGGCCAGTGATGGGCTCACATTATTTCAGGTAAGTCTGCTGCAACAACTTCAACACAAGATACCACCAAGTCACCCTCCTGGTGATGAAACAGAACCCACCCCCACCCCACCCACCCTCCTACCCCACAAAACACAAAGCAAAAAATCCTAAAAATATCTGCTCAGTGACATGCCTTCAAAACAAAGCATAAGATGGTCAACAGAATTAAGATTCAAAGGGAAGGAGAGGAAAAGTTTTGAGGAAGGAAGACTGTTTGGGATAAGCTTGTTTTTTTGCAGCATCCTAAGGTTACCGGTAGTTTAAGGGATATTACATGATTGTCAAAACACAGTCAAATTTATATTTCTAAACTGTCAACCAGTGAGACATTTGGGGAAAAGATTGACATGATGTCACTAAGACAGAGCAACCATACTCAGTGTTTTCTTTTGAAAATGTGCTGCTTTTCAGGTAATGGAATTAATCTGTGTTAACTGCAGGAAACTTTGAAAAGGCTACAATGAATAAAATTAATATTGTCTATAATTCTGTTACAGTGTTTAATTGTGTGATATTTTGATGTTTTCCTTTTATTTCTTTTTCTAAAACCTGGCTAGTATCTAGGTATTTCTGTATTTGCATAGCTGAGATAACAGGACATATTCAAGTTTGTATTCTGCTTTTTCTTCAATATTTTAGGAGTGCTGTATTTCACTGTTGGAAAAAATGCTTACATATAAAACTACAGTGTCAGTTTATTAAATTTACACACAGGAATGGGACATGGAGACCACTGTCCTACCTCAAGCCTGCATACACACTCTATAGAAGCTCGGTGACTATACAATAAGTCTGAGTATAAAGCAGGAACAAAAACATAACTGAGAGGGGATTGTGGGAAGATGGCAGAGTAGGAACAACTATTCAACAGGTAGGAATGGTCTGAATCAGCTATTTCAAAATTCCGGAATCCAAGAGAACACTATGCAGCATCCAGAAAAGAGTGTGAGGAAGAGGTTGGTAAATTATGGCAAATAAAAGTGATTTGCTTTCTCAGGGCAGCAGTTATCATTCTCTAGCCTTTACTCTCGCGGGAGGTAGCAGTGGGGTACAGCCCTTGGCATAGCTTGCTGGTGCATAAAAGGACATAAAAACCCAAATCCCTAAGATTGAGGGTGGGCATTAACCAATCGCTGATCATTGCTTTTCATAAGCTACTTTGAATTGTTGGGAGCACAGCACTGAGGGTCGCCAATGTTCCAACCCACACTGGGCAAGAGCAGTGGACGAGACTTAACACTCAGTACCAGAGTTGAGGAGAACAGTTGAAGGGCTGCATTTTCCGGGCAGGTCAAGAAAGCACAGCTTTGGGGAGCTGTGGAAGAATCTCCTGGCTCCCTTCCATGCCCCCTCCTTCATCTACTTTCCAGGGCAGTTTGAAGTCAGCTGATGTTTCCTTTGTAGATCCCTGGCCTTCTCTGGCCTTGGAAAAGCTGTCTTGGAAAACTCCTCTCTGGAGTGCCCTCCCTCCCAGAAATTGTCCTCCAGTCAAAAGCAGCTTGAGAAAATGAAAGCTGTGTAAAAACCAAATCAGGTTAAAGATCTGGGGCAAAGGCTTATCTGCTTTAAGTCCTTCAGTGGAGGACCCACAAAGGGAGAAGGTCTGTCTCCTGGGAAGTAAAGGGAGAATTCAAATTCCCAGGAATAGGGGAACTCCTAAGGCCATTAGCAAACACAAGTCCAAAACAAGACACAAACCTGGAAAATACAGGGAGGATTCTGAGCTTTGCATTTCCCTTTGATGGACCTTCCTGATAGGAGGGCTGACACTCAAGAAAATCTCTCTCATATCACCAGCTGGTGACAGAATCAAGAAAAAGACATCTCGGGGAATAAATCACAGAGTTAACATTTTAAAATATTAAAATATACAATATGCCACAAAAGATTACAAGACAAACAAGGAAGTAGGAAATGAAATCTCATCCAAAGGAAGAAGGTAGAAATTCAAAAAATGTTAATGAAGAAAAGACTGCAGACATACTGGACAAAGACTTAAAATAAAAAAAGATTTTCAATATGTTTATGAGGTGAAGGAAAATACAGAGAAAGAACTATAGAATTTCAGGAAAACAATGAATGAACAAATGGGAATGTCAATAAATAGAAAATTTTAAAAGGAACCAAATAGGACTACTGGAGTTGAAGACCACAATAACTGAAATGAAAATTTCCCGGGGGGTTTCAATAGCAGATTACAGCTGGCAGAAGAAAGAATCAGCACACTCGAAGACAAATAGTTGAAATGAGTTAAGCTTGGGAACAGAAATAAAAAAGCATTATAAAAGACAAAAATAGCCTAAGACACTTCTGGGATACCATCACGCATACCATATAGTCAATATGGTGGTCCTGGAAGAAGAGAGAGAGAGAGAAAGGGGGAGAAGGAATGTTCAAAGAAATAATGACGGAAAACTTCCCCAACTTAGCTAAAGACATGAATACGTACATCCAAGAAGCCAAGAGAAAATCAAACAGTACAAGTTTGAAAAAAAAAAAATTCACCCTATCACATACTGATCAAACTATTGAAAGGAAAAGACAAGGAGAGAATTCTGAAAACTTCAGGAGAAAATCAATGTATAAGAGGGTGTCAATTATATTAAGTGCTGATTTCTCATCAGAAACAACGGAGGCAAGAAGCAGGTTGAAATACTTAAAGTGCTGAAAGAAAACAATTGCCAACCAATAATTTTATATCCAAAGAGGATTTCTTTTAAAAATGAAGGGGGAAAATGAGGGAGAGATTAAGACATTTGCAGATAAACAAAAGCTGAAGAAATTCATCACCACTCAACCTGCCCTACTAATGCTAAAAAAGTTCTTCAGACTAAAAGAAAAAGACACCAGACAGTGGTTCAAAGCAGCTGAAAGAAACAAAGACCTGTGTTAAAGGTAACCATTTGGATAATTATAAATGCCAGTACTGTTATTTTGTATTCTATGGTGTTCTACTTCTTACTTCCAACAGGTGCTAAAATTCAAATAAATAAAATTTTTTTTTGATAAATCTATGGTTTAGGACCTACAATGTACAGAGACATAATTTGTAACAAATACATAAAAAGGTGGCAGGGTGAAGGGGTATAGAATCAGTACATGTGCTGTTGAAGTCAAGTTGGTAGCAATTCAAATATTATTGTTGTATTTAAGGATGCTAAATTTTCACCTACATAACCATAACAAAAATATGAAAAAAAATATCTGGATGGAAATGAGAAGGGATTCAATATGATAAAACACAAAAACTTAAATAAATATGAAAGTACGCATCAATGGAAGAGTTGAGAAGCAAAAAAACTATAAGACTTACAAAGGCTAAATTTTAAAATAGCAGAAGAAAGTCACACATTACCAGTGGTGACTCTAACCATAAATGGATTAAAGTCTCAGTAAAAAGGCAGAAATTGGTAGAATGGGTAAAAAAAAAAAAAAAAAAGGAAAAGTGACCCAATTATATGCTGTTTGTAAGAGACTCACCCTAAATTTAAATCTATGAGTAGGTTGAAAGTGAAAGGATGTAAAAAGATGCCATACAAGCAGTATCCAAAAGAGAGTTAAGGGGAGCTATGTAATACCAGATTTAAAAACACTTTAAATCTGTTACAAAGGACAAGGATGGTCATTAAATACTGGTAAAGGGGTCAATTCAACAAGAAGATGTAGCAATTATGAAAAAGAATGCACCTAAGAGCAGAGTCTCAAAACACATGAAGTGAATACTGACAGATTTGGAGACAGAAATAGGTGGTTCTACATTAATAACACAGGAGAATTAAACACACCATTTGCAAGAGTAGATAGAACATCTATTCAGACAGAAGATCAACACGGAAATGAGACTTAAACAATACTCTAAACCAACTAGAGGTAACATATATAGAAGACTTGATCCAACAACAGAATTCACCTTCTTTCTGAGTATTCACGGATCCTTCTCCAGGATAGACCATATCTTAGGTCACAAAACAAGTCTCAATAAATTAAAAAATATTGAAATCATACAGTATACTTATCTGACCACAATGCAATGAAGTTAGAAATCAATAGAGGGAGAAATGAAAAATTAGCAAATATGTGTAAATTAAACACCATACTAATAAACAAACAACAGGTTACAGAGGAAATCACAAGGAAAATTAAAAAACATCCTGAGGCAAATGAAAATGAAAATGTAACATACCAAAACTTACGGGATGCAGAAAAGAGAGTGGTGAGAAGGAAAGTTATATCTCTAATGGCTCATATTAAAAAAGAAGAAAGATTTCAAATTAAATACCTAATCTCAAAACTGCAAGTCCTAGAAAAGAAAAACAAACTAAACCCAAAGCAAGCAGAATGGAGGAAATAGCAAAAGTTAGAGCGGAAATAAATGAAATAGAGGATTAAAAAAAACAATACGGAGAATCAACAAAACCAAGAGTTTTTTAAAAGATTAGTAAGATTAACAAATCTTTAGCTAGACTTGAGAAGAAAAAAGAGGGGAAACAAAAGGCTGAAATCAGACATGAAAAGGGTGACTACTACTGAACCCACTGAAATAAAATGGACATAACAAGATCCTATGAAAAAATGTACGCAAATAAATTAGTTAGCCTAGATGAAATGGAAAAATTCTTAGGAAGCACACAAACTACCTACACTGACTCAAGAAGAAATAGAAGATCTCAACAGACCAATAACTAGTAAAGATATTGAATCAGTAACTAAGATCTCCCAATAAAGAAAAGCCTGGAACCAGATTGCTTCACAGGGAAATTTCACCAAACATTCCAAGAAGAATTACCTGTTAAAACTCTTCCAAAAAATTGGAGGTGAATGACCAACTCATAATTCATTCTACGAGGCCATCATCACCTTCATAACAAACCCAGATAAAGATATTACACAAAAAGGAAATTACAGACAAATAGCTCTCATGATATGCAAAATCCTCAACAAGATAATAGCAAACTAAATCCAACAGCACATGAAAGGAATTACATATCATTTTCAAGTGGGATTTATCCCAGGAATACAAGGGTGGCTCAACATAAGAAAATCAGTTAATGTAATACAACACTGATTGATGCAGAAAAGGCATTTGACAAGATGCAGCACCCCTTCTTGATTTAAAAAAAAAAAAACACTTAGAAAGCAAGGTATGCAAGGAAACTTCCTCAACATGGTAAAAGAAAATATGAAAAACCCATAGCTAAGGTCATATTTAATGGTGAAAAACTGAAAGCTTTCCCTCCAAAATCAGGAACAAGACAAAGATGACCACTGACACCACTGTTACTCAACATTGTACCAAAAAATTCTTACCAGAGCAATTAGGCAATAAAGGGAAATAAAAAGCATCCGAATCAGAAAGGAAGAAGTAAAACTTTTCCTATTTGCAACTGACATGATTCCGAATACAGATTTGTCTGAAAATCTACAATAACACTTCTAGAACTAAAAAGTAATTCAGCAAATTGGCAGGGCACAAGAACAACTCTTCTCTGCCCCCTCCCGCCCCCCCAAGTCAGTAGTGTTTCTATGTGCTAGTAATGAATGATCAGAAGAAGAAACTTTTAACAAATCCATTTACAGTAGCAACCAAAAGAATCAATTATCTAGGAATAAATCTAGCCAAAGTTGTAAAGGACGTGTACCTGGAAAGCTAAAAACATTGCTAGAAGAAATCAAAGAAGACTTAAGTAAATGTAGGACATTCTATATTCATGGATTAGAAGACTAAATATTGTTAAGGTCTCAATTCTACCCAAAGAAATTCACAGACTCAACACAATCCCAATCAAAATATACAACCCCAATCAAATATACGAATGGCCAAAAAAACACATGAAAAGATTCTCAATATCATTCTCCATTAGCAAAATGCAAATCAACCATTCCACATCCACTAGAATGACTATTAAAAAGAACAAAACAGAAAATTACAAGAGTTGGAGAGGATGTGAAGAAATAAGAACATTCATTCATTCATGGTGGGAATGTAAAATGGTGTAACTGTTTTGAAAGTCAGATTGACAATTTCTCAGAAAGTTAACATAAACTTATCATACAGCCCAACAATCCAACTTCTAGTTGTATATCTTGAAAGCAAGGACTCGAACAGATCTTTTCCCTCTCATGTTCATCGCAGCATTATTCATAATTGCCAAAAGATAGAAGCAACCCGAGTGTCCATCAACCAATGAATGGATTAACAAAATCTGATATACACATACAACAGAATGCTATTCAGTCATAAAAATTAATGAAGTCCAGATACATGCAACCACATGTATGAACCTTGAAAACAACATGTTAAGTGAAATAAGCCAAGTGCAAAATAACAAATATTGTATGATCTCACTGATATTAAACAATTAGAAGAAGCAAACTCATACTGTCAGATCCCAAAATACAGATTACTAGGTGACAGTGTGGGAGTAAGGAATAAGTAGTTAAAGATGAAAATGTAATGGAGTTTTGGAGTAATGGAAAAGCTCGGGTACTGGATGGTGGTGATAGTATCACAACAGTGTGAACACAATTAACAGCACGGAATTATATATTTGAATGTGCTTAGAAGGGAAAATTGGGGATTGCATGTATGTTACTAGAATAAAATTTTTTAAAAATCCTATAAACTGCACAACACAAACTATGAACCCTAAGTTAAACCAGGGATTATAGTTAATAGTACAATTTCAAAATATGCTAGCATAATTGTAACCTCACCAATGCAAGGTATTAATAATAGGGAAGTATATGGGAATCCTGTATTTTATGCATGATTGTTCTTTAAACCTACAATTGCTCTAGTAAAAAAACAAAGCATCAATAATGGCTGCATCTTCCTGAACTATAACTTTCCAAACCATTTTTCCTAATTTTCTGCTTTTATGTAAATCTATTTAATGTCTGAGTACAGTTCTGATTCTTTCTCTTAGGATAAACAGCTTGAAGTCAAAGACTCTGTTCAAAGAATATTCATTTTTCTACTTGAGTTTTCTTCATTACAACTTTTTTCTCTTTAAATGAAAATTTATCATTCCAAAATTAGGAAAATACAAAAAAATATGAAGTGAATTAAATGTAAAACATTAATATTTCCATAAATTAGTGATTATCACCACATATAATCTCAGATGTATCTCTACTTTTTAAAATGAATGCTACTTACTGTTCTATTGTAAGCATTTTCCTATACCATGAAGTATTCTTTGAAAGCATAATCTTAATACTTCCCTCCAATATATCATAATTCATTTAACCATTTGCCTTCTATTTGCTCTATTTAGTTTGTTTCTAACTTCTACCTCAAGTGCCATCACCATAATCATTCTCCCTATGAGTCTTTGAACCTCTTCTGAGCTCCCTCTCACAAATGAGGACCTTGATACCAAGAAATATAAAGTGACTTCAGGTTGCTTTTAGCACATTTGTGTCTTTTGTGTGAATGCAAACAAGGGCCTTTCTGGGTGGACAGATTTAAAAAAATACCCCTCTTTTGAGAGGAGAATTAGAAAAATGATGCCCCTTCCTTAAGGTCTGCCAGCCTCACAAGGCACTCAGCCCCGAGCACAGTGTGGGCCGGATCTGTGGACAACTTTCTTGGCAGAGTACTTTCATTGTTGCAGTATACAACCTGTACCTTAAGCAGCTGTCGTGACACATACACGTTTTCTCAAAGTCAAAGAGTTAGTAAACGACAGCTGTTTTGCAGGTGCAAATCTGATCAATTTAAGATCTGCTACTCTTTTAGCCGGTGCCAGTTAACTTCCTGACCATATCTTGAAGGCAGGTGAGGGTTTCTATAACTCTTTTTATGTGATATCCATGGCATTTCGATTCTGAAAAAATAAAAAAACAACAGTCACTGCAGTATTATCTAAATATTCCATTCAGGCAATCGTGTTTATTGTCTGGCTTTCTAATTTACTCAAACTTCATGATGTAGAAAGAACTGAAGTTATGAACTGGGATTCAAAAAATATCTGCGGTTTTTGGGATTCTCAGAAAATGTCCCCTTAGCCAGTTCAACTGGGCAAAAAGTTAAAAATAACAAACATTCTGAATAAGACCTTAACCTTCTAAATACGTTAAAGTGAAAGACTAAGTCAATTATTTTAGAGACCCCTGCTGTTTTTGCGACCCAATCAGGATGTTCCAGAATTTTATCCTAACCTGTTCATAGTTTTCCTTTCAAAATTTGGGAACAAAGTTTCCTCCTAAAGATAGACAGATGGCAGGAAAATGACAAAGAGAAGTAAGAAGTGAAGAGTTAATAAGTGTTCATTTTATAGTGTTTAAACTAGTCCTGTTCTGTTGTATATTTTGGCTCATGGATTTTAGACATATTTTAGTTGATCTTTGCAAAGCTGATTAAAAGCCAGATGCTCAGAAATAGACTGAGAAGGCAACTATAATTTTTCATCATATTTATACAAAAACTTCATTGTAAAAATTGCTCTAAAAAATTGCTCTAGACAGATGGTTGGCTCCTTGAAAATTTGGTAAAAAACCACAACTGATTGAAAATCTCCTGGATTATAAAACAATATCTACAGAACATCAAATAAATAGAAATTGGCATATTCCTTCAGACCCACCGTTTGGTTATTTTTAAATAATCTCAGATGCACAGAAATATTGCAAAGTATTACAAAGATTATGCAAATATCTTCACCCTTTATGTCCAAATGTTAGCATTTTAGCACATTTTATTACCTTTCTTTCTCTATAGGTACTTTTTTCTGAACATTTTGAGAATAAATGGCATGTATAATGCCCACTTGACACCTAAATAATTCAGTATGTTTATTTTTCTAAAATAAGGATGTTCTGCGTAAGAATATCAAAATCGGAAATTAATGTTAGCGCTTATTCAAATTTTTGCCTGATTGCCTTCACCAAGTGATCAAAATTAACTTGTACTGAAACAAGTCGATATCCTGATTCTCTGATGAGATATCTTGAGAAGTACAGAGAACTTCTATGATATTGGTGCCAAAATGCATAATCTAATCAGAACAACAGACAACCCACAGCGAAGGACATTCTTCAAAATACTGGACACCACTGTTCAAAAGCATCAATGCCATGAATACAAACTAAACCAGAGAAATTGCTCAAGGAAATTGAGAGGGAGGAAAAAGACCCGACAAAAAATGAGTACAGTTCTATGGGACTGAACTGCTTATATAGATGAAGATTAGCTTAATGATTTAATAACTGGAGGGGGTCCCAGAAAAGCAAATCCTCACTCGCTCTTTAAAAACTTAACTGGCACTTACACAAACGCATCCGCACCTTGCCCCACGGTGTGGCAGCGCAGACAGATTTGATTAGTATTTCAACCAACCGTGAAGTGTTGTTACCCTCGCAGCTTGACCGGGCGCGCCGTGCCTGTTTGCGCCGCCAGGAAGCCGCGCCTCGCGCGGGGAAGGCTTGGCTTCCCCAGCGCTGGCGCAGCCTGCGGGGTCCCGGGGCGCGCCCCTGGGGCTTCTGTTTCCGAGAATTTCAGCAAGCACGTCCAGGAGACAGTGCGTACAGAGGTTTAGGGAGCCGCCCCCTTCTCACATCGCAGCACATTGAAAGTAATTGCATCGCGTAGTGTGGAGATAGGGCCATTTATTAAAAAAAACAAAAAACAAAAAACAGGAGGACATTTAGGGGCAACGATGAATGCCTCATGAGATTTTCGTCGTATGTTCTTCATGCTAATAATTACAAGACAAAATAAAAGACCTTTTAAGAAAAATTGTAAATATAGAATTTGTATAAACCTTCCACTTGAAATATTTCAGATCTTTTTTTTTTCTTTTACCCCCTTTTTTCAATGGGAAAGGAACTTGCTCCTGATCTAATTTTTGTGGGTTTTATGCTTGATAGGGCCCCATGAAATTCTTCATTAGGGGCAGATGGTTTCAAAGGGCCTGAAGCTTATACAATTTGGAGACGGGGGAGAGGCTTTAAAAAGGAATACAAAGTGCAAATATAAACTTAGGTACTAAAGTTAATATTTATTTAGAATAAGAAAAGAAGTCATAAAAATTATTATTATAGGCTTGGAGATCTAGATCCCTTTCCTCTAAGAGAGCTTTAAGCGGTAAACAGAACGGCTTACCTAGAAAGCTTCCTATTTACAATCTGGCTTCCCCTTGCAGCCTAGAATACTCTATAGCTCTCAGCTACTCTGCTAGCACTCAAAGGGGCTAACAGAGTACTGGACCTTATATTGGTTAGTTCCATGAAAATCCCTGTTTTATAGTCACTATAAACAATAAACTTTGTTCACTCAAGTAGACAATTTTAAAAATTAGTCAGTTACATCCATTCAAAGATGAACAACCGTTGAAATATTAAAGACTCAAGCCGCTTGTTTTCCTTTAGTGGACAAATGTACTATTACACTTCCTTGTGAAAAGGAGCATGGTTTCCAATCCACTCACGTTTTCATGGCAAGACTTTGAACTAATGATGAAGTTTCACTTAGCAGGATGCAATGCCTCATTAGAGCAACCGTCCCTGCAGTAGTTTGGACGTAGAGGGGATTTGGGCCACAAAGACCTCGGTTTCTGATGCACTGGAGGACAGATATATGGGGGCCTCCGGGCCTCCCCACTCCCAACCCTTCCGGCCCCTGGGCCTCCTTGGGAACCCGTAACATAGCTCGCTCAGGGTTGCCCAGGCCTCTTGCTCAGACAGACACAGCCTTGCCTTGCAATTGGCTGTTGGAGTCGATGGCAGGTGGATGGGCACAACCTTGTCTCTCACAAGGATGCTACACAGCACGCATAACACTGACCTGAAAGCTCCCACCAGGGCTGCCTTGAGGCCCGATTCAACCAGGCTCATCTCAAGCTGAGAAGAGGCAAACGTGACCAGTTCCCATCACATCCCAGGTGGGAATCCACACTATATTGGAGAAGATACTTTGTAATTGCAGACGGCTAGGTCAGAAATCATGGAAGATATTGTATGGGAATTTTTTAATTAGAAAGCAGTCTCAGAATTTTTTGGAAGGAAAATTCTTAGTAGAAATTATCTTTAAGGTGGAAAAAACAACAGGAAAGGAGCAACAAAGAGTGAAAGTAATAAGTGGCTTTGCAACAGATTGCCAAATTCTTCCAGTGAAACCAACAGTATTTTCCAGCAATTTCACTCGTCCTGTTATAGTACAGTGTAAAGGACAGCATGTGATTTAGGATAAGGGTGTGCAAGCTTGGACAAATCGCTTTTGTAAGCCTGTTTCCTCATTTGTAAAACCAGCATCCCAAGAATTCCTACCTCCTGGTTGTTATAAAGATAAAATGTGAGAAGTTCTTTGTAAATGGCTGGGGAAGTTTCGTGTTTATTTTTCTTCTCGTGTGAATGTAGAAATGTCTGGTGTTTCAAGTTCACCTATAATAAGCCATCGATAAAATCCACACGTTTTTATTATTACAACTCAGTTGATTCCAGAAACAAACATTTGAAACAGTTTAATCCCTGGAGGACGTGGAATCTGGAGGGGATAATGCCAGGTCCCCATCTCCACATTACAGTGTTCATTTCGATGCAGGTTTACCTGAATGTCCAAAGCAGCCTCACGGACAAAAAAAAAAAATCATAGAAATGTCACATAATTGCAGCTCAGGCAACAAGCAAGGGTGGGAAAATATTTACACAGAGGATGATCGAGTTCGTCATAGATTGATGGCACATATAAACCTTGGGAATATTTTATTTTATTTGTCCAGATTTCCGCAATAACTGAGGGGTCACTTTTCTGTATGACTAACCTTCTGGAGTCGTGCAGGTCCAGGCCAAGTGCCTGAGACGGCTGCCTCCATTTGCCCTCCCAAAAGGGAGGCCTCTGAGCTAGCTTCTCCTTCCTGCCCACTTCTGCCTGGATTTATACCACTTTCCCGTTCTGTGCTTCTGCGTGTTGTTTCTTCTAACCTGCCAAAATTGAATGGTCAAACTTCATATCTAAAATGCTATGAGTACAAAAAGAAGAAAATAAATAAGTTCCTCGTGGCCATGACGATCTGTAATTGCTGATGCGCCGACGTCCTCTTGGACTTTTGGAGTAAACCGGCGTGGTTTTGCTTTGCGGAGGGCTTTGTGGGACTCCCCTGTCTGTGGGACCCTGATCTCTTTAGGGCTCTGGGTGAAGATCTGCTGAGGGAATTTTGGTTAGAAACCTGAAGCTCCAGCGAGCTATAACACCTTCTCAAGCTCATTTGCTTTGCCAAGGGTAAAGAGAAAGTGGACAACTCAACATTTTAATGGAACCCTGTGTTTGTTTACAATCACCAATCAGTAAAGTTCTCCTTCTTCTATGTCAAGGTTTCAGAAATCTACCAGTAACTCTGCCGCTTTTCAATTGTCACGGTAGGGTAAACTGAACCTGACCAGAGAACAAAAAGCCTATCAAAAAGGAAAATTTTATAACGACTTTTTTTAATTTGAGAAAAATTACTTTACCATCACACACATACGTGTAGCTAGAGATTAAAGAGGAGGCCAGACTTATTGTGAATTGAGTGTACATTTTATATAGATACGCGGATGATGTCCTTCAAATTCTTAAAGAACATTTTTCTGTGATGGCTGGCACTCTAATTTTTGGCAGATGTGCCTACGTGCACGCATATGTGCTGTGAGAAATGGAAAACATAGTACACTAAAGTTAAAGTTAACAGAATGAAATGATTTTTCACCATTCAGTATTTTTTTTTTGCAGCAACTCTCCTGAAAGAACTTCCATTTGCAACTCTATCTTTAGAAACTTTAATGATTTTTTTTTTAATTACACTGCTTGATTTTGATAGGTTCTGTTGGCAATCGATTTCAATGGCAGAGAACAGGTTTAATGAACTGCAAGTGGCTTCTATAGCCTTTTTGTTTGGAAGCAAATAAGAGGACAAAAATTCATGGACACATTTTCTTCTCTTTCAAACATATGTTCTTATTTAATAAATTCTCTCCAAAACAAAGCAAGCTGTGGTTATTGGTGGTCATTTCACATAATAGAAGCTACTGCAGTTTTCACATGAAAAAAAAAGGTTATAAGATTGCAATAAAGCTAAAAATGAGTCACTTTACTGAGTATGAAGTGATAAATCAGTGGTTATAAAAATAACTTTGATGATGTGTCTTAGAAGGAAACAACCCTGATTGCTACGTTGGGGTTGCTGTGAAACTATGTAGTCTAACATGTTATCAGATTCAGCCCCTTGGCTCTGTGTTCTCTTAGCAATTGAAAGACTCACCCTCAGCAATTGTTGCAGCCTTAATGAATTAGTGACTGAGTGTGTTGTGAACTGTTTAACATCTCAATCTTCCATAAAATGCTAACTATGTAAGGGTAAGGACTATTTGGTTTATACAGTTGAATTAATGCAAATATGAATAAATGAATGACATTCACTTATAGGAGAAAGAAAAAGAAAGCAGCAGGGAAGAAAGAAAAAATAGAAGAATGAAAGAAGAAAGAGGAACAAGAGAGAAAAGAAGGAAAGTAAAGATAGAAAAGAGAAAGTGGAAAAGAATGAAAGAGAATGGAAAGAGAAATAAGTATGAAAGGAATAAAAAGAGAGAGAAAGAAGGGCAGACAGAAAGTAAGGAGCCTGGTCTTTATTGAAAAATCTACCGTTCACCGGAATCTGAAAAACCAAGTTTACATTTCACAATATCTATATGAAATAGGTATTTTCAAATTTACTTATCTTTTAAAATTAAGTTGATAAGCGTCCAGAGGAGTTCAATAGCTGTTCAAAATGGTAACACTAGTAAAGTACTTCCAAAATCTATTCCTAGAATTCAGGCTCCCTGGATTGCACCTTGCCGCCAATATGAAACAAAATATTCTTCGATAGTGCCTCCAGTTTGCAGGGGTAGTAAATGCAAGCACAGGTATTTTGATCATAAAGCACTGCTGCACTCTGGATCTTGTCGGGGGGGTACCCCGGATCTGTGGGGATTCACATGTCCGACGCCCACAGGGTACCACCAGCCCCAGAGTCAGCAAACATTTCTCAACTGCCCTGACTTGGCAGGAACAGCCTTTCGCAGACCACCTGGGAGTGGCTGGTGGATTCAGAGCCCAGTTCCCTGGAAGTGATACGGATCACCCATGGAATTTTTCTTAGAGATGCAACAATTCACAGCTAGATACTAACCAGATCTATGACATAGTGTTGCCACATCATCTTTTCATTCCGCTCGCTCTAGCCCCACCGAATGTTTCTAATACAGCAGGGGTGTTTGGTGAAATACGACATTCTAATGGAATAAATGCCTGCTGGCCTCCGTGACAAACATCAGCTCAAACACACTGTGGCTTGCAATAAGGGACAAGAGCCAAAATCTCCAGATGAGCTTGTGGCACACACGCCCCTGTTTGCCGCCCTTTCCCGTCTCTCCCACCACACCACCCAGATGATCCCTGCCTGTGTTTCACCACATCTGACATGACCAATACTTTTCGTATGGTGTTTGTGCCTGCCGTACATCCCTTTCCTCTCTATCTCTGGCCCTTTGCTTTCAGATGACAAGCTATATTTGACTTTAAGGCAGTTTTATGGAAGGGAAGTTTTAAAGAAACGTTTACTGTGTGGCGCGATGGATACAAACCCACTGGTGTGGAATAGTTGAATTCTATACGCCTTATCACTTTGTGCGACACCCTTTCCCTCCCTACATTTTATTACCTTCTTTTGGTCCCTATTGCTAACATATTTCATTTTCTCCTGGTGTATTTTTCCAGGACTAAAGCTATGCTTTTTTTAGTTCTACCTAGAAAATGTTCAGTTACATCATTTGCACAAATATGTTGTTGTTAACATTGAAAAACCTCTTTGCTTGCCGTTGTATATTTTATTTGGCTAAAAATGGCTCATGTCTAATACATTACATGTCCTTTGGTGATACTATTTGAGCGAGAAATTCCAAAACTCACAAATACCGAATAGCCGAAGGTTCCAAAGCTGTGCATGAACACTAAACATATAATATATCTCCTCCTTTTCCAAACAGAAATAGATTTCTCTCTGATTTGCTTGATAAATTTGACCCAAGATTTCCATTTGGAGTTACTG
This sequence comes from Tamandua tetradactyla, assembly GCF_023851605.1. NCBI lineage: Eukaryota > Metazoa > Chordata > Mammalia > Pilosa > Myrmecophagidae > Tamandua > Tamandua tetradactyla. The sequence goes on along the minus strand of NC_135327.1, from coordinate 37,897,319 downwards.
GAGCTCCTACTGTTTTTCTGTGTGTTGGTGGGCCAGGCACTAATCACCCCCGAGCCCCACGGAGGCCATAAATTACAGCGATGAGGTGAAGCCTTGTGTTCCTCAGCTGCAGAAGAAGGTCGTTTGGCTGCAGCCTATTTTGACAGGCATGAATTTAATTCATTGTTTTATGACAGATGGGAAAAGTGTACATGCTCATAGTACTGATTTATGGTCATTTGGGTCTGGAGGATTCTATAATTTGCAACTAATGTGCAAACAGATGGATAGGCAGACACTAAAGGTTAGGCTGACCTGCGCCTTCTCTCCGCTGGTTAAATGGCGTCCATATGCATCCGTTCGCTCTGGGTGAGGTCTTTTTTTTGGGTTGACCCGCCAGTCTCTGGGAACCACCACGCTGCCTTTCTTTTTGCCTTTCCTAAGTAAGTTAGTGAAAGTGAACTTGGGGGATCGTTTCTTAGCCACAGTGTTTGAAGAGCCTTTCTCAGCCTTCTGAATGTGTGGGATTCTACTTCTGCTTCCTTTTTTTTTTTGTTAAACAGCACTTTTCCAAGGTAGATGTAATATGTTCATTATTATCCAAACAAATAATACCGTATAAAGGCATTGGTGGCTGTTTTCATTTCAATTGACAAATTTGTTTTAATATAATGATTGATTGAAAATCAGCAGTCAGGGAGTTTCAAAGGAAATACCTTGACGTGGGGACAGGCATGTATTTTCGTGAGAAATGTGTCTATGCTTAAATAAACGAGTTTCTACTCTACAAATGATTCTGCGCTTTTAGAAAGTAAGTGTATTTATCAAGTAAATTACCTAGTTGATGCTAAAAATATTTAATACATTTTTTTTTACTATGAAATGACTTCACCGAAGAGGAAACAGTGATGATGCCATCTCTTTTTAAGGAAAGATTTAAATTTCAGACCTAAAGTAGCAAGGCAAATCCTTGAGTTGATATTTGTGGTCATCTTAAATATATATTAAGAAATTATGTATTTTGTTATTGGTTATCGTTTCAATTTTCATGGCACTTATCTTAATTTTATTTTATAATATTTAAATATTCAAAACTAAATAGGTCATTGACTTTAGTTCTGGAGATGAAATAAAATTGCCTTTAATTTCACTTCATTTTTAAAAGTTGGAAATGTCAATTGCTATTCCCTAAACTAAAAGAATGCAAAATCCAGATACAATTAACATCTTTTCACTCTTGACCAAATTAGCATTTTGGCAATAAAAGCCAAAAGGCATTGTGTTTAACAATGACAAAATATTGCTTTATTTTATTTTGGTTTTAAATTATATTTTAACTAATCTAGTGGCAACTGCTGAGGCTGAACCAAAACAAATCTGTCGTATTGGTCCAATTAGCAAAATATTTGCCAGCTGATAGGGTGCTGTGAAGACAGCAGTATTTAACCTCCTTTGACACTTTAACCTTTGGACATTCACCCTGGGAAGAGAAAATATTTTAGAGACTGATAACTAATTTTAATTGGCATTTAGAAAAATAAGCCAAGCAAGCCAGATGGACATTTTCTTACAGCTGTGGTCTACTGAACCTTGAGCTCCTCTGTAACTACTGGAAGAAAAGCATGTGCTTCTGTGCTTTCACACAGCACTTCCTGAAGCAGCTGTAGGCTGGGGGTGCTGTTCCCATATTAGATGGCAGTCACCACCATCTCATTTCTGGATCAAATGGGGATGGCTACTTTGAAGATGCCAAGAAGAGTCACCTAAAAACCAGAGAGAAGAGTCAGCATCTGAGATTGAAGACTTTCTCTTGATCCAAATGTTTAATCTGTACTAAGCTTTCAGAATAGCCTGATTCACAATGCCACTTGGCATAAAAGCAGCTATGGGGGCTTCCTTTTATTGTGTGCTTTTTGGCAGAGTAGTAGTGCATTTAATTCATCTATTCATGCGCGTTGGATGAGCAGGGCCACGTCTCACTAAAAGGGCCCCCTGGGCCACATGTCATCAACACTGATCCCAGCCATCCAACTCCCACCCTGGTCCGTGGGTTCCCAGCACCTCCACTCCTCTTCCAGAACTTTACCTCTGCCCTGCTTCTCTGCTTCCCCAAATTATTCATGTACCTAACACGGTGTGAGTTGCTGGGGTCTTATGGTGACCAGGAAAATCACCAGAACCCCTGTTTCTATGGAAGACACAGTCTCCTTGGAAGAATTAACTCCTCTTTTAGCACCCCCAACCCCCCCCCCCCCGCCTTTACTAGGACCCTGACTTGATTATTTTAACTTTTTAAATTCCAGAGCATACTTCAATGACTGGAACTTTGTAATTGCTCAGTAAAAATTAATTGAAAATTGAATATGTAAAAGGAAATCAATCCTTAAATTAACTATATAATGATATTATGATAGATTATAAAACGAGTTAAAAGTCAATGCATAACATATATATACTGATAAAATGTTTTCAGAGAACTCATAGCTTTATATATGAAAAGACCAATTCTAAGAATTTAATTTTTTAACTGTCACTTGCATTTTTAAATTGCTTGGGTAACATGCAGATAGCAAGTTAACGTCTCTGGTTTCATCCACTTCCCACTTTCTTGTTCTGAGATTTATTATAGGAATTGGCTCCTGTGACCATAGATAGGGGTTGTCAAGTCTGAATTCTGTAGGGTAAGCCACAGGCTGGAAATTACAATGAAGGTGAAGTTGTATTCCTCCCGAAAAGCTGATAGGCAGAAGAGAATGCAGAAATTCTTCTTTTTGACTTTGGAAATTCTCACATTATGACTACCAACTGATTGGATGAGGATACTCCACTCATTGCTGGAGGCCATCTCCTTTGTTTATTGTAGATGCACTCAACCATAGATGCAAACAACAGACTAATAATGTGCCTCATAGTAACAATCAGGCAGTGCTTGCTTGACCAAATAACCAGACACCAAAGTCTAGCCAACTTGACTCCTGAAATTAACCATCACAGAGACTCTCCAGATGTCAGCAAGGAAACCATGACATTTGAAATGACTTGGATGAGGGATGAAATAAGTAGACTTCGTCATCTAATCAGAAATGGAAATCTAGGTTAGAGAGACCCAGGCATGTTTCCTTAAACCACTACACACTAGCTAAAAGAATCACGGATAGATACAAATGGCAGAAAATTCACATACTAATATTAAGTGGAAATAATAGGACAAGAACATGTTATACATGTACAAAATAAATTTTGTGCGTGTTGGAAAATGATATAGCCATCACTGGGGGAAAATATACCAAGATATTAACAATTTTTAACCTTTGGGTGCTGAGACTATAGGTATATTCATTTTCTGGGGCTGCCATAACAAATTACCACACACTTAGTAGCTTAAAAGAGCAGAAATTTATTCTCTTATAGTTCTGGAAGCTGGAGGTTGGAAAGCAGGGTGTCAGCAAGGCCATGCTTCCACTAAAGCTTTAGGGAAGGAGCTTCCTTTCCTCTCCCAGTTTCTGATAGCCCCAGTGTTCCTTGGCTTGTGGCTGCCTCACTCCATTCTCTGCCTCTGTCTTCACAAAGCCATCTTCCCACTTTGTCTATGTCTCTGTGTCCAAATTTTCCTCTTCTTAAAAGGATACCTGATATGTTGGATTCAGGGCCCATCTAATCCAGGATGACCTCATTTTAGCTGATTATAGCTGCAAAGACCCTAGGACCAAATAAGGTCTCATATTCTTTTATATATTCTGAGATAAATGCATATTATTTTACAAATGTAAAGCCTGCTTTTCGAGTCTTTGTAAATATGATTTATAATAATTATAAAGTATTTCAATTTATGAATATATAAATAAATTTAGCCTTTCTAGTATTGCTATCTTTTTAAGTTAGTTATAGTTTTCCATTCTGTTATGTAAGACAGATCAACATCACTGTGTGTGATTGGTATCTGGCAGCTCAACTATTTCCATGGGGTTGATGGTTGACTTAATCACTCAAAGGTTAGGAATAATTTGGGGACTACAAAAATGCCATTAAACTGCTTCTATTATAATTGTATCCATTTACTGTTTTACCAGTAGGGGCACATACTCTTCCACAGAGTGGTGGTATTAAAGATGCTTTTTTGTTTTTATTCTTTAAACTTAATGTTTTCACAAGGAAAATCTAACTTTCTTAATTAGATCTCTTAATTCAGTGTGTCTTAAACCATCTGTGGCAAAGCACCAGTTTAGATTTAATTTCTAATCTGTCTTGAGGTGCTATGTGGGCCTACCACACATGACTAGCACATAGCACGGACCATTGTGTGCCAACCAGGTGAGTGTGACATCATCTGAATTCATCTTCACGTTAAACAAGATCAGGTCCACCGATGTCAGCTTTGGATACTGAAGCAACGCTAAACTGCTCTAATAGTTTTAACATCTATTCTCAATTTCTGTATTTGTCGTGGATTGATCACGAACAGTTCATGGATAAACACCAGGCCACAGATCATATTGAGGTTGAACTGGTTTGCATTTCTTTAGTTTTAGTTCAGTAGCTAATGTGCTCTCAAATTTAGCTTTTATTTTCTTTTCAGCCAATTGTCTTCGTAATCTTTTTCACTTCATCAGGTGGAGTCATAGCTCCTATCGTCTGTACGAGCTCTGTATCTTCTAAGGCTATTAACTCGTTTTTGATGGCTGCACATATTATATGTTCCTGGATTCTTTGCTTATATCTTAGCTTATTACAGAAAGATCTTTAGTGTCCATTTTGCTGGCATTCCCTTTAATTCAGTTCATATTCTTTGGAAGCAAAGTAAGTTTAAAGTGTTATATAGTCTCATCAATCCTTTCCTTTACGATATTTACTTTGTTTTAAGCTTAAAACAGTCTTTCCTATCCATAGGTTACATAGTCGTGTGCATTTCTAATACATTTTATTGTTGATATTTGATATTCAACTATTGAATCAAACTAGGATTTATTTATGTTTTCAGATAGATGAATAGTTATCTCAGAAATATTTGTTTAATAATTTTCCCTTACTCAATCATGTATGATAAGCCAAGCAATAGCTGGATACCAGCTGGACTCCAATAACTTATATTTGTTGTCATCTGAAATACTAAAAGCTGGAAGAACAAGGACTATTGTCCAGAAACAACTGGGAGAAAAAAAATGTCATCTAATATCATCCCAGATGTCATTCATTTATTAGGGTAAAAAAAAAAGATTAAGAAAGCATACATCCATACATGCAAAAAAAGAAAAATATAAAAGAAGTCCTATAATGATATTTAATCTACATACAAAAAAATTAGGGGGAGATTAAAAGAATGATAGGAAAAGTAGCAAGGGATGAATCTTGACATTTATATAGTTTATTCTAAAACATGAGTTTCAAATTAGGAGCTACAGTCTGAATCTAAAATTAAAACCCTCAAAACAAATAAACAATAATAAACATAACTGAATGGTGTTCTAAATTTCTGAGTTTTAAGATTATTATATGACAGAGACAAGTAATATTTTTTATTTTGTCTTTATAGCGCACTACTGAGAAATAAACTTCTAAACTTCTAATATGTTTGAACCATGACATAGTTTGGTAATTTTTAAAAGCACTAGTACTGCTTCATTTTGATGATACTTGTATCCTGCAATTCTTCACTCACCCTAACACTCCCTATTGCCTCATAATCACTCGTCCAGCTTTACAATCTTATGTTAGTTTTGTCCTGATCCCTGAAAAAGGGTGTTTTCAAACCCTGGTCAAAAATAGATAACATTTTTGCTTTCGTTTGCTAATCCTGCTTTCAGAAATACCACACAACGGGTTTGCTTAAGCAATAGGAGATTAAAGAAATCCAAAATCAAGATATCGGAAGGCTTGCTTTCTTCCCAAAGAGTGCAGCGTTCCGGTGCTGGCTGCTGGTAAGCCTGAACATCCCTTGGATTGAAACTCTTCTTCTCATGGCTTCCCCTTTATCTCCTGGGTTCAGCTAAATTCTTTCTTTTGTGACTTCCAGGGGCTCTTTATAAGGCCTCCAAATGGTCACACGTTAACGAAAGATAACATCTTCAAAATGTCCTGTTTACTATGCTAACCGTAATTCCCTGGGAAACCATGAAGGAAATAATTTTTTATAAGCAGTAAAAAAAATGAAAAGAGATGCCCCTGGGGCTTTTATCTTTGCAGGACCTTGAACTTCCTACTTGGAACGCAGAAAGCCTGTGACGAGAAGGAGGAGGCTTTTGTGAGACACACACTGGAGATGGCAGAGCAGAAAAGCCAGACAGAGACTAGGAACCAGGGTCGCAGGACGTTATTCTGCCTCCTCTGAGAAAAAAGCAACCCCACTTGGATAAAGCATTGCATTGCTCATCTGTTTCACGTGGCCAAAAAGTATAGATAAAATTCTATGAAAAATTAATCGTACCTCCCTACTGGATTCTAGAAGTCTGGACATGAGGAATCAATTTCAGTTAAATGAGTGGCTGGTGATTAACATGTAAGTACTAACCTAGCAGCTGCTGAGAACATAATGACTGTGTGTCTCCTGCCAGGTCCAAGTAGGGTGTGGGACCAGGGCCAGGCAGTGAGTCTGACTCTCAGCTGCTGATGAATTCGGACATCTCTTACTTCCTTGAGTCTCAGGCTTCATTACCATAAAATGATCAATGTATTAGTATCTCCCCATCTTAAGGACATAAAACTTGACAATCACTATTCTTGCCTCTTGCTTTTTTTCTTAAAAGAAAAGCAAATTTTATATTTTAGAAGTTTTAGATTGACCGAAAAATTGCAGACAGTACAGAGTTCCCTTAAACCCTGCATTCAGTTTCCCCTCTTATTAACGCCTTATATTAGTATGGTAGATTTGTTACAATTAGTGAACAATAACATTTTTGGTATTATTAACATGAGTTCATATTTTATTCAGATTTCCTTAGATTTCTCTTTATGTCACTTTTCTGATACAGGATTCCATCTGGGACAGCCCGTTACATCTCATCGTCATGTCTCCTTAGGCTCCCGTCAGCTTTCCCTTGTTTTTCTTGACCTTGGGAGTTTTGGGGAGTACAGGTCAGGCATTTTGTTTGGGATTTGCCTGACGTGTTTCTCATGATTAGACTGGGAAGTCCACAGAGATAAACTGCCATGATAGCATGACTTATCATCATTGATTTCCACCTTGAGTATCTTGCTGAGGCAGTGTTTGTCTGATTTCCTCACTATAAAGTTACTCTTTCCCGCCTTCCCGTACTGTACTCTTTGGACGGAAATCACTACACCCAGCCCACACTTAAGGGATGGGAACTATGTTCCAGCTCCTTGAGGGTGGAATATTTGCATAAATTATTTAAAATTTTTTTACATAGGAGATTGGCCTCTTATCCACTATTTATTTATTCATTCATTCACTCACTTATTTGTATGGTGTGGACTCATGGATATTTATTTTATACTTTGGATTGTAATCTAATACTGCTTTATCTTGTCACTCAAATTGTTCCAGCATTGGCCAATTGGTTCTTTTGTCCCTTTGACATATCCTCATCATTGTGGTTTTTAAAAAAGTTTTGTCTGTCTGTTGGTCTGTCTGTCTGTAGCACTTCCTTGGTGTCTGACGCTACAAGATGCTCCAGGCTCATCCTGTACGTTTTCTGCCCTAATCCTAGAATCAGCCTTCTCACCAAGGAGTGCTGGCTCCTTATCGGAGAAGGGTTGGAAGACACCATTTGAGCATGAGGTTGCTATTGCGTATCATTGCTTTTAGATTCTCTCAGCAGACAGAACAAGGAGATATGTGTGTTTACCAAACCTTGCATATACGCATATCTATAAATATTCTACTATGTAACCATCCATGTGTGTATTAAGCTAAACAGGAGTTCACACAGATGTCTCCAACTCTAATCCATTACTGCATGGGCCACTCCAGCCTCTTCTTACTTATCTGTGAGTTCCCACTACAACTGGGCAAAACCTGCCATCTATTTATTTAGTTGTGCAAATCTAATACACATTTATGGCAGTATGAGAATTTAGTCCTACAATATATTTGTAGTTCATTTTTGTTAAGGTATAAATTCTGTGCATTTTTTTTCCTCATGGGACATCTAATTGTTTCAGCATCATTTGTTGAAAAGATTACCCTTGGTTCCATCATCAAAAATCAATTAACTATATTTGTGCAGGTCTATTTCTGAACTTTCTATTATATTCCATGTTCTATGTATCTATTTTATCACCTAAACCATACTGTCATGTTTACTGTAAGCCTTGAAGTCAAGAAATGTAAGTCCTCCCATTTTGTTCTTCATGAGTATCATGTTGGCCAGCCTCTTGCTTTCTAAGAGGTCAAAAATACATTTTCCAAAGTGTATACGGCTCTCTTGGTCACAGCTGCCTTCTTCCTACTTCCACTCCCTACTTATTTAGACAGGTGTTCCTCACAACTTCGGCAAAGCTGATAGTTCACGTTTCTCTGAACTCTGCTCTATGGAAACAACTGTGTGTGAGTGCCTGGTAAGTCAAATTTGTGGTCAGACTCAGTTTCAGGAGCCAGAAGGAGGAAATAGAGACCATAGCTCCCTGCAAATTTCTAAGACCTGGTTAAAGGCATAGCCATTCATCAGCTCCCACTGATTATGACCACGTGCAAGTACAGGCCCCAAAGTACCAGGTATGACAGACTATACTTTCTACAAACAATCACAGCATTATTTCCCATTCCTGCTCTCTTCCAGAACTTTGCCTCTCTGCCATGAAGAAGTGGAGTCTATAGCTCCTACCCATGAAACTGGGCACAGTGGGACAGCTGTAACTGACACAACAAATAGAGGGCACTGGAGGTGATGATAATATATGACACCCGAGGTTGAGTCATAAAAGACTATAAGACTATACAGCTTCTACTTGGCTGTCTCTTGGAACACTCACCCTCGAGGTCCAGTAAGCATGCTGTGGGTAAGCCCACACACGAAGAAGCCCATGCAGGAAGTAAACAAGGCTCAGGGCCCTCAACCCTGGCCAAGCTCCCAGCTGAGAGCCAGCGCCACCTGTCAACCTTGTAAGTGCACCATCTTGGGAGTAGCTTCTCCAGCCCCCAGCTGACTCTGGGTGAACAGAGATGAGCCTTCCACACCAAGCCTTGCCCAAATTGTAGATATGTGAGCAAGATAAAGGTTGTTGTTGTTTAAGCTGTTAGGTTTTTGTAGTGGTTTGTTACATTGCAATGACAGCTGAAACACCAGGTCTCCCAAATTTTCAAGAAAAGCTGAAGGTTCCAAATTTTCAAGTGAAATCCTTGACTTTTTAATGTTAACAACTAATTCCAAATTTTGAAATACCTTCTGTGAATCACATAAAACATCTTTGCGTCATTTTCAGTACTCCAGCCACAGTCTATACCCTATCTCTATTAATTGGCACAATAGGCTGCCAGGTAGTTGCTATTGTTTTCATTATTCCAGATAACCCAAGAATCAATGAATAAACATGCCCAAAGTCATAGCTGGTTGAAGTACAGTCATGATATGAACTCAGCAAAATCTCTGTGCTTTTCCCTAAACTATACCACATTTTTAAGCTCAATATAGAAGACAAATATTTCCTGTTTCATTTATTTTTTTTGTTTCTTCTTTATTTAGAAATAGCCAAAAGGCAATTTAGGTCCTGGTACTTTTTTATCCTGTTGCTGCTGCCGTTTGCTTTTTCTTATACTTCATTGGATCCTGAACTCATCATCTCTGGCTTCATTCCTCATCTTGGTTGCCAAAAAGAAATGATTGAACCAGGGGAGGTGGTGATGATCCTTTAGCCCAGGGGACTCTGCTGGGATTTTCCCAAGAGCGGTGGGAAGTAGGAGTTGTGAACCAGAAGAGATGCATACTCAGTAGAGGCCCAGCTGGGTCAGGCGCGTGTCCCCAGTCACCTTTGCCTTCATGCCGTGAGGATTGACACAGTGACATTTTCTGTCTTTGTCTTTCTCATTTTTCTTATACATTCTTTATAACAATTGTCATTGACCCAGACCACCTTTGCTACAAAAGTGCAAAGAAAATGGAACCGGTAAAGTCGCTGTTTGGAAGTTGTATCTGTGTATTTACATGGCTGAAGGTAAAAGAGACTGAGGGGAGTTATGTCTTTCTTTAATGCTTTTCTATCGCTTTTGGAAGAGAGAAGAGGAAAGACTATGAAAGAGTCACCATCATCTCCCAGATGAATAGAAAGATAAGATGGTAAAAAGCTTAATGCCAGTTTTTGAGGAACAAACTGAACCTTGGGACAAACCAAACGGGATGAAGAAGATCTTTCATAGTTCAAATATGGTATGATAAATAAGAATTTGGACTAATGGTCTTAATTTTCACGTTAACAAATCTTTAGATATCTCTGGGTTTCTTCTTAGTTGGTCCTATTCTTAGTTAATATAGATCAGAAACACTTTTAAAAACAATTCTACACAGAAGCTCATTTTGTAACCCCTAAACTTACTAAATGTAGCTTATATCATTTTGGTGCAATTGCCCAAGCCCTGTGGCTGTATCGTGGTTAATGAAGTGGCTGGAAGATCAGAACCTGGGATTCGGGCCTCAGTCCTGCTGCTCTAGCCTGGAAAAATATCCCACCAGGTTTTCGGACTCAGAGTTTCTACTTGTAACACATGGCTTGTAATAGATATACCACACACTTTTTTTGAGTATAAAACAAAAAGATACAGGCATGACACGACGGAATTATTTAAAAAGAAGAGCCTTTATTAATTCCAAATTTCATTGATGTTTTTTATTATTATTATTTCCTCTGAATTCAGCTTCCCATTAGAGGCTATTTTGTTTTTCTGTTATTTAAAACATAGTCACTCCTACACAGATAGGATATTCTATTAATTTAGTTGCCCAAAGTCATCTGAAATTATGTTCCATGGAAAAAATAGTATCTTGAGCAGTAAGAGATTTGTGGAAAGCAAGGGGAGTTGGAGAAGGAGGAAGAGAGGGATGGTGATGAAGATAAGAAGAGGAGGAGAAAACAGAAAAAGGATGTTGTGTGGTCAACAGGTTTGGGAAGTTCCTGGGAGTACAGCCTTGTTGCAGACTGGATTAGCAGTCAGTAAATACCTATTGTCTCCCTGCTGTGTGGGAGGAGATACTCCCCTGCCCCATTGTTAGACTTGTTTATGTGAGCAGACATTGTGCAAGCCATACACAAGCAAAGGATTTACTTCCAAGTCAAATGCTTGCTTTGCCTTGGTCTCCTGAACTTTTCTGCCCATCACCAAGAGAAGAGCTTTCTCCAGCTAAACTCAGCTCCTGTAGTCTGGGTCCCAAAAGCATGAACCCAGGAATCTGATCTGTGCATGACCCACAGCTTGCCACAAAGCCAACACAACCGACCCAAAGACTCATGAGTGAGAAATACATGTCTGTTGTAAAGCACTGAGATTTAGGTTATATTTTATGCAACAGTTTCCTAGCAAAAGTGAGTAATCTATGCATTTAAGCACTTTTACTACAAAACTTCCCAGGGCATTTGATATGCTAATGACCGTTGTCATTCTAAAATTTGTAAAATTAATTGGCCCTACAACTATGTGTGAAATGCAGTTTTCAGAGTGACTTTTAAAAAATTTTTACAACCAGGTTATCTTTTCAAAAGCTGAGAGGATTTAGGTTGCAAATATCCCAATATTAGCTACTCAATAATAGCTATGGCTTTACTGGATAGTAACATCCACCAATATGGACAGAAATATAATTGAGTGGTCAAGAGCAACTGCGTGAGACTCAGATGAACTGAACTTTCAATACTAACCCCATCACTTACAGGCTAAGGGAGCAGAAAAAATGCACATACATTCTCTGAGACTTAATTTCCCAATTGGTAATTTGGCATATTAATAGTATTATTATTGCAACTACATCATAGAATTATTGCAAGGATTAATCAAGATATATAATGTAATTAGCCAGAACACAAGCTCAATAAATGATAACTAATGTTATTTTTTAAGCATCCCATTTCCATGAAATTATGTGTAGAGAAATTGGAAGTAAGAAAATAGAAGATAGGGAATAAAGGTCAAGTTGAATTTAATAAAAGAAAAAAAGGATGATTGGGGAAAAACAATATGCCTCAGTATCATTTTCCCCCTTTTTTAGCCAAGATCATCTGTTTGGTTTCCAAATAATTCTTTTATGTTATGAAATTCAAATTTGTCTTATCTCCACCCTTTTTAACCAACTGCTTCTCCACCCGCTCACCCCCAAAATGGAGAGCATGACAGTCACAGTTGATAATCTGTCTGCGTTTATTTAGGAGAATTGAAGAAGCCATCCTGTCCCTGGAAGAGAAATGCCAAATTATGGCTTCCAGCAATTCATTTCCACAAACTACTTGATTAACCAAATTAGCCCACTGTTGTTCATATTAAAATCCAAAAGGCAGAGTTAGAATTTTGAATCACATAGGGAGTTTGCAACATTTCAGAGTATAAAGTAGATCTTTTCTAACCCCTGCAAGAATTGCTCTGCTTTAAGTTTTGGAAAGGAAATTATCTTTTAAAAGGTAAAATAAACAAAAGTGGCAAACAATCGATTCTGGCCTTTCCTGGGGAGTTTGAAGGATTTTCTCCAAAGAGCTGGGCTAGCTCTCTAACTTTCCAAGATTCGTTCGTTGTGCCAGGGAAGCAAATGTACCTACAATTGCTCACTGGGGTAATATTTAACTCGAGGCTAGATTTCAAGCTCAATTTAAGCACATCATTTTGATTTTTTTCAAAAAGGAAATTTGCCCGCAAAAATGCTGCTTTTCTTACAGAGAAATCCATAAACATACTTTGGCAAGTTTCAGAATGGGTTAAAAAATAGGTTTATGTTTCTAAATATAGATGGCCTAAGTCAGGGTGAAAAGCTAAGTGAATCAATTCATTCTTATTATATTTTAAACTCTCCTAGCCATGCACTGAAATTCCCATAATTTCTAGTTATTTTTTTGTTCATATTTTGGCAGCATTTAAATACCCTCAAAAAAAAAAAAAAAAGGAAAGGCAAAAGATGATCAAATAGCTTTGAAAATTTTCTAAACTTTATACCTGGCAATCAAAAGTTTGAAAATAGACAATTCTGAAAGCAGATATATTTATCAGTCAAAATATTTCAGGGAATGAGTGGCAATATGAGGAAAGTTTTCACTTATGACGAGTAGATTTTATACGTCTCTTGATATTCCAATTGACCTTAATAGTTTTCTCACTTACAGGGAAGTTCACAATAGTTAAGTCTACACAAAGAATGTGAAACGTTCACATGAGTCAGTCCATAGAAGAAAAAGTAGAGAGAAAATTTGATTCCTAGCTTAATTATGATGAATTAAATTATGCCCTCAAAAAAAGTAAAATTTTAATATGTCCTATTTCAGTTCATGCTGAAATCATTGTTGAATAAATTGAACACATTTTTAGGCAGTAAAGGGAGATTCATTTTCCCATTGCTTATTCCATATGAATCACGTACATCCATATTTAGTGCAATATTCAGCTTTCACATGTTTTTCTTTTGGAATCCCGCAGTGAGAAAGAAGTCAAGAAAAGTGTTTCCCTGTGGCATTTCTTCTCTCTGCTCTTCCCACCTTCTGATGCATTTTTCATCTTGCTCTGGAACAGCAAGTGTTGCCAGCAGCAGGGTCTTTTCTGTTTGTGTTGCAGATGAGCCCATGGGCTCCTCTTTGCTGGACCAAATGTCTGTCTTGGTGCCCCATTACCACCACTTGCTCTTGGGTAAAGCAGGAGTTATGACCCCTACTGCAATTACCCAGACCCCGAGATCCTCCTCAGTTCCACCTTCACCAAGATGTCCACACAATGGAAGACCCAAATCCTGCCCAGCTCTGCCCAGCATACACACTCCTTTTGGCTTCTGGTTGCTTCATGGGAAGTCCTCAGCAAACACCAACATAGTCTTGTATCAGGCAGTGTTCTGAGCACTGTGCACAGAGTCACTCATTTAATTCTCATAATAACCCAAACATCCTCCTAAGAGCTCTATTTGGAAACCGAGGCAGAGAAAAATAAGCCACAGAACCAGGGAGTCCAGATTCAACCACATCTTAACTACCGTCCTGGGTGACCTTTGGGATATTGGTCAGGCTCCCTCGCTTGGCACTGAGGACTTTATGTCCATGTCCATCTCTCTCCCTAGCCTTCACCCTTACCATTCATTCCCTACTTTCTACCAAGGGCTCCAGAGGAATTCTGCAGCTTTGCAGTCTTTTTGTACTTTTAGGCTCAAACATAAAGCCTGGTGATAAGGATATTATGATACTCAGCTCACAGCTTCCTCCAGTTCACTGTCATCTCTTTCTCATATTGTTGATTATTGGATTGATACTCCTTGAGGAATTGCTGAATTGAAGAAAAAAGGAGATCAAGGTCAAATTAATCTCATGGCAGATGGCTATATAAGTCTTGTTTCCCAGGAGAGGAGAATCACAAAGATAAACAGTGAAAATGACTGGACGTGGCCACAGGCCAAGACCAAAGTGCTCAAACAATTTCCAATGTCACCTTATTTCTAAGGTGAACCTCGTAGAAAGAGGGAAAGAAGAGAGTCACTTGTGAAAGATGCAGTGTTTAGTCTTTATCCGGTGTGCCATATTAATTAGGACTGAAAGTACTCTGCTCTCTAATCGAAGGTCCCTAAAATCTTTGGGTCCAAAGCCAGACTATGTCGTTCCAGTATTTCTTGAATTGACAATCTCTTTAAGACGTCATACCTTGGAATTTCCCAAGTCACAAATCTCTAATCTTGAACCAAATACTCAGGAAGAGACTCCCAGGTCAACTGTGTAGAAGTCCTTTGTTGAGAGAGAAAACAGTGAGCAGTTTTGGAGAGATGGAAAGAAAGTCTACATGAGGGAGTAGTTGTAAAACTAAAACAAAAACAAAACAAAAAAAAATGGGTAAAAGTTCAGATGGAAGAAAAATGCCCAGTAGGTAAAAGTGAGAATAAAGAGAGAACTGTATAGACAAATACAGTCAGGAATTACAAGTATTAATCAGCAACTCAGCACTGAGTTATTATTTGCAGCAAACAGAAAAAAAGAAACTGAGGCACAGAGGACAGCTGATGCAAAGTCACTTAGCCATCATATGGCAGAGACGGAAAGGGCATTGTGGTTCAGCCCTCACTTGCCAGCCTGCCTACTAACACTGCTTTGTTCACTATTGTTTTGGAAACTGTGAAAGATTCTGTAGGAGCCTGTAAAAGAGACAAGTTATCTAGTGCAGAGAAGGTGTCATTATTTGCAGATGATATAACTGAATTTTTAGAAAGCCTGCAAAATCAGTTAAAAATTTTAGAACTATTAATTAAATTGGGTAATGTTTTTAAATATAAAATAAATATACTTAAATTAAATAGCTTTCCAAGTAAATGCAAATGAGTTATTTGAAAGGCAAAACAAAAGAAAAAGCACACAAAAAACAACTTTACTAAGGGATAACTTTAAGAATAAATATGCAGGGCAGTGCGATGATGGCTCAGCAGCAAAATTCTTGCCTGCCAGGCCGGAGAGCTGGGCTCGATTACCGGTACCTGTCCAAGTTGAAAAAAAAAAAAAGATAAATATACAAAAGTAAAACATTCACACCATAAAATTTTACTGAAGATCATAAAATCTGTGACACATCATGTGGGACAGAGGATATGATGCCATTTTTTCTCAAATGAATGCAACTGTTTAATAAACCTTTCATCAAAATCTTGAAGGAATTTCTTTCGAAAATGCCAACAAGACTTTTAATTTTTTTTCTGGAAGAATAACTGGGCAAAAATAGCCAGGGCTTAAACAAAAAAAGAAAAGAAAGGAAGCAAAAGAAAAGGAGGGGTAAAAGAACACTGAGTGTGACTCATCCCAGCAGATACTAAATGTAACAGTTGTAATGATAGCTGCTCCTTATAACCAACTTGTGTTGGTACAATGATATACAGTCAAGATTGAAACTTCTCCTTAACGCAGAAGTCAGAGGCTTTGAGTACCTTCACAAAGTCATGCAACTACGTGGCAGATGTGAGCCCAGCCCTGTTTATTTTCACTACCTACCTGCTCAAACCATTATGCTGTCAGGTGGATGGAGCCAGAAAAGAGAGTTCTGGGTTGAGCATGCATTTACGGAGCCTCCACCAATCAAGGAATACAGAACCATTCAAAGAGTGGAGCTGAACATTTAATTGCCTATTTTGGAAAAATATAACAAAACATCATCACCTCATGTGACCTACTAAAATAAATTCCACCTGGATTAGGAAGTTAAAAGGGAAAAATAATAGACATTTAAAAAATTAAAAACAGCAAAGGACATGAAAGTCTAACTGCTCTTACATTGGGGAAGGGTTTTCTAAAAGTAAAAGAAATAACAAGGGAAAAGTAATAGGAAGATTTCATTGCCCCAAATGTCAAAAATATCTTAACCAAATAAAATATAAAATTGTTAAGATTGTGATAAAAATGTGTATCTGTTTAATGCAGAAAGTGTTCATATTTAGTGAAAGGAGGTTAGCACTGTGTATCGAGCTGCTACTTGATATTCTTGCTAATGATTTTCTTATTCCCCTTCAAGGACTTTATTCCAAGAAAAAGCATCAGAATAAAGCTGAAGATTAAACGATCTTCCAAGCAAAAAGTTTTATAATCACAGAAGATGTGAACTAATCTACCTGAAGGAAGACGCTTAGAAAGAGGGTTTACCCGATTCTGGTGCATTTCTATGACACACATTGTCATCATTAACATAGTATTTGCAAATGACAACGACACAGGAAACTCTCAGGACAAAAGTTTGAGAGTGTATATATAAGTGGTAAATAGAAAAATAATTGACAGAAACGTACAATACCTTCAACAAAGGACATAGAGAGGGCTGGCATTACAGGGGATTCTTACCCATGATATTTTCTCTCTCTGAAATGTTTTACTTTCGCACATGAAAATAGGCCACAGTTATAATTCATAAAGGAGAAACAAATCTTGAAAATCAAAAATTTGAAACTGCATATACTCAATGGTTATAATTTTTGCTTTTAAGTTCACATACAGAAATAAATCTATCAAAGATAACTAGCTATGTGAGAAATATGATAGGTAATTTTATTTCATTTTTATTAATTTTATTATTTTCAAAGTCCAAAATGCATTACCACATTTTCCTAATACAAAAATAAAGAAGCTATTAATATAAATTCAAATCTCAAAATATTTCAGCTCCTTGGCTTCCAGTAATCAGATTTTTAGGTTTTATTTTACTGGACCTGCAGACAAACCATTCCACATACTTGTTTCTCTATTTTAAATTATTCAGAAGACATTCCCTTCCTTTTTCACGCCTCTCATTTACATTTCCAGGTTGTAGGTGGGTGTAGCATGGATTAAGAGAAACATGTTCTTTTCCCCATCAGGGCAGGATGCAGTCCCAGGAGAAGGCTTGTGGTGCGGTGGGAAGAGCCGAGGGGGGATGTGTGGCCAGGTCCCCTCCTGGTTCAGCTGCTTCTATTCCATGCTTTAGCTCCTGAGCACCTAGAACATCTGTTTGGGGCTGGATGTTGTAAGTCTTGACCAAAAGAAAAGATTCTGCACTGAGAATGGACCAGCTTTTCCTTTTATACTAGGGATAAATGAGCATGATGAAGGCGTCCAGATCGGAAGGTAAGAATGGATTTCTAGTAACCCATGTTACTAGAAGCGCTTTGCTGAACATTTTTGTATTGATGGTACATTTGAAATCATTTAGTGCCATTAACTGCTGCAATTTCACTTCGCCTCAGCTAAAATCTGTCAGAGTTAAATCAGAGGGGATTGTGGAATTCTGTAAACAGCCAAGTGCAAAGAAAATAGTGATCGCTGCTTGGAAGGAAAAGAAAGTCAGGAATGTCAATTTCCTCAGCACTTGTCTACCAACAGATCAAAAATCCCTTTTCCTGCAGAACATGTTTTTGTAGCTCCTAGCACTCAGGACTTTTTTACTGACTTTTCTTTTCACACCACGCTAATTCGTATCTTATGTGACTTTTTTTGTCCTTCTGTGTGGCTGAGAAACCTCTCGGTAGGTGGTCATGAAATCGTGCCTCAAATACTGTAAGGAAAGTAGGTGTGGAGTTAACATGCCTCTTTCAACAGCAAATAGAGAAACTTCCAGATTGCAAAATACGTGTTGTGCCATCCTGTGCAATCTCGGGCAGGCAGCCGGCTGCCAAACAGCACCTGTATTCCAGGTGAGTTTTCTCCTGTGCCTAGGATTGATCGAGTCGGGTCCACAGACTTGGCCATCAAAACGTGGCAGAGTGTTTCCAAACATAACTTTCTATTGAACACATCAGCTGTATTCTGTCTACACAGCGATGTATTGGCGGCCAGTGTCTCCAAACCTCAGCCGATAAACCACTGTGGCAGGAACCCAGGCTGGGTCCTGCCGCTCAGAGGCTGCTAAGGATTCCAGCACCATGTCTCAGAATTTTTGCCTGTTGGTCAACATGAACTGCTCATTAGTTGATAAAATGAATGTTTTGTTGTCTGGGGTGAGTTAGATGCCAATTCCAAACTCTGCATTTATATTTTGAGACCCATTGACATAACACCTGCATCTACCTTTATAAAAGATTTGAAAGCAGCTATTGAGATCTTCCATCCCAAGAAAATAGATGACCAATGTTCTGATCTTGGGAGATAAAAGACTGAGCAGCAAATTATTTAGGCAGAAGTCTCTCCCCATACACACAGTTAGTTTAAGCATTCTTGTCCTTCATAAATCCTTTTGGCATACCTGCAAAAGGGGTCACAATGATAATCCTTCTTGCTTTCTAAGGGAAAGGTAGGACAAATGAAAGGACGAGGGGAATAAATAATCACTGACTTTGGCACAGGTGAAAATAGCTATCTTCTCCTGGGGTGGAGTTCCCAAACTTTCCCAAGTATTGGAGTTATTGGGAGCTTTGAAATACTCCCATGCCGAACCACATACTAAACAATTAAATTACAGTGTCTGGGGGTGGTGCCTAAGCATCAGCATTTTTGAAGCTCTACACATAGTTCCAGTGGGTGGCCAAGTTTGAAAATGAGCTTGCTAGTGTTCTGTTAACTTTTTTTTTTTTGCACGGACAGGCACGGGGAATTGAACCCGGCCTGGCAGGCGAGATGGCCCACCCCATTCTGTTAACTTTTCAGATGATCTGATAGCTACACCTATGTGAATGGTGAGAGAAGATGTCATAGACAAATTGGTATTTGACTCAGGGCTAGGAGGAGGAGCGGGGGCAGATGAATGGAGAAAGGCAGAATGCCATTGTAGACCCAAGCATTTCTACTTCCCTGACTGTGCTCCCTAGCACCTCTACGTCTTTCCCTGTATGAATTTCTTTATTATTTCTACCAACTGACCCCCAGGAGTCCTTCCCACTTTGTCACATCATTTCTGCAGGGAGTTTCCTTAATTTTTTAAACTTCTCTGGGTGCCAATTGATATTGGATCATTTTTTTCTCACCCATCTTCACCACCATCTTCACCCAACCACAGGGTTTACTTTAGGGATAAATACTGTGCCTTTATTTCCATTCTCTTCTATAAGCCACATATTTGACATGAATTAGGGCCCACTAAATATTTTTAAGAGGGTGGCTAAATGAATCAATAAATACATAGGCATGTACACTTGGCTTGTTGTCCATTCATTTCAATTCAATTCAATAAATATGTATTTAGTGCCTTTTGTGGACCTGACCCTTTGGTGTAGGCTCTGGAGATGTAATTATAAATAAGATAGAGCCCCTGCAAGTCAATGATGCCCCGAAGTTTACTCTGAGGACACCTCCGTGGAACCGTGTTTCCCACACATGCAATTTCCCCAACTTTCCTATAGTGCACATATTAATTTCCCATTTTTTCTTCAATTCTTCTTGCTCACTTTAGCTCCCGCCCCACCCCTTTCCCCAAGCAAGCTTTGGGATACGAAGAAGAGTAAGGAGAGTGTGTTAAGACTGAGCCGGCTTCTGAGGACGCGTGCTGAAAGGTCTGCTTATTTTTAGCACATGTGTTTTACACCAGGGCTACCTTTAGGAGTTTCCCTTCAACTGGGCTGCCTTTGAGAGGAAAGCACTTATTTCAGAGAGGAATAGAACTTAATATAAACATTCCTCACTCAAGAAAAAAAAATAAATACCTGACACCAAGGGCTAAAGTCTGGTCTTGGATTGTCTATAAAACTGGTTTTTCCAATATCTGAACTTGCGGAATCACCCCAGTTCATTTTGAGGTTGAGTTGAAAATATGTTCAAAGTTTTACCCTAAATCAGTTAGTCAGTCAGTATTTCTGAGCCTTTCCTAGGGACCTAATACTGGACACTTAAGTTTTATTTCTTAGGAGCCAAAAATAGTTTGAAACCTACAAAACTGATGTATGGGTTGCAATAAAACAAGTAGATTGGTGCTGAATTTCTCCCCAGTGTAGACACAGTGCATTCTCCTCTTGAGGAATACAGTGCCATTCTCTTTCTTTAACGTAACTTTGCGACACAGAACATCTCTGCACTGTGCTTTATTATTTGAGGTGAGACATCCAAATAGGATGTGAACTTAATCAAAGGGTTTCCAACACGTCTGGACACGGAGCTCTTACGCAGAGACCAAATGAAAGCGAAAGATTTGCCTGACCAGGCTCTGAAGGAAACGCCTTTGTGCGAAATAGTTGGATCTCATTGATAACCTAAGTGCCAGCAAAGAGTTCCAAAAAGCTAATACCATCAACCCCGAGATACAAGAAGGAAAATCAGGCTTGTGTTCAATTCTATCTTATCTCTGGTAGTGAAAAGAAAGTCGTCTAATGTTATGTAAAAACCCCTCAAAAATTATTATAGCTCTGAGAGAGTACATCTAAGCTAGCTTTTCTAAGAAATTGCAATTTAGGGAAGAATTTTCTTTCTAAACCACCCTGAGAAGCCTAGATATTGCAGAAATCTATGAACTCTGCAGGCTTCGAAACTGTGCTGCCCTCAACAGATGTCTGAATGCCATGGCTTTGCTTACATGCAGCCTGACTGTTTGAGGCTTTGAGTTTATTTCTATTTTAAAACCTATGGGGGGTGCAAGGGTAGTTCAGTGGTAGAATTCTCACTTGCCATGCTGGAGACCTGGGTTCGATTCCCGATCCATGCACTTTCCCAAAAACAATCAAGCAAAACAAACAAAAAGTTAACAAATGCTGCTGCAATAATGGGATACTCACATGAAAAAACAATGAAATGTGACCCCGTCATACAGCATATGAAAAAAAAGAAAATATAAAACCTATAAGATGACAGTGTGGGAGTGGTCTGAAATGTGATGAGGTGATATATTATAGAGATCGAACTTCTAAGAAAATCTACCAATTGAAACTGTAATTAGATTATTTCAAAATATGCTCTGACTTGAAGATTAAATGACAGAGTGTGATGACATAAATATCAGAGTACAGCATGAGCAAAATTTATGAGTCATTACTGTTCATCATAATTGTGATTTCCACCAAATTTTGCATGGAAAAGCTCCAGGGGGTTGGTGCTTAGCTGATGTGTCATGGAGGGCTCTTTGCTCCAACTTTTGGTGAATAAATGTGGGAATGATGAGTGTCCACAAGTGCAGGGAGTTTGAAGACAGAGAGGTTGTTTTTAATAATTTTGTCTTATAATAATGTTTATGTACCTCATAATAGTGCACGATTATCTCATAGTTTAGGCATAGTATTTACTAAATGCACGCTTCATAAGAATGCGTGTGAGCTACAATTAGTAATAATACATGGTAGTAATATAATTTACATTACTCTGGGTAATGTTCTTTTTTATATCCAAAAATATAAGCTGGGTCCACATGAGATAATTTTCTTGATCATAGGGACAAAACTACCATCACCTCAAAAAGATTCACAGGGTAGGGTTTAGATAATTAGTATAATTTAATGTAAATGATATATCTTAGAAAGTCATTGTGGCCAAAACCACTCTCTACAATTCTCTTCTATTCCACTATTAATTATTCCTCCTCTCTATGTAGGAAATAAGCATTATTCTAGCATATACATAAACCCAGAAAAAGTGGACTTTTCTCCTAAAACACTACATGTATTTCGTAGTACATGCATTTTTATATTTTAATTATTCAGTCAAATCTAGTCCAAAAAAAAACACTACAGTACCCCCAAATGACAAGGAAAATAATTTTACTTATATTTGTCTGGGAGAAGCAAATAAAGCAATATTTTCCTTAAAATTTATCTAAGAATTTTTATTTTTGAGCAGCCATTTCCTTTTAGATTCTTTATAACATAAACATTTATGCAGCTACCAAAATAGAGTGGGCCTGAATCTATATATTCAGAGCTCTTTTTTTTATGATTCTGAGCAATTACTCACTTTACGGACAGCATAATTTTGGAGACTCATGCACGCTATATGAAAATATTTTTTAATGTATCTGATTCTTATCTAATTAATAAATTAATTGTTAAATGCAAACAGCTGAAGAGAGAGGATATCTTCTACACACATCAAATCTAGAATTAATGTAATTTTTGTAACTAGGAAGTCTGTGGGTTTTGCTCTCAAAGCTGTATTTTAAATTCTGTCCTCTTCCAAACTCTGGAGTTTTACCCTCAGTTACGAGCTGCACATATACTCCCCACTGAACCTGAAAGTTGAAGTTAAAAAGTCAAGGAAATATTCTTTGGTACTGCTTAATACTCTTTCAAATAAATAAAGATGAGAAATACCCACCTTAATAATCCGCCAATAAGAGAATTTTATAAAGTGAAAGTAGATGGACAATTTCAAACAATAGTCAGTTCGATTAAAGTTTAGATCTCTTAGCGCTTGAGAATTTTTTTCTCCTAATTCCTAAAAGATTCCTGACATAAAATCTGTCCTCATTATAGTGACATTTTATGTTGTCGTTTTGAAATGATTTGGAAGGGGAGCAGGGCTGCCACGGAAAGAGGTGGATTCAGACAGCTATCACTGCCCTCTCATCAAAAGACAGCAATAGTTACACACACTTTTAGAAATTATAAGTGCTTTGAAACACAGGGTTTCAAAAATAAACTGGACCTTTCTGTTTTGGAGCTGGGTGTGTAGCTGTGGAGCTTAATGGTAGTTTTTTGCTTTCACAGGTAGATAGACACAAGCAGGTACTGAGATGGAGAGAATGCAGTAAAAAAAAGAAAAGAAAAAATACGTCCTTACTCCACAAAGTCTGACAGGCTTTGCTCATTATTTTGCTGGCCAGCCCTGCCCAGAAACAAAGGTTTTCAGAAAATCAGGACTGCGCTTAGCATTCCTTCTCAGGTGCCTATGGGGACCGGCGGGCAGTGCAATCCTTTTTTTCTTCCTTGTTTTTTCTACTTTTCAAAGCGGATGAAGATCAGCTCAGCCTCTCATTCATTTTAAGAGGAAGGTATAGGACCACAACAAATAGAAAGAAACCTCACCCCCTTACTCTTCCCTCTCCACCTGGAATGAAAATAAAATTCATGAGGAATTATTGTGTTTTATTTTGTCTTGTTCTATGTTAAGAAAACTGTCCTCTGACATGAATGAACTCAGCAAACAAATTGCTGCCGTATTTTTCCTGAAGCGATTTTAGTATTGTGTATCTTTTCTCCACTTTGCATCCATATTGAATTAACTCCACTCTACCATCTGAAATGTTACAGTTCGATAGAATAAGTAAATTAATAAAGTCTAAAGTGCTTCCAAACTGGGCAGACACCTCTCCCCACACTGTGCTTTTATGGCTCTACCCAGCTGATATTTATAACTCAGCCATATGTGGTTATAAAGATTTATTACGAGCCTGTGGAATAAGTCCCGTTAATGTGTACAATAAACGTCCAAGTTTTCGACTTGGTAAGCCGTGGAGATTTCTCATAAGATGAAGCCATTCTGACTGCGAGCCAAGCAGTGTGCAGTTGGAAGGAAGCCTTCTGTTGACAAAGGGGTTAGCTATGTGCCTCAGACTATACACACCCTGTGTGTGGGTTCCGGGGAAACGTTTTCCAGACTCAGGTAGGTATTTTTCTTCTTCATCACCATCCTCATCTGAGAAGAGCTGAAGTTAGAGAATCTTAACCAGAAACTGAAATGGAAAATTTTAAGATGGCAAATAAGGAGCAGACTGAAAATGCAGGGCACAGACATGCCAGAAGCAGGTGAATGGGACATCTGTACGGGCACCCCTCGCCTTGACCATGACTCTTGAGTTTATCGGAGGGAGGAAAATAATCCACAAGCTGATGTTAACCCACACTCCTCCCCTTCCACGGCCAATGGAGGAGGTAAGGCTGTGCCCGCTCCCCTTTTACACTAGTTCTTCATTTTGTGAGACTTGTTTTGCCCTCATATATGTGTATACTAACATGGAGACCAGCGATTTTCAGAAGAGGAAATATCAAAATAAAACAATAGTGTGAGACAGTTGTCTAAAAGTTTGCAGTCCTTTTCTCAACCTTGACTACATTTGGATCTCCTGGTGGAACTCTTTAGAACTAATGAAAATGCCTAGTTTCCACCCCCACCCCAACCCCTCAGAATGGATGCCTGGGAATAGGCTTCCGTAGAAGATCCCCAAGGGATTCCACGTGCAGCCAGGGTTGCCCCCAGGTGGTCTGGACCTTTCTTCTATTTCTGACTCTGGGATGAGAGAATGGTCAAAAGTTACTTTCATAAAGTCTTGAAATAAGTAGCATTTGTCTACGCCCCAGAACTTGACAATCTCTGAAGATAGCTTAAGAGACAATATTTATTAATGATCAAGAGCCCAGGCCCTGGAAAAAAAAAACTCACTCTTAGAAAAGAAAACCAACCACACAAGAGAAATTCTAGGGCCAGGAGTGGGATCTCACGCAGTTTCTGTAGATCACCCTTTCCTCTTTCGTGTACCCCCTTCTCAGGTGTTCAGGAGCCCACAGAAGTTCCAGAATCTTTTCCTGTGAGCCGCAGCTGTCTCTGAGTAATAACTCATGAATTGAAATTCTCCCTCTCCAGCCGTTTTTCTAGGCAGATTTCTGTGGCACCATATTAGCTTGGTCTGATTAATTAATTTTAAGACATGCTTACACAAAAGTTTAATATGCTGTTTATTCTAATGGCATAGGCATTAAAATAGAACTTTTATATTTATCCCAAATGAGTAATTAATTAGAATTTCAAGAATTCAATAACCCTAAATTCAAAATAGAAAAGTTCTAAGGAACTCTTTGGCTTTAACTTTTGACTAAGCAAAATTCTTGTCAGATGATAACCCATCCTTTAAATAGCACAGGCAGGAAGTTCTGTGCTTTTCGTGGGTCCCATTCACAATTTGAAAAAACAATTTCCACTGTCAGTTTCTTTTCTAAAACATGCCTCAAATCCGTCCACCCTCCTCATAGCCAACGCCTAATCCAAGCCACTATTGCCTTTAAGGAAAATCACCACAAGCAGCTACTACAACTTCCTTTAAATCCAGTCTGTATATAAGTTACAGTGTCAACCAGATCACATCAGCCTCCTCTTAAAGCCAGCCAATGCCTTTCCATTGCACTAAAAGTAAAATCTAAACTCCTCAATGTGGCATGGGCTCTCTTAGGTCTTTCCAACCCCATCTGATACCACTCTCGGACCTCACTCCCTGTGCATGGCCTTCTCTCAGCCTCCTCAACAGCCTTTACATGTGCTGTTACACCCACCAGGAATTCTTTCACCCATGTTTCAGCCTCAAATCTCTGATTAAATATAACCTTTTCAAAATGGCCCTCCATGACTATGTTGCCTAATACAGTCCATCCCTTTGTTAACCTAAGTCTTAGCCTGTTGACTCTTTCATGGCACTTATAATTTGCAGCCTTCCTATTTGTTTTGTCTGCTTACCTGCTCTATGTCTATCTCCTTCCTTAGAATGTAAGTCCCTTGAGAGCAGGGCCACGATATTCACCTTTTTCCCACTGTTCTCAAAATGTGCCTGGCATACACTGAAGCCTCAAGAAATATTTGTTCGATGATGGAAAGAATACAATGAAAATAACTATTTTTTCTCCCCTGTCCTTTAACTTAACCAATTTTCATTCTGCGCCTGAGAGCCACTGGATGGACCCCAGGTGCCTGCCTTCCCCTTACGTTGCAGCTCATGGCTGTTCTTAGCTCCTAATGGGTGGACTTTGGAACTATATTCAAAAGTCCAATGGGATAATAGCACTAGCAAAAATGTAGTGTGCACTATGTGCCATGCATTGTGCTAAACATTTCACCCTTTAATCCTCACAAAACCCTATAAGTTAGGAACTATGATTGTTCAAATTCTACAGATTAGTAACCTGGGGCTCAGAAAGGAGAAGTTCTTGCACAAGATCCCCTAAACAATACTTGTTGGAAACAAATCTTTTTACAGCAGATCTTGCATGCTACACCATTACACTACAAGTTTCAGGGGATAGTATGGTTTTCTGAAAGTACTCCTGATAAAATTGGCTGGGATGGTAAGACTAATTTGTTTTTAATTCTTTTTCTGAGGCTGCAATGACAAATTGCCACAAACAGCCTCACTTGAAACAACAGAAATACATTCTCTCACAGTATGAAGGATAGATGTCTGAAATCAAGGTGTCACCAAGGCCCTGCTCCCTCTGAAGTCCCTAGAGGAGAATCCTTCCTTGCCTCTCCCAACTTCTGGTGGCTCCTGGCTGTTGTCAGTGTTCCTTGGCTTGTGGCCATATCACTCCGTTCTCTGCTTCTGTCTTCTTGTAACCCTGTTCTCTGTGGGTGCATCTGCATACTTTCTCCTCTTAAGGAGGAGGCACCAGTACGGCCTCATTTTAACTAATTACTTCTGCAAAGACCCTGTTTCTAAATAAAGGCACATTCTGAGGGGCTGGGTGGACATGAATTTTGGGGGGCACTATTCAATCCAATTCAATTGTCATGGCTCAGTGTACATTTATATTAGGTATGTTATCTACTCATAGGATTCCCCACCCTGCACTTATAGGATTGTGGTTGTTTTTTTTAATGAAAATAAAATATTTTTAATGTGTTCCCTTTGAATAGCATCCTATTCATTTCAGTGAATCTTCCCTCAAATCCTTTTGAATATCAATGAATATTTAGAGTAAAGTACGTGGATTTCAGAGCAATTCAGGCCAGTGCTCCAACCCCAGCTCCACACATTAAAGGGTATGTAATATAGGACAAGTTACTGAACCTTCCAGATTTTAGTTTCCACCCTCGCAAAATCAGAGTACTAACGTTTAGCTATTGTGTGAGGGCCAAATGGACGGCACTTGCAAAGAACATTGTTATATGTTTTGCATGCAGGGTCTACACTAATGCTAGTTCCCTGCCTCTAGCCCAATGCCTTAACTAGCTCTTCCAGTGTTGTTATTTTAGCTTTGCACATAGTAGACTCTGAAGGTATGGTTTTTGAGTCATCCATCAAGTAACTGTCCCCAGGGCCAGCAAGCTTTTAAGGGAAGCTGTCTGCTCCCCAATACACTTCCCCTTCTTCCCAGGGTCAATTCACACATACAGCGCACTTGTGATCATAATTGTCTGGATTTGCAAGGAATCTAAGCAACTCTACCCTACTGCAGCTAAGAGTTTTTCCTTTTGGTGTTGTTAGCATTCCACTCCACCTGAAGCCTTTGGACATCTGAATGAGTGCTAACAGAGAGCACGGTAAAACGTAGCATCAAAGTGTGTGTGTCTGTCACTGTGAATGGAAAATTCAGCCTCAGGGAGTGAAAATCCATGAACTCCTCTTCCATGCCCAGAAATGACTCCTGCACAGAACAGTCAGCTGCCTATTTGCCATGACTTCAAGAAGTATCACAAACGTCTCTCATATGAGAAGGCTCCCCATTTGACAGCCCAGTATTTCTATTACCGAAGGATACAGCCACAAACATTTAGAAGGCTGTTTCATCTGCACTGACTAATCTATCTGATTATTCATAGCTACTCATTTTCACCCAGCAGAAGCTGAGTTAGGTAAACTGTGATGCAAAGGAAGAAGCCATCCTAGGACTAAGAAAATGAGTGAATCAAAGAAGCATAGAAAAAAAATCTGGACTTAGAAAACTGGAACAAGTCTGGATATGCTAGGATGTCACAGAAGGGTCCCGTAGGAGAATCAGGAATGAGGAGGCAGGAGAAGAGGGCGACGATTAGAGAGTCCAGACAAGGCTACACAAGGAGGAAAGGCTTAAGGCTAAGTAATGGTAAAAAGACCCATGAGAACTCTAGCACATTGCCGGGGGGTTGTAAACTGATACAACTATTTTGGAAACCTCTTTGACAATATCTACTTAAGCCAAACATATGCATGCTCCATGGCATTACAGTTCCACTCCTAAGTATATTCTCAACAGATATCTGTATGAACATTTACGAGAAGACATATACGAGAATTCTCAGAGTAGCACTATCTGTAATAGTCCCAAACTGAAGCTGCCCAAATATGCAACAATAACAAATAGAGGTATATGTCCATACACTAGACAGGACACCATGTCAAGAATGGATTGTGATTATACAAAGCAGCGTCTCCCATTACCTGCTAGCCCCTGAAGTGTACACTGAGGAATGAAAATTCTGTCCTAATTGCATACTTTCCATTTGTGAAATGATTCTGAATTATTTGCTTCATCTTTACCTAGTCCTGAAGCTGAAAAAACCCTTGCGGGTAGTGGGCTTCAGAATCTCAGCTGCTCCTGGTAACTTTAGGCAGCTAAGCAACCGGAGAGCTGTCCCTCGGGAAGGGTTTGCAGACAGAAGGTTTGCACATGGAGTCGTGTGAACTTGCTGGGAGACTTTCCCCACAGGTGGAGATTACTCCCAGGGAGTTCATTCTAAGCCAGAAGTATATTAGTTGCCTGAGATACCTTAGAAAAATAAATGATGTTGGGGTCCCAGGCCTAAGAATGTCATTTCCTTTAGGATATTTGTTTTTGAAAGTCAAGGGGTGGCAGTAAAGCAGAGTGGATATGAACACAGAGCCTAGGTTTCCATTCTGTCTCTCCCTTTCATTTATAGATTGTGTGATTTAGACCAACGGCTTCACTTCTTTGAGCCTTGATTTACCCATTTGAAACCAGGGCATGTAAGACTTCTGCTTCAGGATTAGCTTCAAGATTAAATGGGGTCCCTGTTGAAGAAAGCACTCCACAAATGGTACCTATGAGAAAGGAAGGGAGGGAGGGAGAAATGGATGGAGGAGGGAGAGAATAGGGAAGGGAAGGGAGGGAAAGATGGAAGAGACAGGGAAGGAGGAAGGAGAGAGGGGAGGGGAGGGAAGGGAGGGACAGAAGAAGGGAGAAAAGAAAGGTGCGAGTAAAAAAGGGTCATGTACTTTTAGAAATTGAAAAGATCTTTAAGGTTAATCTAGACCAAACCCCTCATTCCACATTGAAGAAAAGTGAAATTCTCTTGCAGGCAGTGATTTTCATAAAACTGAAGGAATAGTGCAGTGGTAGCAAAGCTGGTTGAGCACAGCCAGGTTCTCTCTTGATCTGTTTTCTCAATTTACTTTGCAGAAACTTCCCATAAGTCATAGAACAAGCACAAATGGATTTTAAGGAGGTAGTTTTGTTTTTTTTTAACATCACAGCCAGATGGGGTTGAATCAATCTTATAAGGCAATTTTGGACAAAAACAAGTAAAATAAAAAGCTTAAGCTTTCTGTCTATTTAAATTAGAACTGTAAACCTCAGGCTGAGAGGAAGATGGGAATTAGAATTTAAAATGCCAAGAAGAAAGAATAGCAAAGAATTGGAAGCTAAATGTTTTGTCTTTCCTAGGAAAATAATCCGACATTCTGTTTTACAGCCAACCATAACTCACAAAATGTGTGGCGCTTTCGGTTCACGTCAAACTTTTCAAGTCACCTAAAAACCGGGTTTTGCATGACAGGCTCTGCAGGAGCAGCCCTTGTGGGCGGCCCTTCCCCGGACCTGGCCCGACTGCTGCACATTGTGTTTTGCATTTCCATGGCTTCCTCTGCAATGGGAGCTGGGAGTGCTGAGAAGCTTGGGATGTTAAGCATCCTGACGCTGAAATATTAAACTCCTTCTGTCACAGATAGGAATACAGCACATCCCCTCCCCACCCCATCCCACCAAGGAGATGCCGCCCCCACCCCACAAACCCCCCTGGCCAAAAACAAAAACAAATAAACAAACGGGCAGTTCTGTCCAGAAACATGTTGGCCCCTCTGGCAAGGTGAAAAAAAAATCATTTCTGACAGTTTAGCCATTTCTTCCTCCACCTTCGTAACTTTGTCAAATCTGAACGAAGCTTATATTTTCACTAATTATTTTTTCAGTCAATTTATTTTCATTTGTGAAGTATCAACTTCATCTGTGTCCCAAATGAAAAGATCAGGACAAATCCAGTTTTGTTAAGCCAGTTTGTATATTTTTCTAAAATTTAGTAAAATAAATAAAGGGGGAAAAGTGTTTGTTGGAAATAGAGGAAGTGTTAAAAGGCAGTTGGATTGTATCCTGATTGTGCTGGACAGTACATGGGTCCCCACACATGCTAACACTCATGGAACTACCCACCGAAAAAAGAAAAGGAAAAGTCAATTATACTGTGTGTGAATTTAAAATAAAAATTGTAGAAAATAGATAGGGAAAAAAAGCATTACTGTGCCCAAAGATTGTTGCAGGAAGGGACAAAAGGACAGACATTACGTCACCTCAGTTTTATGAAGTAAATAGAATAAGCAAATTCATAAAGACAGAGAGTACATTACAAGTTACCAGGGGCTGGTGGGGAGGGAAACGGGGAGTTCTTGCTTAATGGGTAAAGAGATTCTATTTGAGGTGATGAAAACTTGGTGTATTGGATGGTGAGAATGTACTCTTGAAAGTGGTTAAAATCAGAAACTTTGGTTTGCATGTATTTCACTACATTAAAAAAGTTAAATAATAAATACATAAACCTTTGCAGTTAGAAAGAGTCTAAAGGTTTGCGTCCATAATATATGTACTATATACATACATATGGTAAGTGGGTCTGGTTTTCCCTTCCCAAACACCTGGCCTTTTGTTAGAAACCTGTTAACCAGCTTTGAACTCAGAACATTTATGTCTTGCAGAATTGGTCCTACGGCTTCTGAAACAACTGAAGACTCTGTGAAAGGATGGGTGTGTGTGTGTAAAACTTCCGAGGTAGAGGAACCAAAGAGGGGAAATCCACAGGTGTCATCTTATGCCACAAGACACATCCCCTTTCATGGACTTTGACTCCTGCAGCAGGGATCCAGAAACAGAAGGCAGGCTGGAGGCCACGCCCCTGCCAGCTCTGCACTCTGCCTTTGAACTGTCCTGGCAGAACAACGGCTGTCCTTAATCAGAATCAGAATCATTACCAGGAAACCTACCAGGCACCCCTATCGCCTGCAGTGCTTACTGTTGGCATTATCGCCACAGCAGGGTTCAAGAGGGCTACTGCCTGTTGCATTGGCTTCTCCTGACATTTATCGGGGATTTACTAAGTATCAGGCCATGGGATACATCCCTTAGGGAGGTTGATCCAAATAATCCCCCCAAGAGTTGTCAACGAACCCCACTCTGTGACTCCCACTGTATGGATGAGAAAGCTGAGACTTGAAGAGATTAAACAGGCTTCTAAGCCACACCGTGCTGCAGTTGGAGCAAACAGGACTTGCACCCAAATCCTTCTGCATCTAGAGGTTTTAACATAAATCACAATGCCAGCTTCCCTTGAAAAGCAGCCCGTCTGCTCTCCCCAGCTCTCAAAGCGGCCAACTGGGATGGATGCCCTCTGAAGGGTGCAGCTTCTCAAAACAGGTACTTATACTGATCAGCCTGCTACAGGGCACGTGAGGCCACAGTTATAGACAAGGCACATTTTTCTGGAAAAGGCAGTGTTACCTTGTTAAAAATATCATTTTCACATTAAACCAAACGCACTGGACACTTTGGACACACGTCATTTGAGGCCACATTTATTCTCTTTTCAGGGCTGCAGCTCAACACATCCCTGCTGCCCACTGTAGAACCTTTCTCAGCCACCCCCTTCCCCTGGGCTCACAGAGCCTTCTTGCGTGGTCACTCAGCCCTCGGTCGTCCATTGGCTTGTTCCTTGGGAAGTCCACAGAGCGAACCTGCCCCCTCTGGTACGGAGGGCAGGGCCGGCCCCGCTACTATCCTTCTTTCACTCAGTTTACACTGAAAGGCCCACCTGCGCTAGACCCTGTGGGCCACAGGCCACGTCAGCTGCTGACATGGTCCCCGACACGAGTGTGGCCCTGACATGGGGCCGATGACAATGAGAGAGATTAAATAGGAAATAGCAATCGTGAATAATTGCTTATGCATCATGAGAAGGGTCCTGGATTAGTACACGTATACATGTTTGGTTGGGGGAAATCAGGAAGGCTTCCTGGAGGAAGTGAAACTGAACGCGACTCTAAAATTGTGGTAGGTGCAGGATGCCCACCTGAGGACTGGGGAGGTATGTACCCGCAGGGGTTCTCAGCTCCCACTGCATATTGGAATCCTTGCAGCACTTTCTTTTTTTGCGTTTTAACTTTTTTTAATTGTGAAATGTAACATACACAAAGAAAAGAAAGAAAAAGCAGTAATTTTCAAGGTACACTTCAACAAGTAGTACAGAACAGATTTCAGAGTCTATTATGGGTTACCATTCAACTATTTCAGGTTTTGCCTTCTAGCTACTCCACAACACTGGAGGCTAAAATAAATATCACTATACTGATTCAGCAGTCACACTCATTTGTTAAATCCTATTTTCTCTGTTATAATTCCTCCTCCTTTAATCGTTCTCCCAATCTATAGGAATTTTTAGGCAATGCCTATTCTGACTTTTTCATGTTGAGAAGGGGTGTTGATATTAAAGGGATAGAGGGATGTAAGTAGTTGATAATCTTGCAGAGGCAGGTCCCTCTGGGTTTCAGGATTTATCTAGCCTAGGAATACTCTGGAAATTATAGGTTCCAGAAAAGCAAACTCAGTGCACGGAACTTTTATAGAGTCTCAGTTCAAGCCGTAGGTATTCTTAAGAGTTAACAGGAGTGTAATAGGCCAAGCCTTTGATCGTGAGGTTTGCTCTTGGGAAGCTTATGTATGTAATGGAGAAGCTAAACCAACCTATAGATATGCATAAGAGTTACTTCTGGAGGACCTCTTTTGTTGCTCAAATATGGCCTCACTCTCTCTAAGCCTAACTCTGCAAATGAAATCATTGCCCTCCCCACTATGTGACGCATGACATCCAGGGGTGAAAGTCTCCCTGACAGCATGGGAGGTGATGTCCAGGGATGAGTCTGGCCCTGGCAGCATGGGATCAACAATGCCATCCTGACCAAAAGGGGGACAGGAAGTGTAACTAATAAGGTATTATTAGTGGCTGAGAGAGTTCAAATAGAGTCAAGAGGCTACTCTGGAGGTTACTCTTATACAAGCTTCAGTTAGACATTGCTACCTATCATAACCTGCCAAACCCCAACCAAAATAATTCCAGCCAATCCTAAAGAACACCCAGGGCAATATATAAGATTCTACAAAGGTTTCAGGCACTAGGGTAGCTTTCCAGAAACCTACAACTTCCAGATGGGTCCAGGGACCTAGGTAAGTTCTGAAATCTAGAAGGGCAAGCCTCTCAGGAACATCAACTCGTTCTATCTTCTATCCCATACTATCAACTTCCCCTTCCAACATGAAAAATCTAGAATGGGCATAGTCCAAATACCCCTAAGGAACTGGAGAAAGATGAAAGGTAATGGTGAAGAGAAGGTTGGGTTTAACAAATGAAATTGATTGCTGAATCATTAAACTGAATATTTCTTTTAGTCTCCAGAATTTTCGAGCAGCTAGAAATAAAAACCTAAAATTATGGAATCGTAACACATACCAAACTCTGAAATCTATTCTACAACTAATTGTTGTCATATGCTTTGAAATTAACTGCTTTTTTGTGTATATGTTATTTTTCACAAAAAAGAAAAAAAAAGTCGCTTGTGATGATGAAAAAAATACTCCTTCTAGCCTCCAATGTTCTGGAGCAGCAAGAAGGAAAAATCTGAGAGCAAAGAATGGTAGCCCATGACAAACTCTGGGATCTGTCTTGTAACTACTTATTGAAGAGTGTTTTGAAAATTATTGCTTTTATCTTTCTTTGTATATATGTTTTATTATACAATAAAATATGTTTTTTAAAAAATTAACAAGAGTGATGTTGGCTGGGGTTTACCAAATTATGGCAGTTAGCACTATCTAACTGAAGTTTGCGTAAGAATCAGGACACTATTTGATCTCTCTTAGCCACTGATGCCTTATTTTATTACACTTCTTTCCCCCCTTTTGGTCAGTAAGGCATTGTTGGTCCCTCAGTACCAGGACCAGACTCATCCCTGGGAGTCATTTGCCACACAGTCAAGGAGAATTTCACTCCTGAATGTCATGCCTCACATAGCAGGGAGGGTAATGGTTTTCCTTCCTGCGGCACTTTTAAAATGTACTCTGATGCTGTACCCAAGACCAGAATCTCTGGGGGCAGACTGGGCACCTGTAGTTTTTAAAAAT
Source organism: Tamandua tetradactyla (assembly GCF_023851605.1). Classification (NCBI taxonomy): domain Eukaryota; kingdom Metazoa; phylum Chordata; class Mammalia; order Pilosa; family Myrmecophagidae; genus Tamandua; species Tamandua tetradactyla. Next base: position 37,862,733 of record NC_135327.1, on the reverse strand, counting down.
TCCCCAGGGGAGCCCGATGGTCAGCTAAAGTCAAGAACTTGTGACATAGAGCAGAGGCACCAGTGGGGGCCCTGAGGCAGGCACAGCCAGCATTGTGGGAATGTGGAGAAGGTAACCCAAGGCAAGGCAACAGGTGGGCAGTGGGAGTCAAGAGGGTTCAGACAACCGCGTGGAGGACATCTCAGCATGCATTCTCTGGATGACGGGGGTAGGGCTCAAGCAGAAGAGATAGGAAAGATAGAGAGGGGGCAGCAGTGTGAAACAATCCTTAGGAGGTGATAACCTTGCGGGACTTGGGGATGGATTGTGTAAGGAATTGAGAGAAGCCTGGGTCGGTCCCATGGTGAGGGCCTTAGCATGACCTGTGCTGAGTTTGCTCATTGATTTAGCACCATCTCTTGTGCAAACCCAGAGCTGACAGCCTGCAGCTAACTTTTATGCAGCCAGAGGTGGCCCTACTCATGCTGGTAAGCGCTGGTCCAGCAGACACAGTTTCCAGGCTCTCTGTGGACGTGATGCCTGTCCTCTTTCCTAACCTGGATCCCCTGTAAACTGTGTTTGCTGCTTCCTCCTTACAAGGCTTGAGGGAGACTCCACAGGACGTGGCCTGGGAAGGAAGCACACACCTGTCACCTGTGGGAGGACCTAGATTCTGAAGTCTGCCTCCTCTCACCTCCCTCCCTCACTTATTTTAAGTGTAATTCTACCCAATAGGGAAATTCAAGTGAAATATCCAATGCTTATGAAATAGAAAGAAAGCTCAGAAAACACTGTTAATATATTGAACTCACTTCACACAATATCGTATTTAGCCACTAAAGGCAGACCTGGCATGCTCTTGCTTTACTACGTGCCCATGGATATGCGGAGGGGAAGCGGGCATGCCAGGATGGAAATATATATGATGTACACCAGCTTAGGAAATCACTCAAATGAAACCACCCTAAAACATTTTTAAATCTAAGATGGTGTCACTATTGCAAAATGATGCTTAAGAAAAGCAGAATCATTTTTAAGGTTTTGAAAAGTCTTATTATATTAGAAACAGCCGAGGTTGGGTTCAACATAGTTTATGAGCCTGAAAATGAAATTACAGGACAGAAAATATAAAACCTAATCAATAACATATAACGAGGAAGCTTGGTTATTTAAAAGACTTAGCATGCTACATTTGAGGCTGCAAATGCCAGAATATGGCATTTGTAAAGGAGATTGGAGTTCATAATACATACATGTTACCTTATCCAAGAGGGACTGTTCTTCCCTCAACTCAATTGTTAGGCCTATGTCCAAAATGGATTGAATTCTCCCGCTCCTTTTCCTTCTTCTTCTCATTCTTTTAGGTAGCAGGTAAGATCACTGAGAAATGAATAATTCCTCTATCATTTGGAACATGTAAACATCTCTTGACCTTATTTAAATAAGAACTATAAATTACTAACAGACATTATGTTCTCATAGATTACCTGAGATGATGCCTGTCCCTCTCCACACACCAGGGGCTCAGGATAGCTTTAGAGGTTGGGCCCTTGGTGAAAAGACAAGGCAGCAAATGTCAGCTACCCCAGTCTCTAAGTGTGTGACCTTGGACCAGCCACTCCCTAACACTCAGTTTTCTCTGCTCTAAAGTGATGAAAGATCTCTACTCAAAAAGAAATCTATCCTAGCCACTCTCTTAATCCTCCTTTACTCTTATTTTTCCTCCTTTGCTTTCATTTTTTTAATCTCCTTCATTTTATCACTACCATTTTATTTTTATTTTATTACCAGCATTCTATGATGCTTCTCTCTGTGGATTTGCTAACGGTAGACCGTGACCCCTATGTGCTGCAGCTGTCCTCCAGAATTGGGTTAGGCCCATATAGGCCTCAGAAAAAGCGAGTTTAATGGACAAATGGAATTAATAGGTCTATCAATAGCTATGCCTTGATAACTAAAAGAGGTTACGGTAAATACAAGAGAGAGAGATAACTAGTATGTGTAGGCAAGAGTAAAAAAGAGCATGCAATGGAGGATTTTAAAGGTTGACCAGAGTTAGGGAGGTAAACCAGCAGAAAATATCATTGTGGAAACCAAGAATATGACGGCTGAAGAAGGAGGATGCAACCAGCTTGGTAGAGTGGTTAAGACACTTCTGCCACTGTGCTGGTTTGAAGCTGTTATGTACCCCAGAAGAGGACATGTTCTTTTGATCCATTCTTGTGAGTGGGACCTTTTGGTTAAGTTATTTTATTTGAGATGTGACCCACCTAGAATCACTTATAAGAAGATAAAAGGTAAAAGATCTTAGAAAGAAAATTCCCAGAGAAGCCAAGAGAAGATCTACAAAGGAAGTCACAGGAACCTGAAGTTGAAAGTGATGAATCTGGGAGTGAAGGACCAGAAGATGCAAGTCATGTACCTTCCCATGGGACAGAGGTGTCCCAGATGTCAGTAGCCTGTCTTCAGAATCCAGGTATCATCCCGTTGATGCTTTAATTGGGACATTTTCATGGTCTAAGAACTGTAAATTGTAAATTTATGACTCCCCATTGTAAAAACTAATCCATTTCTTTTATATTGCATTCCAGCAGCTGTAGCAAATGAAGTAGAAATGGGTGTTGCTGAGTTTGCAAATGCCAAATTATTGGAACAGCTCTATGAATGGATAAGAGAAGATGCTGAAGAATTGTGAGATGCTTGATGGAAAAGGCCTACATTGCTTTGAAGAGACTATTGGTAGAAATATGGATGCTGATGGTACTTCTGATGAAGACTTAGAAATTATAAATGTGTTCTTGCAAACTGGAGGAAAGCTGACCCTTGTTTATAAGTGGCATAGAATTTGGTAAAGTTGAGTCCTAATGTTGGATGGAAAGCAGAATTTGAAAGTGATGAGCTTGGATACTTAGCTGAAGAGATTTCCAAATTAAATGTGGAAAATGCAGCCTGTCTTCTCCTTGTGGCTCACTGTAAAATGCAAGAGGAAAAACTGAAGTCTTGAGAACAAAGGAACCAGAAATTGATATTTTGGAAAATTCTGGGCTTTTGACAAACAAGTGCCCAGAGAATAGTGTCCCATGAAGATATGCCCAAACATGAAACCAGTCAGTCATTTCAGGACAAGTCAGGATTGGAAACGCAGCTATCCAGAAAGGATTTGTGGAAAGTGTTATTGTCTGACAGTTGGGACCCCTGTGTACTGCATGTGAAACAAAGACTTTTTTGTAAGATTTGTGTGAATGAAACCACTGCCAGTCTGTACTAAAATGGATAGAAAAGGAACAAATTGAAGGAAAAATGACTTCAAAGGCAGAATCATGGAAGCTGAGGTCTGTAGTTAAGATACCTCAGCCAAGAGAGTGGGCCTATCCACACACATGGAAAAGGTGAGTCTGCCCCAGAGCATGCAGAGGGTGGGCCTTTAGCCCCATTGTTCAGGCAGAGTGTTACCACCTGAGGGGTCTCAGATGCCTGGGATATTGAGGCTAGTTTGGCAGACCTATTATTCAGGAAGAATGCTGCAGCCCCAGGCTTCAGAGAGGCTGGAGCACATTCTCCAGGGAATGAGAGGAGCCTGGATGCCACCCCACTGCTCTAAGGGAATGATCCTGTGCCCCAGTGATGAGTCTAGCTGCCACCCAGATGCTTGAGGAAGGTGGGACCGAGAACAAAGTGATCTCCCCAATGTTTGGAGCTGTTTGAGCCCGCACCCCAGCATTTGGAGAGAATGGGGCTGCTGCACAAGCCCTTGGAAAGGATGTGACTGCTGTTTTGTCAAGCCCTGAGGATAACACGTCATTCCATAGATGACTTTTCAGATCTGGAAATCGAATGAAGTATGTTCTGCAGATTTTCTTAACTGTTTGGGTCCATTGACTCCTGTTTTCCTTCCAATTTCTCCATATGGAAATGGGAACATTTATCCTATGACTATCCCTCATTTGTATATTGGAAGAAGATAATTTGTTCTAAGTTTTACAGGTCCATAGCCAGAGGGTAAAATTGCCCTAGGACAGACCACACCTGTAAGTGATTTTGATGAGATTTTGTACTTACTATTGTTACTGAAATGATTTAAGGCTCTTGTGATATTGCAATGGAATGAACATATTTTGTATATGGAAATAATATGTCTTTTGGGGGTCCAGAGGGTGGAGTGTCTAGTTCAGAGCTGTTATGTGCCCCGGAAAAGCCCATATTCTTTTAATCCGTTCTTGTGGGTGCAAACTTTTTGTGGAAGGGAGCTTTTGGTTAATTATGTCAATTGAGATGTGACAGACCTTTCAAGGTAGTTCTTAGTCCTTTATAAGAAGATAAAAACCGAGAGAACTTAGAAAGAAAAACCTTGGGAAGCTAAGAGAGAACCCACAGAAGAAGCCACTGGAACTAGAAGATGAAAACAATGAAACCTGGGGTCAAAGGACCAGCAGATACTGGCCCTGTGCCTTCCCATGGGAAAGAGGTGTCCCAGATGCCAGCAGCCTGTCTTCAGGGTCCAGGTATCTTCCTGTTTATGCATTAATTGGTATATTTCCATGGTCTAGGGACTGCAAACCATAAAGTTGTAAATACCTATTGTAAAAAAACCAGTCCATTTTTTTTATATTGCCTTCTAGCAGCTTTAGCAAACTGAAACAGACATTAAGAGACATTTGTCTGGTTTCCAAGTGTCCATTCAAAGTCAATGAGTGTTTGTTGAGTACCAGTGTGGTGCAGTGAGTTATGCACCCCAATAAAAGGCATGTTCCTCGTCATAACTCGGGCTCCTGTAGATGTGAACTTACTTATAAATAGGACCTTTTAAAGATGTTATTGTTAGTCAAGGCACGGCACAAGTGAATCTGGATGGGCCTTATTCTGTGGAGACAGGCGTGTCAGAGAAAGCCACAGGTGGGAGCCAGAAGCCCAAAGTCCATGGAAACCACAAGGAGAAAGAGAGATCCCTCTGTGATGGGAGGCAGAGATGCAAGGAAAGAGAGGAATTATAAATTCCAGGAAAATAGAATCTTTTTATTACATAATATTATTGTTCAGAACTATATATTGACCCACTCTGCAGCATTATGAAACACCTACTATAAGCCAGTTCAGCCAGCTAGACTCTGGACCCAAACAAACAAACAAAAATAGCCTTGTGATTTCAAGCCATGGCACAATTTCTATCTGTGCTAATTGAGTGCAAATGAGGGGAATTATCCACTCAATGAGTATTTATTGACCATGTGCTGTGACAGGCCCCTTTGTTGTGGAGGTGAAAGGGCAGTGGGGAAAGTGCTAAGTTCCTAACTCACTCAGTTTATGGATTGAGCCCTTGCTACGCACTGTAATAACGCATCTGTGTGTTAACAAGAAACAGAACTATGGATTCATATAATTTTTGAACTGGAAAAGACCTAAGAAGAGAGTCTGTGATGGTAAGGTTCTGGTGTCAACTTGGCCATGTGTGAAGTTGACCCAGACAACTTGGCCCAGTGGTCTGGTCAGGGAAGCACTGGCCTAGCCGTTGCTGCAAGGATATTTCATGGCTGGTTTATAAATCGGAAGGCTGGTTATTAAATCATCAGTCAGTTGATTGCAGCTGTGGCTGATTACATTTGTGATCAACTAAGGGTCTGTCTCTAGTAACGAGATAATTCAATCAGCTGAAGGATTTTAAGGAAGAAGAGAGACTCTTTCACCATTTCTTCAGCTAACAAGGCTCTCCTGTGGAGTTCATCGAGCCCCTTCATCCGAGCTGCCAGCTTCACAACCTGCCCTACAATTTTGGACTCTTCCATTCCCATGGTTGAGTGAGAAAAATGATCCTGTTTCTCTAGAGAATCCTGACTAATACAGAGTAGAGCCCAACCCCCATATTCCACTAATAAGGAAAAAAGAGTTAGGGAGGGAAATGGCAGATTAGACTTGAACTCAGCTCTCCTGGCCTCAGCCCCAATGTAGTTCTGCCAAAGCACACTGCACCTCTTACAGAGAGAGGGCATCTGGGCCGAGTTTGTATAGAAGGAGCTGAGCCTCATGCTTCAAAAGCTGCTTTACAGAGCTTCAGTTTTATTATGCTACATTTAGAAAGAACAATAAACTATCTTGGGGGGATATTAGAGGCAAATGTAAAATTCATAATAGTACTGTATGATTCTGAGGTGAAGGGCTTTTTCTGACCCATTATCTCCCTTTCAGATAACGAAGGAACAAATTGTTGGAGCAACTTTTTGGTGACTCTCTACCATGACCATTCATTAAAACTTCTTGTGGATTTCTTTTAAAATACACATTATTATCCAATGAGTCTTGGGTAGAGCCGAGTAATGATCTTTTTAATAAGCTCTTTAACAATATCTTCAACGTTGCCAAAGTCATCTGACATGAATCTGATGAGGCATTTGCATCCAGCTGCTGGTTTGCAGGAAATACAGAGGAATGTATTAACAGTGTCATGAGTATGCAGTCAGCAAATCCAGATTGTGGGAAACTCTTCAGGTCAAACAGTCTGGGTTGTTCAACAAATAAATTGAAAGCAAAAGAATGGGGAGGAAAGGAACTTATAAATTGAAACAAACTTAAAAAGACATTTCAAGTTTAAGCTGATGTGAGGAAGGAATATAAGCAGGATGATGTAGACTTCTGAAGACATATAAGATGGTATGATTGGATGGGTACATGGACAACTTCTTGAAAAGTCTTTTTCTTAATCTGAACAATAGTCACAGGAGTGTCCCCTTTTAACAGTTTACTAAGCTGTGCATTTTCATATAATTTTCTTTACCTATGTTTTATTTTACCATAAGAAGATAAGAGGATTTTTCAGGTGATTTTGACTTTGAGGTAGAGAAAACTTTACTTCTCTACAATGCACTATACTAAAAATCCCTTAGCCAGTGGAGGTGGAGAAAATACAGTGGAGGTTAGACCACCTGAAGTACAATTTGTGACTTCCTCAGTAGCCTGTGTGCCAGACAGTTCATACATTCTTGAAAACAGGTATTAGGAAAGACTGATCGCTGATTAACTCTGCAACATTCTGCATGGTAGAACATCACTGGAATTCCTCCAACCTGCCTGATAGGAAGAAACCTAGAAGAGTTCATGGGTAAGCCAAAAATACTTCTTCTCCCTGTTTTCAAGTAAGGGCCAATTCAAGATTGGATTTAAGTATCACGGCTTATAGGTAATTTAAAAAGTGCTTATTTTATGTAATCCCATCACTTGCAATGCAGTTCATTTAATCCTCATTCAAGTGGAAACAATAAAAGACAAATGATTTTTCAAATGTAGATTTCCATTTTTAAAACATATAATGGGTCGAACTTTCTCCTGTCAATTTCTGAGGAAGGTAAAGATTGAACCATTTATAACAAAAATCTCTCTGAAATACTATTGTAAAGGAATCTGACAGGGCATTCTCATTAAGCTGCTACCATTGAGAATTTTAATAAGATGTGACTAGAGCTATGTGCGCAATAACCATTACATATGCATACATCCAAAGACCTTGTCATCCCACCTTGGATATGTTGGCTAGATCAGCAGAATTATGTGTCTACATCCCAATGCTAAAGAAGTACTGCAGTTCAAAAACAGGTTTTTGATATAAAATGACCAGACAAGAGTTAGATTGTTTTTAGTGCTTGCCGTATTATATTTTATTTTTACCTTGTTCCTCTGACATTCACACGTACATATACTATTATATATATTACATACATATAATATACATTATACATATTGTATAATTTTGTGTATAGGTATAATTTTCTAGTTCTTGCATATTCTTTCAGATAAAGAGAACAGATAGCAAATTCAAGAGGAAATGAAAAGGCAGAGCATTTCCACGGTGGATTTTCCACTTCTGCTCTTACTCCCTTGACTAGAAACTAAGGCAACAGGCAAACCTACATTTTGCCGTCATGGAAAGTGAACAGATCCCTTCTTGGAGGCATCTTCTTACATGTCCAACTGGGCATCTGACAGAGGACACAGAACGTCATGTAGAGCTTCGGGCATTTTAATATAATTTAGTCACTTTGCCAGTGCACAGAAGAGAACTACCTTTTGAGGCCTAGCCCTGGGACTCTGTACAAGTTACCAAACACTTTGAGTCTTCAGACCCCTTTTCTTCAGCTCCAAGGTCCACAATGCTTATGAGTCTAACTTTCAAAGGACATCCAGCACAGCGATTATGGTTCAAGGGCTTTGAGGTCAGGTAGATGGCTTCGAATTCCAGTGCTGGCTGACCTCGAGCAAGTTACAGAAACTCTCTGTGCCTCAGTCCCTTCACTTTTTAAAAGAGAACAAAATTATAAGAAGATTAAGTGAAACGGGGCAAGCAAAACACTTAGTATAAGGACTGGCACACTTTGGGGTCCTTGCTCTACCCTCCACCATTAGGGGGTGCAGCAATACTGCCTCAGCCCCCACAGGCTGTCGCATGAAGTGTGAGAAAAGCCACGCAGGCCACAGATTCTCATGGTTGGGTGTGCATGTGGTCAGAGCAATAAGTCCCTGAAGGGGCAGGATTCGGGACAGTCCTAGAGAAACCACCCCATCTAAACAGCCCCTGGAGATCCTTAGGTTAGCACTGTCCCCGCTTTTGACCTCTGAATGTTCAGGACTCTGAGCATTTAATCGATTGAGCCAACTCCCAATTGGGTGAGATGAGACAACTGTAGTGACGTTACAAAGCCAGCTGAACTCTAGCCAAGGCTCAGGAGGCTGGAGTCAGTCAGAGTTATTAAGATATAATGAAGGAATGTGTAAACAGAAAGTGTAGTTGCAGCTGTCAAAGACATGAGATAGAAATACTTTTTCAGACTGCTGTTCATTATATGTCTCTAGTTGCCTTTGGCAGAAACAGGGTCCTATGTTCACCTGGTGTAGGTAAGCTCAAACTCTGCAGAAAAAACAAGTATCAAATTAGAATAAAAGCGAACTACAGGATATTTAATAACATGACAAGGAAAAGACCTTGTCATGTTATTAAATAGTTAGTTTTCTCTTTATATCCAATTCCAGAATGGCTACTTTTTCTCAGTGATGCCAACACAAATTTCTCCAGGGCATAATTTTACATCAATGTCTACATGAAGCAAAAATATTAATCAGTGCTCTATGAATCATCTGTTCAAGAATTGGTTACAGAGCACATGGGTTTTGACCCAGTGGTAGGTTTGGTTTCTGGCCCAAAGGGTTGATGTTTTTGAGCAGTCACCATTACCCCATGTTAACTGCAAAATAATAAAAATAATCTACTTTTATAAGACAGACGTAGACTCTTATGGCAATACTGACACTTGTAAAGTCAAGTAATGATGCTCAAAAATTGTCTCCCTGTCCGCGCTCTCTTTATTTTCTGCTGCACTCTGGTTCACAGACCCAGCTCATCCCCACCCAGCCATGCCCTGGACCAACTCCTCTCCTCTTGTCTTGAATCTTCATCCCTTAGCCTCATACCTTCCCTAAGTCACAGTGGCACCCTGAGGCCCACGCAGCTCTTTCAGTACCAGTTTGCTGGACAACCACACAGAAATACTGAAAGATCCCTTTGGAACATGGGTCCTGACTTCTCTCTACTCTGACCTTCTCAGGTAACCAAACAATATGCTTTGATATGAAGAGAAAACCATCATGGTAAGCAGATGTAGTTCTTAATTGCATCCTGTGACATTCTGTGCATGTAGCGTCTCTTCGCTCTGTTTAAGTTCCCTGAAGGCAGCTACACCACCTCTTGTTTGGTGAGGAGGCAGCCCTTGAGATTTGGTGGCTGGTTCCCATGTATCCAGCCCACCATGGAACTGGAAGACGCATTTCCAGGCAGGCTGGTTTTCTGGGAAATTCAAGAATGGCATGTTTCTCTCTCGATGCTTCCCCATGCTAAGCATTAAAGGGCCCCAAGAGAGACCTGTGTGGAAGTACTCCCCCCCCCCTTTTTTTTGCCCTGTTCAGTAAATAACATCTTCAGTCAGAGAAAGGAGAGGTGTAGAGAGTACAATCATTAATTGTGGAAGCCACCCAGACTGGGTAAACAGGAGGAGGTGAAATGAAAATAAAGCAGGTAAGGATGCTAGTGAGAGCGTGGCAGAGGCAGGCCTGGTGGAGAGCATGCGGGCTGTACCAACAGGGTCTGAACAGTTTGCTGATGTCTGGAGACCTTTGCACATGTGTCACTGCAGCAACCTTTAGCACAGTAGGGATGCAGTCCTTGTGAGAGTCGGGGCTCAACCCAGAGGAAAAGGAATGGACTCCACAATTCCTAAGTTCTCAGACAGGACCACAGCTCTGTACTGCCTCATTTAATTCTCATAAAAATATAATTATCAGGGGCCACGGTGGCTCAGCAGGCAAGAATGCTCACCTGCCATGCCAGAGGACCCAGGTTCAATTCCCGGTGCCTGCCCATGTAAAAAGAATATATATATATATATATAATTATCAGTGTGTGTATAGAGGTAAAACCAACTCAGAAAGGTAAGTCCAATTATTTTCTCATTGTGTCTCTCAGACAACATGGAGACTGGAATACAGGTTGACTTTGACTTCTAAAGTGTGAACTCTTTCCATTTCATTGGTGGGGGGCAAATAGCTCTGATGTCAGAGAACACTGAAGGTGTGCGCTTTTTTGGTATGTGGGCATCACTTGGAAATAATGATAGGTACAACTTATGGTACCTAGATAATGGCACTTTATACTGTACACCTTAAACTTATTACGTGTAGTAGGTGTTAACAAGATTTTTAAAAATTTACAGGCAAAAAACAAAAAAATGATAAAAAATGTTTTAGTTTGACTTTCTTGTGATTCAGAAAAACAGTCATTTCTAGAACTGAGTAATAACAGTAGCTCCACGTCCAGCTTGGGGACCTCTGTGTTCTAAGGAACAGAAGTGTGGGAAACACTGGACCCTGCTCGCTCTAGAGAAGGGAGCAAGCCGACGGACTTGGTGTCCAGGGGTCCAGCCCCCTCCCAACACCCCTCCACCCATGGCCACTCAAGCCTGGCCAACCTTGCTACAAACACTCACCAGAGAAGCAAGACGGTGATTTTTGGTTTTTATTTTTATCATTTCCCTTTCATACAAGGCACCCAAACTTCTCATTAAAAATTTAGAAAACACAGGGACATGAGAAATTGTAAACTGAATTAGTTGGGAACATTTTCCACAAGTGCCTCCACTAGCAGCAAAACATTTGGATCTGCGCTATTTCAGACACTTTTTTTTTGACTCCACAAGCTACGAAGTTTTTCTTTCTGCAATTCTTTTTTTTTTTTCTTTTGGTATGCTGTATGGTGGGGGTCACATTTCGTTCTTTTTCCACCAGAGTATCCCGTAATTGCAGCACCATTGGTTGAATTTTTATGGTTTGCTTTTTGTTTGTTTATCTGCTTGTTTGTTTGTTTTGTTTTGGGGAAGTGCATGGGCCAGAAATCAAACCCAGGTCTCTCGCATGGCAGGCGAGAATTCTATCACTGAACTACCCTTGCACCCCCTCTTTCTGTGATTCTTTATGCAGTTATTTCTTTCTGTGCCAATTCACATACAGCTGCATCCGTGTTTCTTAAAGATGCATGCCCACAACACGTGCAGGGAATCCCCCACGCTGCATTTTATGAAGGCAGATTCCAGGCCCCCTCAATCTACTGAATCAGAATCTTGCAGGGCAATAGGACTGAGGAACTGTTTTTAATTTTTATGCACACTACATGTTGAGAGCCATCATCTTTGTCATGCCCCAGAGTTTTTCAATATATATCAGAGCCTGATTTATTAAAAGTATTTAATTTCTTCAATTTGCTTAACTGATGCCCCATTGACAGACATTGAGGCAACTTCTGGATTTTTTTTTCTCAATGGTGCCATTTCTATCTTTACAGATTGCTTTCATTGAACAAGTTACCTGATAGAAAGCAGGGCTGCTGGGTTAAAGGGACACCAGCATACTTAGCCCTTACCAATTGCCCTCTGGAGTAGATGGACCTATGTGCACCTTCCCTACTTAAGCAGGCAGCACAGTGATTTAAACTCTCTTTGTACCAGGAAGACTGATAATGAACTATTGGAGGCTGGAGGCAGCGAGGTCAGGACACCAGCCTCCACAACCATGGAACTCAGAGGTGAAAACCAGTTCGAGCAACTTCCCAACTTGCCTTAGACCCTGTCCAGACCGCTGGATCTGTGGCTCACCTGCAGCTCCTGTACCTGCCTCTCCCAAAGTCGTCCCAGTCCCATCCCAACTGCTGTCTGGTGACTGCACAGCATCCTCCCTGAGGCCGGGTGCATAAGAAACAAGGAGGCTGAGCCCACGAATGTGGCTCCAATGGATGGGCTCAGGTGGGGGTCGTGTGAGGGAAGGAGAGTTCATATCCCAGACCTGGAATTGGCAGTTGAGTTTCCACATGTGCTCTGTTCCCTTCCGTCACTCATCAGACCTGGTTGGGATACCTGCCCACGTCAGGACTTGGGCCCACAGAGCAGACAAAACTCAGCCCTTGACCTTGGGTTCCTTGTACTCCAGCTGGGAAGACAACATGAAAGGAGCACTAGAATATCACCTGAGCAGGGTATAGCCAAGGCACGGCTCATGCGGAAAGGAGGGAATGAGCTGGGAAGTCATCAGAAAGGGGTCATTTTCTCTTTTATCTAAAGTAGAAACTTTTTTAATTATGAAAAGAATATACATGTACAAATAATGCAAACCATATAGAAGCAGAGACCATCCTTAGGAACCCACCACAGCCTCGCTCCCCTAGCATAATTACATCATGTTCTGGATTCTAAAAATCCGTATCAAAAAGAATGCATATATTACACACAATGAGATCATACTTACAGACTTTTTTCTTACTTAACAATGGAGCATGGGTATCTTCTCATGTCAAAACATGAGGGTAAGTCTTCTTTTTAAAAATAGTTGTAACGGCTGTCAAGTAATTCTCCCTTACAGGTGGTCCACGAGGTACTGAAATGCTTGCCCACACCTCTGTTTCAGGTAGGCGCTGTCTTAGGGATTTTATGGCCAGGTCCCCTCAGCCACCCTCTTTGCACACAGCCTTCCCTCCATCAGCTCCAACTCATCTATTAATGAAATCCTAGCATCTTAATAGATTGTTGGATTCTTGAATACATTATTTTAAACACAGACCTTGACTGTAAGTGCCAGGGAAGCTCAGGTTACTGATAGCTCTATTACTGCTCCAGGCGAGGTCACTAAACCCAGACGCCCAGTTTCGGGAAGAATGCGCCAGCCTGCGAAACGCTGGGGGAGCGCCAGCACCCCCTCAGCGAGTTGACGCCTGCTGACCTCTATTGGCAGCGTTCGGTACTGCAGCAGAAAGCCCCTCAAAAGCAGGGACCCGATTGTATTGTCTGTGGTTAATATAACTGCAGTTGTGAATTCCGGAGATCTTTGAAAAGGTGCTAAATTTTCTCATGATTAAAGGGGGCTTACCGGAGCGGCTTGACAAAGATCCAGTGAATCATGCTTCAAATCGGGCCGCGGCTTCTTTGACAGGAGCAAAGGATCATTTTCAAAGATCCATAGTTCTAACTTGCCTTACTCACTGTACCAAACTCACTTATGATTTACCAATGAAGGCTTATGTTAATCCTATGGCTTGAAATCCCCCACTGTCTTCTTGCACAACATTACTAGCTGTGGTCCACAAATGCCCCAGCCATTCGGTGTCTGTCCAATTAATTTGGGAGACACATCTTTCCCCTTCTATTGGACAAAACCACTAAACACAAATTGATCTTTAAGTTCAAAAATCCTTGGTACTACTAGGTCTTCAGGCTCAAAATGGAGCTGGCAAATAAATCCTCATTTGGGTCAGGCAGTGTCTCTCTAAACTCAGAAAGAATTTCGCAACAATGAGCTTATAAGTGGCAAATCATTGCAGAAGTCAATATCTTCACTTGTTCTCAATTTACTAATTTTATAGGGAAAAAAAATGAGTCCTGGCAAATAACCAAGTACCCACCATTTGGCTGTTATTGTCTATCAAGAATGACAACGGACGATTTGGGACCCTGCACAAAGCCTAAAGATACTGGGCAAGCAGAGATGGTAAAAACGTGGGATGGGCTTATTCTCAGCAGGAAGCACAAGTGGACTGGAGACCTGTCAAAGGGGAGAAATAAGGCTGAGGTGCTGCTGAGAAGCACAACCAAGAGAAACTGTGTGATTGGGGAAAAGAGCACCTGATGGTATGTTTTCATAAATGCAATGGAATTTTAGTAATGTGAGAACTAATTTAAGTTTTCTGTTCCAAACATCAGGGGGAAACCACCTGAAGTAGCTTTCTGGGTGTTTGTTTAGCAGAGAGACAAATGGAGGGATTTTGTGATTTCAGCAGTGATGCCACGTCGGGAGTCCAGAAACATGAAGTTCTGGCCCTGGCTAACCACCACTTTACATGGCCAAATGAGGCACAGATGCTGACAGCCGAGATCTTTCTCTTTGACTTCATGGAATTCACTTAACCCCGTATTGCTGTCTTCTTCTCAGGGAGAGCCAGGGCGAAGCTGCCATGGAACCAAACAATCACGGGCAATGTTTGAAAACCAAATAGGCAAAATTTTTAATGGCTTTTGTCTGTCACTGTTTCTATTTTTAAATGTTATGTATTTGTGCTGGAATTCAATGTAAAAAAATTAGAGAATGCATAAAAATAGAAAGGAATAATTAAGTCATTCATTTCTATATATGTCAAAGACAGCTCTTAATATTTTGGTGTATCGTCTCATGGTTCTTTAAATTATTTATATCTATTTCCATATCATGATCTATTACTTTATTCACAGTTTTAGAAATCTAATTATCCATCGTGCTTTATAAAAGTTGGTTAATTTTGCTTAAAGATGAACGTGTTTATTACACATACTTATGAAATATGATTTTAAGGGAGGTTTACTATTCCATCATAAATATGCCACGATCTAAGTAGCATTTAACTCATCTCTATTGTTTTATTATTGAAAATAGTACTGTATTGAGCATACATAAAGATTATCTGAGTTTATTTATTTTACAATTTACTATAGAAGTCTTAGTCTCCAAATATGCCAAATTAAAGATCCTTAAAGATGGGCTGCCTCACATTCTTCATTCTCCTGCTGGTTCCAAAGTGAAGCGTGTTGGGTTTCTCCTGAGCCTGTAGTGAAGACCTGGGTGAGGTCAGGGAAGAACCCACTCCAGGCTCTGAGGCTTATCCACACGTCCCTTCATCTCATCCTGACAACGCACCAGGAAGGTTTCTGTCTGACAGATAAGGACGCGAGCACCAGTGGGGCAAGGTGGGCTCCCAGGAGCAGACAGAGAGATGGGGTGTTCTAGTTTGCTAGCTGCCAGAACGCAATATACCAGAAATGGAATGGCTTTTAAAAGGGGGAATTTAATAAGTTGCTAGTTTGCAGTTCTAAAGCCGAGAAAATGTCCCAATTAAAGCAACTCTATAGAAATGTCTAATCTAAGGCATCCAGGAAAAGATACCTTGGTTCAAGAAGGCCGATGAAGTTCAGGGTTTCTTTCTCAAGTAGAAGGGCACATGGTGAACATGGCGTCATCTGCTAGCTTTCTCTCCTGGCTTCCGGTTTCATGAAGCTCCCCGGGACGCATCTTCCTTCTTCATCTCCAAAGCACTCGCTGATGGACTCTTTGCTTCATGGTGCTGCAGCATTCTCTGCTCTCTCTGAATTTCCCATTCTCCAAAATGTTTCCTGTTTTATAGGACTCCAGTAAACTAATCAAGACCCACCCAAGTGGGCAGAGACATGTCGTCACCTAATCCAGTTTAACAACCACTCTTGAGTAAATCATGTCATCCAGGGAGATGATCTGATTACAGTTTCAAACACACAGAATTGAGTAGGGATTATTCTACCTCTATGAAATGGGATTTTGATTAAAACATGACTTTTCTAGGGACATACATCCTTTCAAACCAGCACATGGGGTTTAGTTTTCAGAGAGTTTATGGAGCACTCGTGGAAACACCTGGGAAGGAGATGGCATGGAATAGGAGTGGAAAGGAGAGAGGAGAAGTGGAGGGGGCAGGAAGAGTACAAGGGGAAGGAGTGGAGGGCAGAGCAGGAGTGGAAGGAAAGCAGAGGGGACTGGGAGCAGCAAGGGGGACAGAAGGGAGGGGTGAAGGCATTAGCAGAAGTGGGGGGAGCAGAGAGGAGAAGTGGAGGGGGAAGCAGAAATTGGGGGGGAGCAGGAGCAGAGGGGGAGTGGGAGAAGGGGACAGAATGGAGGAGTGGGGAATAGGGAGTAAGCATAGCAGAAGGCAGGAATGAGAAGAGGGAGAGTTGAGCTGTGTGGAAGGTTAGGCACCGGCCCTGCCCCACACATCAGCATGGCTCCAGGATAGGAGGGTGCCAGGGCCTTTACACTTGGGCATTGATAAGTGGCTATAGGTCCCCTGGGAAGGGGCATGATCTCTCTGCCTTGAGGCTTCCCCAAGGGGTTGAACAGCTGGGCAACGAGTCCTTTACTGGCGATGGGGACAGGGAGAGGAAAGGCTTCTGGGCATCTGTCACAAAGAAAGCCTGAGCAACGCTTTCTTTTTAGGAGAAGAACTGGGATTTGGAGCCCATTTAAAAGCCTAAATCAGATCCTCTAAGCCCTCTTATAATCCCCTAGGGTTGCAGAGTGCCTGAAGATTGCAGCAGGACTCCACTCACTCACCATGCCCACTCCTGAGGATTTTCTGTTCCTTCCTCCAATTCAAATTCAAAATTCAAATTCAAACGGAATTTGAGGAAGGAACAGACAAAATGAAAATGAGGTGGATCCTACCTCTGGGATCCAACAGCATCCTGTATTTCCCTCTTGCAATCGCCTGTTTGTTTGCTTGCATCTCCTTCTAGGCTCTGAACTGAGAGAACAGTGGCCCCGTGGCTCACCATGGCATCTCCAGCACCTGACACCATGCAGGATGGAGCGTTTAATAATCTTCAGTGAATGAATAAATAATGAATAAAAAATTGAACTAACTACTGTGAAAGAAGTAGTGAATCATAAATTATTAATCATGAACCTCCTGATAAAGTTTACTTTTTTTGCTCATTACTGTAAATGAAGGTACTCTTGTGGCTAAACACCTGTGCAGTTAGCAACTGTCTGGTACAGAGCATTTTGACAAAACAGTGAGTCAGGAATGATATTTCTGGAATTTTTCAATGTACAGAGCCAGGCATTTTGAGTATCTTCCACACCTTTGGCAACTCCTAGGCTGTTGAAAGCCAATTTTGGACATGTTTACATATTTCAAGTTTCTTTTCACTGAAGGGAAAATAAGAAGTGTTGTGGATGCATACATGCCTGCCACACTGAAACAATAAGAGGGCAGGACATATTGAAGGGCGGGAGTCTTTTCATTCCTTCTTTTTATGACTTGTATTGCTTAACCAGGTGCTTGTTATCAGTAGGCACTCAATAAATATTTCAGGAACTGAAACACAAATTCAAGTTTCAGAAACAAGATTTAGTCCATTTAAATAAGAAAACACAGCATAATAAGAAAAACATCAAGTTTTATATTTGGATGGATTTGGGTTCAAATCTGACTACATTATTTACTAGCTAAAGGTGTCGGCAACTTATTTTATCTCCACAAGCTTCGTTTCATATTCTACAAAATGGAAAAGACAGAGCCAACTTTGTAGGGTCATTGTAAAAATAATTGGCAAAGCACGTGGACAGTAATAGGCAATACATAGAGTGTAATTATCATTTCTAATCTTGATAACTGGATCATTAAGAGATTATGACTGAGAAGAAGATGCTGCTTTTTCACCTCCTTGGAAGTGGGGGGATTTGGAAGCATAATTCTGGTATTTCCTGGGAGAATCCAAGATGGAATGTGGGAAAAGGTGGAACACTGGTCAATCCTGTTAAACGCAGGCAACAATGATATGCTGCAAACTTTCTACATGAGCCTCCAATTCTTGAGAAGCAAGGACAAAATGGCAGCTTTTCTGGCCAGCTCAATTTGCTGTACATTCTGGATATGGCTATGAGGCTTCACTCCTCTTTTTGTAGGCTGTATAGGATTAATGGAGTTGTGGCTCTTTGTCTACTGGTTTAAACACGGACTTCTCAACTCATCTATAATTTTCCTAGGCAATGGGTATGTGTGCACTGTGCCTGCTCCAAGGGCCAATTTCAAGTTGCCTGAAGCACCTTTTGCTCGAGAAACTTCTGAGAACTGAAGACACCAATCCTATGAGATTTTTTTTTAATGAAGATGAATATACAAACAGGAAACTGAAAGCAATACTCTTGGCCAATTTCATCATTAAATGCAGCAGCTGACAGCAAAATTTATCCTCGTGAGTAATTTTCTGTTTTCTTTTTTGGCAGTGATCTCATTGTACAGAATTTCCATAGCATGGTACAGGAGACAAAGGCAATTGTTTTTCTCCAAGCGCCTCTGAAAACAAAGCACTAGATTTAATATGGGGAAATAAAGTCAGGAAAAAATTTCCATATGCACATCTTGTCAGAGGATTCACTTTTTGCTTGATTTAAACAAACAACCAGAAAACATTTATCAGGAATTAATCCAAAAAGCTATAGTTGACTTAATTGAGTCAATAAAAATATGCCAAAATGCATAATTCCTCTATAAATGAAAATATGAATCATGTTCAGCAATAATCATTCAATTTTACTGTATTTTGTACTTTTAGAATACTAGGGTATGATGTGGAGCTTCATTTTATGCTTACTATGTAACAGTTTTGCTGATATAATGAAATTTTTAACCATACGATTTTATATTTTATACTTCCTATTTCTTGTTATCCAAAATTATAATTTGCTGCTGGTTTTAGTATACAGGCTACTGTATGTATAAGACCAATATCACTTCTTTTTACTCAAACATGAAGCTTTATTACATGCCCACATTGCAAAACTGAGCTTCTTGTAATATTAAAATTAAAAATCTGTAAGTTCGTACAATCCTTTTAAGTCTGCATGATGTTTAATAAATATATTTTCTGTATTAGAATAGTCAAGTTATAATTTCTCAAATCATTTTAAGTAATGTGTAGTGCACTGCTTTGGGGGCTGCAAATAAATTCGTATGAAAATATTAACTCCAGAGCACGTGCTGAATCGTAGATTTCTATCTTTAATAACAAATTGTACAGGAGGCTTCCTGTGATCTCTCAAACCCACGGTATGCGTGACACATCTATTCTCACAGCCTTGAGAGACAAACTCCAAATTCCATGTTTCATCACGAGGTTACGGTGGGAGTGCCCATGCTTACTAAATGAGACCCCACCCCACCTGGCCACATTGATTGGACCGGGCGGGAGCACCTGACCCAAGCTGGACCAATGAGTCTCCTCCATTTGAATGAGGTCTTGCTCTGCGGCTGGGTTGCGTCACCCAGGCAGAAGATGCCAGTGTTTGTCCCACTGCAACGTGAGAAATCAGATGCTTATTTGCAGTATTGAGAAGAATGCAGCAGTCCCACGGAGGGAAGCTGGCTGAGACACACAGAGGGCGAGTGCCCTGGGCTCGCATCAAAGCCTCGGACCGCAGTTTATTACAGCTCTAAAACTTAAGACAGAAGCCTTGTCCACGGGTTCCAGGAGACCCCCCATGTCCTGATCTCTTCCCTTCCGTTCCCCAAAACTCATCCCTGCCCCCAGGGGTTTTTGTTATTTATGATGGAGAGTCCTGATTGTAAATCCCAATTCTAACTTTCTTTTTTTGAAATCCAGAAAGAAATAAGGAGGGTGTAAAGTTTAATAATTATTGACATCTAACGTAGGATTTGAAAGGTAGCGATCGTGAGAGAAAGTAATGAATTTTTTTTCTACAAGGATTTCTCTGCTCCTCCGTGGACGGCATCATCCCTGCTCTACATTGTTCAAAAACATTTTTGGAGTAAACCATTTGTAATCGCCTTCAATTTCGACAATTCTTTTTCTCCCATATTCTGGGAAAGGTAGCTGTGCAGCTCTGATCTCGCTGTCCTGGCAATCTCCTGAGCAGATTTTCTCTTATTTAGAAGTTAGTTTGCCTCAAATCGCGCAACTAATCAGTGTCCTTAAAAAGATTTGTGCTGTTGTTATTTCTGGCCGGGCATTTTCCTCTATGCTTTTGGTCTGTCTGCTACAATTTCAGTCTCATTCCACTCAAAGATTATCAATGATTAATGAGTAACTACCATTTTAGATAGAATTTATTTTGAGATGTCTTATTGAACTGACTTTTTACTCCTATATTTTTACATTGCATTAAAATTACCATAAGACATAGAATCGAAATATGTTGCTTTAATATTATCTCACTCGTCCCTATGTGGCAGCCTCAAAAAGAAAAACATATTGAGATACGGTTTTTCTGAATATTTGGAAATATGCTTCTCTAAATACAACAATGAGAACTTTGCAACTTGGATTACACAATTAAAAACCAAAGACCTGACACTGTTAAGTGACTGAAACTGAAGCTTGGGCTTCTTCCAATATCAAGTGAATATACTATTATTGACCCAATGTTGCAAGAAAAAAAGGATTGCTTTGATAGTGAAGCAATGCCAAATGTTAGAAAAATAGAATACTTGTCATGGTTGATGTCTGACGTGGACCCAACAGCTGTGATGAGATGCTAACAGTAACACTTTTTGATGTGTGGGGTGTTTTCCTTTCAAAATGTGTAGCACCCAAAACAACAGAATGGATTTTAAAAGGCTATAAATTTCCAGAACATACACCTATGCAAAACACGTGACAACTGGTAGTATTTTGAACAAACCCAGTGAAGCTATCAATATAGTGCCATGAAGACTACCTAAAGCTCTTTATGGTCACTCACTTTTCAAGTTTCAACATTGTGATTTTGCAGACAGAGGACAAGGTGAGAAGAAACTTCTAGGAATCTATTCTGTATCCTGACCAGGACCTCAAGAGCAGAAGTCTTATAAAGAGAGGGCGAGAAGAAGATTGCTTGTCATGGTCAGGTTCAAGTGTCAACTTGGCCAGGTGGTGGTGCCTGTTTGTCTGGTTGGGCAAGTCTGGCCTGTCTGTTGCTATGAGGGCATTTCATAGAATTAAATCATGGGCATGTCGGCTGCAGCCACAGCTGATTCCATTTATAATCAGCCAAGTGGAGTGTCTTCTGTAATGGGTGATGCTTAATCTAATCACTGCAAGTCTTTTAAGGAGGATTCAGAAGAGACAGGCTCTCTTCCTGCTTGGACCCACGAGCCTCTCCTGTGGAGTTCGTCCCGACCCTCCATCGGAATCGTCAGCTTCACAGCCTGCCCTACAGATTTTGGACTCTACATTCCCACAATTATGTGAGACACTTTCATCAGATTTATATTTACGAATATTTTGCTATTGATTCTGTTTCTCTAGAGAACCCTAACTAATACACTGCTCTTGATCGTGATGATAAGTATTAGACCCGTTGCCTTGTAAATAAGAATCAGGACACTGTGCTGCTTCCTTCTCAGCAAACAAAGCACAGTGAGAAGACCTGGACAGATTCATAGAATCCCAGATTCCAAAACTCTTGGGGCAGTAGGGAGGTTCACAAAAAAACTGCCTTTGAATCAGCCCTAGGAAAAACAATTCTTTTTTAGTTCAAAACATAAATCTTTACTTGAGAGATGTGAAGAATTAAAGCCTTCAACCTCTATTTCTGACAGCTTCACTCTAATGCAGGGTGAAATTCTCCCTGAAATAAGTCTGCCCGAATGTCCCACTTGTGAGCAGGTCAGAAATCTGGGGTCACACAAGTGCTGCCGTGCCTTGCATGGGCCATTGAGCCCTCCCAGAGATGCAAACGCCTGCGTTTATTTTTTAATAAATGTGCATCTCACACGTAAAATAACTTACCAATCACATACAGAGGAAAATGTTGTTTGAAGCACTATAATTTTTTAAAAACCTAATTATATCCAGTAACCCAAGCTATCATTATAGTTGATTTAATAGAGAAATCTCCTATCCAAAGAATGTACTTTCTCCTCATAAAATTCTGAAATTGGTGGTATATGTGAATGTATCTGAAAGGTTTTAAGGTTAGGTGTTTTGACTGTTGAGTTGATTGACATTTGTGCTGCTTACTGGGTTGTCTTTGTCTCCTTGATTATGCATAACCAGGCTAATGGTAAAATTGATCCAGTAATGGACAGGAGTCTTAGCCCAAGTGTTATGAGGTCCATCTGACCACGATTTTTTAGAGGCATAATATACAATGCATGTGACAGTTTTATGCTTGAAGCCAGGAAGCATGCTGTACACTAGCCCATTCAAACCTGCATGGATGACAAAGTGTGTCATCTGTATTTTATGTGGTTTACATGAAATGCTTCCTCATTGTACCACCTTGATTTGCACTTTCAGCAGGATGGTGACAGTTCTGCTGCTTTAGCTGTGTAAGAAAACAGATACCTAGACCATCATGTAAAAGCATTTGTATGAAGATTCTCCCTTCCTCTCTTCTCTTTCCTCTTGCTCGCCCCCATGCCCTCTTTTATTGTTGATGGCCACCATGCTTGAGCAATGATGAGTTTTCCAAACTCTGCTGGTAGCTGGCTGCTAAGTGTTTGGCTGCCGGCTTAGAGAAAATTCAAGTTTGACTGTCTTCCCGCCCCACCAAACCTTCATGTTTACCCTTCTTCACCTTGATTCCTGTGGAGTCAAACATCTGATACTCAGGTCAAGCCTGAAGGAAATGGTTGTCTCAGCTGAGATCCCAATTTTCTTTTTAATGATCTTGCTCAAGATCAGTGCCTACAATTTTGTGTTCTGCAGTGCCTCTTAATAAAACCAAGAAGGGGGATGTTTGACTTGAACTTTAAAAGGATTAGGAAGCAGTACTGTTCAATGGAAAGATATTATGCCATTTGCAATGGGATGAGGAAAGGAACAATTCTGACATTGATAATCCAACATGATTGAGAAGGAAGAGAAAGGAGAGAAACAAGAGATAGCTATGAATTACCACAGAAAACAACCCATCACAAGGCATTTAATTTCAGATTATGTCTTACTTTATTCTCTTCTATCAAGAAACATGCTTTAAATCATTTAATGGAAAAAGGTAGTACTTTGAACTCCAGGAAAATCAAAATGTTACAGTTTTTTTCTTTTTTTGATCTCACAGTATCTCATGAGTAGAACCAGCTTTTAAAGAAATTAAACCCCAAAGTTTTCTCATCTTTTAAGAAAGCAAGTTGGAACATTTGGTACAGATGAAGGCTGGTCAAGCATTTAAGCAAATAATTTCAGTGCATGATGGTTAAATAATAAAAGGCATTTGATTCGAAACAGTACGTTATGTTGGTCAGCAAGATATGCTTCCACTAAATAACCAAAATACACAAATTGAAATAAAGTGAAACTCTTTTTCCAGAGTTAATGAAAGGTTCCTGTTTGTGAATTTTGGGCTTTGAAGTCCAAACCTTCCAAACAGCACCAGGAATGTACTGGTGATTTATTACTATTTAGACAAGTGGTGAACAGAGTGTTACTCTATGGAAAGTTGACATCCCCTACCTGTCAAAGCAGCTTTCCAGAAGCCCAAGATACACTCTGGCCTTGCTGCACCTCTTCCTCAGGCTGAGCCCCAGATGGGGTCAGCATAGGCAAAGTTAGGTTTGCCAAGATGCTGGTCATGTCTCCTCCAGTGCCCTTCCCTCTTGGAGGTGCCCTTCCCCAGGTCTCTGGGCCTTTCGTTTCTTCATTAAAAAGAAAATTGGGATCTCATTAATGTCTCCATCCTATAGGGTCACTTTCTGTCGCTCTCCCCACTCACCCCAGGCCAAGACGAAACTCGCTTCTTTCTACCCATCTACTCTAGTTCTTTCTTATTGACATTAGGTTGATACAGTAAACTAATTCTGAGGCCAGTCTTACTTGTGTTACTAGCGGCTAATGATTAGATCCAAAGAGGCTTTCTCAGACCCTTCTCAGATTTTCCCAGATGGACAGTGGCATGTTCCATGAGTGGCTACAGTTCTTTCTTCAGCTTTACACCCACAATGCCCCTTCCTGAGAGAGGACCACAGCTTGGGATTGTCCAGACTGAAAGAACTTTGGGGAACACTGAGGGGCTTCACTGAGACAGGCGATTCTTAAAAAAAAAAAATAGTATTCTGTGCTCTCCGTTGTTGGTGTATTCACAGCCATTGCTGGGTGGGATCCAAGACAAGAGACTCAGGGTGAAAATGAGGCTGGGCTTTGTCACTGCTTGCACTAAAGCAGTGGTCATGGCCCCTCCTATATATCTGACCATAGCGCGGTGATAAATAAAACCAGTGTTGACACATTCATCAAAGCTAATGTGTGTTGCTGGTTGTTTTCTTATTTTGATATTTGCTAGGAAGCAACATGATTCTAACAACCATTAATATAACTAGAACTAACAAGACCTAGAAAGTTTGTCTTAAAGTTTCCTTTCCTATTTGTTAAGTATCTGGTTTTACTTATCCTTAGGTGACCTTTAATCACAATCCTACACTCTAGCATATATTCTTTTGTGAGGTGGCATCCAGGATGCAAAGAAAGTCCGAGACATGAGTGGTCATCACGGGCTTCACAGTCTAGTTGGCGATAAAAGAATAAATCTTCAAAAATCAAGGCGGTAGGTTACCTTGCTGGAAGATGCATGAGTTTAAGTTAAGGGTTAGAGCTGGCCCTGCCCAATAGGACTGCTAGATTTCAGACTCTGGCTTTGTCACGAACTGTATGTGTTTGATACATGAGCATATTTTGGAAACCTCTGAAAAATTACACATCTGAAAAATTAAGACAATAGTGGTAGCTGCCTCATAGATTAACATTAAATGAATAGTAAATGCAGTGAACATGCCATTCTCGGCACTTTCTAAAACACAATTATGGATGTTAGAGTGTAGCCATGAAGAGAAAGGGCCTGGAAAAGGTGGATTTTAGTTAGGTATTAAGCAATAGGTAAGATTTGTATCAGCAGTGAAGGATTTTTTTGTCCATTTCAGTAACGTGGAAAAGAAGAAGGATGAATAACATGTTTCCATCTGCTTCTATACCTTGAAATTATGTGTTGTTCTTTAGGTACATAGAAACATCTCATTCATTTAAAAGAACACAAAGCCCATGAACATATTCATATCACATTTTTAGTGAAATACTTAAATCAGAGCCACTGTGCACAGGTTTGATGCATGAAAAAAGTTTAAAGGAAGAAAGTGAGATGGAAAACATCATTTACTTAATTCGGATGTAGGAAAGCATGATCTTCAAATATTTGAGTGTCTTGTCATCTCACTGAAATTCATTTCTAAATAAGCCTCTTCCTCTGCCCCTCCCTTCCTGCCCTAATTCATTCTTCCTCAGCATAGCCATCCCCTTTCCCAAGGTATTAGGAAGCTCAATGTGGTGCTAAAAGAAAAATAGCATTTTTGTATTTCTAGATGAGTTCTTTACTGGAAATATCTGACCCCTTAAAACTGAAAATTTGGTAAGGATTCCAAGCCCTAAAATACATTCTGGTGAAATTAAAATCATCAATGGTTTATAAATGTGTTTATTATTGCTCTCTCCATAGAATGACATCAGGGTGTTTAAACAGGAAATTGAAGACTTTACCCACTCATCCTTATGTCTTCTGTGAGGCCAAACATCTGCAAAGACATGGGATTTCCTTTTTTCCTAAACAAAAAGGATATTTTCTTTCATTCACATAGACCAGTTGTGAACTTGTTGAAGATTCCTTGAGATGTTGGTTAAGAAACAGTAGAGCAGACATTTGATCTTATGTAGAAATTCGGGAGAGGCGTGCTATACTAGTCTCCTGTTCTTTACCAAATGTTATATCTGGCTTCAATTTGAGTGCAAAAGATGATGCTTCATGAAACTCTCACTGCTGTCCAAATTAGATGTGCTAATGCCTCAAAATCACTGCTTACCCAGCTGTTTCCACACAAGGTACCAGGAACACTGGCCAGATTTTTCTTCTCTTTATGCGTCTACAGTCTTACTTTCATTTCTGTTTCTGTAGATTTGTTAAGAAACAAAGGAAGTGTCAATATTTTGATCAGGACAGAAGATATGCTACCATTTCCACAGGCACCCAAACCCAGCTTGACTGCTGAATTGAAGCTAATTCTAGGACAACATATTCACAAGTGAAGTATCAGTCAGCAATAGCATTCCCAGCCATAATTTTTCTCCCAAGATTCTAGTTATTCTTTGTTAAGACAAAGATCACCCAGAGAATGCCTGTGCAAGGTCTACTCAGGCTACAAACCATGACTTTTCTGTCCAGAAACCTGCCGCCATCCTTGTAAGGAGCCGTGTTAAATGTAAGAAGCCTGGTAGACACCCAAGTGGAAATGTTAGGTTGGCAGTTAAAATAGAATTGAGGAAAGATTAATGTAGCAGGTAATTGAAACCATGCGTCCAGATGAGGTCACTGAAAAAGAGAATGCAAAGAAGGAGAAGAAGGCCTAAGACTGAGTCCCAGGGATCTCCAACATTTCGAGATCAAGAGGTGGTTTACCCAGGAATATAACAATTCAAGAGTATCTAAAATGTCAGCTATTGTACCCTGCATGTAATGGATCTTCAGAAAAACTTCACAGAGTCCTGCATCAGCTACTGAATATGTGGATGAAGAGTGGGGGCACAGCGGGAAGAAAATGTAAAGAGTACTGAAGTTGGTTATTTTATGTTACCCGAGGTAAAGGATTGCAATGCATGCTTGGTCACCTACAAAAAGGCAAACTAAGCTTCAAACCATGTCTATCCCCAGAGAAGCAAATACTTCTAGTTATCTTTTCAGCTTCCCAGGGAAATGTGTTTGGAAGATTTCAAGGTTGACAATGAGAGGTTTGTATTCTAGAAATTCAAGAAGGTAGCTTTCTCAGTCTATGCCAGCATGAGTTAAAGAGCATAAACTAAAGTTCCTTGAATATGGCTATTTCCCATTCTGGAACTCTACTTGCCTATTAAATGCCAGCTGCCTATGAATCACCATGTCAAAAAGAGTTTGTACAGATTGACCAAGAAACTACTGTTATCTTGCACATTTCAGGATGTTCCAAAAATAGTTCTGCCTCCATTTATTCAAAATATGGCTCTGGAGGTACTGTATCATGCTCTCCTACCACCACTGGATACTCCCATATTTGGCAAAAATCCTCCATCTACCTTTTTATGATGATGAAATTGAAAAAATGAGCTGTGCATCATTCCATGTGCCCTCTGTCTTAAATTGATAAGGAAGGGGTAACCATGGAGGAATTGCTAGATGATCTCTCAACATGAATCACCTGCTTGTAAAAGATGAAGACACATGGCCTAGAGCTCAGGAATTTGTATTTTTAACCAATGTGGCCTGTGCATTGCTCTGGAATCCAAACTGAATATGCAGGCTATTAAGTAGTGTATAGGATTAGGCCAGAGGACAAGTGTTTGCAATATGAGACTTCTTTAAATGATGCAAAAGTTAGAGCTCAAGCTGCTGTTGCAGTTTTGACTTCCCTGGGCAAAGTCACTGGGCACACACAATTTACTGGATTTGATCATTTCTGCAGCCATCTGAGTTGATGCAAGCTGTATTAGTTAGATTCAGTTGTCAACTTGGCCAGGTGAGCATACCTAGTCTTGTTGCTGCGGCCATAAGCCAGCGGTACGTGAACCTCATCTGTTGCCAATTACATCTACAGTCAGCTAGGAGGCGTGTCTGCTGCAATGAGTGACATTGGACTTAATTGGCTGGTGCTTAAATGGGAGATTGCAACATAGCACAGCTAAGCAGCTCGGCATTCCTCATCTCAGCACTAGCAGCTCAGGCCAGGCCTTTGGAGATGCAGAAAGAAGTCACCCCGGGGAAAGTTGTTGGAACCCAGGGGCCTGGAGAGAAGATCAGCAGAGACCATCCTGTGCCTTCCACGTAAGAAAGAACCTCAGTGGAAAGTTAGCTGCCTTTCCTCTGAAGAACCAACAAAATAAATCCTCTTTTATTAAAAGCCAATCCATCTCTGGTGTGTTGCATTCCGGCAGCTAGCAAACTAGAACACAAGCATTGATTTAAAAACAAAAAAAAACAGACATATGCTTTATTTTAGCTCTTTTTATTATGCTCCACAATCGTCAACTAAAAGATGACCACAAAAATTAGAACACATGACCAAAGCAACCCTGAAGTAGATCTTCAGTGTATATTTTCCTCAAGACCTGTAAGGTTGCTTGTTTCTCAACATGTCACTTTGTATTTAATAACAGGAATCTATCCCCTGGACAGTTGATAATGGGCAGTGCCTCAAGATTTGCTTCAATCCCCTCTTCATATGTAAATGAACATGGAAAAGTGTATTCCAAATGTTTCCCTCACTTGCATATACTCCTCATTCTTTCTTACATGGGATCTCATTGCCTTTGCTGGTGGGTACTAAGTCATCTGTGCTGAGGACATGGGTTCTTTGGCATAGGTGATCCTGGGGAGATGGACTCACCTGATGTCATTACACCAAACCATGGAAAATGTTTTCTTCCTAGATTGTTTGGACAACTGGAAAACCATCCACTGCATGCTCTTGAAGTGTGGTCCCATGGACTCTCTGCATCAACATTCTCTGAGGAGGTTACTACAAAATACTAAATTTTTGGAACCCACCCCAGGCCCACTGAATCAGAATTTCTTCTGGTGTCTGGAATCCATGTTTTGACAGTTTTTCCAGATGAGTCAAATAAACAATGTTTTGGAACTAGGGATCTAATTACAGAGTAATAAAGTAAAGGAAACAGTGACCTGCTACCATTCACCATGTCCAGCTCTAGGAAAATACACAGAGAACCTTGGAGGGAAGTATTCCACTCAAGTGTGTAACTGTTAGCTTAAGGGTATTATTGCCAAATCCTAAACCCACCACACCCTCAGGCTTACACATCTCAAAAGATGATGACTCTATCCCTTACAGCAGTCCTTAACTTGTTCACTCACAGTCTACACCCAAAATTCAGAGAAAATACTGCCAGTTTTACCTCAACCCAATTGCTTTGTGTGACCTCTGGGCCACTGCTGGACTCCTGCCTGGACCGTTACAAGCACCTTCTTCTATTTATTATCCTGCCTTGATCGCCCCCTACTGTTTTCCATGTAGCTCCTTTGAAAACTCAAGTCAAGATACGTGATTCGGTTGCCCCAAATTTTCAATGGCTTCCAATCTCACTAAAGAATAAAATTCAATGAGCTTACTGCAGCCTCCAAATTCCTACCTATTTTGGGTCACATTGACTTCTCAGACATCATCTTCCCCCATTCACCCTAGCACCATGCCTTCCTGCTACCCTTCCAATACACCGAGCACACTCCCGCTTCAGGGTTTTGCACTTGCTATTTGCTTTGGTTTGCCCGGGCTGCTATGACAAATACCATAAACCGCTGGGCTTAAAAACAGGACTTTATTGATTCATGGTTTTGAAGGCTGGAAATCAAACATCAAGGTATTACCAGGCCATGGCCTTACCTAGTCTGACGTATTCTGCTGCTGGCAATCCTTGAGATTCCTTGGCTTGTAGATGCATCTCTGCTTCCATTGCATGGTCCCTCTGCCCTTCTCTGGCTCTGCCATCCATGGTCGGTTTCCTTTGCTTATAAGGACTTCAGCCATATGGGATTAAGACCTCATTCGATATGGCATCACCTTCACTGATAATGTCTTCAAAGTTCCTAATGGATTCAAATCCACAGGGCCAGGGCTTAGGATATGGACATGTCTTTTTGAGGGACAGGAATTTCTTCTGTCTGGAAATCCCTCATGTCACTGAGGTCTCTGCCCAAATGGTCCTGCATAGCTTGGCCTCTTACCTTTGACTAGTGTTGAATGAAGAAATGAATGACTAAGTACTTGGATGTTATGCTTCAAAATTGTTGGAGAACTTCATGAGTTAGGCACCAAGTTTGGTGTTTTGCCTTCATTTTCTCACGTAGTTCTCAAGCCAGGCATGTAGTTCTTATTATTGTCTCAATGGAGTCAAGTAATTGTGAATGAAACCCTGCCCTTGATGCTTTCCCTTTTCCTTTTCATTTCTTTGAAACTTCTGGAGTTGCATGTAACCTTGAATGGAGCTAAATTAGTGCAGAATTCATTATGCAACTCCAGCAGGGGCCACCTCTGGTTGGAAAGCCTGTCACCCTTTGCTAGCCTTATTTCCACCAACACCACAGATGGCGTTTTTCAGAGGCTTGTTCAGCAACTAAACTGCAAGCTTATTTTCAAGACTCAACTCCTCCTGCATCTCCAACTTCTCTCTCTGCATCCCTCGCAGTCTGAACACTTACATTGATTGCCATAGTCATAGGCATCTCTTCCATTTTACTGTCCTCTCCATTACCATTGCTACATCTCCACCTTTAGAACCTTTCACTGGAGTGATTTCCCCAGGAATATTCTAGGATCTCTTCTTAGAATCCTAGAATAGGATTGGGGAAGATCAGCATCACCCTTCAAAGCCACCAGTCATGAACACTCTCAGAAGCACCATTTGTGGAGCAAGGAGTTTTCCCAAAAGTTTGCTGCTATTAATGCATTAAATCCATTAATTTCAGGTGTTTTGGGGCTGGCCTGGGATACATTTTCCCATTTCTAACTCAGCTCCAGAGTCTTACCAGCACAGATTTCTCTGCAGCGTTCCCAACATGCTTTAAGATGTTTAAATTGAATGCTTTATTTGGTTATGTACTTTGAACAAAAAAATAAGCAGGGGTGTGAAATGACTGCCTAAAGTTCCATCTGCTCTGATTTGACTGGGAGAAGATAAGATCTGTTCCTTTTTTCCCTGCCATTCTGAGTGTTCAGCCACGTTTACCGTCCCACACATAACATGTGCTCCGTTCTGCCTGTAGGAGCCCAGGACCGTGCCAAATGAGAAACACAAACATGGCCGCAGGTGCCTAGCCTGTGATCTTTCTCCAGCATCAACATGGTCCTTCTGCCACTCTGAGGACACAGACGCCCCCATCAGCTCAGCAGTGAGAGATCGAAAGGCCTAAAGAGGAAGATAAAAGGCCCTTGTTCTTAACATCAATTGCTCAAAAAATAGCCATTGCAGAGAGTCATTCCAAAGTCACCATCAGGAGCTGTGTCTGCTGGGGTCATGTGGCCCACCCTAGGCATCCTCTCAGCCTCCTGAGCAGAAACAGCATCAGGCTGGGACTGCACTGGACCCAGATGCACATAAAAGCAGATGGGTTCTTGTGGGCTGGTGGTCATGCCAGTCACCCTCCAACATACCCACTGTCCTGGGGGATGAATGCGTGAGTCTGCAGTAGTGTGGTCATGGGCATTTCTGTTGATTGCTAGCGGTGGTGGTAGTACCATAATTGCACTCTTTGTCTTCTGGCTCAGTCTGGCAAGACATTCTCTGAGATCTGTGAAGGCAGTGAATCTCAGAACTATTTGCTCTTTGAGAGTAAGGACTAACATCCATTCTCCTCATCCCATGTAGTCATTCATCAAGTATTGTGCATGTTTGCAAGTGTGTGTGCATGTGAGCATGTGTGTGTACATATTTCTGTAATTGTGTTCATGTGCACACATGTGAGTTCACATTGTGTGTGCACATACACACATATGTATGTGCACTATCCATTCTGTACCAGGCCATGCTGCTGGAATCCATTTCAGTTTCTTTTCATCAACACACAGATTTCTCCTGTTTATAAATTCCCATTACAGAGGTTGAAACATTGTGCTAAGCTCTGGAAATTCAGCAAGGAACAAATATGAGAAAATCTTGCTTTCATGGTGTCTACATATTCCTGCCTTCAGAACACTAATAAAACCACTGTATGATAATGTGTTCATAGTTTTAACAGCCAAAGAAAATGGGAAAAGCAATATAAGAATATGGATTTCATATTATCAAATATTAAAGTGTTTGGAAACATTTTGGCTGCCTTTTTAAAAAATCTTATATTGACTATTGATTCCTGTGTTGGTTTGAAAGGATATGGACCCTAGAAAAGCCATGTTTTAATCAAATCCCATTTCATAAAGGCAGAATAATCCCTACTCCATACTGTATGTTTGAAACTGTAATCAGATCATCTCTCTGGAGATGTGATTTAATCAAGAGTGGTTGTTAAACTGGATTAGGTGATGACATGTCTCCACCCATTTGGGTGGGTCTTGTTAAGTTTCTCGGTCCTATAAAAGAGGAAACATTTTGGAGAATGAAAGAGATTTGGAGAGAGAAGAGAATGTTGCAGCACCATGAAGCAGAGAATCCACGAGCCAGCGACCTTTGGAGATGAAGAAGGAAAATGCTTCCTGGGGAGCTTAATGAAACCAGAAGCCAGGAGAGAAAGCTAGCAGATGACGCCGTGTTCTCCAAGTGCCCTTCCAGCTGAGAGAGAAGCCGTAACTGTGTTCACCTTGTGACTTCTCACTTGAGAGAGAAACCCTGAACTTCATTGACCTTCTTAAACCAAGGTATCTTTCCCTGGATGGATGCCTTTGATTGGACATTTCTATAGACTTGCTTTAACTGGGACACTTTCTTGGCCTTAGAACTGTAAAGTAGCAACTTATTAAATTGCCCCTTTTAAAGGCCATTTTGTTCCTGGTATATTGCATTCTGGCAGCTAGCAAACTAGAACAATTACCCTTTTCATTTGTTATCTAGTAATTCATTC
The DNA here is from genome assembly GCF_023851605.1 of Tamandua tetradactyla. NCBI lineage: Eukaryota > Metazoa > Chordata > Mammalia > Pilosa > Myrmecophagidae > Tamandua > Tamandua tetradactyla. Next base: position 37,830,102 of record NC_135327.1, on the reverse strand, counting down.
AATTCACGTTTATTGCAGATTTACTATATGCTGAATATACAGCAGCGAACAAGTCGTACATATTCACTAATCTTTGGAGCTGCCTGATGCTGTCCAAACAAATTTTAAAATGCTTGTACACCACAAGGCAAAATCCAGTCAAGCATAAAAGCAAAAGTTGCCTCTCCACTGTTTTAGGTCTCTAAGAGGGGATGGGGAGGGTTGGAAGTTACACAAATGAGTAAGACATGTTATCAATTTCAGAAAGGCTGACTCTGAAAACTTGTAGAAAGATAATAATTAGGGAAGAGTAAAGCAGGGAAGAAGATGCCATAGGATAAGAGGAATCTTGTTTTATGTCAGAGGAAGATAAATCCTTTGTTGGTCAAGAAGAATTCAAGAGAAAGGTAGATATTGAGGAGTGAATGCCAATAAAGAATGGATCGTGATCTTAGAAGAGGAAAGGAAGTGAAGGGTTGACTTTGAATCGTGAAGGGTTGACTTTGACAAACAAAGGGATAACCATTGCTGAATATGATAGAGAAGTAAGAGATCAACAATGATAGAAAGAATTGAAATGGAAACAAGGGAAGTTAAGAAAGTTCACAATAAAAAAAGAACAACCCTCCAAGCTTCCCAGAAATAATGAGCTCATTTGTTGTCAGAAAGGGTTTAAAATGAGAACCTGAGACTAGACAATATGATCATGGAGATGGAGAACTTGTTGCTTAAACAATCACTTATGAAATAGTGGGCATTTCCAAATTTCCTAAATTAAAATGTCTATACCTCTGAGAGGGTTTGCAGTTGGACTAGGCTTGGAAACAGCTAATACTATAAAGGGACTTATAAACACACCTAGAGCAAGCTAAGGGAACGAATGACCATCTTAGAAACATGGCATCATGGTCAGGCATCCAAACGTGAATTCAGAGAAGCTGGGAGAAGCCCTCTCACTTGCAAGGAAGCAGAAGCTCAATGCAGTACAGTCCACAACCATGGTCTTGGGGTCATCCAGACTGGGTGAAATCCATCTTGGCCCCTTACCAACTGGATGACCTTGGGAAAAATACTTAGCTTCTCGGAGTCCCACCTGCACCTCTTAAATGATGTCACAGTTCCTATCATCTGGAATGGTTGAAAGGACTAATGTGGTGGAAGCCTTTAGCAAACCATAAGCACTCACTGCATTGCTACCTTATGTATTTATGCTTTCTCAGATTAAAAAATTTATATGTGTGTCAGAATTTTAATTGAGACAGACTTTCCTTACTGCCTTGTAGCCAGTTGGTGGGGGGAAGTAAACTCTGCTGTAACTCCTTTGTAGGCTACTATTCTCAACCAAAAAATCCTGAGTTTTGCATGACCAGATTGTTTTATGTCAGCTAGCAATATGAATTAAGTTAAATAATAATCACAAAAGTATTACTAATAACATTCAGGTAAAAGTCCCCCTGAATTCTAGCTAGAAGGAGCTTCTCCAGTAGGATTAATTTTTGCCAATATGCTTGTACCTTTCACATTCTGATGTTTCTGTTCATCAGAGATTTTAAAGGGTCACATTCTGAATTACGTATATGCTAATTGAGTTGTGCTCATACCTTTCTTTCCCGTTCAATGTTAAATCTAGGTGAAGACTGTGAGCTACACAAGCTCCTGGTTGGTTTTGATTTTGACGCTCTCCAACCAATCTCCAGGACAGAGATGTTGATTTGAGTCCTATGTGGGAAAATAATGACTGTTTTTTTCACTCCTGTATCCTCAATGCCCAATGGTCTGGTCCATAAGAGGTGTTCAGTAAATTTTGCTTAAATGAGTGAAAGGCACATGAATAAATGAACATCTCTTCCTTTCTTGAAAGCAAAACAAAGGAAATGTGATTTGCTGGCTTCCTGTTCCTATCTGTCTCACATGTGTCTATACTGGTGTGGATTGGCCACTGGCAGAGGTCCAAAATGGATCTGGTCTTGGCTAATTCACTCTCAAATTTGGTCTCCCAAGATTCTGGGACAGAATTTCCCTGTGTATTACCCAACTCACCAAATTCATGGACTGAAAAGAAAGTCTGATGTCTCTCCAATCGTGGTGTTCTTGTCTTAAAGGGGAAAATTGAAAGTATACAGATGAAGAGCTGCTTAAAATAAAACCAAATACAAGAAAATATTTCATTCCACCTGGTTTTGGAATCAAAGCTCTTGTCCATAGAAAGCAAGGAACCAAGACATGATTTATTTGGGGCAATCCTTGAAGAAGGCATTCACTTGAGAACATATTCCAAAATGCTCTTTAGGATGTCCTGTTAAATCCCTCAGGGACTCCTGTGTCCTAAATCAGGGGTTGACAAATTCATGGTCCTTGGCCAAATCCAGCATGTTACCAGATTTTGTAAATAAAGTGTTTTTGAGACATGTTTACATGTTGTCTGTGGCTGCTTTTCTGCTACCACAGCAGCAGCAAATAGTTGTGACTGAGACTTCTCTGTCACAAGTTTAAAATATTTACTCTTTGAATCTTGGGGAAAATAATTTGCTGCCCTCATGCCAAATATCTGGAAGGTCTTATCCATTAGCCAGGATGAGCAAACGACCCCTCTCTATACATAATTAAAGCAACCAAAGTGATGGAAGAAGGTGTATACCATGCTTCAAAAACACCAGGATTAATATTAAATTGGTTGCAATTGGTATTATTAAAAGGGCCTGCATCTTATTCATTTATACCTTGAATGAATGGGTTATTCATTCTACGAAAGACTGACAGTGGTATATAAAAACATGAAATTAAAAATTAAGCTCTTAATAAATTTCCAGCCAGGGAAGTTATAAAGTAAAATAGACGGAAATAAAATAGAATGTTTTCCCCCCTTTTAGGCTTTCACCCCTTAATTCTACACTATTTTATAATAATGCTGTACCCACTATTTTTTTCTATTTGTTGTTATATCAAATCTACTTGGTTCTTTCAAAACTTAAAAAAGATTATCAAATCTTTTGAAGAGTTTGTTGATGGATATTACAAACTTGTACCCACAATCCACTCCACATTTTTCAAGCTAATATATTTTTAAATTATTTGTCTAAGATGTTTTCAAACAAAAGAAATACAATGTGGGCTGATGCAGTTACTTTCCCCAACCCCTTTGCCCTCCTCTCTCATATAATGTAACCTCTCTCCTAGGGCATTCCTCTGGCCCATATCCTAGAATTTGTTATATATATATATATATATATATATATATATATATATATTACAGTATATATATTACATTATATTATTTTAAAATGTATTTTTACATAATATATGGTGGTGTTTGAGTTTTATTTACATGAATGGGTTGTTATTTTGTACATAATGTTTTGAAACTTTGTTTCTCAATATTAGATTTTAGAAATTCCTCTATGCTGAAATGAGTGGGTCTAGTTTATTCATCTTAACAACTGTGTCATGGTTAAATTGCATACCACCCGCCAATTTATTCCACCATCTAACCCCAATGAATGGAAATTTAGACTGTTTAAATTTTAGGGTGTTAAAAAAACAATTCAATAGGCCTCTTTTATCTTTGTCTTTGTGCAGTGTGGGAGTCTATACCTGGAAGAGAAAGAGGCAGGTCTTAGGATATACATATTTTCAGCCTTACTAGGCAGTTCCCAAATTGCCTTCCGAAGTGCTTATACCATTTTACAATTCCACCATTAATAGAGAAATTTCTCATTTTGCTGTATTCTAAAGAGCAAATTCCCAAAAAGAGGCAGAAGATAGACAGTAAATAAACAAACAAAGAATCAAAGGATGAGTCTTTCGTGCAGACTCTGAGGAGTTCTGACTTTACTCTGTAAGCAATGGAAACCCTTCAAAGTCATGAATATATATTCTTGATAACAGATGAATATTCACTTTATTTCCTTCTTGAACCTTAAGCAAACACCCTGAAAACTGACCATAGCATCAAATATGTATTAATTCAGATGCTGGGAATGTGAAGAACCACGTATTTGTGGACCCTCTTATGTCCTTGGTTTTTTGGAGGTAATTTGCTGAATATTCCTCTCCCTCCAACATCTGTCAGTCGAAGACAGCATAAGAAATATTACACGCCCAAGGGCAAGAATGAAAAGGACCATGTTCCACACTCTTCAGACCCAAGGAGAAGCCACCAAAATGGATTAAAATTTTATTTTAAAATGATGAATGATTGTTTCATCACATTCTGATGCTGATGGGTTTTGCTAATTCTGTATGATTCAGAGAATATTTTCTAAGTATCTTTCCTCCTCCTTTTTCCTCCCAAAGCTTCCTCAGTGTTCTGGGCAAGCATAAAGATAACTTTCTTCTGAAGTTGCATCTCCTACCTTATCTTCTGACAGCCACCTAGAAGGATGGCTATTTAATAAATCAGTCACTCCTGGAGGCCTGGATTGTTTCACCTTCCTGGGATACATGTATATTGGAGTGTGCAATGTATGTATCCTAGAGACAGTTCTCTTTCTCTTACAAAGAATGTTCAGGACCCTTTCCTCAATGGGCAAACCCACTTCCCTGTTGCTTCTGGCCTCCCTGAGTCATAGGTACAGGTACTAATAAGGGTCAAACAATCAAGACCCTCAGGATGACAATGAGTGGTAAGACACTGCTCCAATGACGTAGGCTCCTTTCTCTTTGTAGTTCCAGCATGCACTCAGAGCAGTCTGGATTCTTTCATTGCAAAGGAGAGTTAAAAAAGAATCCCAGTTGTCAGAAAACAAGGTGTGGGGGCTCTGCTTGCTTGCCCCTGATCCTTCATGTGCTTGCCTTTGACCCCTGACTAACTGTCAGAGTGAAGCTAGAGCTATGGTGGTGTCCTCTGGAACTGTGCAGCTTGCCTCTTACAGTACTGGAACCAGAGAAGAAATAGGGTCCTTCACGTTGATTCCAGTTAAAATGATCCTTATGGAGAATTCTGATTGATTCAACCTGGGTCAGGTTCCCACCAAAGAACCACGATTGACTATCCTAACCAGAACAAACAGTTAAACTTGAGGAATGTGCTGTCCTGGACAGATAAAATCATAAATGTCCACTTCTTATGATTCTGTGTCTTTCTTCTGCCATGAGGGCCTTATGCCAGAACATGCCAGAACTTCCCAGCGTCAGATGACTTTGCCTTGCCCAATACTGCATAGAAAAGAGTTTCCTTCCACTACAGAAACCTTTTTGGTCTTCCCGTTACAGTGATCACTTTTCTAGTCATTTCCAAAAGTTAAACCATCTGTGGACTTTCTTCTGGTCTAGAAGTCTCCTTAAGACAAACATTTGATCCAAGTGTCACTCAAAGCATTAAAGTCCTGGGACTTTGCTGAAGTCACAGTGCCCTGTCCTTTCATGGTTAATAAAACTCATTTTCCAGTGCCTCCTTGCTTTGTCATAATTTTGGCTACCAGGAACATAGGGGCTGTACTGCATGACTCATCCCAACAGGATAGAGGGAAATGCTAATGAACGCTCCTAAATAGGCCAAGCCAAGAATAGGACAAGCTTTTGTGATGAATCCAATTCTGCAGCCAAACTCAAAACTCCCTTCCAGTCTGCGTTCAGTGGTTACTGCCTACCTAGAACAGATTTGGAGCTTATGTGTCCTTCATAGAATCTTGAGTAGCTTAAGGGAGAAGAGAGATTTCATCTCAGTAAAGTCATTTTAAAGATAGGGAAACCAAGGCCAAGAAATATCATGTGGCATCAACGGAGCCCTGTGGCCACAAACACTGGACCACAGAGCTCCTGAAGAACCTCAGAAGAAACCACATTTTTTGAGCGCCCACCATGTATATTTCCAAGACTGTCACAGGGAATATAAAGGCACTAAAAGTACATCAGTCCCCAGGTTCTGTAAGCTTTCAGCCCAGTCTCCCTACCACACATATGAAAACACTGAAAAGAGGGTCACATTCAGCATTTTTTCTCTATTAGAAGACCTTACAATTGGTTAAATGAATTTCAATGTGATAATATTTTCACCAACCTCTATCCTACTAGGCCCTCTGCATCCACTGAACTGTAGGTTCTTTACAACACAAAGATTCCATGTGCTATTTTTCATATGATGCCTATGGTGCCTCAGGCACCATTCTACATGGAGCAACATTGGATCAATGTTATTGATGGCTCAGCATAGGCCACCAGGGTCTCTTGACTGCCAATGCTCTTGGGGCTGGCTGCCTTGGTCTCTTAAGAGTTAATGGATGAAGGGAGTATGATTCCAGGGCCTGGAGTTGATTTCCAGGAGCCATTTCTTGCAGGGCCAATGCCAGCACAACATCTGGTATGCACCTGAATAAATCCAAGAAGTTTCCTTTTCAATATTGTATAAATTTTGCACCTTGACTCATGGCTATTAAAACCATGGTGGTGAGATCTCCAGTGAGCATGGCATCATTTCCTCCATGAGGAATGGACACTCCAAGAGCAGCAGTTCAAGCCCATCCCTATGCCTTGCACCCTCAAAGCCACTGGAGGAAGCTATTATTTAGGTCCCTTTTGCTAATCATTCCATTTAGCTCCCACTTATTCAAGCCAAACTTTCTCTTTGGGGATAGGCTATGTCTTCCATTGCCTCCAGATCCCTTCTCGCCCTCTTCCAGGCTCAGTTTCCCCCCAAAAGCCCAGTCTTCTCATTCAGTGTGGCTTAAATTAAAAACAGATCCTTGGAGGGGCTGCCACTGCCCGCCTTCCCTCTTTCTCTTTTGTTCCCACCTTGTGATGCTGCACAGACCTCTTTGGAAAGCTCCTGGCAGATTCGATTGTCCACAATCCTGCCTCCAGTTATTCCCCTGAATAAAAGTGATAGATGGAGTTGCAATATATTGGAGGCGAACAGGTTCTAGAAGATTGTTTGGTCCTCTACTGTGCAGATGAGAAAAACGAAGCTCCGAGGAGGTCCTGCTGTTCCCCAGCTCAACCAATTGCTCTCACACCCTTGCAGTTCATGTGCTCTCATTCCTCTCCCCTATGTTCCCCCTCTTATAGTTATAGCCTTTTTGTGAGCTCCCACTCGCTGTTTCACTAACCTGTGTGGGCATCACCTCTCGGAAATTTTCTTTAAGGTTCCCCTATCATCCACCATAGGATTCATTATTTTCTCTTTGGGCTTTCTGTCTTTGAATGGCATTTTCATCGCAGCATCTCAAAAGTACTTGACATGAGAGACAATCCTGAGAAGCACAACTGGGAGTTGAGGAAGTAAGGTTGAAAGGAGCGAAATCAGTAAAAGGCCTGCTGTGCGATGGACAACTGGGGCTCTAACCCAGTGGGAGCCTGTGTGGTAAACGTCTCAGAAAATGGCTTCTAGCAAGCAAAAAGCTGATGTATCTGGTGACCAACCTTGGTGCCTCACTTTTGGGGAGTCGTGACTGGAACATGAGTTCACTGATACAACCAGCCTCCCCTCAACCTCTGGGAAAAGCTCTCCTGTGGCCAGAGAATGCTGTCAGGATCGAGACTCTGGAAATGAGTGGGGACCTCCAGAATAGATGAAATGTCTGATGGCACTTCCTCCATATGCTTACTTGCCTATTTCCCCATCAAAAAAGCAGGGCCTGATTTGAATTGAATTTAAAAACAAATCAATCAGTACCTCACAGATGAAGGGACAAACATAGAACTGGAAGGCAAGCTCTTGACTAATTTTTTCCAAAGCATTTCTCAGAATTTAACCAAATCATTTGTTTTCTAGCATCAGACGAGTTTAGATTTATTTTCTGGAGTCTTAGGGGATGATGGTTAATTTTATGTGTCAATGTGGCAAGATTATGATATCTAATTGTTTGGTCAAACACTGGGCTAGATATTGCTTTGGAGGTGCTTTGTGGCTATTATTAACATCTCCAACCCACTGACCTTAACTAAAGGAGATACCCTTCCATAATGAGGGCAGGCCTCATCCAATTAGATGAAGGCCTTAAGAAAAAACTGAGGTTTCCCAGAGGAGAAGTAATGATGTTTGAAAACTGCAGCATCAGTTCCTTCTGTAGTTTCCAGCCTGACAGACTACGCTACAAATTTCAGATTTGCCACCCCCTAGAGTCCCATGAGCCAATTCTGTAAAATAAATAGCTTAATGCATGCCTACACAAATACATGCTCGTATACCTATACACATAAATACACACATACGCATATACATTCATATGCCTGTGCATACATATACAATGCATATATGTACACATACACAAGCACATACTTGCACACACACACACTTACACACACACTCATATCCTGTTGGTTTGTTTCTCTGGAAAACCTTGACAGATATAGGGGACTTAGTTCAATGTAGCCTGTCATCAATAAAATATTTTTATCCTTCATTTTTTTTCATATAGCTGTGCACTTATCATCATAATCGCTTTTTTCTTTTTTGTGTGAAAAATAACATATATGTAAAAAAGCAATAAATTTCAAAGCACATCACAACAATTAGTCGTACAACAGATTTCTGAGTTTGTTATGGGTTACAATTCCACAATTTCAGATTTTTACTTCTAGCTGTTTTAAGATACTGAAGCCTAAAAGAAATATTAATATAACGATTCAGCATTCATATTCATTTGTTAAGCCAAATTTTCTCTGTATAACTCCACCATCATCTTTGATCTTTCTCCCACTCTTTAGGGGTATTTGGACTATGTCCATTCTAACTTTTTCATGTAGGAAGAGGCTGTCAATAGTAAAGAATAGGGGGCTGGAACTAGATGGTGTTCTGGAGAGGCTGGCCGCTCTGCATTTCAAGACCTATCTGGTCCAGGGACCCATCTGGAGGTTGTGGGATCTGGAAAGTTACCCTAGTCATGGAACCTTTGTAGAATCTTACATAACACCTTAGGTGTTCTTTAGGATTGGCAGGAATGTTTTTGGTTGTCGCTTGGCAAGCTATGATAGACAGCCCCCTTCCAGGCGGGATCCAGGCTCACTTTGCTGTTTGGTGCCTGTGTGATGGTGCATTAGAGAGAGATGCCATCTCAGATTAGGCTCTCCATAAAGGGCAGATCATGAGATAAAGATTCTAGTGCAAATTGTTTATCTGACAGGTGATCCCAAGCAAGTTTACCCAACACTTTCATAAATATTCCTCCATTTTATCTTCTCAACACCAGGATTGTTCTTATTATTACTGTCCCCATTTTACATATAAAAGACCTGAATTGCAGGATGGTGAAGTGAACTTAAGCTGGCAAAGGGAAAGACTTCAAAAGCCCATCCCTTGGGTTGTCCCTGATATCACTCCAAGTTGAATGTGAAGTTGCTCACACTTCCCAGAGGAAACTACCCATATTTGGGAAGGGGAGGAGGAGATGCAGCTATATAGCAATTGACTGCCTGGAGTTTGGGGTAAATGGAGTACAAAGTGGGAACAAAAGGAAAGAGAGGAAATTAATCAGTTGGGACTTCTGATCTCAAATTCCCTAAAACTGTAAGTTCCATACACTGTTTTCAATATTGCCTTTGGCAGCCCTGCCCAGAAGGTAGAAATGCAGAATTTTAACCTTATAATAAAATGTCTAATAGTCCCCAGGCAATCATTGATCTGCTTTCTCTCCCTATAGTTTTTTTTTTCTGGAATTTCATATAAATGCAATTGGATGGCCAATTTGGTATCTTGACAGGTAGAATACACTTTTTGATGAACTTTGTTTCCATGTTCATACATGGAAACACATGGAAACACCCCAAATGAAATGCAGTCCTTTCCAAATCTTTATGTGAGGACCATCACTTGTCAAGGGACCCATCAAGGTTTTGAGTTATACAACAGAAGTTTGGTACAGTCTTCGGAGGAGAAGAGTGTAAGGACTATGGTTTAGAATGCCAAGGAGTCTCACATATGGGTACAGGTTCACAGGTGGGTGCTAGACCTGACATCTAATATTCACTTCTTTAAGAACTGCTTTGGTTCTCAAAACCCCAAATCTGACACAGACTCTCAGAACGTCCCTCAGTGCCCATGAGTCTCATACTTACAAAATTTCCCCATTTCCTACTGAAAATATATAGAAATAGAAGAAATAAGGGCTGGTGTTCATCACAATAATTTAATAGCAGGACATATGACCTATCCAGTCTCGTTTCTGTCCTGGTGGGAAAAGCAGAGCGTAGCTAGTTGACTACATGAAGGCTTTTAATACGGCTCTAGAACATGAGACTGAAAGCAAAGAGGCCAGGTGCTGCCCTGTCATTGCCACCCCCTTGGTGATAATGGAAATTCTTGTGATGTTATTATAAACGTGACCTTCGATCCACCGTTTAGAAGTCTCACTGATTCATTTTCTGGGTATTAGAGTATAAACATGTAGAGACAAGTTCCCTCACTCTCCTTGGGGGACCCATGCACAGATGGGAGACCCTTCTAAGAGTGAAAATCCAAAGTGAATAGGCTGAGCCTAAATAAAGCCATGTAAACCTCCTTTCCTTATTCCCTTCTGTTAAGAGGCACCAGGAGACACAGGGATTTAGAACTGCCACTTGGGCAGCACAAACCAAGAAGACAGTTCCTTCTGCAGGTTTTTTCTTGGGCCACACCAAGGTGCAATTGGGATTACTTCAAACAACTCCTCAGACCATGTTGGAAAAAGTCATTAATTGATACATCAAATAAATTGGCTGATATGATCAAAATGGCAGACACTGTATACACATAGAATGGTTATACAGGCTTTGGTTAGGAAATATTACCCAATTAAAGATTAGGCAGCCTGTTTTCTTTCCACTTTCCACACCCTGCCAGTGTATCACAGTCCATCTCAGAATTTCTCCTCTGAAGCATAAAGCCTTGATATTTAGCAAAGTGCAAATTTTCCTTATGGAGGCCCACGCTTGAAACTCTCAGTACTTATTTATACCACAATGAAATAAAGGCTTTGAGGATAAACTCTAGGAAAAGAGGTGTGGTGTACCTGGAGTTGACCCAGGCCTACTGTTTTACAGTTTTTTCCCCAATCACAATTATTTTAAATTTCTGAAAGAATATATGAACACATTCTTATTGCAAACAAATAAAATAAAATAGAATAATGTAGAGAGGTTCAGGCACGTCTATATCAGAGTTGGTTGTCCATCCTCCCAGACCTTTACTACTATGTGTGTGTGTGTGTTTGTGCATATGTGCATTGGGGTAGTGAGTTAAGTAAATATACATATACATTCATGGGCTCTTACAATGATTGTGATTCTGTAATCACTGATCCTTTTTCATAACATTCAAGAAACATTGTCATGTGGACAGCTGTTTGCACAGCCTGCCTTCTGGAAGATCACATTTTTGACTCCTTGGGGTTAGCATATGTGACCTAAAGCACCTTCCATTTTTTTGCTCTTCTGGTTTCCACTCTAGACATCTCCTTCTTCCTAAGACCTACTTTAATTCGTGGTTTGTTGAGATTTTACCCTAGGGACAAGCATCAGAGTCAAGCCTTCTGACAAGCAGATACAAGCACAGCTGGGCTGCCCTTCAACAGTTTGCTGTCCACTGTCCATTTTGCTCAGCCCTGCTGCCCCTGACCTTGGGGTCACTCTGGGGCTCTGCAAGAAAACTCACTTTGTTTGGAAGTGCACGCTTGGCCCTGTAGGTCACCTCTCCCTCACTATGTTTCCATCCACTATTCATCTTCCTAAACTGTCGGTTCTGGTCTGTTTGAAGTCCACCTCCTTGCTTTCTAGAGCCACCATGGATTTTGTTGAGAGACCATTCACTATGAGTCAGGGGATGGGATACATTGTGTGGAGGGAAAGAAAGGTGTCATGGTCAGTTGGTTAAAAAAAGAAAAGAAAAGAAAAAAAAAGCTACCTTATTAAATTTAGATTGTATACAGGTCAAACAGATATTTGGAATGGCAATCACTATTAGGAAAAGGGCCATAGACTCATGAGTGGTTTTGCTTTCTTAAAACCCTTAAGGCTAAAATATCTAAGATCATGATGCTTCACTCAGTAGAATTAAAACTTTGCCAAAGAAAAAACTCACTGGATCTACCCTTAGTTACCCTCCAAATCTGCCACATGTTGTAATTAGAAAAATACTTGTAGATAAAGGGAAGAGTGCATGAGGACAACACAGGCACGGTTCTTCCCTTGGAGGAAAGTCTAGAGATTTGTCCACGAAAGAACATCATAGCAGAGGTGAGATAATTAAGAAAAACACTTAGAGGTTGTATAAAAAGGGAACTGGGCTTTCAGGCTAGAGAGCGTCAAGGTATAGCAAATGTCTCAGTGTTTTCTCTTTGGATGGTGACTGTCAAGGCCAATGAAGTAAGCAGTTGAACATCCATTTTTTCTCATCTGCTCCAACCCACCCTTCTTGAGAGACTATCTAAGAATAAAACTAAAAGGAAAGTCAAGGCCATACAATGGGTGAGGGGGTTTCAACGACACTATTTGAGCCCTGGATCTTGCTGTTGGCCAGACTTGGCCATTCCACTTACATGGGTCAGTGCATCCTCTTTGTTCAAGCCCAAGGTTTAGAATACCTTTTATTTTCTATTGAAATATGCCATCTAATATATTCTTAAACCGTATGAAAATTCTTGAAGGAGAGTTACTTCTTTCAGCAAGACAAGAGATTTCAGAAGAATGGGATGAAAAAAGCATGAAATTTGAAGTAAAGTACATTGCTATTTAAGATCATGACATTTCAATTTTCTGCAAAGTGGACAGTTGATCATGTTATTATATTATATGATTATATATTATATTATATAATATTATATTATATTGATTATATTATATATATAATATAAATGTTTTATATGAATGTGTATGAATACATACATACATCTCTGCCTCAACACATATGAAAATAATTCAGGTAATACATGGCCCTATGTGATCCACTCTCCACATGAGGTGAATTCAAAGAACCATAACCCAATCACCAAAGAGTGACCAAAAAGGAATCCTAATCATTATTTGTATTTATTATCTACCATTCAAAGGGATCAAACTCATTATCCACAGTCACTCTTCTCCAGATCCCTAGCAAGCCCCTCAATGTGCCCTGAAGCCTTCATACCATACCTCAACACCAACCTTTGGTCTGTGACTTTTCTCCTCCTTCACTCCTCTACCTTCTCTGCTTTCTATTACAGAGATATACTTAAGAGAGAGTTAATGTTTATTCATTGGATGAGCAGAGCCTCAAAATAACAGCTTACTGGGTCATCTTAGTAAGAACAGAAATGCATAATGTCTTTTTTCCTACATAAATGCCAGAGAATGACATTAATATTGCTAATAGAGAGGAGATCAGCAGGATTTCATCATGAATAGTTCTGTTCCATAATGAAGCAGAGAGAGTAGCCATGTGGGGCTAACGCTGCTCTGGGGAAATGCTAGATGCCCCCTAAAGGAGCAAGGAAGAAATCAATACCTGGACTATACAAGATGTATGGATGCAAACTATGTTCCTGATCATTCTTTAATATGGATTTAGGCTTTATTGTCTCTAGAGAATTACTAGTGTGTGTACTTAGGGGTTGTGTTTTCTTTAAGGCTAGTCAAAGAAGAGCCCAGCAGTACTTCAGTTCTCTCTAGTGGAAACAGAGAAAGAAAGAAAGAAAAACTCAAGTGGAGAAACTGTGTCTAACTTCCCTCATACGAATAGATCTTCCCACTCCCATGATGGTGAAACTGGATGACAATGACAGGGCTGCTCATGTTGTGTCCAGGTACCCCAAGATTGTATGACTCAGACTTTAAGGAGAACAAAGAGGGAGATCAGTTTTGGGGACTTTAATAGTGAGGGACACAGAGAACTCCCACATTTCTGAAGGCAGAAGAGCCAAATGTCTACAGAAAACCTCCTGAGTAAATGCTATTGGTCCCTGACCCAGATTCCCAGCCTTTGCTGTTTGCCCTGAGAGCTCTCAATGAACAACCTTTCCAGAGGTGTATCCATAGGCTAGCTCCCCAGGGAGCCTCTGAGTTATGCCTCACTACCCTGGAGCAACCTGGAGCCAATAGACTTCTGAAATGGACTGAACAGACTCTGCCATATAACTTATGCTCCAGAGCTCTCCATGGTACCAAATTCAGATTGGGTTCACCTGAAACCACACCTTTGCTTAATCTCCTCTTCTCCATTCTCCTCTCTTCACTCTCTTCCAGGTAGTTCCTGAGAGCACCCCTTCAATTGTGAAGAATTGAATTCTGTTTCCCAGGAAAAAAGCATGTTATTAATCTGAATCCATTCCTGTGGGTGTGAACTCATTGTAAATGAGAACTTTGAAGACGTTAATTTTAGTTAAGGTGTAGCCCGACTGGATGATGTTGGACCTCAATACTACCACGGGAAATTTTATGACAAGAAAGTCACTCCCATGGAGGAGAAAAGAGCAGGGGTCAACAGAACATGGAAGATAAAAGAGAGGACATTGGCATGAGACAGAAAAACCAAGGAACACCAAGGAATACCTGCCAGCCAGAAGATACCCACCCAGGGGAGGAGGCAAACCTTTTAGCCTTTGAAACCATGTTATGGTATTTGTTTTAGCAGCAAAGAAAGTAAAACACTCAACCAATGCCCTGCATAAGAATTTCCCACCTCAAATTCTCCTTTTAGAGAATCCAACTTCAGACAACTCCCACATAATGAAGGGCTGGCTTTCTTTCTGAGACTCAAAGATGAGCTCCCCAATCTTTCTGGCATAGTAAATGCATTCTAAAGTTGCTCTAAATTGTTTGGAGACCTTCATGATCTAGATGTGCTTATCTCAACTTGAAAAGACAAGTTGTAGGAAGTTAGAGGGAATCAGTACTGCCTTGTCTTCCCTGTACTCTAGTAAAGAAGAGAAACCAGTCTGTTCTTAGGGTGGCAGTCTGTGGGTATCAGGTATGGGAAGACAGGCCACTGTCCTAGGGAGCAATCTGGAGGGAGAACTGACCGAGTGAGACCAGGAGAAGAAACCCTCTGCTTCCTATCACGGCTTAGAGTGCACAGCTCCCCAGAAAGAATCCATGGGTCCCAGAGAATTTGGGGATCATATTAATAGGAATTCTAAATTAGAATCATCCATTTTTGACACCTCTAGCTGCATACAGGCACTATGAGAAATTGAAACTGTGAACTAGGAGTTAAATGGGTTCCTAATCTCTTACACTGCCAGGGGGCTACATGGATTTATAAAAAATTGTTATCCTTGGTAGTTACATCATTCCCAAAGCTTTTGAACAATGCCAGTTTTCTTACCTGCCTTTTTGTTCAACCTTGGATGGTGGCTTGATGGCACCCAGTCACCATGCGCTGGTAATGGACCACTTGCTGATGGGGCCTTTTTCTACTCTATCCTTGTGCTTTCACTCTGACATTTTACAGATGCCTTGCCAGCAATGAAGGAATGATGCCAGTTAGTTTATGTTTTCTTTGTATAATTCTAAAATAACTATTTTTTATGTTTTATTCAAAACTGGCCCACAAGTTCACAAGGATACCTCTTCTTCTAATGTGTGTTAATTCAGGAGCCCCAATGGCAATAGCAGAAAGGTTAAGTGTTCTGATATGTGTTATTTTTAAATTCTTTAAGAGCTGAGGAGGCAAAGACAAAAAAAAAATGCTTGAAAACATGTGAAACCACAATGTGTGTTCTGGCCTCTGTTTCTTTGCTTAGAACTGATCTTGCTTCCTGGCATGTGCTTTCCACCCTCCTCACAAAAGAATCCATCCAGATCAAAACTTCTAGGAAACACCATCTGGTCATGCCAACTTCAAATATTTTCCTTTTGATCACCTATTATTGTATCATTTAGATGGTATTTAATAATATCGCATAGAGAAAGCTCATAGGATAATGGGAAAGCTGAATCAAAAGAACTTGATTCATACCCTGTCCCCAGGGCCTGTTATCATTCTGGACAGGTTACTTAAATTACCTAAGCCTCAGTTTCTTCTGCTGCATGACCCTGATGTGGGCAGGATTGTGTGTATGGATTGAGTGAGACAATGAATCTCAGGAGTCCAACAAAGTAGACTCTCAATACATATTTTTCTTCTTTTCTTCCTTGCCTTCCTCATATTACTCATTGTCTTTTTTCCTTAGACTTTTTATATCTACTTCCAAATTTACAGAGAGTTGCAAGAAATAATACAAAACCCACACCCTAACATAACCCCCAGATATTCGGACCCACCAATTTTTAAATTTTGCTTAATTTTCCCTATAATTCTATCTATCATCATCTATCACCTATCATTTATCTGTTTTGCTATTTATCTATCTATTTATTTTCTATTTTCTAAGCATTTGAGCATTCATTATACTCTTTGGCCAATTAATACACTCAAGTACATTTTCCAAGAACAAATATACACTTGTATGATCATCTTAAGTACAGTTATCAAGTTCAAAACTTTAACATTTATATAAAGCTTATAGTCTATATTTCCATTTTTCCAACAAGGTCCTTTTGAGCCTTTTCTCCTCCATTATTAGATCCAGTTATCTAACATACCTAGATTATCTTAGATATAGTATACTATCAAGGTATTAGATCCAATACATTTGGGTCATGTATTGCATTTAATTGTCATTGTCCCTTCATTTGCTCTTTTTTCAAAAATGTAGAGCCCATATACAATCTGAATATGTCATCCACAATCACACCATTCAGTGGAGTTAGTGATATTCACAATGTTGTGCTACAATCCCCACCATGCATTACCAGAACTTTCCCCTCAATGCAAACAGAAACCCTACACCCAATATGCATTAACTCCCATTTCTCCTCCTCCCACTCCTAACCTGCTCGCTACTTGCTCTCTATGTGTCTGCATGTTCTCTCCTTGCCTTTTGGATGAGGAATACGTGTCATGGCTTTTTTTGCAACATTGCATGCTACTCATGAGTAGAGGATTCACGTACAAGTAGCTTATTTGAGAGGTGGTCCCAGGAAGCCTCACGAATGATGCTGAAACTGAGAAAGGAAGGCAGCCAATTCTGAGCATGTAACCAAGCAAATTACTACTGTAGGAAATTAGAGCTTAATCCCACGAGGAAACTCTGGAAAATGATTTAAGGCATGCGGCTCAGAGTTGTCTGGCAAGAGGGGCGAAGAGGATAGGGTATTAAAATGTCATTGGCTGAGAGCTGTCCCAGGATACTTCAGTCTGCTCTGGCCTCAGGCAGGGTTTCTTTCTTAAGCTTCAGAGAAAGATCCCAATTAAGATGCAGCTACTTGCTGTTTGGACTTCTGCCCTAAAACAGCCAGGCTTGGAGGTAAGAGAGTGCCTTTTGTTGAGAAAGAAAAAAGTTTATGATCATGAATGACTCCAAAACAAAGAAGTTTGAGTGTCCGTGCTGACTTTATGTAATTCATGGGATCAGTTATGGTCTGTTTTTGTGGGAGAAGTCTCAATTTTGTATCAAAGAACTTATTTAAATCTAGCTGGAGAGCTACCCTCAAAGCCCATTTAGCTTGCCTACATATAGCATAGAAGTGCAAAAGTGAATGCATATGTGTGTTTATATATGTATGTATGTAGCTCAAATTTGCAAAATAGCCAATTTCAAAAACTCCTTGTAGAAGTTTAGCAGAGAAACCAGTCAGGCTGCCCTGTGGCGAGGAAATGAATGACTAGCACTGAGAAGGAGGACAAGGGGACACTCCATGAGGATGAACGGGGAGTCCCATGGGAAGAAGCAGGGCCTGAGAAAGGTGCTTCAACTGAGTGTGGAGAAGGCGTGGTCGGTAACCAGGCAGAGAGTGAGAGTGGGGCTGGGGGATGGTGCACATTTTAAGAGGAAAGAATGTTGTGTGAAGAGGCCGCATGGCATGAGGGGAGCATGGAGCAGTCAAGTAACTTAAAGCAGCCGAGGCTAAGTTCCTGACTCCAAGAGTTTCTCTTCGGGGACGTGAAGGTGGCATGCATTAGCGATGCAACTTTGGCTGAGCCATTTTGTTTATCTGCATCTCATCTTCTGTATGCGAACAATAAAAAAAAATACTTACTTTAGAGCAATGTTGTCTTGTGTGATCCAACACCATAGTCGCCAGCCACCCGTGGCCATCCAGTGCTTGAAACGTGCTAGTGAGACTGAGAAACTGAATTTTTAATTTTAATTAATTTCAGTTAATTTAAACTTAGTCACATATGACTATCATAACTGTATAGTGCAGCTTTAGAAAAAGTTTTTAGAGATTAAACAACATCCATCCCTTTATCTAAAGCATCTGGCATAAATGGTTTAGTGTTCCATACAAACTTCATCTCTCCTCTTCTGGTGAGAACCTGGTTAAAAAAAAAAAGCCAGGTCTCAGTATTGGGATGCTCATTTTAAATTGCCTTCCAACTAGAACCATGCTTGGTTCTAACGGGGCTTGCCAGCAAGCAACCCCCTTTCCAGGAATGACTTTCTGGGCATTCTTGCAGCATCATGATTGACTTGGTAAGCTGAAAACAAAGTTCAAATGGCAGTCACTCAACCATATGAGATATCTCAGTGTCAACCTAGACAGAGGACAAGAACAGTCTCCAAGGTTGCAGAAGCAGGGCTAGGCAGATGGCCCAAAAGACAAGAAGAAAAATAAAGTTTAAAAAGTAACGATCAGGGGCTGAAAGCTATTAAGTTCGCTCTTCTAGTTCAAAGAGATTTCAAATGGCAATTTGTCAGGCAACTGTTGTCACTTTAGATGCCCCCAGTTGGTTTCTTTGAAGCTCTTGATTGACTACAGGAGGCTATGCCAGATTCTTCTAAGGACAGGATTTCCACAGTCGAGCACATTTATGTCACAGTAATTATAACTCTTCCCAAAGTTAATCAACAAAAGGCAAACAAGTCCAAGTTTGGGAAAATATGCTTGTGCTCTGCTGGGTCCAGGCAATGTCCTGGGTGGCTGTGAGCAAAGCAAACAGCCAAGTGGATGGTTTTGGTCACTTCATTGTACTGACAAGGCACTGGAGAAAGTTCTTCTGTTGGTCAAGGAAAGGGGGAGTCATTACTTGAGGATGCCCTCCTCAGTCTTGCTTGTTTGATCCAACAATGAGACAGGTTTCAGCTTGAGAAGGTTTCTAGGAAAGACTGAGACAACTGAGAAATAAGCAACCTAGGTGAGCTGAGCACAGCGTTCATAAGCTCCCCAGCTAGCAGAGGTGGGACCTTGAAGGAACTGTTTTACCAATTGTCTCTGGAACAGATGCAAAGGTAGTGTGCTTTTGGGACATGGTGAAAGTCTTGAGTGGGGAAGCAAAGGGAAATCAGTTAGGATGAAAGAGAACTGCAGAAGATACTGGAAGCCTGGTTAAGACTTTTTCTGGGAAAGGAAAGAATTGAAAGTAGAGAGTTAGAAAGAGGATGCGATAAGCCCTTTGAAGCATTTTTTGCATTAGGAACAAATATTTGCAAGTCCATTTTCTATTTGAGGTGCTCTCAATAACCCATTCACCAAGAACAGGGCATATGCTCCATTGGTGTTGCGGGGTGGGGTAGAATCTGCAGCCGCAGCAGTCTGTTCTAAGCACTCGTGAGGAAGGTTAAACCAGAAATGGTGGGACTGAAGACACACGCTGTCATTATAGACCAATCGTCTCCTAAATGTCTAAGCACTCCATAACTCAGGCAAAAGCAGAATCCTAGGTAGAAGAAGGGAGAGGAAACAAATGGCAAGAATGGACACTATGGAGGTCCTCAGGAGAAAACCAGTGAGAAGGCCCCTGACAAGCAGCAGCTGTGTGCCAGATGTCCCTGCTGTATAGCCTTGGGGACACATCCATGGCAAATAACAAAAGCAACTGGCAGAAAGAACCTGGGGACATACTTTTCTTAATATCTACATATGATGTGTAGTCCTGGAGCCAGGGTGAGGTCAGAAGAAACAAGTTACAGAGGCAGATGAGCAGAAGGAAAGGAGGCAAAGCTATGAAAGAGCCGGAAAGCTGGGCAGAAACAAATCACATTGTAGCTGTTTCACAAGTGGTCACCCCCAGGTACAAGGAGCCAGGTGATAACATGCATGGTGGTAATAGTGCATGCACACCCAGAAAGGTATCAAGGTCAAAACCCAACAGGGTGCCCGGCCCTTGAGTTTATCTGGTGCGTCTGCTGACCAGACAAGGAGAAGCAACGTGAGCCATGTTGATGGAGGGATGCCAGAGTTAATGCTGACAGATCCATCCCCAAGCCCTTAACTGCATTCACTCTCCCAAAACAGACCAAAGAAATGAACCCACACATGAGAGTCTGCCTAAATTTCTCAGACAAAAGCAGATATATGAGTTCTCTAAACCCAACTCTGCAAGTGAAATCATTGCCCTCCCCTCTATGTGGGACATGACATCCAGGGGTGAAAGTCTCCCTGGTGACATGAGAGATGACTCCTAGGGATGAGTCCAGACCTGGTACCATGGGATCAACAATTCCATCCTGACCAAAAGCGGGGAAAGAAGTGTAATTAATAAAGTATCAGTGGCAGAGAAGAGTTCAAATAGAGTCGAGAGGTTACTCTGGAGGTTGCTCTTATGCAAGGTTCAGGTAGATCCACCCAATCTTAAAGAACACCCAGGGCAACATATGAGATTCCACGAGGGTTCCAGGCACTAGTGTAACTTTCCAGAAACCTACAACCTCCAAATGGGTCCCTTGTCCAGCCGAGTCCTGAAACCTAGTCCCCCCTCTCCAGAACATCAGATAGTTCCATCTCCCCACTCCACATTAGTGACAGACCCTTCCAATAGCAAAAGCTTAGAATTGCCATAGCCCTAACAACCCCAAAGAGAGGTATGGAAAGATCAAAGGTGATGGTGGAATTATACATAGAAGATAGGACTTAACAAATGAATGTGAATGCTGAATCATTAAATTGATATCTCTTTTAGTCTCCAGTATTTTAGAGCAGCTAGAAGTAAAAACCTAAAATTATAATACATGTCAAAGTCTGAAATATGTTCTACAACTGATTTTGGTGCTGTGCTTTGAAATTTATAGCTTTTTTGTGTATATGTTATTGTTCACAAAAAAAGAAGGAAAACAAGTCGATTGTGATGATAAAGTATTTAAGCCCTCTAGTCTCCTATATTCTGGAGTAGCTAGAAGGAAAAATATGAGAGGATTGTATGGTAACCCATGCCAACTCTGGGATCCATCCTGCAACTACTTTTTGAAGAGTGCTTTGAAAACTATTGCTTTTTTTTTATGTCTTTGTTTTGTATATATGTTATACTATGCAATAAAAAAGTTTTTAAAAAGGCAGATACATGAGCATATGCATAGGCTGCAGAAATCATATGACGTCAGCATGAAATCCAATTAACTGGCAAAAAACTGTGCCATATTAGACGTGGACCACTGAATGGGTATGAATTCATTCGGAAAACTCGTAAGAAAAACTGGCAGGAAAATATTATTAGTGGAATTTTCATCCTCACTCTTCTTAATTTAGAAAATTGCCAAGAATTTATGCTGATAAGACCAAGGCAGTCCATGCAGAATTTGGTACTAATGGCAGGACAGATGTGTCTATCTCCTAATATGTTTGCACATGGAACCCAGACAAGGAAAAAAGTGGTGACAACCTAAAGGAAAAAATGTAAAGCCTCTACCTGCTCATGAATGAGATACCTTTAGTCATATGGAAATTTCAGAGTTTGCTCCTTCACTCATTCATTCATTCATTCACTCATTCAATATATTTTCATTTTAGGGTCACATTTGATAATCAGTACCCCTTGATTACTGGCTTTCAAACAGTTACTGATTCAAAGTGCAGGCTTTGTATATGCAGATGCATCCTAGATGGGGAGGAGAGAAAATAAATGAGTAAATAAACAACATCTGATGGAGATAAGAACTAGAAGTAATGCATCAGTATCACAGAGAGGACTGAGAAGTATAAGGAAGTATCTTGAATTAGTCACAAAAATCCTCATTGATGAGGGGTCTGTCTTGTGAACAGCACAAGGAAAAGTGTTCCAGGCAAGGAAACAGTAAAAGCAAAACAATAAAGAAGGGGAAAATGCTGGGTACCTACTCTCTGTTCAGCATGAATTTCTAGACTGAATAATGATTTTTACCAGGATTTTCTTCTTTAGGGTATTTGTGGATCATACATATACATGTGTGCACATGAATATGTGTGCATGTCTTCCCCATGCATGACTTGCTTGGTTTGATAAATACACTTTTGTGGACAAGCCAGAGATCATCTTGTGATGGACAAACCAGATGGCATGGCATAAGCTCAGAGCTGACTACCTGACTTAATCCCAGCTCTGCATACATTGGCTGTATAGTCTTGGGCAAGTGACTTGTTTTCACTGTGCCTTGATTTCTTCATCTGTAAAATGGGAAGAGTATAGTACATCTCTCATCAGGTTATCATGATGGTTAATGAGTGGATAAATAGAGAATGACCGCAACAGTCCTTAATACAGTAAGTACTTTGCAAGGCTAAGCTCTCTGCTGATATGTTTTTCGTGATGCCAAAACACTAGATAAAAGCATATCAGAATTAAAAAGACTTTGAAAGTAGTTTATTTCTACCTTGCTTGAATCCCTTCAGCTCTTACTCCAAACAGTATTCTGGATGTTGTTTATCACTAACAGCAGAGGATACTACAACCTGGGGAAACTTTTATGTTTTTTGGGAAAATCTTTTCTATTTTGAGTGGAGTTTGTCTTCCTTGTTTAGGCACTATCCAAATTTGGTTCTACGTCCAGGGTTTCAAGTACTTCAAAATAATTGGCAAGTTGCTGAATTTTCTCTTCTCCAGGTCAAATACTCCCACACACTGCATCAATTCTTTCTAAGACGTTGATTTCATCTTCCATTTCTGTTGACTGTCTCTGGACTTGCTCCACTAGTATCTATACCACTTAAAATGTGGTGCCCAGGACTGAATATAATTCTGCAAGTGTGATTTGACGAGGGTGGAGTAAAGCAGACCTGTGGCCTCCTTTGCTCCAGATACAATAGTTCTCTTAAGGTAACCATATACCAAAGTCAAATTTGTGGCTCCCACAGCTCATGGTATCCCATGAAGATCTTATGGTAAACAAATACCATCAAGAGTTCTTCATAAATACACCTTTTAAGCCACTACACTATTTTTATTTAGTGTTATTGATATTGTGTCCCAAATGTAGAAAAAAATCATTTATCCCTGCCAATTGTTTGACACAAGTTATTCTTCTGTGAATCCTAATTTTGTTAGACAATATCATCAATAATCTATTGCATCATTAGATAGTCTGAGGAATGAACCACAGGAAGTTTCATCTGAGTAAGTAATACAAAATGTAAATCAAAAGGGCAGAGCTCTGAGTCGTGAGGTGTATTTCTGGAGTCCTCTGTGTGGGTGGATGATGCTCCATCAATAAAATATTTGGAGGTACAAGTTTCAACCAGTCACTGATCCAAACCATTGTCAGAGGATGTTTTCTACATTTCCCTTTATTTTCCAAAATGTATCACGAAACACCCTGTCAAATATCTAACTGCAATTTGGCAGGCCAAGAGTGTGTCTTGGCCATTTGCCAGGTGAAAAATGCCTCCTTCATCAGTGAACAAATCAGAGTCACTGAACTGTTGCTAAGAGCAGAGCACGGCAGCACCAGGCCTTTCCGTTGCCCAAGGTCATTTGCATTAAGTATACACATGGCATCCCTGTAGCTTTCCCGTGGCGCAGTGGTTCTCTGATGTAGTAGGCATCCGAATCCCCTGGAGGGCTTGTCGACTCACAGATTGTTGGGTGCCAGCCGCAAAGTTTCCGATGCAGAAAGACTGATATGGGGCCTGACCTTAACATTTCTAACTAATTCCCAAGGAGCCTACTCTGTTGGGGTCCCACTTTGAGAACCACTCCCTTAGCTGAACTTTTTGTTTTTCAGCCACTCTACAAGTGGAAAGGCGTCAGTGCAGAGCTAAGGTTTACCTTTTGAGTGAAACTAGAGACCATTCTGTGGGAAAATCTCTCTAGCAGAGGGCTGAATATTTCATAATCCTATTTTTAGATTTTATTGAAAAGGCCTTTGATTGTTTTCTTTTTCTTACTGGAATACTGGAATTGTGATTTTTTTTTTTTACCCAGTGCTTCATAAATAGGGCCTATTGATTAACTTAGGTCTGGCAAGAAGAAAGGGGACTACTCTGATGTTTGGCTAAAAAGTCTCCTAAGACATGATGCGCCACATATGGCTTAATCTAGTCTTTAAAAAAAAAAAGGATTAGTGTGAACTTTCTATTTCTCGGTGAACTTTTGCTAACTTCTTGTGATCACTGATTCCTTTTAAAAGGAGAAGAAAATAAGTAGTCCTTCCTGAATCTTGCTTGCCATAGATATTTTAGGTGACTGACATTCTAATCAGGGGTCACTCTGATGCAAAATGAATTTTGAGATATTCTTTTTTCCCCAAATCATCTGTCAACTTTACACCATCATTTCCAAGCAATGGGTTCGTGTCTGTGGTCATCCTTTTGTTTGTCTTCCTTTGTGGGTCCACATCTCCCCCATATGAGCCTTCCTTCTTGGTCCACGCCCCAGTGGCAGGAAGCATCCCATTGCCAAAAGAATCTCCATCGTCCTGGCCTATTTCCCCACACTCTAAGGAACTTCACATTCTTGGAGGTAAGCAGCCACCGAAGCCCATATGGTCTCCAACTGATTTCCAGTGATTGTGTGTATCCTGGATTTGTGTTGAGAGAAGATAAAGAAAGAAGCCTTTAAACTCAAATCCAAATGTGTGAAATGCTGCTGGACAGTCTTCCAGCTGTGGTCCATTTGGCAATGGCCATCGTGTTGAAATGCACAGTGGCTTCCCAGTTTGCTCCATGTAGACAAGATCCCCATAAGAAATGATGCATGAGAGTGGATGCTGCTTCCCTGCCTGCCCTTCACGCATCCAGATGAGCTCATCAGTTGCCAGTCCTCCCTCCACCTTGACTACACAAAAGTTCTGCTCCCTCCACCTGGAAGTCCATGACCCCAGATATCCACAGATTGTTCTCACTGACTTCATCACGGTCTTTACCCAAAAGTCCCCTTCTCAGTGAGATCTGTCCTGAATCTTCTATCTAAAATTGCAAGCACTCCAACTCTTCCAGTCCCTCATTCCTCCATTATGTTTCTCCTTAGCATGTTACCATCTGCAAGGCTATACATTCTACATGTTTTATTTTGTCCATTGTCTCTCCTATTACTAAACTGTGTGTTGCACATAGACAGGTTTTTTTCTGTTTGCTACATTGTCTTATCCTGAATATTCAAAACAATTCCTGGTTTCAAAGGGGTATACCATAATAAATATTTTTTTGAATGAATGAATGAATGAAATGGAAGAAGGAAGCTGTGAAGAGAATGATGGAAGAGGAGACTGAGCATGCTCTCTTGATAGCAGATGTGAGAAGCTTGCATCATTTTTTACCTAAGAGGTCAGGGATTTGGAATTGTCTTAAAGTTCTCCATGCCCATGTTCCCCATAGAAAGGCTCTGGGGACCCCTGGAGTCATTACTGCTCCATTTTGAGGACATCTAGTGTAGTTTCCAGCAATTAAATTATTTCATCAGTTTATGGGATGTCTGTATCTCACCCCTTACTCTCTCACCAGCCTGGGTAAGCAAGAATCAGACCATTTCCACCTAATGCAAAGAGACTCCCTAAAATTCTGCATGGATTGGATAATCGTCACAGAGCAAACTTGGTCAGGTCCCACAACACCAGGCTGTCAGTAAGAATGTAACTCCACTAACAACTGCTATTTTTTAAGTAATTACTCCATGACAAGCTCTTGCTAAATGCTTATAGATATCATCTCATTTGGCCCTCACAGTAAATTGGTTGGTTAGTGAGATCCCCACTTTTAAGACTAAGAAACTGAGACTCAGAGAAGTGACATAGCTTTCCCAAGTTTGTGCAGTTAGCAAGTTAGGTAAAAAGATGGAAGCCAGATAAGCCTCACCTCAAAGTCTGTGCTGTATGGCCTCCAAGTCCAAATCGTTGCTTGTCAATCTGAAAGGGTCAGGCAACTCTGGAGGTCACTATGCATTTACAGTTCTGCTGTAATTATGGGCTTCCACCCATGCACAGTTTCAGTTTCAGGACGTTTGCCCAGGCCCATGGGATCTCTACCTAGGCTTCTGGACTTCTCAGGAGCCCATCTATGGGCCTGTGATTGAAACCCACAGAGGTTTCAATCAACCTTTCTTCTTCACCTTTCTTCTTTTCCATCAAGCTCTGGGGACTACATTTTTCACGCTGAGCATAACCAATGGGCCCCAAGGCACATCTGTGTTTCTGCACAGCTCCACCCCCCAACCCCGACCTCATGTTCCCAAATAAAAGGTAAGACAGCCAAGGAGACACCTGTGTATACAGTTGCCTGTTCTGGTCAGACAGATATTTATTTGCTGTTGTATGAATGAGGGAAATTTGCATTCAGCCCTGAAAATTTGGCCACCCTAGTCCATCCTTCTTCATCCCTGATGATTTCTTCCCCGGGAATGGCTACAGTCCGTTGACACTTCATCGTACTCTGCTTAAAGACCAGTTCACAGTTCTGGACAGATCTGTTTTGCACCTGTAGGTGGGCTTCATAAGGAGCTCAATCTGTCAGGCAGATCCTCTGGACCAAGCCTAAATCAAATCTTCACATGACAGGGAGGAAGTGCTTTTAGAGACAGGTGTTCTAATCCTGTCATGTATTATTTTATGGGATGGCCCATCAAAATAGACACTGTTTAATGGTGCTTGTTTTAAAGGGGTTGGTCTGTCTCACTGGATAGAGAATGGAAAAAATGTAAAAGCAAAGCAAGAACGTAAACCAGGAACATTAGTTTTTGCCATGCATTTTTAACTCCAACACAGAACGAAACATCAGTAAAGTGCTAAGATCCCACCTCGGCAAATGGTAAATGTTTGATTTATAGGCCATCATTAAAATGATAGGAGAATATCTTGACAGAATTCTTAGAGCCTGCAGGCAATGCCAAATAACATTCTTAAGTTGTTACATAGTTAATTATTTTCTTAACTAGTTGCCTTTAAAAATCAAAATAATTTAGTCTATGTCTGTCTAACTGCGTAATTTATAGAACAGATACATGCAATGGAGTTTTAAAATACCTTTATTTTAACTTTCTGCTTTTAGAGGTACTGACTATTTGGAGTTTAGAGCCAGCATTCACAGGTCATGTCACCAATAACCCCAAGATGTACTGATAAGCCCTCATGATGAACACTTTAAACAAAATAAGGGAAAAGAGTAAAGACAGCCCCTAGCGTAAGGGTTAAGTAACACCGCTTGGAGACATCATCCTGCACATGAGTGTATGCCTATGTAGACACTCTGAAGCCATTATTATGTGCCCTGACCTCTTAGGGGGAATCATGCCATTTCCAGGGCTCTGCTAGGGAATAAAGCTCTTATTCCTCAGGTTAAATTCTAATTTATTCCACATGTTTAACATACCATTTTCTTCTGCTTAACACATAGATCTCTGCTTTAGAAATAAATCCTGTGAACTCCTTCCTAACTTTCCAACTTCCCTCTTGCAGACTCTCCACTACTGCAAATCATTTCTGAGTCTATTTCTGAATTACAGTTCCTCTCTCATCAGATGGCTTTATTCTGCATTTGGCACATGCTTATTTTCCATAATTTTGCCAACATCGTCACCATTACACAATGCACCTGCCTGTGTCATTCAGAACTGGATTTCCATGGTGGAAATGAGTCTATCAATGCCACAAGCAAGGCTGAGGTCAGGGGTAGGTGGGAAGGACTTTATTCATTTAGTGCCAAGATCAGGAATTCATAACTGGCTTCTTGTAAGAGATGACACAGAAAGAAAAGATCACCTGCAACTCAGTCAGGACCTTCATCTTCTACGAAGCATCCGTCCTGAGCCATGGCAGAGGTGAGCAGGCATCCCATAAGGGGGAAATGGGAACAGAGCTCCTTATCCACGGTCAGCCCCTGCAGATTCTAAAAGAAGGAGACCTGTCCTTCACGTGGATGCATCTGAGAGAAATACGAAAAATGCATTGGGAAGGGCAGAGACTAGAATCCAACAGGAGGTTGGATTCAATAAAATTTTTCTATGGTTTTGTTAGCCTAACCTAGGTGGTTGGCATAGAAAGTCAGAATAACTTGTAAAGTGAAGAAATTTTTTTTGTGTGTTTTAAATTCTATTCCATCTGCATCATGTCCTTTTAGAATGGTTTTAATTAAATATCAAATAAGTGCAAAAGAAATTTATAAGATATGTATAAGAAAAATAAAATTTAAAAATATATAAGGCACAAAAAATTATCATTCTCATATAGCAAGCACTCTGGAAGCCACCATCAGATGAAGGAAAAGACAATTATCATTAACTCAGAGACCTCTCATGTGCCCTTCTCTGTTCTCATGTCACTTCTTTTTGCCCAGAATTGTGGGAAGATGGTGGATAGACGCTCCAGGAATCAGTCCCATTACCAGAAAAACTAATAAATACTCAGGAACTGTCTGAATCAACTATTTCAAAACACCAGAGTCCAGTACAGCAGAGTCCAGGGCAGGTCAGTAGGAAGAGGCCGGTAAATTATGATAAATACCAGTAAATTGTAGCTCTGAGCAGCATGTACTCTCGTCCATCCCCCAGTCTCACAACAGGCAAGAAGGAGATCCAGCCACTGATGTAGTTTACTGCTGCCAAAGTGGGTCATAAAAATCCACTTCCCCAAGATGTGTGGACATAGAGGGACATGCACAATTGGACGCCTCACACCTCTGTGGAGATAATCTAATAAAGTTTACAACCTATAGTACTGAGTAGGGATCAAAAGAAACTGCTGCTACCACCAGATGGATCAGGATGGCTTTTCTAGGGTACATAATACTTTCAAACCAGCACACCACTAGACTGACTTACAGGCAATACTAAAAGAAGATATTCATCCTGAAAGGAAAGGACACTAGACCATGTTCAAAGCAGCATAAAGAAATAAAGACATCCAGTAAAGGTAACCATTTGGGTAATTATAAATGCCAGCACTATCTATGATATGTAAATCTTCTTCTCATTTCCTACAGGTGCTAAAATGAAAATACATGTGATAGTTAGATTCAGTTGTCAACTTGGCCAGATGAGCGTACTCTAGTCTTGTTGCTGTGGACACAAGCCAATGGTACGTGAACCTCATCTGTTGCTAATTACATCTGCAGTTGGCTCGGAGGCATGTCTGCTGCAATGAGTGACGTTTGACTTAATTGGCTGGTGCTTAAATGAGAGAGCGCAATGTTGCACAGCCTGAGCAGCTTGGCATTCCTCATTTCAGCACTCGCCGCTCAGCCTAGGCCTTTGGAGATGCAGAGAGAAGTCACCCCGGGGAAAGTTGTTTTAACCCTGGGGCCTGGAGAGAAGACCAGCAGAGACTATCCTGTGCCTTCCACGTAAGAAAGAACCCCAGTGGAAAGTTAGCTGCCTTTCCTCTGAAGAACTAACAAAATAAATCCCCTTTTATAAAAAGCCAATCTGTCTCTGGTGTGTTGCATTCCGGCAGCTAGCAAACTAGAACAATACATAAAAAGTAATGGTAAACCTATGGTTTTCTATGTACAATGTGCAAAGATATAATTCATAACAAATACAAAAAAGAAGGGGGCTAGAGAGTTATAGGAACAGTGTATGTATATGTTATTGAAATAAAGTTGGTAGCCAAATGAATACTATTGTTATCTATTTTAGACGTTAAATTTTAACCCATTAACCATATCAAAAATATGTAAAAATAAAATTCAGATAGAATGATAATGGACTCAATATAGTAGAATGCAAAAGGTCAAATAAATATGAAAATAGATATTAATGGAAGAAACAAGAGAAAAAAAGGTATAAGACTTAAAAAACTACATAGCAAAATGGCAGAAGGAAATCATACATTATCAGTAGTAACTTTAAATGTTAATGATTTAAACTCTCCAGTAAAAAGGCAGAGATTGACAGAATTGATTAAAATAAAACATGACCCAACTATATGCTATTTATAGGAGACTCAACTTAAATTCAAAGCCATAAATAAGTTGAAAGGGAGAGGATAGAAAAAATATATGAAGCACGAAGTATCCAAAGGAGAGATAGAGGAGCTATACTAATATCAGATTTAAAAAAGACATAAACAAAAAAGAGGTATGAGGAAGAAAAATGGCCACAATATATTAATAAAGGGGTCAATTCAACAAAAAGATGTAACAATCATAAAAAAATATATATATATGCACCTATCAGCAGAGGTCCAAAATATATGAAGCGTATACTGACAGATTTGTAAAGAGAAAAAGATGGTTCTACATTAATAATAGGAGAATTTAATTATATTGTTTTCAGTGGCAGATAAAACATCTAGATAGAAAATCAATAAGAAAATACAGGATTTGAACAATATTCTAAACTATCTAGACCCAACAGACATATTCACCCAACAACAACAAAATATACACTTTTCTCCAGTGCTCATGGATTATTCTTAACATATGTTAAGTCCAATATCACTTGTAAAACAAGTTCCAATAAATTCAAAACTATTTAAATCATACAATGTATCTTCTCCAACCAAATAAAACAAAGCTAGATATCAGTAACAAAAGGGAAAACTGGAAAATTCACAAATGTGTGGAAATTAAACTACGTAATTTTTAAACAAGCAATGGGTTAAAGAGGAAATCTAAAGTGAAATTAAGAAATATCTTGAGGTGAATGAAAATGAAAATACAACATATGAAAATTAATGGGATACAGCAAAGGCAGTGTTAAGAACAAAACATTTAGCTCTAAATGTTTATATTTAAAAAGTAGAAAGATTTCAAATAAGAAACTCAACCTCAAAATTGGAAGAACTAGAAAAAGAAGAGAAAACTAAATCCTAAATAAGCAGAAGGAAGAAAACAACAAAAATAAGAGTGGCAATAAATGAAATAGAAAACAAAATGATAGCGAAAATCAACAAAATGAGAAGTTGGTTCTTTTAAAAGATCAATAAATTTTTTTAAAAAAACCTTTAACTAGACTGTTCTGGTTTGCTAGCTGCTGGAATGCAATATACCAGAATCAGAATGGCTTTTAAAAAGGAAAATTTAATAAGTTGCTAGTTTACAGTTCTAAGGCCGAGAAAATGTTCAATTAAAACAAGTCTATAGAAATGCCCAAGCAAAGGCATCCAGGGAAAGATACCTCGGTTCAAGAAAGCCGATAATATTCAGGGTTTCTCTCTCATTGGGAAAGGCACATGGCGAACACAGTCACAGTTTCTCTCTTGGATGGAAGGGCAGATGATGAGCAAGGCATCATCTGCTACATTCTCTCCTGGCTTCCTGTTTCATGAAGCCCCGCAGGAGGTGGTTTTCTTCTTCATCTCCAAAGATCACTGACTTGTGGGCTCTCTGCTCCCGTGGCTATGTCATTCTTCTCTGCTCTCTCTGAATCTCCCATTATCCAAAATGTTTCCTCTTTCATAGGACTCCAATAAATCAATCAAGACCCACCCAAATGGGTGGAGACATGTCATCACCAAATCCAGTTTAACAACCACTCTTAACTAAATCACATCATCCAGGGAGATGATCTGATTACAGCTTCAAACATACAGTATTGAATAGGAATTATTCTACCTTTATGAAATGGGATTTTGATTAAAACATGGCTTTTCTAGGGGGCATACTTCCTTTCAAACCAACGCATAGACTGACAGAGAAAATGAAAGAGAACACAAATAATGAGAATCAGAAATGAAAAAGGCATCATTACTACCAGCCCCACTGAAATAAAAAGGACTATTAGAAGATATTATGAAAAGTTATATGCCAACAAATGGAATGAACAAATTCTTAGAAGCGCACAAATTACCTACACTGACTAAAGAAGAAATAGAAGATCTCAATAAACCAATAACTAGTAAAAAGATTAAAACCTTAATAAAAAACCACCCAAGAAAGAAAAGTCCAGGACAAGATGGTATCACAGGGGAATTTTACCAAATATGTAAGAAGTAACACCAATTCTACTCAAACTCTTTCAAAAATTGAAAAGGAAGTTTAAGAGTTCCACATTTTCCCCCAGTCCCTCAAGGAGACTTTGCAAATACTTTTTTTATTTTCTGCCCACACTACTCTGGAATGTCTCTGGGTATTGCATTAATCTGTACAGTATAAGATCTCATTCTCTATTCTAGGTTCCACATGATTAGGTTGCTTAAATAAACT
The DNA here is from genome assembly GCF_023851605.1 of Tamandua tetradactyla. Taxonomy (NCBI): domain Eukaryota; kingdom Metazoa; phylum Chordata; class Mammalia; order Pilosa; family Myrmecophagidae; genus Tamandua; species Tamandua tetradactyla. Next base: position 37,797,936 of record NC_135327.1, on the reverse strand, counting down.
GGCCAGACAGGCCAGTTTATTAAATTAGATAATGTGTCACAGAAAATTTAAATTTGGACCAAATAAGCATCTCTTTCTTTAGGCTCCCACAGAAGTTGAAGTTTTCGTCTACTGATGATATCATCCTTTACCCTACATTCTGATTTACCTTAGTCCTAACCAAGTCCATTTCATTCATCTCTTCAATTGCAATCTGAACTCTTTTTTTCAGCTTCTTTTGCAGTTGTTTTTTGGAGTAATACAGGAAATTCCTGATACTTTCTCAAGCATTGGGAACTCCCAATTTAATAAGTCAAGTCTTCAATCTTGAAGTTTGCCCTTATGAAACTTATTTTTGCAATGGCAAAACTAAGCCTGCTTGTAATTATGCCTGAGAGTAACTCCCAGAGACCCTCTTTTGTTGCTCATATGTAGCCTCTGTCTTTAAGTCAACTCTGCAATTAAACTCATTAACCCCTACCCTCTATGTGGACATGACTCCCACAGATGTGAATCTCCTTGGTAATGCAGGACATGACTCTCAAGGATGAGCCTTGCCCTGTCATCGTGGGATTGAGCATGCATTCTTGACCAAAAAGGGGTAAAAATGGAACAACTTAAAGTTTCATTGGCTAAGAGATTTAAGATACAGTCGAGGGTCATTCTGGAGGTTACTTTTATGCAACATTAGCCAGATAAAGCAAACTACCACAGTATGCCAAGGCCCAACCAATGGTATTTCTGAAATCCTAAGAAGTGCCCTAGGCTCTATCTAAGTCTCTATAAAAGTTTTTCTTAGTAAGTTTATTTTTTCAGAAACCCAAGGCCTCCAAATTGATCTTATACCAGATAGACCCTGAAGCACAGAGGTACCAGTCTCTCTAAGAACATCAACCAGTCTCATTCTGGTCATTCACTTTTCCAGCAAGAGGTTAAAATGGCCATTTGCCAGATATCCCTGAAGAGTGAGAGAAAGATCAAATAAAAGGGAGGAGATAGAACTGAAAAATTAGAATTTAACAACTGGCTGTGACTACTGACTCATTACATTTATATTTCTTTTTAGAATCTATATGTTTTAGAATAGCCAGAAGGAAATACCTGAAGTTGTTGAACTTTGATAAATGTTGTAAAACTCTATTGCAAAAAAAATAGTTGGGTTCCCATGTTTGTATGGATCTATATCTGGATGCTTTGTTCTGTTTCAATTATTATATATAATATAATATATAATATGACAATATAATATAATATAAATGACCATATATATATATATAGCTGACTTTATCTATTTATATCTATATATATATATATCTGACAATACTACACTGTATTAGTTAACCTACCTCTATTGTGAATCTTAAAATTGGATAGAGTCCAATACTAGTTAACAATAAGAGGATGGAGTAATGGGTATGGGATGTTTGGGATTTTCTTTTATCTTTTTATTTCCTTTTCTGAAGTAATATATGTGTTCTAAAAATTGTCATTGTGATGAATGCACAATTATTTTATGGTACTGTGACGCCTTTGATTGCATGCTTTGGATGGGTCCTATGTATCTCAATAAAATTGCATTTAAAAATTGAAAAAGTGGGGACATTCCTTAATTCATTCTATGGGGCCAACATCACCCTAATGTCAAAGTCAGATAAATTTACCATAAGGAGAGAAAATTGCAATTACATGACCAATATCTCTTATTAATATAGACACAAAAATTCTCAACAAAATATTAGCAAACTGAATCAAGTGCAAATTAAAACAATTTCCCACCATGATCAGGTACTGTAATACCTCACACCACATTAACAAGTCAAATGGGTAAAACCACATGATCGTCTCAGTTGATGCAGAAAGGGCATCTGACAAAATCCAGCACCCCTTCTTGATAAAAACACTTAGAAACTATGAATAGAAGAAAATTACCTCACCATGACAAAGGGCATATATGTAAGACCCACAGCTAATATCTTACTTGATGGTGAAAGACTGAGTGCTTTCCCTCTAAGATCGGGAACAAGGCGCAGATGCCCATTGTCACTGCTATCATTCAACAGTGGGGCAGAAGTTTTAGTCAGAGCAATTAAAAGAGAAAACAAATGAGGAAGAAAATTGTAAAGGAAGAAGTAAAACGTTCCTTATTTGCAGATGAAATGAAATGTAGAAAGTTGTGAAAAATCTAGAACAAAGCTCTTAGAGCTAATAAATGAATTCAATAAAGTTTAGGAATACAAGATCAAAACTCAAAAATCAATAGTCTTTATATGCACTGGCAATGAACAATTGGAAAAAAAGAAGTCAAGAAAAATTCATTTACAATAGCAACTAAAAGAATTGAATATCTAGGAATAGATCTAACCAAGGGTGTAAAGAACTTGTAAGCAGAAAATAAGAAAATATTACCAAGAAAAATTAAAGATAATCTAAATAAATGGATTGACATTCCATGAACATTCCATGAAAGACTAAATATTGCTAAAATGTCAATTCTACTCAAAGTGATTTACAGATTCAATGGAATCCCAATAAAAATTCCAACAATCTTCTCTGCAGAAATGCAAAAGCCAATCATCAAATCTACGTAAGGTAAGGAGCCAAAAATAGCCAAGTCACCTTGAAAAAGAAGGACAAAGTTGGAAAGCTCACACTTCCTGATGTTAAAACTTACTTCAAAGTCAGAGTAATCAAAGCAGAATGAAATAAAATCTGGCACAATGACAGTTTTTTGACCAATGGAATCAAATTGAGAATTCAGAAATAAACTCTTACATTTATAGTCAACTGATTTTTGACAAATGTGCCTGTCTGCTCTACTGGAAAAAAAAAATAGTTTCTTCAACAGATGGTGCTGGGAAAACTGGATGTCCATATGCAAAATAATGAAGGTGAACCTCCACCTCATACCATACACTCAAATAAACTCAAAATGGATCAAAGACCTAAATACAGAAATAGAACCAGAAATAGGAAATCCCAGGAGAAAACTTAAGGAAGTATCTTCAATACCTTGTGTTAGGCAGTAGTTTCCTTAGATTTTATATCCAAAGCACCAGCAACAAAAGAAACAGTAAATAAAGGTGATTTTGTCAACATTAAAAGCGTTTGCACAAAAAATGATTTGATCATGAAAGTAAATGGACAACCTATGCATTGGAAGAAAACACTTGGAAACCACATATCCAATTAGAGTTTAATATCCATAATACATAAAGAAAATGTTCCTCTTAACAATAAGACAAATAAACCAATTTTTAAAAAGGCAAAAGACTTGAATAGACATTTCTCCAAAGAATATATATAAAGGGCCTAAAAGAACATGAAAGATGCTTAACTTTGTTAGCCATTAAGGAAATGCAAATCAAAACCTCTACGAGATACAATTTCATACCCATGGAATAACCACTATTAACAATCAGAAAATTACAAGTGTCAGAGATGATGTAGAGAAATAAGAACACTCATTCTTTGCTGGTGGGAATGTAAAATGGTGCAGCCATTGTAGAAGACAGTTTGGCAGTTGCTCAGAAAGTTAGGTATAGAATTGCTATATTACCCAGCAACTCCACTTCTAGGTGTATACTCAAATGAAATGAAAACAAGGACTTGAACAGATATTTGTACACTAATATTCATAGCAGCATTATTCACAACTGCCAAAAGATAGAAGCAACCTAAGTGCCCATCAACCAATGAATGGATAAACAATATGTGGTATATACATACAATGGAATATTATTCAGCCACAAAAATGATTGAAATTCTTTATACATGTGACAACATGGATGAACCTTGAAGATCTCACATTGAGTGAAATAAAATAGACACAAAAGGACAAACATTGTATGATTTCATTGATATTCATAGAATCACAATCTAAAAAAGTATAGGTACCTGGAGATAGGGTGTTGGTTGAAAATATGGAGCTAAGGCTTAAAATGTACAGTTTTTATTTGGGATGCTGGAAAAGTTTTGGTAATGAAAGTGATGGTGATGGTGATGGCAGCACAACATTGTGAACGTAATTAGCAGCTTTGTATTATACAAGAGGAAATTTTAGGTGCATGTATTTTTATTAGAGTAAGAACTTTTTAAAAATTCACGGAACTGCATAACACCAACAGTAATCCATAAATTAAGCCATGGGCTGCAGTTAGCAATTTAATTATAAAAATGTGCTTTCATCAATTGTAACAAATGTACTGTGCCAATGCAAGGTGTTAAGAGTGGTGTAGTGTATGGGAACCCTGATTTTATGCATGATTTTTCTGTAAACCCACAATTTCTCTAACAAAAAAAGTATCACTAAAACATATGATTTCATTTTTAATGCAGCTTTCTTGAGATATATTCACACACCATTCAAGCCATCCAAAATGTATGATTTCCTTTTGCATATTATGGACCATGAAATATAGATGAGATCATACTTGTGTCCTTTTTTGTAATTTATTTTGTTCACGCTACATTATGTTCTGAGATTTATTCATGATTTTCATGCAGTTGTCATTCATCCATTTTCATAATAGATAGTTTTCTTTTTTATGGATATGCCAAAATTTATTTTCCCATTCTCTTGTATAGGCATTTGGGTTGTTTCCAATTTGTGTTTGTTTGTGTGTGTACATGCACTATTGCAATCAAAGCTTCTATGAACATTCTTGTACAAATTAAAACCAAGTTTTTCTGTCTGAAATGTGTGTATAAAGTGGAATTGCTGGGCTATGGGGTGGTCATATCTTCAGGGCTCCTGGATACTGTTAAATTGTTTCCAGGGAGGTTGCAATAATTGACAATCTCCTGGCAGTAGCTCATTGCTCCCATTTCTGCATACACTTGCCAACCCTTGATACTGTCAAAGCTTTTAGTTTTTTTAGTTGTGTGGATGGGTGATGACATTTAATTTTTATTTTATGATTTGCAGTTGCCTTCCTCCGAATGGGGTTGAATATTTTCCGTATGTTTATTCGTCATTTGCATTTTCTCTTTTGTAAAGTTCCCATTACACTTTTTTGTGCATTTATCTATTGGGTTGTCTTATTTTTTCCTTTCTGTTGGCATTTTTGGCTTTCTTTGCATATTGTGTGTGTTGTCAAGCATGTGAGCTGTAAGAATCATTCTCAGTCTGTCCTCTCATTCTCTTTAGTTCATATTTTATTAGTGTTTGTTCCTAATTAAAATTTAGTTGAATTTGTCAATCTTTTTCCTTATGGTTTGTGCTTCTTCTGAATTGTTTCAGGATTCCTCCTTACCCCAAGATCATAAAGATATTCTTTTTTTTCTTCTTCTAAGTGTATTACAGTTTCGCACTACACACTTGTGTCTTTAAGTCACCTGTACTTTCCTTTTCTGGGATATGATTGGAGGTAGGATTTTAGTTTCTTTTCTTTTTTCCTTATATAGACCACCATTACTTCCAGCATCCTTTGCTGAAATGTCCTTTCTATCCCCACTGATCTGCAGTACCAGCTCTGCCACAAATTAGGTTTGTTCAATGGGGTGGATGGAACCTATAACCCAACAGCAGACATATTCATCTTAATCTGCACTCCTGTCATGGGAGCCATTGTAAGTAAGAGCTCTGGAAGATACTATTTCAGCTAAGGAGTGGCCAACTGCATTAGAGTGGTCTTCATTCATATTAATGGAGGCCTTATAAAGAGAAGAAACGAGAAGCTGGAAGTCAGCAGAACCTGGAAGAACAGACAAAGGAGAGCTGCCATGTGGTAGGAGGCAGAGGTACAAGCCAAGGAGTGCCAGGGTATCAGCAAACCAGCACCAGAACGCTCCCCCTCTTCGGGGGAGAAAGCATGGCCTTGATTTGGGACTTGCAGCTTCTGAAACCGCGAGTCAATAAATGCCTGTTGTTTAAGCCAACCCCTCATTTGGTATTTGCCACAGCAGCCTGAAATAAACGCACAGATATGGGTCTAAGTTCTCTATTAGTTCTTTCTTGCCCTTGTCTATCCCTGTATGAATATCACATTTTCTTAATTACCTCAGCTTTAAATAGGTCTTATCTTCTGATTGGGTAATGTCTCACATTTAGAGGGATAGATCTTCGCAGATGTTTATAGCTGTGCATGGATTTTGGAAACAACTTCTCGAGTTTCTGTGGTAATTTTGAATGGCATTACATTGAATCCATAGGTTCCTAGAGGCATTGCTGCTGCTTCCTATTCTAATCTATTTTAGACGTGAAGTTTTTGAGTAAGGACTCCAGTGGAATCTTCCTTCGAAGCGGCCTTTGAAGTGAAAAGGGAACATTGTGGCATCATAAGAAAAGTGATCGCTATGCAGCAAACTTTATATGCCGCAGATCCAAATACTATGGTGACTGTTTTCCTCAGGCCTCGGTCATAAAAACTCAGAGCAAGCCTTTCACGATGCCACAATATCTGGTTTAGCAGAAATGGATGAAGATCCGAGGACAGAGCCTCTTTACAAGAGAACAAATGTCAAAGAAAGTGAGATGAAAGTAGATTCCGGAAATCAAGAACGTTATCTTGTTAAATAGAAACTTTATTTCTATAAATCATGAATATCAAATACGATTGTATTAAGTTTAACTAAATTCAGTATTTGCTATATTTTTGGCTAGAAATCATTTCTGTAGGCTATATCATGCAAAAATATTAAAGTTTTTTTTTTGTAAATTATAATACCAGTCATAAATTTTTTAAATGTTTGGATAATGTGATGGGGGATTGGAATTTTTATTTTGTGGCAATAGAATCTATTTAACATGTATAAAATTCAATTTCCTTGTTTGGAAAATGGGATTAATCATACCCATCTTGTGGAAAAAGGACAAAAATTAAACTAGAAAATAAGAGTTAGTGTCTTCAAATGTTTCCTAGCTATAGAGACTCTCGTACAAATGGCCTCCTATGAAACTCGATATGCATATTGCAGCAGATGTATTAATGTACGATTATTTTTATTCCTTTCCCCGCGTCCGCGTCCTGTGAGTCTGTACCGCCTAGCGCCTCTTAGAATTTGTTGTGTGGAATCAGGCTAATGAAAAAAGTTCATTGTGCATTAGAAGAGAGAAAAAGGAAGAAGCTGACAGGGCTAAGAAATTTATATAGAAAAAAGTTAAAATTACCTGTCAAAAAAGAAAAGAAAAGGCAATGAAAGACAAAAATTCACTCTGTATACAAGAGAGAGTTTTGTTTTGTTTTGTTTTTCAGGCAAGAAGGGAGGTTCTGGAGCAATGAGAGCAAAAAGATGGAAAATATAGGGCTTTAAAGTAATTTTTGCTATATATTAAAGAAATTTTATGCGGGTATCAAACACATACATACTCTCATAACACATACACACTATATATATATACATACATATACACACACATATATATAATGAAGTACAAATTTAAGTTGCTTTAAAATTAATGAATTTCTTCGGTGGTGATTCTCTGCAGAATTGGGTCTCAAGATAGCTGATGATTACATGGGTTATTTTGGAAACTCAGAGATGCAGAACTATTCTCGTTGACAAACACCTGAGGATTCAGGAGCAGTTCTCCTGAGAAGCTACTGGAAATGCTTAGGACTCCTTAAGGAACCATTTGGGGTTAAGAAGATACTTTGTAAACTTGAAAGTGATGTGCATACGAAGCATTATTAATGATAAGAAGTGACTACTACTTATAATGCATTCCTATTAAAGTGTCACCTGCATCTTCTTGAACGCTGGTTTAAAAATGCTGACTCATGTGCATATCCACCCCACAGAGACTCTACTAGGCTCTGCCTTTTTAGCAAGTTCCTTGTATCATTCTTATGTGACCCATAGTTTGAGAACTATGTGCCACTGGAACTGGGTATTTGTAGCTGACAAGAAAAACTTGCACAGGTCTCAGACCCATATATATGGCTTACATATAGATTGAACTAATAGTTGGTGTTGACTTCACTTAGCTCAAGTGAAATATATTTTCCCTAGTTCTCAAGGCCCCTGGAGAAGCAAAGTGTTATTGGAATACGCAAGTTCATCTGTATATGACATGCCTTGAGATCTAAATCGATACTTTGGTTTGCACATATTACATACTATAATTTGTCAAATGTGAGAGGATTTTGTCTTATTCATAAAATAAAATTTCATTAAAATTGTGGAATTTAGAGTAGTAGAACCAAGTTGTTTGGTTCCATTATAATGGGCTGAGGTCTTCACTGTTATTCTTATTTTTTGTTTCTAATTTGGGAGTTACCCACCTTCCCTGGTGAGAATAATGTGCCACCCAGAGCAGAATTTCAAAACAGAATAGCACTGCATGCCCTCTAGCGAATAAACAAGCAAATTCAGCTAAAGTGACTTCTGTGTCACTTTTAAAAAAGTGACTTCTGTGTCACTTTAAAAAGCTTTCACTGCTTTGTAGATTTCATTTCTTCCAGGAAATGGTAGAAGCTTAACATCTCTAAAATATTTTACGATTTCTGGTTCTATCGAAATATTGATCATTCCTTTCCCCTCCTCTTAATCACGTACCTAAGTATTTGACTTTCTTAAATTTGGATATGAGAAAGAGGAAAGCGCTCTCACAGAAAAGAAGCAGTGAGAGACTTTCACAAACCAATCATCCTCTTTAGATTCCAGGGCGATAACTGCGCTGACTTCTTGAGCAATTAGCGTTTTCCAGGAGCAAGCGGAAGTCCCAATAGGAGACTCGCTGATCAACGACTGGAACCAGTGTGCCACCTAGTGGCGTTTTCACAAATTGCAATTTACTGGGAAGAAACATTTTTGGAAAATCCCTGCGCAAATAATCTCTAGCTTGAGGCAGGTAACATTCTCATAAATATTAACATCTATTACTTATGCCAAATACCCATTTGCTTTATGTAAGGATATTTTAGCCATGGCTTTCAAACACTATCCTTTATTATACTGTCTCCAATTTGCTAGCTGCTGGAATGCAACTCACCAGAGATGGATTAGATTTTAATAAAAGGGGATTTATTTCATTAGTTCTTCAGAGGAAAGGCAGCTAACTTTCAGCTGAGGTTCGTTCTTACGTAGGAAGGCACAGGGTGATCTCTGCTGGCCTTCTCTCCAGGCCTCTGAGTTCCAACAACTTTCCCTGGGGTGATTTCTTTCTGCATCTCCAAAGGCCTGGGCTGAGCTGCAAGCGCTGAGATGAGGTATGCTTAGCTGCTTGGGCTGTGCTGCATTATGCTCTCTCATTTAAGCACCAGCCAATTAACTCAAATGTCATTCATTGCAGCAGGCATGCCTCCTAGCTGACTGTGGATGTAATCAGCAACAGATGAGGTTCACGTACCATTGGCTCATGTCTACAGCAACAGAATTAGGTACCTTCACCTGGCCAAGTTGACAACTGAATCTAACTGCCACATGTGAGGGAGGAATGTGCTGGTTTGAAAGGATGTGTGTCCCCTAGAAAAGCCATGTTTTAATCCTAATCCCATTTTGTAAAGGCAGCCATTTCTTCTAATCCTTATTCAGCATTGTCTGTTTAAAACTCCCTGGAGAAGTGATGTAATCAAGAGTGGTTGTTAAGATGGATTAGGTGACGACATGTCTCCACCTATTCCGGTGGGTCTTGATTAGTTCTGAAGTGCTATAAAAGAGGGAACATTTTGGAGATTGGAGATTTGCAGAGAGCAGAGAATACCGCAGCACCACTAAGCAGAGAGTCCACCAGCCAGAGATGAAGAAGGAAAACGCCTCCCAGGGAGCTTCATGAAACAGGAAGCCAGGAGAAGAAGCTAGCAGATGACGCTGTGCTCACCGTGTGCCCTTCCAGATGAGAGAGGAACCCTGACCGTATTCACCATGTGCCTTTCCAGATGAGAGAAAAACTCACTGTATTCGCCATGTGCCTTTCCACTTGAGAGAGAAACCCTGAACTTCAATCGGCTTTCTTGAATCAAGGTATCTTTCCCTGGATGCCTTAGATTGGACATTTCTATAGACTTGCTTTAATTGGGACATTTTCTCAGCCTTAGAACTGTAAACTAGCAGCTCATTAAATTCCCCTTTTTCAGTCATTCCATTTCCAGTATATTGCATTCTGCAGCTAGCAACCTAGAGGGATGCCTTAGATTGGACATTTCTATAGACTTGCTTTAATTGAGACGTTTTCTCAGCCTTAGAACTGTAAACTAGCAACTCATAAATTCCCCTTTTTAAGTCATTCCATTTCTGGTATATTGCATTCTGCAGCTAGCAACCTAGAGCACTGTCTAAGTTGTTAAGAATTATCCAATTGATCTGGTTTGATTTTAATTTCGATTTTCCTTCTGGAATTACAGGTAAATGCTTGAAAAGTCCATAGTAGAGCCAAACCAGCATCATCCAATAGTATTCCTAACACTCAAAGTAAAATCAGTCCTCAAGTAATACAGTATCAGCCTTCCAAAGGTGGGAGTTCTAAAATTCATGTTCATTTCATTCAACATGAATTAAAATTAATTGAATTTGAAGTTAACACCATTCCCATTGGGATGAACAGACATTACACGGGTCTGTTCACAAAATGCCCTGGGGAGGAGACAGTCTTTTTTCCTATGGTTTTCCTGTAAAGTAAAGACACTGGATAAATCCAAATGGAATGACAGTCTACAGAGTAGTTGGCCTGCATTCTTCAAAAATGTCAAGGTCGAGAAACACAAAGAAAGGTTGTGGTACTGCTCCAAATTAAAGGTATCTAAAGACATGCAGCAAGTGAACACAAAGTTTAATTGGCTTCTGGACTAGGGGAAATAACTAAAATGGACATTATTTTGGACAATTGATGAAATTTGCAAAGGGACTCTGCACTAGATAATAGTATAATATCATTGTTAAATTTCCTGATTTTGATAATAATCATGGTTATAGGAAATATTTTCCTTCATGAAAACTGATAAGAGCTGAATAAACATGTAGACCCACACTGTTGAGATACATTTGCTTGCTAGTGTCCAAGAAGGAAACAAGTCTGGACAGGGAACCCTAAGCTCCATGATTCCTGCTTCTTGCCCTTTTCTAAGGCAAGGGGGTCCTTATCCTTTATGCCTTGGGGTCCCAACCCTTTATGCCTCAACTTCTATGTCTGTATAAGAGGAAATGTGTTTTCTCTGCCCTACTCCACCTAACATCCTTCCCAGGGATGCTTTGAAGATTAAATTAGACAACAGTGTAAATGTTAATCAAGAATGTGTTAGATCCTTCAATGGTGGAAAAGTGGGAAGAGAGGGAGACAGGAGGCCCCCTACTGGTAAAGTCCCAGTAGCAAGGGAAGACAAAACCCCATTTCTTCATGGAAATTGGTCATATGACAGGACAGAGCCAATTATCAGCCATTTACCATTGGTTCCAGTCATATCTTGCATGCTTCCAATGGTTCTCAGTTCCCAGAGCGTATTTCTCTACATCATCTCATCAGATTTGCACAATGAATGACTTTGCCAAGTACATGGATGGGATATTATAAACTTTGCCTTATGAATGATGAAAGCAAGGCTCATTTATGAATGACACCACCACAATTCTGATTTTTAACAGTTAGTTCTGGACAGGGCTGGTGTTATTTAATAGGAAAGAGGTCTCATGGATTTTCGTCACTCCGTTCTCTGCTCCAAGCTCCTCAGTAGAGATCCCACATTGCAGAAAGGCTGTGACTTTGAATGTTCCAAGCCAGGGCTGCCATCTCACCTCTACCGCTTCCTAAGCTCAAGGTACTTCACCTCACTGAGTCTCAGTTTCTTCCAGGGTCGACATCATTTAACAACTTGCTCTTTTCAATCAGCACCATGTCTTTGAGGTCTCCACTGACATCCTGTATTCCTTTATTCAATAATTTTCTTTGGAGGGAGAGACGAGAGGAGCGGTCATTCCAAGTCATTTCTCCCATAGTCTCGCAGAGTCAACAAATTCTGACCAAACTCAGGATTAATCCACTCTTTGGCACCCCCACCTGAATTGGCTCAGCACTCGATCCTTTGTTTGTGTGATGGCTATCCTGGAATGTTCTGGAACACATGTGACCACAGAGGGAAAAATCTACTCCCTGTTTCTCTGTTATAACTCGTTTTTAGATTCCAGTGCATGCTTGCCAAGCATTTTATTATATTTATTTTTCTTTTCTGGCTAATCTTGGCCTTTGCCACTTTCTCAGCCAAAGCCAGAGAGATAAAAATCCTGGCCAAGGTCCAGGAGTCTTGGGTTGGGGGCAGGAAGGGTCACGTACTTGGCGGTACTTGATCCCTTCTATTTGACGCTGGTGTAATAGGCCTCATTAGGAAATGTTGCGTCAGGCCCCATCTAAACCAAACAAAGTCCACTGCTGTCTGTCACCACTTGAATTTACACCAGTCTGAAAGCTCAGCTGAGATGGTTCCAGCTCCATCCTATTTCCTTCTGTAGCTCCAAGGTCCGCGGCGAGTGGACCTTGTACAGGGTCGTGTTTGAGCTGGTGGTCACTTCACCGGGGGACAAACCTCTGCTTGCCTGACCTGTGGATCTTCTGTCTGTCACAGGGACTTCAGCAGAAAAAGGTGAGGGAATTCTGCATCAGAGCAAACAGGGTTCGAATCCAAGGACAGCCTGTTTTGGTTTGCTAAAGCTGACGAAAAATGCAATATATCAGAAATGGTTTGGCTTTTACAATGGAGACTTATTAACTTACAAGCTTACAGTTCTTAGGCCATAAAAAAATGACCAAGTTAAAGCATCAACAGGTTGATACCTTCTTCCTAAAGAAAGGCTGCTGGCAATCCGGACACCTCTGTCAAATTACCAGCATATGGTGGCTTCTTTCGGTCCTTCTCTCCTGGGTATCATTGCTTTCAGCTTCTGGCTTCTCTGTCTGTGGCTTCCTTTCTCAGCTTCAACGTCTTTTTCTCTCTAAACTTCTTTGGGCCCTTTTTCCTAGGAGCTCTTCTTAATTTCGTCTCCATGTGTTTTATCCTCTTATAAAGGATTCCAGTAAGACAATTAAGACCCACCTTGAATGAGATGGGTCACATCTCAGCTGAAATAACCTAAACAAAAGGTCTCACCCACAATAGGTCTACACTGAAAGGATTGGGTTAAAAGAAATCGATTCTTTCTGGGGTACATACAGCCTCCAAACTACCACACAGCCTAATAGCTGCATGACCTTAAAACTGTTGCTTAACCTCTCCCAGGAGCAACTTCCTCACTTGTTCCCATCTTGTAGGAGATTTAAATGAGATATAGAATATAAAACACCAATCGCAGAACCTGATCTGTATTAGACACTAATGGATGTCAGTTCCTTTCCTTTCTTATCTTTAAATATTCCATCTGTCCTCCTTCCCTCCTCCCTCCCTTCCTTCTTTTTTCCTTTTTTTCTTTCCTCCTTCCTTCTTTCTCAAATAAAGCAATATAACATGTTGCTAAATTTAGATGGTAAATTCATGGATGTATGTTATATATTATCTGTGTATTTCTATATGTTTTCAATCTTTCACAATTAGAATTAAAATATTAAAACTCACCAAAAAAAAAATGCCTCGGGTTTCACACCAGACACTTGATGTAGAATCACTGAAGAATTTGTATTTTTTTAAAGTTCACACAATTCCATTATGAAGCCAGAGTTGAGAGAGAACCATTGGTCAGTCCTTCTACCCCAAGTGCTAAATTTTGGGAAGAGCGATTCTGTTTCGTCAGACCAGGTTAGATACACATCCTTGTGTCAGTTTGTCCTAACTGATGTGGGCGTGTACCAGAAGGAATTGTCAGAGTAGACCTGTGAAGTTTCCAGCAATAGCAGCGGGGAAAGATGTCCTCCAGGCCTGCCACATTGGTTCACACCAGAGAAAAGTAGAGAATTTGCCCTGCAGGGCGCTTAGCAAATATGTCAGTTTATATCCCCTTTCCTCCCCCAGATAAGTTCTGGGAAAGACCTCAGTAAAGCTCGTCCTGAGTCTCCCTCAAATGAATGAATCGTGGGAGTTCAGAGTTTCAGCGCCAAGAGCTCCCAAGTTTTGCGCCCACGTTTCCTCCCCAGAGTGAACATCACCTCCCTGGCTCAGCCATCCCACTCCCCAGACCTCATCAGGACCATTGACGATGGGCCAGCGGCTTGAGTCCCAAAACAAAACATGATTCAGTTTCTGAATCAGCCTCTAGAAAAATAGGAAACCCTGAGAGACTGGCTCAGACAATGAAAGACTGCATTTATTTTCTGGACAGTGGACTTTCAGAGGCAAGCAAATAGCGGTGTCATCTGTGTTATGTTAGAGCTAAAGGGGAGGCATAATTTGTGTTAATCCATCAACGAGAAACAATTAGCAAAATCGCATAGAAGCCTTCTGTTATATACAGCCACAAAACACCATAATGTGGGTTATTATAGAAAAGCATTGACTCGAACTGAAACCGAGCTCAGAAATGAATAGTGTGCAGATGACACTGGATTGGGAATTTTATTTTTTTTCTTTGGTTTTTCTTTTTGGAATTGGTAATTTTAAACATAACCTTAGAGGCCAGGGTAATGACTGTAGTGTACTTGTTGTCTCAATTCAAACCAACAAATGGTCGTAGGATATTGTTAAAGATATAAACATGATTAAAATAAAGGAATGGTTTTTTATTTTATTTTAAATTTTCTTTGACTCAGATATTTTGAGAATTGATTTGTGCACTACATTGGTGAGAGTAATGATTATATTCAAGTACAGCAGAGAGAAAATGGGTGTGCTTATGTGTTTTCACATTTTTTGGGGGGGGGATTTCCCAAGTTTCTCTGTAACAAAAGAGTGATAAAGACAAGGCACCAATGCTTTATTTCTGGGGGTTGTGGATCCCCTTGATAATGCTCCCAACATTGGCCCCTGATACATTTGGCTGGAGGGCCCCAGACAACATAAGGTGTGTTCCATCATCTGAAGGTGGGTGAACCCAGGAGCTATCACAGCAAGTTCCCGGGGGGCCCGGTATGTGACATGTCTTCCCTCCAGATGTGAGAAAGAAGCAGCCATATCCTGCCTGTCTTCCTTCCCTAAATCAAGCCCTCCAATGGAAAAAACCCTCCAATTACTAAAATTACATTTTAGTAATTCTCTTCTTCCCTATCCCAAGATTCAAGTGCCCCATGATCCTAGCCTCAGGAGGTTCTTCTGTGTTTTTCACCCATTCCAACAAGATTGAAATGGCTTTTGGTCATGCTCCCACCAATGTGTGGTGTTTGGATTTTCAAATGCAGAAGGGCTATGCAATTAAAACATAAATACATTCTCCATTGGTCTCCAAATGGATTTGCGAATTCTGTGAGACAAAATCAAATGCATATGTGAGTGCATGGTGTGTATGTGACAAGAGAAGATTTCCACATACAATAAAAATAATTTTCAACAATTTGTGGTCTGATTCATCAGAATATGGAGGAGCTAACTGGGTAGGGAATCAGCCCCTCATGCTTTGTTCCAAGAAGGTAGAATCAGGGTGACCTGCATGAATGTGAGGAGGCTTTCTTTGGAAAATAGCACCGATCTGACCCCCAAGAGGGCCGAGAAGCAATGAGACCTTCCAATCGATAAACACACCCAGTACCCAAATCTATAGTACTATAGTACTCTCCGCTGAAAGGAGTCAGTGTCTTTGAAGAAATGGCTAGAGCAAGGAAAAGACAAAAAGACCCTATAATTCATTTTTGAGCCCAAACGAAAGGTAGTAGTAAACGAATAATGAGAGCATGTCAAATGCACACAGCAGCCAGCATAAAGGAAATTGCACTAACCAAATCTTGGACCATTTGACCATCAAACCGGTAATGATTACAGCACAGTGTAGCCTGAATAAAATAAGAAACAATGCAATCATGCCAACATAACTAAATAAATAAATAAATGAGGGAGAAGGGAGAACTGCAATTATCTTCTTAATGATTTAGGCAAAAATTTCCAAAGGATGATTAAAGTAGTGAGTAAAATTTTAATGAAGGAAAGAATAGTTACATAATCTGAAAGTACTTCCCCAAGATATCTATAACTTACAAAGGGGAAAATAGTACATTACTATGGAGAAACCACCCTCACCAGGTGGGTGAAACCAACCACTAATGGGAGAAACCAGCCCATATGATGCATCCTGATATGATGCATCGAGAACCAAGTTACATTTCTGAGATAGTCTTGTCAAAGCATGCACTACCTGACCTACTCGTGAGGTGACATCAGACAGACCCAAAGTGAGGAACAGTCTACAAAACAACTGGGCTGTGCACTTCAAAAATTACAAGACCATGGAAGACAAAGACTAAGACACAAAAGTGAGTCTAGATTTAAAAAGACTATAACAGATGTAACAATTGAATACAATATGTGATCCTAGATTGGCCTCTGGACTGGTAAATGCACATATTCTTACCCACACCTTCACATAATATAAAGGACATTTCTGGGACACCTGACAAGATTTGAACATGGATTGTGGGTTAGATAATAGTATTGTGTAAACATTAGATATCCTAATTTTAATAATTAGCTGCGGTTATGTAAGAAATTATTTTTTGGTCTTAGGAAACATACATTTCAGCATTTAGGAAGAAAGGCCAATAACACCTATAACTTACTCTTTAATGACTTAGAAAATAATGTGTGTGTAGGTTGTGTATGTATGTATAGATAGATAGATATAGACATATAGATGGATAAATGGAATGATAATGTAAATGGATGAGAATGCGAACTATTGAGGAATTTGGGTAAAGAATATATGGGAGTTCTTTGTACTATTTTTTCCTTCAACTTTTTGTATATTTTAAATTATATCAAAATAAAAAGTTAAAAGCTCTATATGGGAAGGAGTCATATGAGAATTCTCCGAACTTTCTATGTATTTTTCTGTAAACCTTAAACTGCTCTAAAAATAAAGTTTATTGTTATGAAAATAAAGTTAAAGGAAGCTTGAGTCTGAAGAAATGGGCTGACTCAGAGTCACAGAGTTGGAAAGGGACAGAATGTGGACTGAGACGTGACTCTCAGTTCCCTAGCCTTACTCCTTGCTCAGATGAAGGCGGTGGGTAGAAATCTTTCTTTTTGGTGTTCCCCTCACTTTTACCACATAGTAACTCTTAGGCCCATTTGAAATCATCTATCCTGTCTACTTTGGAAAGTCAAAACACTGAATGAACATAAATCATTTTTACTGCAAAGTCTTGCCAAACGACATATCACACTCAACCACTAATGGTTCCTCAAGTGGGCTAGGCGATATCCAGCCTATACTCCATATTCACTGGGCCATCTAAAACCTCATGTATATTTCCACTCTGTTCTTATCCCAGGCCGAAACAAAGATGCAGGGAAGTAAAATTCTCAATGTACAAAATCACCTCGAGAGATGGGGTTTTCCTCCAACCGATAAATGCAGTTCAAGAACCCATTCCAGGGTGGCAACGGTGGCTCAATGGCAGCGCTCTCACCTGCGATACTGGACACCCGGGTTTGATTCCCGGAGCTTGCCCATGCCAAATAAAAAAAAAAAAAAGAAAGAGTATTAAAAAAAAAAAAAGTAACCCATTCCATGCTCCATGTATAAAGTACATTGTTTTCCTGAAATGAAATGTGAAATCAAGAAGTTAGAGGGAATGATAATCAAGCATCAGTATTTGTTCTAGAGGGAATGATAATCAAGCATCAGTATTTATTGACTAGGTACAATTTGAAAAGGATTCTGGTAAGGCTTTTGTCAAATATATTGATTAATGATGGCTGCCATCCTGCCATTATTGCTTTATTTTTAGTCCTTTGGGTTTTAGAATTCTTCCTTATACTACAATGCCCAACCATTTCCTTGCCCAAATTTAATTAGCCAGTACTTATTCAGTAGTTACTTCATGATCAGTTAATACCCAAGCAGTATGACTGGGTAACTGCTAGTTGGGAATAAATATGAAAGATGAAAGGATGACAGAAGGAGGAGGCTGATTCCTGATGAAGGATGTAGAAAAGCTTGATAAACCAAATCCCTCTGTTTTCACAATTTTATTTAGGACCAGAATTGGGATCGACCTAAATAAATAGGTGTGTCCACAGATGTGTAGATTTGTCAAAAATCCTCAAATGATGCATTCTACTCTGTGTAACTATTACCTTGAAAAAGAAGAAAAAGAGAAAGAGGAGGAGGAAGAGACAGGGAAGAGGAGATGGAGACCGTAAGCAAGTGCTGAGCTCTACTTAATGATATGAATGCTGACCTGCATAGAGGTAAAGGGTACTGATGTTTGCAACTTACTTTTAATAAATCCAAAATATAAGATGAATAAGGAAAAGCTATGTCATAAAGCAAGCAAGCGTATCAAAATGTTACTTATAGAAAATAGGTGGTGGTTTGATGAATGATTACTATAAAATTATTTAACTTTTTATGTTGAAAATATTCATCTTGAGGAAAACGGATGTATTCTACTAAGATAAAGGACAAACAGTTCATAATTGGGGCCTGTTATAAATGCAGCATCAAGTCATATATGTCGCTGGTTGAAAAGCAATCTCAGTCTACCAAGTTCTCTTTCCCTAAAATCACAAGTCCTTCTCTGGTTGTATAACGAAATTATGAAGTCAACTTTTGTATATTATGGTATGTTTCCCCTTAATTAGAACCCAATGAAGCCATGCTCTTCCCTTCAACAAACTCCATTTCTTAAAGACACTGCACTAATCATAATGACACTCCCTTAAAATGTAAGTGTCACTGGGCAGGGTGTTGTATTTGCATTGTCTTGATACTTCCCTAGTGCCTGGGACCAGGGACTCAAAAGCTGTTGAATAAATATTTCTTTGATGAACGAAATGGAACTAAAAACTTAATGAAAGCATGAAAACAATGGGATTCCTAACAAGACACTTTCTTAATTTGCTAGTGCTGCAATGAAAAATACTATACACTAGTGGGCTTAAACAACAGGGTTCACCACTTTGGAGGCTTGAAGTCAAAAATCAAGGTGTCAACAGGGCCGTGCTTTCTCCGAGAGTCTATAGCATTAGGTGATACAATCCTCTGTCACATGGTGAACTCTACTTTCTCTTACATCTGGCTTCTCCTTACATGTCCAACTACCTTTGCTGATAAGGAGTTCACCCATATTGGATTATGACCCACCCTCATTCGGGGTGGCCATATCTTAATTAACAATAGCCTCTTCAAAGTCCTAATTACAAATGTTTCACACTTTTAGAATGGGGAATTAGAATTTGAACCTGTCTTTTGTCAGAGACATGATTCAAGCCCCAACAGACCTGCATGGCATCTGTTAAATAGGGGTAGATTTACAATCATGATTTCCACTTAGTTGATGTGTCAAGACCAAGGAAGATTAGAAGTAAGAGGTGAGACTTTAAAAATTCATTACAACATCATTTAAAAATACTTACTGATAGACATTCTATTGTGTGCAAGGTGACTTCGTGTGGTTCACAGCTGTGGCTCTGACATAAAAAAATATCTGGATTTAAAGTCGGTCACCAACTGCATGATATTGGGTAAGTTGCTTAACCTCTGAATTTTCCTCATCATATGAAACTAGAAAAACTGTCTTAAGTGTTGTTCTGATGCTCCATAAGTTACTTGTGTGAAGAACTTGGCAGAACCAGGCACATGTTAAGTATGAAAAGCTTGGTAGCTCTTTTTTATATAATAATTATATAATATAATAACAGTGTTCAGATTTACTGGAGATAACCACAAAGCCCAAAGACAAGGCATGGTGAATTATTCAAATGGACATTTGTAGTAAGAATGCTTTGGGAAAGCCCAGGGCTATGTATTTAACTAAACCTAGCATCAGAATTTTGCAAGCTGTGACAGAATCTGTGGACAATGGCCACATGCCACAGCCAACTCACCCAACATTGTACATCTTCATCGTGCATGGTGGAGGGGATGGTGGTTATCACCCCAACTTTGCACAGCCCCAACCACATTCTTAGCAATTACCATTTCAAATATCAGAATCAACTATGGACAACCATTGTAAGGCAATCAGAGCCTGTCTTTGGCATTTTCAGTCTTCCCTTTTAATCCTCTTTTCTCTTTCCTTCTATACTCCTTGCCTTGAGTACCAATATATCAATGGGGGACACTGGTTTTTTGGAGGCAAATCTTGGAAAAATGGGGCCATGCTTTCTACATTGGTGATGTTAAACTGGGGTTCCCATACTCCTGAATAAATGTGCACAATTTCACAGAAATGCTCACACAACTGCAGTTTAAAAAACTCAATTTTCATATCTTAACTCCTTTACAATATTGTTAAAAATTGATCTGAATTCTTATTTATAATAGCCAATATTCTACTTTTCATGAAAGAACCCCTTCTCCATCCTAAACCATACTACGATGCAGAGTGGAAACTTCTCCAGGATATCAAGCAGAAAGGGAATCTCCTTTAGTGGTCAATCCATATATAAAACTATTTGTGAGTTCCTCTTGAGAGTAAAGCATGTTGTTAAAAAATAATATTTAGATTCTTGTTGGGATATTCTGAGTCCCGTACGAATCTGATATGGTGCTCTAGGCTACCTGATGGTATAGATATTTAAGGGAAGGCGGGTTATAATATCATTTGTGTTACCAACCTTTGACAGTTTAAAATGAAAACACATTTTCCCACAGAGATCATTTGCAGTATTTGCTTAGCTCTTTTATAAGCTAGAGTCCCAAGTACCATATTCTTTACAAAGCTTGGCAACCTAGCAAAGGTCTATCTCTTTTGCTCTTTACCACTGATACTACTAAGCAAATCACACAGTTATCATAATCCAAAAATCTACTGATTGGTGACTTTAATCTGATTTATAAAAGAGGTAGACCAGTTTTTTGTGTACACATTATTTTATGGAGAGGCTAAATGTTTTGTGTTAATTAGATATGGAACAAAGTAAACTTTAAGTCCTTTGACAGTACAATTGTGTTTTAATTCACTTTGTTTTCTCCCAGCTTGGTCCTCAATAACTTTTTGCTAACTGAATGGATAGATTATGAACATGACAGTGTGCTAGTGTTCCTACGATATTGCTCAACTCTAAAGGGAATAACTGAAAAAAAGTTTATATTCTCTCAGTTCAGTTTTATTTGCACAGAATAAGATGGTGTACCTTAAAATATCTGCTTAATGCTTCCTGTTCATTTTTTTGCAACTAAGACTATATTTCTGCTAAATTGGCATTATTGGCCTATTGTCTCATTCTCAATGGCCAGTGGTTTGCTGAAAAGGATACAAATTCTTCATTTCTTCAGCTATGTCATCTCTCAGTTGGAACTTCTGAAAAATCAGATTGAAGTCACTGCTAGTAGAGGCCAC
Source organism: Tamandua tetradactyla (assembly GCF_023851605.1). Classification (NCBI taxonomy): domain Eukaryota; kingdom Metazoa; phylum Chordata; class Mammalia; order Pilosa; family Myrmecophagidae; genus Tamandua; species Tamandua tetradactyla. The sequence continues at coordinate 37,776,671 of NC_135327.1, read as the reverse complement.
TGACAGCCTCAGGCACAAACCACACTTCAAACAAGCATTAGGAGGTGATAGTGAAGGACGGAAGTGATGGAGATGGGAGACTTGACAGTTAGGGCAGTTTCCTATAATATACTTGGCCATCACACTGAGTGGTTGATCTTAAGTGTTGTTGCTTTGTTTTGTTTTGTTTTATAACCAGGAGTGTTTGTTTTGCTTTGGGGTTTCTTAAATGAGACATGAAAGGGTAGTGGGAAAAGCATGAGCTTTGCAATCAGGTGAATATCAGTTCAAAAATTATTTCCAAATTGACAAACTAGTTGAGTGGTTTGGAGTTGGTGAGACCTCAGTTTTGAATTCTGGCTCAACCACCTATTCATTCTATAAGCCTGAATATGTCTCTAAATATTCTCAAACCTCTGACTCCTCAAGTGTAAAATGGTGGTAAATGGTACCACCTCCCTTAGAGGCTTATTTGCCTAGGGTTGGCACACAACGTGTGCTCATAAAGGCTGGACACCATTTTTAACTGTGTGGCATGCCATTTAGCTTTTCTGATGCTCATTCTTGTTTCCTCCATCACCTCACCTGTACAGCATTGTGAGAAATATAACAAAATGCTTACGGTGGGGTCTGGCACATGATATCTCTAAAAAAAGGTTACTTTTAGTAATCTTAGTATTAGTGGCATTATTAGTATTAAATTATTACTATTAAATTCCATGCTAATTAACAGGAGTATTAGTGCTACCAGACTGTTAAATCATGCAAGTTTATAGCTAAGAAAGAAGATGCATCCAGACCCAGACATGGACCTGAAAAATAAATATCTGAAGTATATTTTATTAGTTTGTGTTGTTCAAATCAAATGAAAGTTTCCTATGAAGCCTTTTCCGTCCTCCTTTGTGCTCTTTGGAGGCCCCTAATTTCCTATTTCCAGATGAATGTTTTAAAAAGTCACAACGTTGGTGCCTGCTCTTCATTCCTCAGCTGAAGAGATTTCAGTTTCCTCTAAAATATTAGATTTTCTCTCACTCTTATTTACTATGCACAGATGCAGAAGGAGAATTACTCAAGTTTTGCAATAAAAATAAGCTTGGCTTTGCGAGCACCTGCTTTCCGCTGTTTAATAATGCTGAGCTCCCTTCTTCTATGGGTTTCTGTTTACTCTTCTACAAATTATTTTTGTTCTCAGTTGACAAAGATAAATGATGGGATTAATATATATTGAGGAAGTCTCTGTGAACAGTATGCTGGCCTGGAGGAAGGGTGGGTATTATTTCCCTCAGGTAAGGGAACACAGCAAACTGGATTAAGAGTAATTTGCTGTGGGGCTTATGGACGATCATGATCCATTAGTGGTACACCATTTATGAAAATTGCTTTTTCTTAAATAAAAATTAGAATGACTTTCATTAGCTTGTCAGGACTGAGCCACGCCAAAGGCATTTTCCCCCAAGGGAAAACAAAAGCATCAATGGCAGGACTTAGATGTTTTTTATTTAACCTCAAAGCAATCTCCAAACTCATGAAAGTAACAGTGAGAAAAACCCAAGGTGTAACAACAGAACTTTAGTCCAGAGAGCCCGGGAATGCTGTTGTACAATTAGAGCTGAACACTATAAAAGGAAATATTTGCAAGAGAAATTAATCATTAGAACTCAGTGTTGTGCCCTTTGATGAATGTTTTGAAAATTATACAAATCAGTATAACTTAAGTAGAGATTTTGCTAAATGTCGTAAAGATATTCAATATGGCTCTTTTTTTTCTAGTTTTACAGTCTTGTTGAATAATCAAAGTAATAGTCTCAGCCAACTAGTTCAAAATTTGTCTAAGAGTCTCCCTTTTCTTGGAATCCCCAGCATCAAGCCTCATGACTCACAATTTGCTTGTCGTTTAATAAGCACTTATTTACATTTTGGGATTTAAGTATGATAGAACATGTCCCCCTTGGTAGGAATGTATTCATTTATTCTTGTGCCCAAAATGATTGTGAAGTCTTGTTAACATTTGGATAGTTTTCTTAAAAGTGTATTAACAGTAATAATAAAGGTGTTAAAAGTGCTTGTTATAGATGATTCTCACTAAGTGTGGAAATTGTTTGCCTTTTCTGTTTTCATTTGGAAAGAGATTTTGCCTTTCCTACTTTGGTGCATGGGTAAAGCAATTATATTTTTATCCTATTTTTCCAACTTGTATTTAGGGTGATAGTTGCTATCAGGCCAACATCTTCAAAGGGAAACAAAAAGAATGCAGGTCCGGCCCTGTCCGACGTGGCGCTCAAGACACCTCATTATTGCCCAGATCAAAGGCAGCTGTGGATTTGGTACAAAATCTTCCCATGGATGGCTGCAAAGTTATGAATCTTTCACAAGAGACTGGAGGTGTGGATTATACCCTTGATTCAGAAAAGGGAAAGAAGGACTTGCCAAATCTTTACTTAAGTGAATTTGGGTGAGGTTAGAATTGCACATGTTTCTGACTCAGGTTAACCAAGGCGACTTCTCTTGAATAGAGAGACTAGTAACTAGATGCATTTTTAAAAAATGAAGATTCCAAAACTTTCACTGGGCCTTGACACCTTAAACATGCCAGTGGTTGGTTGAGTGTGATGTCAGTGGTTTGGTTAAATGGATGGTATTGGCTTGCAAGAATGCCCTTTAACAATGGTAATGGGGCTCCCTTATGCTTCATGCCCTCCTCTCCTTGTTTATCCAGCTACTGGACATACAATCCCCAAAGTCACTAACATCCACCTGGGTGATGGACCTGGGTGAACGATAAATAAAATACTGCATGAGGGGCTCAGTCAGCAAAAATAACTGGATGGAGGGGCTAAGCAGATTATAAACTTATAAAAAATTAACTTTATTGATTTCATAAATTTTATGGAACCTAACTGGACAAAGTCTTGTCTGAATCCTTTAGTATATCAAACCAAGGCAAATTCCAAATAGACTGGCACAGAACTGGTCTTCTCATAACAAATTGTCACAGTTGAAGTTTCCCAACCTGCCCTAGGAGATGTGGTTAATGTCTAAGTGAATCAGAAACCCTCCTGTTCATTGGAGCCTTACAGCTGGCTCCTGAACAACCATGGTGGAGTTACTCCCACACCTACACTTGTCCACTCCATACAATCACAAAAAGAAGTCCATTTAGTGCTACATTTATACAGCATTTAAAAATACACTGGAACTAAAGAGTGGAGACTTGTTCTACTCAGAACTATTCAGTTGTTCTTTCTACCAGCATTTCACAAGTAAAGAAGGCATGGACCACTCCCATAATTCAATTTAAGGAAATGAGAGTCTCATAAGTCTTGGTGTGCTTAGCTGGGAACACAGGATTCTGAACCGGGAAATAGGATTCATAGTTGAGAAGTTCCCTTCTAGGCTCTGGAATTCCTAAGTTCATGACTCAATGGCCCAGATGGTCTCAGATATATGGTTTTGTTTTTTGGGGGGAAGGGGCATACTCATTATCGCCACCCCTTTAAATGCCAGGATTAAGTTTCATCGTCAAAAGTTATTCTCAGGGATCCTGTAAGTATTGGATAAATGAATGAGTGGTTAATCATGCCATCTTCTGCTGCTAGGATTCAGATCAATCCAGAGACAAGAGTTTGGGGAATATGCATCAAAGAGATCTCATCAAAAGAGAAACACACTTCAGAAGAGGTATAAGGCTCATGTAGCAGAGACTGTGGCTTTGATTACAGGGTAAGGGACCACTTTTCAAAAATCTTTCTGCCAGAACACCTCAAGAAGTGAAGTTTGATTATCTCCAAGTTCAAATAATCTTCAATATTGTCTTCATTTTTTCCATATAAAATAAAAATGTGTATGTGTTGGTTTGAAGGTGTTATGTACCCCAGAAAATATCATATTCTTTTAATCTATTCTTGTGGATTCAGACCTATTGTCAGGGGGGTGGGGGTGCTTTTGGTTAGGTTATTTCAATTGAGATGTGACCCAGTCCATTCAAGACGTGTCTTAATCCTTTTACTGGAGTCCTTTGTGAAAGGGTAAAGAGCACAGAAAAATCCAGAGAGCTTAGAAAGAAACATTCAGAGAATTTGGAGAGAAAAGCTCCCAAAGATGCTAAGAGAGGACCCACAGAAGCTCCAGTGAGAGATCGCCAGAACCAGAAGCTGACCTGGGGACAAGAACAGCAGACACCAGCCATGTTCCTTACTATCCAACAGAGGAATCCCAGATGCCAGCATCCTTTCTTCAGAGAAGGTATCATCCTATTGATGTTTTAATTAGGACATTTTGAAGGCCTTAGAGCTGTAAATTTGTAAGCTAACACATCTCCATTGTAAAAGCAAATCCATTTCTGGTCTTTTGCATTCAGGCAGCTTTAGTAAACTGAGACAGCATGCCAATCAATATTCCAAACCAAAGTAAAATACACTAAAAATAATTCTCAGGGCAAAGAAGTTTCCGATAGCCACCATCTTTTCACCTTTCTCCCCTAGTTTAATAACTGTACCTATAATCTACTTCTGAGTTTTGCCTAAAAGCTACATCATTATAAAGCAAAGACTTGAGTAGGGTTTTTTTTTTGGGGGGGGGGGTCAGGGGGTGCTTTCTGTCCTCTCTTCTCATATTCGTCTTCCTTTTCAAAGAAAGCCCCTTATTCAAAAAAAAAAGTGTTTGAACAACAGAGAGCTAGGCTGATCCCTGATCAGTACTCATAGCCTTACATCTCTCTGCTACTTCCTGTTGTGTAAGTAGGCACAGCTATCACTCCCGTCAGCATTTATGATTGCCTGCACCTCAAGTAATGAACTAATCAATTTTAGCCAAAACGGCTGGAATTTATTGAGCTTGAACTGTGACAATAAACGTATTTTAGTTTATAGAAATTAAAATTTCACATATTAAAATCCGTAACTATTCTCGTGCCTGGCCCACATCTCTTATTCTTATAGCAGAACTTCCTTTTTCTTTTAGGAGAAGGCATATGGTCCCATGGGCCGGCCCACCTCCCAGGAGCTAGCACTTGACCCAGCCTGGGCACAGAGGGGCCACAGTCAGGGGTCTTTTGCTGAAAGGAGATGATTTCAGTCTCTCAGGGAGCAAAGCAGGAAAATCAAGCCCCAAGCTACTGGTATTCATTTTTACTGCTATGTGGAAAAACCTGCCTCAGGCATTCAACAGGGTAAACACAGGTGAAGGATGGGGGAAGAGGGAGGAATTTTGTGCTGTAGGATCCTTCTATGCCCAGAGTCCTCCAATTAGGTGAGCTAATAAATTCCTGTGTCTGCTTAAATACATTTAAATTGAATTTCTCTCCCTTCCAATTGAAAGAGTCTTAATTAATACATAATTTCAGCCTGCATTTATTAAACACCTACTATGTACTATACACAGTCCTATTTATCTTGATACATGAATGACCTTATTTATGCTATCTTAAAGACAGATGATTTTGTTATTATCAGCCATTTGAAATTTAGCAACTTGAGACATCAAGGCATCATCCTCTCCATTTTATGGAGGTGGAAGCCACTGAGGCTCAGAGAGGTTCAGCTACTTGCCCTGTGTCACACAGGTAGTGGGGATAGGGTAGGGTCAGAGCTTGGACTCAGCTGCCTAATCCAGGGCTTCCAAAGCTGCCGAGCTGTTGGAAGTACGAGATGCACTCTGCTTCTAAGAGACTCTCAGTCCCTTCCCGGAGCACTAACTGAACGAGTACATGACGGGCAGTGAGGTTTTACAAACATTTACAATTAAGTGCTCAGCTGTGATATAGAGTGTAGGACGGGGTAGGATTGCCAAGGCTGGAATGACCAGGTAAGGTTATATGAGGGGAGGAGACAGGGTTAGGAGAGGCAACGCCAAGAAGAGGTGTCCTTCGACAAGAAGGGAAGACGGTGGCCAAGGTGGGAGGAGCAGAGCTGAGCCACAGAAGGTGCTGCACAGACTGTAAGGCAGCTGGCTGGGGCATGTAGGGCCCCTAACATCACAGAAGTGGGAGCTTCCCAGGGTGATTCATATTGGCTGAACTTTAGTTTTCTTATCCATAAAAGTGGAAAAATAAACTTCCTTCTCCCTACCTCTTTTTCCTTCTCCCTCCTCCTTCCTCTGTCCTTCTGCTTTGCTCATCCTCATTCCTCTTTTCCCTCCCTCCTTCTTTCTCCCTTCTCTCACGGTTCCTCATGGTCTTTCAGGGTTGGTCAGCTCCAGCACAGGGGAAAGGACTCTGGATTTAGAATCAGGGTGTTTGGTTCCTAATTCAGATTCCACTTATACATATATGTGGCCCATATCAAAGTGCTTAAACTCTGTTCTTAAATTGATTGTGAGGGCGGGCCACGGTGGCTCAGCAGGCAGGAGAACTCTGCCATGCCAGAGGACCCAGGTTCAATTCCCGGTGCCTGCCCATGTAAAAAAAAAAAAAAGTTACTTCATGGGTGGGCCACAGTGGCTCAGCAGGTAAGAATGCTTGCCTGCCAAGCCCGAGGACCCGGGTTCGATTCCCGGTGCCTGCCCATGTAAAAAAAAGAAAAAAAATTGATTGTGGCAGTGGATGCATAACTATGTGATCATAACAATAGCCATAGATTGTACACTTTGGATGGATTGTATGGTGTGTGAACAAAGCTGTTAAAAAAAAAGTGCTTAAGCTCTTTCACCCTCGGTTCCTTGTCTGTAATATAGAGAAGATTCTTTCCTCAAAGCGTTGTCAGTGAGGATTTAAACTACAACCCCACCCCTGCCCCCACACATTGTTAACTTTTGGCCCTGTCCAGCCCATTTTCTTCTTTGCCTCTAGGATGAGGTTCTCCAAACATAAGTCTAATCCTCTGTGTCCCACTTTCAAATTCTGGGATGCCTACGCAAGATTTAAATCACCTCGGTGGTCTCCTGTTTCTGTCTGTCTCCTCCTCACTTCCTAAACTACACATGCTCTGGGGGATTTGTTTGTACACTGAGTTTGGAGAAGCTCTGCTCTAAGGCTCCTGTTTCCCCCCACTTCCGATTCCACAAACCCACCTCTGTTTTCATGGCTGTGCTCAGCTGGCTGATAGTCCATCCTTTGAATCCAACTCACACTTCAGAGCCTACTACAAACCCCCTCCTCCAGGAAGCCTACCCTGATACCCTTAGGGGACCATGTCTCCTCATTACCTGCCTTTGTGGCACCCTGTCCCTTTCTTGATAACACCTGCCATAATTGTAACGATGTTCATTATTGAAAGACCTGAGCTCTGCTGTGGGGTAGGGATCTTAGCAGTATCATTCAACCCACAGTGCCTCCGCATCACTGTTTCTCAATAAATATTTGTTTACTACACTAAGATGAGTAAATGAATGAATGAGTGCATGAATAAGGGTGAATGTATGTGCAAATGCATGATAAGTAAGAGCTGAGGTAGTGTACCTATTCATTCTTCCACATGCACCACACTGTGGACTCTGGGGGCATCTCTTCCCTCTACCTGTACGTATGAGCCAGGCTTGGTAGGGTACCTGGTAACACTCAAAGACAAGTGGCCCAGGCCCCAGCCCTGGGGGCTCATGGGAAATGCTCATCTGTTAACTTGCCTTTCTGGTCTTTGAACAGGAAGCATGATCTCACCTGACTGACGACAGCCCGTGCACATTCAAGGTTAAGCTTGTGCAGCAGGTCCTCCTGCTGGGAACCAGGCTAGCAAGTGGCCCAGAAGATGGCAATGAAAAAGAGAGCTTGCATGTATCTGGGTGTGCTGCTTGTCATCAGGCACACCTCAGCAGCTTGAGACATGGGGACGACGTCTCTGGCCTGAGTGACAGCTTTGGCCAACCCTAATTCAGTCTCTGAGATTCTATTCTGGTTTGGAACTGGGAAGAAGTGCTTCAGAAGATTCCCACTGGTTCTTATGAACAGAAAATGCTTTGCTATGGAGTAAAAGTCTTAGGGGAGGCCCTCAACTCAGGTCAAGGAAACTTAAAACCATTTAATATATTCTTTCTTGAGGTAGGATTACATTTAAATCACGTTAGATATTCTAAAGGCCTCACTTTATTTTAATAGAAGCTGCAAAATACACGTCTATCAAATTTCACCACCATGCTATTTCTCCTGATGTATTATGCAGATCCTTTCTTCTGTCATGGAATTGCATTTCCACCTGTTACCTTATTGAAGATAGGGAATAGCTGGTAGAGAGTTATGTTTAAGTTTAAGAAACATCTTGGCAGTATCTTTAGAGTGGTTGTTGCATCCCAATCTTAGAACTTTTAAATCATATTCTATATTATATTAACTCCCTTCTTAGGTTGGCTTGGATGACAACTTTGCCCTTATATTTTTTACATTCTATTAAATATTGCAAAGTGTATGAATGTGTTAAATGTCCCATATCTCTGTTTTAGGTGTGAGTCTACCGAGTTTGGGGACTGCAATGAGTGATTGGGCACTGAAACTAGCATGCCTGTAAAGTAGTTAAGACACTTAACTGTGGACCAGCAGCATTCAATTCCTGCCGGCACCATCACTACCGTGTGACTTTAGTAAGAAACTTCCACTTTCTGGGCTTCCGTCTCTTCCTACCTAGAATGAGGGGATGGACTTGCTTTTCGGTTTCCAAACTTGGTGGACTGTCAGGACCAGAAAAGTATGAACCACACTGCAGATTCAAGGAGATTGGGTCCAGCAGGTCTGGGTAGGTCCAGCTGAACTGGAGGTTATTTAAGGTCATGCGCAGCTAAGTTCCAGAGAAATTTTAGTAGGAGGTGAGAATCTGGGTCAGCTTTTGAATGAGATTGATTTAAATTCAGCCTAGAAGTGTAGGCAAGATTTCCATAGGTAGAAATGGGATGAGGGCCTTGTGTGAAAATACAAAGAAAACAGGCAATTGCTGAGTATGGAAAAGTGAAGTTTCATAGAGTTTGAGGTGGGTTGACCAGCAAGTTCTTTGTTTCTTTGGAGGAGAGTTTTCAGGGAATAAGGGGCACAAGCAGAAGGCTAAAATATCTACAAGCACATCTTGATGGGTTTTAACTTTAGTTTTCCAGTAAGTTTGGTGGTGACATATTTCTACTTAAGACTGTCCTCTATCTAGGCTCATTTGATCTCCATTCTTTGCCCTGATTTCTTATTCTTTATTTTTATTTTATGCTTTTATAAACCCTCTGAAAACTTGGTAAGGGGAGGGCCATGAGGATGAACTAATCATTTTTTAAAACTGTAGGCAACACAGAATTTTAATTAGAGAGATTAATTTTGATTTGACCATCTGACCATTACTCCAGCTATGAGCCCCTAAGGGCAGGGAGAATTATAGTCACCTCAAGTCCCCACAACCAGAATAGAGCTGGTCACCTGACTGTTCCTACCAATGCTGGCTAGTGTGTAATTCCATGTGTGTAGAAATGTCTAATATGTGAATCACGCTCTTCATTTGGAGTAATGGAAATGCTCAATTCTTTGATCAGGGTCTTGGTTTCAGAGTGTAGAGGTTTGTCAAAACTCATCCAACTATTCTGTCAAAAAAGGGTTTGTTTTATTTTACATGGATTTTGCCTAGAACAGTTGACTTTAAAAGTGAACGACACAAACTTTTGTCCCTTGTGTGTTTCGGGAAAATGCACAGTCAGTTCTCACTAACATGAGAGGTAACATCGGAGAATCATGGCAGTAGGTTTAGGCCATCGAAAAGGGAGGATCACTGTAGGATTGGATTTTGAAAGCTGAGAAGCGCTGACAAGATACAGTTTGAGAGCTTTTAGACTTCTAATTCTGATGAAAGGGGTGTTGAAAGAAGTTGGTCTGACTTTAGTGTGTAGAATGGATTGAAGCAGCTAGGAACCGGAGTCAAGAAAGCCAGATGGCCCTGCCACAGGAGTTCAGAGTGAGAAGACGGCATCCTGGTGTAGGAAGTGGGACTAAAGATAAAAGGATAGGTTAAAACAAGAGGAGTGTCAAAGAAAAACTATGGAACCTTGGGCCCATTTGAAGAGTAAATGTGAGGGGAGGAAACTCATGTGATTGAGCAACTTCGCCATCCAATTCCTCCAGGTGTTCCCCATCTTTCATCACTTGAACTTGGAAATCGACCCGCAGGAGTGGTGGGCTTTTTAGTTTAAATGAAGCCCATCTGTTCCAAGATCCATGGTCTCATCACGACACTGTGGTTTGAATCTGACTGGCAAAAACTCATCTGGAAAATCTATTGTGCTCGTATGAATCCCTTCTGTATTCCAGGCCAAAGGAAGAGCTCCTATCACGTTAGACACTTTGGCAGGCCTGTGGTCTGGATGGAATCCTTGGTGCCTCTCACAGTGCTTCAACATGGACAACTTCTCACTGGTTTTGGGTTCTCCACCTCCCATTGTCTGTGTTGTTTGGTTGGTTCCTACGGCCAGACCTTGGTGCTTGATTGACTTGTCATCCCCGTTTCTGCACCTGCTCTACTTGCCTCCAATAACCCCCCCTTTACTGCAGACTCCCATTGGCAGTGGGGGTTCAGAGGTGCCTCCACTCAGGTTGAGCTGGCAAGAGAAAGGAGCTTGAGTAGAAGAAGATATTGCACAACGTGAGACAGAAACTGAGAGCTAAGACTCTCGCAGTCCTGGGCAGCCTCAGATTCCACTGAACTCAGGAGCACTCTCTGTGGTCAGTGGCAGCAAACACTTTATCATGCCTCGACCTTCTCATTTCTGGATGTTGAACTAGCCTTCAGGTCTCACCTAAGAGAAGCCGCTAGAGAATGAGAAAAACATGAGAGGCCAGATGGAGAGGACAACAGCTGGACGGTGGCAAGTGGCACCCACCACATGTGGAATTGCTTGGCACTTTGTACAGCAGGAATGAATGGAAGATTCTCTCCAGGAGAGGGGGAAGGAGCATATCAGAGACATCTGTTACGACTGCAAGGCACCGAGCAGAAATCTACCATCTGTCTCCTATACCACAGGAATTCCCCTGACTGGGAATGGAATTCAAGACGCTCCATTCACTTTGCAGGTTGGTATGTAACAGAATTTTTTAAGCCTGAAACGACTACATTGTAAAGGGGCTTTCTCCTATGTAGAGACTATGGGTGAAAGTTAACCTTGACCCCAACTTGACCCACACCTACAGCCTTGGGTTGATGGCACAGGACAAGCACTTGGTGCCCAGGCTTGGTTCCCGTCAGTCTGTGGCTTTTCCAGTTCTAATCAGACAGCTTCATCTGCTCCAATGATTGAACTTCCAAGGACAGACCATGGCAGGCCTTGGGGTGAGACAAAGAAGTGAAAATGATCTAGGGCCCTTTCAAAATCTCTGTTTAATATCATATAATCTATAAATGAGCAAATTTTAATAACCAAAATTAATTTGCATTTTAATAACCAAAATCCTAATGAAGTGAATTCACAACATTATCAATTCACCTCCACCTCCAGCACAGGATGCCAAGCTCGGTCCTAAACATCGCATTCGGGAACCTGGTCTGGCCACAGGGCTTCCTGTTTCACCCAGAAGACGCCTCACCCTCTTGGCACTTCCACCAACAATGGCCAGCAGCTCTCAATCCTGTTGGCATTAGCGTTCACCCGGGGAGTTCTGACAAAATATAAATGTTGGGTCCCTGGGGTAGACCCAGGTCTCAGTGTCCTAGGGCTGCCCTAACATTCCTATAAACCGGACTGCTTAAAACAACAGAAACTCATTGCTTACCATCTGGAGCCTACAAGTCCAAAGTTAAGGGGTTGGCAGAGACCTGCTCCCTTCCTAATCTGTTCCAAACCTCTTCTCGCTGCTGGTGGTGGCATTCTCTGACTCGATTGTCATGTGGCCTCCTCCTCTCTGCCCAGATGTCTGTCTGTGTCCAAACTTCTTCTACTAATAAGGGCACTGGTCATCTTGGCTTATGGCCCCACTCTTCTCCAGCATGCCCTTATCATATATACCTAATTCCATCCATAGTGACCCTATTTCTAAATAAGGTATGTTCTGCAGTGCAGGGGATTAGAGCTTCAATACATCTTTTTGGAGCACACAGTTCAAGTCATAACAGCCCAGGAATTGGTATTTTTTTTTAAAGTCCTGGATGATTTTAATGGATATGCCCTGTAAAGTCCCTTCATCTGGATTCCTGACAATCAGAGGGAGGGCCTGAGGCCCAGAGAGGTTATGACGCTACCCAGAGGTTGCACAGCCCTCACCACAGGGCTACCTCTCCCTTTTCTTGCTGTTAATATCAGGGACTACCAGTGGGTACCTCTACTGGAGCCCTCTCTCCGCGGAGCTTCTGAGCCATGTGCTGGATTTCTATCTCCAGAAAGCCTGGCAGATGGCTTTGGTCATCAGAGTTGGTGCAGGGCAGAGCTATAATCAGCCTCACCTGTTAGGGCACAGAATCTGTGCATCAGAGTCACGCCAAGGCACTCCTAAGTGCCTCAGGAGATGCCGCTGCTTTGCTTTGCTAAACACAGATCTTTTCAGGATGGCAAAATGAAACAAAATAAGTTTCCAACCCATCTAAGTGCATGCTGCAAAGTGAATCTTCGAAAACCTCCACCTAATGGTGTTTTTGCTGGCTTTCTATTGCCAACAGAACAAAGTCCAAAATCTCATCGCTGCATCCACTGCCCGCTGCTGGCCCACCCCTCTATTCTTGGTTGGTACTGCACACGAATCTGTTTCACAAACTTTTGGTGCCACCGCAACTGGTCCATTCATTATTTCCCAAATCTGCCTCAGGATTCTGTGCCTTGGCTCACACAATTTCTCAGGACTTGGAATTCCAGTCGGCATTTCTCTGTCCTTTTTTCAATGCCTCCACCATGTTTAAATGGTTACATTTTAGATGGTATCTACATGGTCTTGATTTTTTTCTCTTGACTCATAAGCATAAAATATTTACTGATCTTTAAAGAAGAAATTTGCCAATCCCCTGATTTAGAGCAAACTTTATCTTCCAAAGTCTTGCCAAACAAGAAGTGGATTTATATGCTATTGTTCAGAAGATCCGAATTGCATAGGATGACCTTATACATTGTTGGTGTGATTAGAAATGGTAAAGCTGCTGCAGAAATCCATTTGGCAGTTCCTCAGAAAGTTGAACTAGTACTACCGTATGACCTGTGATCTCACTTCTAAGTGTATATCCAAAAGAATTGAGGGCAGGAATTCAGACAGACATTTGCACACCAATATTCATAGTGACATTATTCACAGTAGCTGAGAGGTAGATGGAACACAAGCGTCCATCAGTGGGTGAATGGACAAACGAAATGTGGTATATCCGTGCAATGGACTGTTATTCAGCATAAAAAGGAATGAGGTTTTGATCCATGTGACTACATGAATGAGCCTTGAAGACGTCGTGTTGAGTGAGATAAGACAGACACACACACAAAAAACAGATATTGTATGCTTATATGAAAACCTAGAAGAAGCAAATTTCAGAGACAGATATAGGTCATAGGCTACAAGGAGCTGGTGGGTGAGGGAAAGGGTTTGTTATTACTTAATGGGTGCAGAGCTTCTGTTAGAGATGATGAAAAACGGGGGTAATGATGTAATTAATGCCAATGAATTATACACTTGAGCATGGTTAAAATGGCAAACATGGTTATATATGCTACTATAATAAAATAGTTTTTAACAAGTGCATAGGATAAAGTGAGCATTTGTCTAACTTGTTTTCGCTCTAGAGAGGCTGCCACATTGGGAAAGAATTGGGTTGAGGGAATGTCTACCGCATGGCATGAACAAGTTGGTAAAGCTCGAAGCAAGTTCACACCAGTCAGAGCACAATCAGTTAGGAAGGTGGGACTAAGTAAGAAATCTGCTGCAAAAGGATTTATTCAGTCCCACATGAATTGGTGGCTGAAATGCCAACTTGACCTTGTCTTGATCTGTGTCCACCAATTGGTGCTGATGCTGACTGCTTTAGGTCTCGCTTTGAAACGCAGCATAAATATCGCAATCCTTTCTATCATTGCACGAGTCATATTCCTTTTTAATGGTTAATTAGACCATCCTCAGCGGCTGACGGAAGACAGCTTTTCCTGCAAGAAGTCAAATGGCACTGCGCGGTGTGGACATACATACTCATGTCCACGTGGGGGCGCCATAGAACAACGTCTGCGCTGGCGTGTTCTTAAAGAGAGGGGCGTCCCGTTGCCAGCTCAGGCCAAATGAGACAGCGGTCTTCACTGCCTGCCTACACTTATAAATTTTGAAAGTGCTATAATAAAAATGACCTGAAAATTTTGTTATTGCGATGAAACGGTCGTTTAGGTGAGATTATCTAGGCAGAGAAGGCAAGGCAGCAAATAAACATAAACATTGTCCCAATTCAGAGGACTGACTTGGAGAATCAGCTGGGTTTTAGGGGGTCACCTTGCTACCTCTGAAAGGTACCAGTCGCCAGCCATTCCATATCAGACTGGTCGGCCAAAAGACCAATCTCTAAACCAAATGATTGCCTGCTCTACAGAAAGAACCTATTCTGAAGGGGTTGGCTTTTACTGAAAGTAACGCGCAAATGTCTCATTTTGAGGGGAAAAAAGAAAACTATTTCATATCATCCGGAACCCTTCATGGCCTGAAAAGCATTTAGTAATGATTATGATCTTCATTTCTTTTTTTTACAATTCTTCGTCATTTTTAAAGACTTTCACTTGCATATTTTGTTTTATCTTGTAAAATAGACATGAGGTAGTTGTTTTGATTTAAATGAATGTCCCCAAAATCAAATAACTATTTTTTAAATATCTGGACCAACAATTATTGCTCCTTGACTGTCTTTCAGAGGGTTGAGTTTGGTTTACTTTAAGCTTCTGTGTGCTCTCCTTTCATCAGCGCCGTCTTTCGGAAGTATATGAAGCATAACCATTCGAGGTAAACAGATGTATCTGAGCTGTTTCGAGCCATCAATCATTCGGTTCCTAAGTTTGTAAAAACCTTTTCCTGATGCACCTGGCTCTGCAAAGTTACCCAAGGGCTAAGGCAGAGCCCTCTTTTTGGGGTCCTCATGCATTTTTCTGAAATAAAAACAAACAGAAAACCCCATTTAAACTACGTCCTGCTATTAAAGACAGGTATGTTCCATCATGATCTGATATCTCTCCTCCCCATTTTGAGTAAATGTTACCAGTTTCAGGGCTTTGGGAACTATTACCAGATAATAATTTCACCAGCCCCCTGGGTTTAGAAAACAATACTTGAGGAAAGCCGTTTCTGATCTCCTGCTAATCCAAGATAATTGCTTTTGCATTATATGGGGAATCTGAAAATTCTCAATGCTGGATTCACTCAGTGGGTCTATTGGAAAGGAGCTTTAGGGGGACTTTTTGCCACTCCTGGCAAACCTGCTTTTAACAGAGATCCTACAGCAAAAATATTCTTTGCTTCTATGACTACAAACTGCCATCCCCTTTAAGAATCAGACATACCCATTGAGGAACTCTATGATTTTCTATAATAAAGCTACAGGTTTGTCCTTTCTTTCCCTCCTTTCTTTTCTCTTTCCTTCCTTCTTTCCTTCCTTCCTTTCTTTCTTTCCTTCCTTCCTTCCTCCCTCCCTCCCTCTCTTCTTTTCTTTCTTACTTTCTTATTTTCTTTCTCAACTATTAAACATCTTCTGGTAAACTCACTCAAAAAATAGGTTATAGGTTTTAGTATAGGTTTGAGAAGCAAAACGCTTCCCCTGGGCTTGGTTATTAATTCACAAGAGAGAACATCAGGATTATGTTGGCCAGCTGTGACTATGCACCCCCGGGTAAAATCCTCACAGGCAATCTGCCACTTTGCATTATTTTAACTTGCCAATCGACAATGGTTTCTGAGAATTTACAGTAAGATTAGACCTCATAACTTCAAATCAAGAAACAAGATTGCTGGGGATGCCAGGCCTTGCTGAAGAGTCACACATAAGCTGTGCAGTCAAGAATTAAGGAAGGCGGGGCAAAATTCTAAAGTGCATGGCTCATTGTGGAGAATGCAGCACCTCTCAGAAGCACGTGTCCTGCTTAAGTGAGCCCACCCAGGTATTCGGTGACCCTAACATTCTCCTGGACTCAGATGGTTTCATGCTCTGAATTGGTCTCTCTTGCCTTCCTTTAGCAGGAGAATTAAATGGTGCTGCCTAGGCTGTGTCAGCCATGTCCTATAAATTCACCCTGAAGCTTTATTTTCCTGGGGAAACTCAGATTCATCATTGGCCCTTTCTTCTTTAAGCCAGAATGTTTCCATCTATTTGCTTATTCACATCCACAGCTCACTCTCTGGGCAAGTTTCTCTTGTCCTGGGTTGGCTATAAATTAACCTGGAACTAGATTACCGTCTTTGGATGTATCTCCATAGTGAAACTTCAGGAACAACAAAGGAAACCAAAGTTCACTGAAATGGCCCAACTTCTTTGGGGTTAGATACATTCCAAGGCAGAAAATTAATTTTGAGGAATAATAACCTTAAATGAACATGTACCATGTGCCAAGTAATTTTTGTTTTTTCAGTCTTCATAAACTTATACATATATAAGCTGGAGACTAATACTGATCCCGTTTTACGGAGAAGGAACTAAACCTTGGAGACAGTAAATTTACCAAGGCTGCTGTGGTGATTTGGAGATGTATGTACTCCAGAAAAACATGTTCTTAAACTTAATCCATCCCCGTGGGTGTGAGCCCTTGTAAATAGGACCTTTTGATGCGGTTACTTCAGATAAGGTGTGTCCCAGGATGGGTTTTAATCTTATTACTGAAAGCCTTATGGGGACGGTCACAGTGAGAGGGAAAAAAAAAAACACACCTAGGGAACAGCCAAAGCCAAAAGTCAACAGAGCCCAGAAGAGAAGGGAGAGGCCAGGTGTGGCCGCCATGTGCCCGGCCATCGGGCAGAGGAGCCCAGCCAACCCCCGAACACCAGTCTCTGGGGAGAAAGCAGCGCCTTGATGTTGCCTTGATTTGGATTTCTCTTAGCCTCAAAACTGTGAGCCAATAAATTCCCATTATTTAAGCCAGCCCATTGCATGGTATTTTGCTTTAGCAGCAAGGAAACCAAAATAGGCACAGAGTTGGTAAGTTATAGAAATGGGGTCCTGTGTGACTCCAAGGCCCAAATTGTGATATCTCACAAGCTCTAAAAGAAGGCAACAGCTGTTTAGAGGCATTTGCTGTGCATTGGTATGTCTACTATCAAATGCCCAGAAATACCACTAGGCAAAACCTGTGGTCCAGAAAAATGAAGTTTATTACAATTACTGCATAAAAGGAGGCGAGCACCTGACAGAGTCTTAATAGAGTCTCAGAAGGGCAAGTTCAGGAAATGGTATTTACTGTGGCTTAGGGCAGGTGTGCTCTTTCAGGCAGGTTTTGCAAGGTGATGAACCATTGGACTTGAACTGAGTTTTTGAGCTTATCAATTACAGATTGGTGGACACAGAAAGCCAAGGGTCTTGGAATAAGCACTGATGAGATGGTGTCAATGTTGGATTAAATGGCGACTAAAATTAGATGAAATTCCTGCTCACTGGGAGTTTGCATGGAGGAGTATTGGGCTCTATCCCTTGCTAGAGGGCTTCTTTTAGGAGGAAGCCCCCATCTTTATTTTACAGCTGGGAAAACCAGGGCTCAGGGGGATAAAAAAGGATAACCCAATTCATACAGCAGTGAAAGCCAGGCCTGGGATTTGAATCCAGAGCTTTGCTTCAACTCTTTGAGCTCTCAATCTCTAGGACATTGGTACTCAGTTCACTTCCATTCTGTTCCCATTCAAAGACAGAGGCCACTAATATACCCAGGACAGGGTCAGGAAGACAGAGGAGGGGATTTACTCAGAAGATAATTCCAGAGGAACACTCTATCATTTGATAGCCGCAGGATAGTGGCTTTATCTCTCAAGTGCTCAAAACCTGTAGGAATTGACACAGACTTTTTAACCTGCAGATCACTGAATTTCATTCTTCTCAATTATCCATAAAATATCCATCAGGTGGCAGGTAAAAAAGAAATGAGTTTCATTGAACAGTAAGAAGCATTCTTCTTACATCAAACTGTCAGTCATTATGCTCCCACTTGAGGATTCCTCAAAGTGAATTCTCAATAACTTTTATCGCAGTAACCAAAATTATATGTTAGTAGCAAAATATTACAACAGGGAACCTGGAAGTTGAGGCATTAATAAAAACAATCAGAAATACATGCAAATTCTAATTTAAAAATTGGAGTGGTAGGACCTATGGTGCTTTTGTTTGTCAAATAGAGACACACTTTTGTCCAGAGAAATGGTGCCATTTATATTTTTTCTTTCTTTTCTTTTTTTGGTAATATTTTGGCGTTGTGGTTGTTTTGAGAATATCCTTAGGGCAACCAAGCAGTCCAAGCTAGTGCTGTGAGAAGGCATTGAATGGTCTTGACCACCAGAGGGCGCGTTAGACCAGCAAACTGACACTTCAAGCCTTGATCCCAGTGGTCCTTTTAGTCCAATATTTAACCCTTTGGAAGGTAAGATGGATCGATAAAGAATGTGTCTTATTTTTTATTTTTTGCATAGGTAAGCAGCGGGAATCGAACCGAGGTCTCCGGTATGGCAGGCGAGAACTTTGCCACTGAGCCCCCGTGGCCCACCCAGAATAAGGGCCTTTTAAGATGTAGGAAGAGGGCGGGCCACGGTGGCTCAACAGGCAAGAGTGCTTGCCTGCCATGCCAAAGGACCCGGATTCGATTCCCAGTACCTGCCCATGTTAAAAAAAAAAAAAAAAGATGTAGGAAGGGTTAAACCAAGATGCGGGTGCGCTTGATTGGGTAAGACTGTAGGGAAACAGAGAAGGGGAGCACAATTTAACATTTTTTTAAAGGGAACTCTGAAATCTTCTCCATTAAATTCAGCCCTGGCCAGGATGTTGTTTTCTTTCCCCCCTTTCCCCTGTGGAGACTCTGTGGCAGAAGCTGAGTGTGGGGTGCTCTCCTGAAACTTCAGAGGCTAGCCCCTCCCCCTCCCTTAAGAAAGGGGCAACTATTTAAAAGGGAAAGTATGTGGGGCTGTAACTTGTCCTACCATCCGCAGGAATCCAGCTTTCTCGAGGCTTGATCACAGCCTCTTCAGGTTAATCTAAGCCAGACGGGAGCGGCTGATACAAGCGAAAGTTGCCCACTTTTTAACTTGTAGAAAGTTGCCTACATTTCAGACAGGTAACTACCCTTTAGAAGCAGCAGAGGTTCCCCTGAGACAGTACGTGATTTCCAGCGCCGTTGACCCTGGCACCGCAACGCGACTGTAATAAGATTAGCACTTATGACAGTAGGGGTTGCGAAGATCCGTTATCAGATGACTGTCTCTTGCCTGCAAGCCCACGTTTCTATACCCTACCTCGGCCTCTGGGGTTGGGACCCTGCAAACCGCGGCTCTGCTCAGCACGCTGAGCCTGCCAGCCTCCGCCAGGAGGGGGCGCTAGAGGGACCCTCGAGGCTGGACTCGGAGGGACCTGCGCTTTCCCTGCTGATGCTTGCTGATGCTTCCTCATGCTCCCCGCATCTCCCCGCAGCGCTTCTTCACCCCGGCAGGGGCCGTTCCTTCCTACATTCGCATTTGGCTCCCGTTTACAGGTTTCCAACACTCCGAGAGCCGCTTCCCTTCTTCAGAGCGCAGGGTCCCAGGCCTGTGGAACTTCTCTTCCCAGCTTCTGAGCCGTAATCATTAAACGTCTTCCTTTTGAACCCCCATCTCAAGTGGATGCACCTGTTTCTACTACTTTTGTGCGCTTTCCATTTGCCCTTTCAGTTCTGTAACAAGAGCCAACAATGCTTTATATTAAATTCTCTGTATCCAGATCGTGCTGTGGTTTCCGCTCTTGAGTAGACCTGACCCGTCCAGCACCTCATGCCGTACCCTGAGCCTGATAAATCACCATATCGCAGGTAATTTGAGCTTCGACGGTGAACTGCAATGCGGAAAGGGGGAAGGCCCGACTGGAACTGGATGACAGGATTCTGTTAGAGTTAGCACTCACCTAAAGGAAGGAAAGGAGGGTAATGTGAGCTGACCAGAGGTGAGGTTAGAGGGATCAGGTCAGGACCGCTCAGAGCAAGCTCTCCCAGGCCAGGCAAGGAAGCAGGGTCTCCCCTTTCTGTGCCCTTTTCTTCCTCGGTATCATCCTGTTCTCTGCCCCTAGCAGAGCTGTCCTAGAAAGCGCCTATGAATCCTATTCACACTGACATGCTAATGACTGATAAAACTTTAATGTGTCACAGGGATATCTGCATTTTAAATTCTAAAAGTATGGCCCAGAGACCCCTGGGGACCCTCAAGATCGATTCAGGGGGTCCTCAAGTTCAAAGTTAGTTTCGTAATACTGAGTGCTCAGATATTCCTTGCTTTTTCCCACTCTGGTTCTCTCACATGTGTGCTGTGAAGTTTTCCAGAGGTTATAAGGCACGTGCTGTCACAGCTGATTGAATCCAGAAGCCGGTATGAGAATCTGGCTTTCTGTCTTGAAGCCGGTCACTGAAGCAATGTGCAAAGATATTTGACATGCCCCTCTCCTCTGGTTCTGGGGGTGGAGTAGGGGAGAGTATGTTTCATAAAAATATTCTATTTATGATAACATGTAACGGGTTTTTCATTGTTATTTTAAATAAAGTAATAAATAAATATTTTCAAATGTCTTAAGTATTAATTTTGAATGCATTAAGTGCGGATAGATATAACCCACCTAAAGCAGAGTTCTTAAAGTTCTCAACAATTTTTAATAGTTTAAGAGTAAAGGGGTCCTGAGACTACAAAGTTTGAGAATCGCTGGAGTAGACTCTTAATGTGAAAAGTGGTAGACTTCGAAGGGCCGGCAGTGGGATTGAAAGGAGGTTATTTTGTTCTGTTTTTAATTTATTTGCTGAAGGCTGGGCCTGCAATGCCACTGGATGTCCAAATGGGCAAGGTACAGAGTCAGGCCATATTTCCCTCCTTTTTTGTCACCACCTCCCACCTGCCAGAAACTTGGATTTGGGATAAAAATACCGTGCCCCTGCTTCTGAGTCTCACTTTATAGACCTCATTCTTTGAACAAACTAGACTGATGGTAAAGAAAGAGCAAGGGGGATTTCTGTAAAAGAAGGAGACTTGTTAAGATCTGCTTTGGAAAGCTGATTATGGTTCTCATCTCTGGATTAATTTTCCTAATGGAAAATTAGATCAGTTAGTGGCCCTTTCTTTCTTACAGTCTAATAAAAGTTTGGGTTGAACCATATGGATTCATCATTTTTGTTGGTTAAAACAACACAGATCTAATAAGCCTCATGGCCACTTATTTGTTGCCCAACTCTGCGTCTTTTTTATCTTGGGCAAGAGATGGGCTTTGCACCCTTGAACCTAGGTAGAACAGCTGTCAACCACAGTTATCTTAAGATGTCTTAATATGGATGAACAGTAGGCCTTGCATTTCATGTTTGTTTCATGGATCGAGATGAACTTGAGAGCAAACTGGGTCTATCAATCCCAAAATCTGCGCTCTTAGACCAATTGATTAACTGGCAATTTCTACAACTAGCACATCTCCATACTCCAGTGCAACGTCAACCTCTATTTCTAATGTAAACCGCCGCAGGATCCTTAGAGTACTTTCTAGATTATCTAAAAAATTAGATTATATTCATTATAATTCCCAAATACAATGTGTTATATTGAAAATTGGTAATTTGTATTATCTCACCCAAATATTGAATTTAAAAGAGCATTGTTAGGGCTTTAAATACAGGCTCCTATTTGGAATGAGGGAAATGTTTTGGTAATGGACGGTGGTGATGGTAGCACGACATTGTGAGTGCAGTTAAGAGCACTGAATTATACATCTGAATGTGATTAAGAGGGGAAGTGTTAGATTGTATGTATGGTAACGTAGTAAAAAAAATCCATGGAACTACACCACATAAACAGTGAACCCTAAATTAATATGGACAATAGTTAATAATACAATTATAAAAATGTGCTTTCCTTAAATCTAACAAATGTACCACACCAACGCAAGGTGTCAGTACTATCTGGAAATCCTGTATTTTATCCAAGATTGTTCCATAAACCTACAAGTTTTCTAATGAAGAAAAAAAACGAGCAGGCCCTTCTCTGATGTCAGATCAGTGAGATTCCTGCACAATTTGCCTTTCTGTGCTTCAGGTTTTGTCAGAAAAGTTCAAATCATGTTTCCCTCTAATCTGCATTGATTAAATGCAATAACTTAAAAGAAGATCTCAGCTCAGTGCCTTTCTCCACTCAAAACACACATACACTCATGCACATGCACGGACTCACACGTACACACATGGGCGCATGCGTGCACACTGACACACATGCACATGCACTCTCACACTCACACCTGAGCTCCCGTGCAAGAACACCTGTGTGTGCATGAGATGGCGACTCTTGCGCACTAGGCAGGAGAGGTGGGCAGCCTCTGCCACCGCCGTGTGGCTGGGAATGCTTTCACTCTGTGGAATAGGAGGAACATGAATCCAGGAATTTAAAACGGGCTTCTCGTTCTGCTGCATTCCTCCTTGGTGTGTGACTTCAATGGCAAAATCCAAAATCCTCTGGGCTAGATTTCCTCATCTGCAAGACGCAGGTAGAGGGGCAGTGGCAGGAAGGCGGGGAGAGGCGACGCAGTTTCCTGTGCCTTAGAAGCCATTCTCTGCCAAACGTGAGCGGCTTGGGAGTCCAGAAGACACGTGTTCAGCTTCCAGCTTCATTCTTGGGTCGTCCAAGCATTGGGAAAGCCTACTTATCCTGGTCACGGTAGAGCGCTGCCAGCCTCCTGGGTATCTGTGAGGAGTAGGTATAAAACCTATGTTTAGGTATAAAAACATACCTAAAGAAGCATGCATCCATGTGTGAGGGTCTACGGTAGATTTTCTGCTAAACCCAACCAAAGAATGGCTGGCAAGGGACTGGCGCCATGTCACAAGACCGTGATCTCCAGCTAACTTCTCTCCCACAGAGCCCAGCACCGGAGACATGCTCCCTAGCCCTCACAGTGAAGCGGAAAATCCTCCTGCCTCCTCTGAATGAGCTTAACACTATGTTCAAACATTGTATAAGGAAAAAAAAAGGAAGGAAACCCCTTCCACCCACCGTGGTACACCTTGGTGTTTGCCATTATTAGAACAGCAAACTGAGTCCTATTGATTCAGAGGGTTTGTGGTTGACCGACCTGGTGCAGTTAAGTTCCTACTCTTGTGACTCATGAATACACATCCAGTCCTAAATAGTTTATTTACCGTTTGAACAGTTTTTGCTTCATGTCCCATTTCCCTTTGGACGGATTATCCAGGAAGTTTCCCTGACTCACAAGAACAGATGGAAAACAAGTAATCTTGTTTCAGGAATGCAGGAAGAAAAGACCATAAAATTTATATTGAAAAATTAAAAAAAAAAAAAAAAAAAAGCTCAGTAGAGGGTCTTACATGGAACATCTCAGTTTCGGTTTAATTCCCAGCTTAATTATTAACAGTGCCTCTTTTCATGCCAAAAGCATCTTGGGTTGAATGATAAATTATACAGTAACCTCATTTAGAAGCCCAACACTTAGGTGTGGTGGAAGCCAGGCAGGCAGAAGAGAGTAGGTAGGGGGACAATCTCTGACCTTGTTCTGGGGGTGGTGGTAGGGGCTGGGGAGACAGGATTGCTTGTCAACCCTTCCTAATCCAAATGTCCTTGAAAACTTTGCTGCTGGAGGTGCAGTGCTGGGCAGGCAGCAACTGGCCACCTGGTATCTTATTAGAATACAGGTCTCAGGCCCCACCCGAGACCTGCTGACCTCAAGCTGCTCTTTACCAGGACCCCAAGTGATCCCTGCACACATCTGAGCTGGGAAGTAGTGGTTTGGGGAACCTTGCTAGGAGAACCGTGAGTCCTGGGCTTCCGGGCTTTTGCAAAGTCTTAGAATAAGAGGAGTTCAGAGTTGAAAGAGACCATTCCTCAACCAGTAGCTAACAGGTGAGTTCCCTCTGGATGTCCTCCCTCGAGAGCTCTATAGACTGTTCGGGGGCTCCACTGGGAGGAAAGCTGATTCCGAAATGCCTCCTAGAAGTGGCTTCCCTAGAACGACCATTCCCTCACTAGTCCATTGTACATGTTACAGAGCCATTCAGAAAAAAGACGACGTCGACATTCCTTTCCCTGGGAAGGTTTTGCAGAACCCTGAACCAGTTCCCATAGCTGATCTTGTCCTAGCTCCTTTCTTGAAGAAAACTGGGAGGTGCCCAATCACACCTCTAAGGAAACGTCCTGTGTCAGTGGGTGAAGATCTGCGACCCTGCTGGTGCATCACCTAACACCATATCGGTGAAGGAGATGCTGGTCCCCTTATGTTGGTTCTTCGCACTGGAGCATTATTAAAATTACAGTTATCTGCTAGATTCCAGGCAGGCCAGTGGAGACCCCTGGATAGCTGGACATAAAGATTGGCCATCATCTCTGTCTGTGGTCAACACTGGCTTCAAGGTGGGGATCTAAAGAGAAGGATTCAAGTCTCTATCAACTGCAACAACAAGCCTTCATCACCCACACATACTGAACACTGAGAGTGAACAATTCTCCATGCTGCAGATACCAACCAGAGCTGGAAATGTTCCGATCATACGCAGTAAAGAAACTAGGTCAGAAGAATGCAAATAATGCAACTATCAGTAATCACTTCGACTTGTTTGGAGGTCTTGGCAATACCTCTAAGAACTGAAGAAGCCTGTCTAAATGATCTCCAAGCAGCCAAAGAGAAGCATATCTTCAATCATCTAGTAATAATAATTCCTAACTTTTGGATGCTTCTGATGTGCCTGATTCTTTTGTGGCATTTTGTTTTTCTCCGGCCAAGTGTACCATTAGACCCACTGGGCAGCTGAGGTTGCTGAAGCTGAGAGTGGCTGTTATGCAGCTAATAATTGGCAGGACCAGGAATGGACCTTAGAGCTGTATCCCTTCGAAGTCTGTCTTCTTCACCAAGGGACAATCCTGCCCTCCAATTAGTTTGGTTTTTTGTTACATGCAATTTATCTATCTGGATGGAGGGGTGAAGGTGAAGAATGAAATAACAGCAAAAAAAGTAGAATGAATCTTCTTTCTTCCATCAGAGTAGGGTTGATCAGCATTTCAAACATATTTTGGAATGACGTATTACCATATTACAGATGCTTCTATATCCCCATAAACTGTATTATTAAATTACGGCATGGATTCATCCAGAAGATGTTAACCTATGTTCTGTTTGATCTAATTGAGATGGCAGAAAAGTGTGCAAAATGTTTTAGAAATGTTTCTGTCAGGATGGTCAAGATAAGTCATGCTTTATTATTCCCTGGGGATGTGATGTAAATGAAGTCCTTTTGTAGGCAATGGGGAGCGAGGCTTACCTAGCTTCAAAGTCTGGCTTTGTCACTTACCAGGTTTATGAACATGAACAAACAATCTAAACTCTCTAAACCTTATTTTTGTCGTTTGTTGAGCAAGCTTAGTAATGTCAACTTCATTGTGCTGTGAAAGGTCCTGAATGATTGACAATGTTCAGAGCATAAAGCATGCTGCAAGGCATCTAGCACATAGTAAGATGCAAAAGTAAATTCACTTGATAAAAATCAAAAGATATACCAATTTGAAAACAGCATGCTGAGATGCAATGTACAAATTGGTATGAAAGTGTATGAACATGTGCAAAAATACATTTCTATGCCCTTTGGGCAAAAGAATATTGCAAATGGGGACATGTTGTTGAAGCTACAGGTTAGTCATCCTCACTCCTCCAGAAGATAAAATTGGGAGGCTGGGGAGTATGTCAATCATTCTGGGAAAGACAGAATGTTCCGCGTTTAGAATATCACTTACGAAATCTCAAGGATGAATGAGAAAGAAGACCTAGAAAGAATAGTAAACTAATGTTTTGAACTTAGTGTGAGAGTGAAAGCGGGGCATTAATAGGCAACAGAAAGTTGCTTTTTATGCTATATGGCAGGGTTCTGGAAATATAAACATAGTAAAGATAGAAAATATTTTAGGTCTTCTGGACCATACAGTTTGTGTCCCAACTATTCAACTCTTCCATTGTAACATGAAAGCAGCCATAGATGATCCTTAAACAAGTGGGCCTGGCTGTGTTCCAACAAAACTTTATTTACAAAAACAGGTGGAAGGCAGGTTCTGGCCAAGGAGCCATAGTTTTTCAACCTGTGGTATAGATGATGAATTTAAAACAAACGGGCAAGGAAAAAAAATAAAAAACAGAACACCTAAGATCTCACCATCAAGAAACTTCTCGAAATTCAGTCTAGGAAAAAAAGTATAGGACAAAGTGACTCTCACCATGAAATACAAATTTCTCTTGCTGTCTCAGAAATGAATCCCAGGAACACATCTTGGTGGGGAGTGGGGGGTGGTGTTTACTCTGAAAATGCACCTTGAACAGAAAATTCTAATATATTAAAATGCTATTTAAGCCAACCAGAGGTGGCAGTTTGAAGAAATGAAAAGACTTTAGAGCCAAGAACTGCTCTGAACAGAGAGGTTTATGTTTAGAAGGAGTGGAAACCATGCCATGTCCCGTATGTTGGCTTGGACAACCAAAAGATTGCTCAATTGCTGGGAGCTGGATTTCCAAGGCCAAGAGCAAGCACAAGGAGACCTTCTTTCCCTCTGTGAAGAGGAAGCTGGATGCCTCGTGGTTTCATGATTCCATAACTGGCTTATTGAGAATTTATTGGATGAGTTTCACATATAGAGTTTCTCTTAAGGAATTCTAAGGGATTTGCTGGCAGGGACTTCTATTTAAATGTCAAAAGGAGTAAATGGTCCAGCCTCCAGAAGAACCAGTGGTTACTATTAGCAGATTAAAGAGTAAGCTCAGAAAACTTATTGCTTCTATAAGCTCCACAAAAGGAGGAAAAAGGACCATCTTGCCCACCTTTGCATCTCCATCAACGGCTCAGGGTCACAGACAGCAGGTGATCACTGGGTAGCATTTGCCAGATGCAGAGAAACTGTTTTTCACCATCCTGTGCAGACCAAGGAGATGCCCGGGCTGCTGATAGAAAGAATGGCTGAGCATGGCAGGTCCAGTTGTTTCTGCATGCAACACCCTCAGAAAGAAGCCCTGCCCTGGAAAGGGTGTCAGACTTGGAATCGGTTAGTTATCTCATCCCCAACACCCAAGCTCTTGGCCATGAGAGCTGAGGGAGGAAGAGGAGGAGCCCAGATGGTTCACCAGCTTTTGGGATCTTTCTACCTGGAGCCCATCTGAAAATTTGCCACGAGGTCCTGCTCCTTTGGGAATGTGTCCATATAATCTTGAATCTGCCCAGAAATCTCAGAAATTTCAGAAGTCAAATCTGCAGTAACTGGCCTACCCCACACATATTCCTGCCTGTTACCAGGAAAGAATAGACAGTCCTGGTTTCCAGTTGGGGGGAAATAATAAATTCAATTTCCAAAGTCCAGCACTAGTTCTCATTTTTAAAAAAAATGACCTTTTATGCTTCAGAATTGTTTACTCTACAACTTATTCTTAATAGGTGTGAAAACACCTATTATTGAGCTTTTGATCACCAGTTAAATGTTTGCTTTCTATTAGCATATGATGGGATGGTTATGTCATAGAATCATACTATTTCTTAGAACTAGTCTATAATGTTATAAATTTATATTTAATCATTGAGTCATTCCAGGTATTTCACTAGAGAAGTGAAAAAAATTATCACGACAAAATGTTTACCATTTCCTTTTTTGTAGTACTTTGTCCTCTATATTATCTAATGTTTGCATTTTTCCCTTGAAGGAATTAAAAGATATTCCTCTCTATGTCCATATTATCTTATTTTTCAAGCAGAAATCAGAAGTTTGCAAAACACTACTGAACCAGACAAGTAGCTGAAAAACGTATTTTCTGTATATTTTGACTATGAGTCAATTTGGAAGCAGCAATTTAAAACCCACTTGAACATCCAGTTTAGCCCAAACAACAACTGCAACATCAGAGCAACTCTGCAATCAAATTAGTAGTCAAATAACCAACGGCAAGTGGAAAATTGGTCAACATATTATTTTTTCTCTAACCTAATTCAAAATGCACCATTCAAAAATGTAAATCTCCCTTTTCAATGTTAGAGAGGCATCCAGTGAATATTTCTATGAATAGGAAAATATTTATTAAAATAAAGTCCACCTATCTGAGACTGAACTTATTCTTTCAGCCGTCGGCTTTTGGAAGAAGCATCTGGTCCAAATGAAGCCCAGGGGCAATGAAAAATAGAAGGCAAAATAGTGTCCGCCAGCATATGCCCACACAAAGTGGAGAAACCACAGTTCGGAGGTTTTTCACTTATGAACCTGGAGAATGAAATAATAAATCAATATTTTATGGAGGAAAATGGTCTCAAATATATTGACCAAATAAAGAGTCGCTTCTTTGCTATGGGATCTTGATCTTTTACTTTTCTTCTATTTTTTTAGTGGGATCAGTTGATCTTGATAAAGTTGTAGCCCCTTTTTAAATAAGAAATGGGAAAAAAAAGGTTAAAACATCCTGTCTTCCCAGCTTTTTATCTCCTTCCTTTCTGCTCTTCACCTTCACCTCCATACAGCTGTCCACTCTTACCTGCATCACTCTGTACCTCTTCACCCATCATGACATCAGATCAACGGATGAATTAACAACTCTTTGGAATTGTAAGAACCCTGGCAAAATAAGTCACTGAGATGATGATGAGCCCAGGAACTTCTCTGTTAGGCTGGGCTTGAGCTTATGGCCAGGAATCGCTGACTCATAATTTGATCCTTTTAGATTCTAATAAACTAAACTCCTAAGAACAAATTTAAATCATACCAACAGGAAAAACTTAATATTGGGGTCAGTACTACTCCAGTGACTGAATTGGTAATTTGGTAAAGTTTTCTTCCACCAAAAGTTCTTTCCTTTGAGGAGCTAGAGCTAGATAGCATGCTTTACGATGTGAGGGGCAGTTCTCAAATCCCGTTAGGCAAATAGAGTCTGTCTTGTTTTTCTGATCAAACTGACCTCCAGATAAACTCTAAGCACATCTGCACAATTTGCAAGCGTCTGACTTCTCATTTCAGATGCGTATCTCCAGAATGAGAGCTGTGGCATATGAAATGAATCTCTACTTCAGAGCCAACTTGGAAAGAAACCTTTCCAAAAACTTGGAAAGAAACCTTTCCAAAAATGATTACTGACCAAGGTTCTTGTGTCTAAATAATATTTATTCTCAGCTTTCATTTCCATGTCTATTTTAGAATGATAGTCTGACCTCCCTTGCGTGTTTTTTGTGGGTAATGAATGAGCTAGCAAGAGTGAAAAGATTTGAAAACATCTCCACCAGAACCTCTGAGGCTTAATGTCCTCTCGTGTGTAGTAGGTTCCACGAGAACACGAGGCTCAGACAGACACTTTGCTGTAGGTCTGCAGAAGTAACACTTGCGGTGTTGGATTTGCACAATCCGGGTCAGTACCCAAGTGTGGCTGCTGGAGAACCATAGTGTGTGTGTTCCTGTTTGAAGGGGCAGCTTGAAGGTCGCCAGAAAAACATATTTATGGGAAATAGTTGTATTTTTACATGCTGGAATGTAATTCAATATTGAAAAATGCTAAGCGAACCAAACAAAATGCATCTGTGGGCAGATTATGACCCCAATGAGACCATAATTTATAATACACAGCATGTCCATTACAGACATGTGGTGATAATTAATTCATAACTTTGTGAAAAGAAGGAGTAGGAAATGGATTTCTGCTCTTCCAAATCTCCACTTCCTTCTCTCCTTCTCATCCTCACCCTTACCCAATGGCCTATTATGACACTTCCTGTAGTCACATCCTGTCTTTCCTCCTTTGACCAAATCTTTCTCTTGAATAACACAGGCTATTGTATATAGATCCTTTTGGTCCTAAGAACCAAGGAGAGTTGTCATTATCCTTTTCTTAGAAGAAAACATGACCCTTTCCAAGGCAGCATTTATTTTAACAGTGTCAGGGAAGGAGTGCGATGCTCTGAAGACAGCAAATACGTGTTTTCAGCTGAAACAATTGGGTGTGCCCTATCAGTTGACACTAATTTTTCAACCACTGCACATTTTAAATGAGGTGGTATTTCCCAGCTCCTATAATTTTTACCTTTTAGGGAGTAAGGTTGAGTTAAAAGGATTAGGTTGATCCTTTCTGAAGGCCAGAAAGTTCTAGAAAGTTTGAATGTACCCACTTCCTGATGCCCCCTTGCTCCTCGTCTTCCTTTTGGCTTCTGCCTGGCCTCTCTGTTCCTTTTGGGAGCACCCTTCTTTATGATCTCATTCGCCTGTGGTTAGGATCAGGTGATTTCACATGTAGAACGCCCTTTGCATCCCCAGTGATACAGAAACAGATGGAATCAAATATCTAAGAGGATGACTGTGAAATAATAAAATTCATTCCTCAAGACATTTACAGAATCCAAATCCATGCTATGACCTCATAATAAAGAGCATAGCCTCGTTTCCTTGAAATCCCATGTCTACACCATCCTGTGTACACGTGTGATCTGCAGAGAGAGAAGGAAGTCACAGCTCCACTGCTCCACTGCTCCAAGAGGTCTTGCCACATCTTCCCAGTCACACTGATTGTCACCCTGCTTTTTTTAAAATACTTTTATTATAAACAATGAACAGACATACCAACATTCTTGACATAGAAACATTCTTGACATTACAATCAATGGCTCACAATATCATCACATAGTTGTGTGTTCATCACCATGATCATTTTTTTAACATTTGCATCTCTCCAGCAAAAGAAAGAAAAAAGAAAAAAACTCATATATGCCATACCCCTTACCACTCCCTTTTATTGACCACTAGTATTTCAATCTGCTCAATTTATTTTAACCTTTGTTCCCCTTATTGTTTATTTTTTATCCAGATGTTTTACTCATCTGTCCATACTGTAGATAAAAGGAGCATCAGACACAAGGTTTTCACAATCACACAGTCACATGGCAAAAGTTATAACATTATACAATCATTTTCAGGAAATATGGCTACTGGAACACAGTTCTACAGTTTTAGGCACTTCTCTCTCTAATATACCTTAAACTAAAAAAGGGGTATCTATATAATATGTAAGAATAACCTCCAGGAAAACCTCTCAACTCTGTTTTAAATCTTTCAGCTACTGACACTTTATTTTGTCTCATTTCTCTCTTCCCCCTGTTGGTCAAGAAGTTTTCTCAATCCCTTGATGCTGAGTCTCAGCTCATTCTAGAATTTCTGTCCCACAGTAACAGGGAGGTTTACACTCCTGGGAGTCATGTCCCATGTAGAGAGGGGGAGGACAGTGAATTCACCTGCCACGTTGGCTGAAAGAGAAAGGCCACATCTGAGCAACACAAGAGGTTCTCTGGGGGTGACTCTTAGGCCTCATTTTAAGTTGGCTTACGCTATCCTTTCTCAGGGATAAGTTTCATAGGAATAAACCCCAAGATTGAGGTCTTGGCCTATTGATTTGGTTGTCCCCACAACTTGCGAGAATATTAAGAATTCTCCAAATGGGGAAGTTGAATTTTTCCCCATTTCTCCCCATTTCCCCAAGGAAACTTTGCAAATACGTCTTTATTCACTGTTTAAATCACTCTGGGATTTATCAGGGCATCACACTAACCTGGACAAACCTACAAAATCTCATACCCTATTCAAGTCTCCATGTACTTATGGTGTTCAATTAAACTATCTATATAAGTTAAATTAGGAAATGCGCTAGTCAAAATTTAAATTTTGTACCAAATAAACATTTCTCGCTTTCATCCCACACAGAGTTGAAGTTTTAAAATATGAATGGCCATCTATTTTCAACACTTTTGTTCTTCCTCATGCAAAAATATTTTTTAATTTGTACATTTAGTTGCTATCACTGTACACTCTAGGCATTCCTAGATTATACCCTCTCAGTCTTTATCATATATCTTTCTTTCTGGTTTCATATGTGTCCCCAGCCCTCCTCCCTCTATTATTCTCACATTCTGCTTCATTCAGTGTACTTACATTATTGTGCTACAATTAGGTCGTATTGTGCTATCCATTTCTGAATTTTTACAATCAGCACTGTTGCACAATCTGTATCCCTTCAGATCCAATTACCCAATCTCTACCCTATTTCTATCTGCTGATAATTTCTGTTCTTAATTGAAATTCTCCAAGTTCACTCATTAATATTAGTTTATATCAGTTGTCACACTATTTTGCATGTAAGGACCTAAGAGAGGTAAAGTCAAGGCCACAGCTGCCTCTCCCACTGGACATGATCCCTGTCCCTTGGTGCTGTCATTTCAGTGGAACGCTACTGCATCAAAAGACTAAAACCTAAATTGAGGGACATATACTTCTATGCTGGTTTTAGTTTTTTTTAATTTTCCTTTCCTTTTTTTCTCCTTTTGGGAACCTGATGATGGAGTTATTCAGACTTCCAACACCCAGCACGGGGAGAAAAACAACTGTTCACTCTGTGCCATAGCAAAAATATGTGTTCTCAAAGTTTACTAGAAATTTGCCTGCTAGAAAGTTTGCAGGAAAAAAGAAGGTCATGTTTTGTAACTTGACCTATTAAGAATGCCCCTTCTTTGGAATGAATTCAACAACAAAAAAAGTCATCTCTTGGCTCCATTTTACTGCAGGATGCAGCCTGTTTGGTATTGGTTTTTCCAAAGGCCTCTGGCCCTCTCCTTTGTATGCGGAGAGTCATAAAAGCAGGTGCAAGCAGGGAGCCAGAAGAGCAGACAAAACTGACCTTTACGGTTTTGTTTCAGGCTACTGCCTATGGCTCCTCAAAGCATACTGACTAACACAAATAACTTTCAACCTCTGCCCCCCTCACTGGTGTCTTCCCATTGTGGCTGAGACATTCATCTTCGGCCACGACACATCTTTTTAGGACAGAGAGACTGTGTATTGAGTTATTATGATAATTGCAACCCTTATCTGTGACTGGCTATTTTTTTCCACACACTAAACATACTGAGTAGATGTAGTTTGAAAATAATATGTATTCTTTATTTTTACCAAGTTCTCCATGTTGCCTTATCACCTCAGTTACTATGTCTATACTAGTTTGTGTCTTACCTTTACATTTTGCTTTGTTTGTTAAATCCTAGATAAGCAGGTGGAGGTGGGATAAGAGAGAGAAAGAGTAATTCCGGGACAGTCAGTATTTACGATACTAACAATGTGCTCAGCACTGCGGAGGCACTTGGGGGAGGCCGAATGACATGATGACGGCAGCCTGCCTTCGGTAATTTTGCTTCTGGAGGAGAAAAGTATTCTTACATCATCCGCTACATTAGTCAGCTCTGCCACAGTAATAAACAGTCCCTGCATCTCGAAGGCCTCCAGGAACTAGCATGTGTTTCTTGTTTGTGGGCTGTTGCTCTGTTCTGTGTGCCATCTCAGTCCAGAGCTCAGGCTGAAGGGGAAGCTTTCTTTGGGGCATGCCATTCTCTTTGCAAAAGGCAGGAGCAAGAAAGCTGATGGAACCTTGGGGGGTCTTGTTTAAAGCTTCTCCTTGAACGTGGCATCCCTGATGTCTTCTCGGCGCATTCCAGTGGACAGAGCATGTTACACGACCAAGCCTGAAGTCGATGGGACTGAGATGTACACACCTGAAACTGGTAGTCCTGTGCCTCACGGGAAATGGGGCAAGGGCAGATGCTAAGTTTAAAAGGAAGGGAGCAGCAGACAATCCATCACAACCACAAATCCTCACAGCTAACGTGAGCTGCAGTGAATGGCTCTGACGATATAGACTTTCTATAGATAGAGAATCATTAAGGCAGGTGAAAGCAGGGAGGTAGAATAGCTGACAAAATGGGGAAAGAGAAAAAAATGGCAGCATGAATGAGATTTGTGTTTTCTTTAGCTAAGCACAGAATCATGGATGTAGGGAAAAGGAAAAAGCCTACTGTGGATATCTATCTTCTTCTTTTTTTTTTTGCTGCCACTTGCCTCTTCTTAATGGCACCTCCAATTGTTTTAGGGAATCTTTTCTTCCCCATTTGTTGGTTGTAAGAAACGATCCCTGGTCTCTGCAGTCTTCTGATCCCAGAAACTTTCCATCGCCACTGAAGGGTAGCTGCTTATCTTCTATTGGCCAGTTGGACTCTCTTCCTAGGACTTTAGATATTGAGTGGATTGTTTCCAGGACACTAGAGGAAGGGGCTGCTGTCACTCCCCTCCCCCGAGGGAAGAAGTTCCTCTGCTGCTATACTATTTCCAAGCTTGACAGCCACCCTTCCCATGGGGTCTCTGAGAATCCCTTTCACACCTGAGTTAACCAGAGTGATTTCTGAACCATATGACCAAAGAGTGATTGATGCTTGATACACGCCACAGAGAGCTCCAAAAATCAATCTCTTGTTCTTTTGTGTTTGTTTAAGCAACACATAGTGCTTGACATTGAGAATCAAAAAATATTTGTTGATGTAGCAAATGAATGAAGGAAAGAAGTACTGAGTGACTTTTCCCAGGTCATTCTGCAGAGACCTGGGCCTGGGATGAGTGGCCACTACTGGGACAAGTACCTTCTCCATCACCTGAGTGGACTTGAGCTGGGCTTGGAGGATACAGGAGGCAAAATGGAAGGGCATCCTGGAAAGAGTGAGGGAAGGATGGTTCTAGAGAAAGTGGAGACCACACTAATCGGATCAGGGAAAGGGTATGAGCAGGCCATAAGAAATACCAGAGGAACTTAGGTAAAAGTTTAAGAGATGTTCACAAAAGGTTATAATAACATGGACAATGACTATGCTAAAATGTTAAATGACAAAAAGGACATACATTTTTTACTCAAACACTTTTTATTCTAAAAGAATAAAAAAATATGTACACAAGAGTTTGGGTAAAAGTATGGGTGACTATTTTTTTGCTTTGTTTCACTTTTATGTGGTATCCTATTCTTTCACAATGAGCATGAATCACTTTTATAAAGGAGGATAAAATCTTCGATAATTAAAGTCACTCAAGAGTAAACAACAGAAAACCAGGGAAGGAAAGCATTTATAAACAAAAAGCTTTATATAGTGAATCTTCAGATGACTTGCAGGTCTGCCCTTTCAAAGAGCTAAGTGCTCTAGGTCCCTAAAATGAGACACCCACCCAGTACAGAGCTTCAGCTAAGCTCCCCTGGATTTGGGACGGACTGAGAAATTCACCTGGATAAAATGAGGCCACCTGGATTTCTTTAGCTCCATTTATGCAATGCTTTTCTCTTTTTTTATGTACCACAGTAGTAGCTTGTAACATCTTCATAATAGCTGGTGAGGGATACAGCTGTTCCTAAATTGAAAAACAGAAAGAAACAAAGGCTTCTGAAGTCTGTGCTGTGGTCTCTTTTTGATTAGAAAGAAGGCAGGGGAACAATATGTGTGTTGGCAAGGAGAGGTATTATCCAGCAGCTGCTCCAAAGCTGAGATGAGACAAACTTCCCTCACCCCTTGTCACTTGCAGGAAACTCTCCAAGAGCGTCTATAGACAAGGAGGCAGGGCCATCTAGGATTACAGCCAAACACCTGCAAATCTTTGAGATTATCTTGTGTTCTATGGTTATGGACCATCTGAAGTTTGGCTACTTTACTTTCTCTTCTAAGTAACTAATGAATTATGTTTTTAGAGGGTGCTTTGAATACCCTCCTTCTCACTGGCTGAGCAATACAGAGGCCAAAAGTAGCTTATTTGGATCCAGAGACGGAAACCAGGCTATGGGGAGGTCAAAGCTACTTCTCTGGATTGTATGTGTTATGCTGGATTATAAAATTAGGGAGAAACAAGCTTTCACCTTGTGGGGACTTCTGGTTTACGGTCACCTAGCCAAGCCCCCTCCTAATGCGTATGGCAAACCCCCTTTTTTGTTTTTCCCAACAACCCCACATTCTGTTCCAACTCTCTCAATCTAAAATCAGAAGATTTTGAGAAAATAAAAAATAGTTGTTTCTTATGAAAATACTGGGTATTGCTGCTTTGGGATGAAAGCTAAAAAGAAGTAAATGTTGGCAGGTTATGCAAGAGAAGCAGGAAAGGAGGGCTCAATTTCTGCCTTTGGTCCCAAGTGTGACCGAAGAGGTGGATGTCGTAGCCATGGATGACAAAGGAAAGAGAACCCCCAAATTCCCCTGCACACCTGCACTTTTAAACTTCACACAGAGTTTTCTGGTTAATTCATTTCTCTGATTAAAAGAGGTCTAACCAGGGAATGCAAGGGTAGTTTGGTGGTAGAATTCTTGCCTTCTATGCAGGAGTCGCAGGTTTGATTTCCAGCCCATGCACTTCCCCCAAAACAAACAAGCAAACAAACAAAAATTCAACAAACGGTGCTGCAATAAGGGGATACTCACATGGATAAAGAATGAAATGTGACCCCCACCATACAGCATACAAAAAATAAAAAGAGGCCTAACCAGAAGCTACCTTTCAATGGGAATCTCTATTATGTGACTGTGTCTCTGTTTCTGCCCTGATAATTTTGTTTACTGAAGACTTTCTTTGACATTGGAGAACTTCTTCCAAGTCTTCATTCTCATAAGCAATAGAAGGTAGAGATTAGGCTGAATTCATTGTTCTTAGAAAATTAGCATCTTTCTTTTTTTAATTCATATTTATATCCCCCATTGATTTGCTTTACATTATTTTTTCTAAAGGGAAGAAGCAGAGTACAAACACAACGAGGTGAGGACCTTCTGCCCATCACAGAAGACTAAGGAGGAAAACTGGCCCTTTTTTCTAAATATGAAGTCTTCCCTTTGTTTCTCTCAATTCTGGATGACAGCCAGCAATCTACGTCAAACTGTCCAGTTTCCCTGCATCTGGTCTCAGGACAACAAAGAATTGCCCACGTTATTTTAAAAGCTCTAGTGGAGTCTTTTGTCTACATCCAAGGCTTCTGCCCCAGTGGGAGCCTTGGAGTCTGAGTGGAAATCCCAACTGAAAGCCATCAAACTTCAGGGTCCCTATGCTGGAAATGAGGGCTAAGGTGGGGCTCCCTCCATCTCACCTAGTAGGCTCACAGAAGCCATTAAAAAAAAAACTTACAACGTAAAAATCATCATATGAATCATGTATATATTAGTCCCATTTCTTAGATATGTGAACAGGCTCAGCAAGTTTAACCCACCCATGGTTACCCAGATGGTAAGTAATCAGTCACCCTTTGTGGAAAGATTGCACAGGTCAGGCAGTCATCAGGTCATCAATTATCTGCTAATAATTACATAAATTAGCAGAAACTAATTCTCAACCAACTTTAGAAATTAAGCATTTTTATCATCCCCGTTTCAGAGGTGAGGAAATTGAGGCACACTAAAAACAAGTTACTGGTCCAAGATCACAAATCCAAGTTTGACCCCTTGACTTCTAACTTCCTGGTACCACACTACATCTCAGGGAGTTGGCATTTATGGGACTCAGCAGTCCTAGGAAACAAGGTCCTTTCTCATTCATCTCTGTACCCCAGAAAGTAGAAAAATCAGACAACCACACACATTTGGAGGAAGTCATCAAACTTTCCCAACCACCTCGAAGTATCAGTTTAACTTAGACTAGAACCAGCCCAGTGCCAACATCAACAACTTGTGAAAAACTAGACTCATCAACTCATTCAATAAAAATGTATCGAATGCTTCACATTATGTTCAGTCCTGGCAGAACAATGGTGAAATAAGATACTTTTCTCCCAGCCCAGTTTAGGAGGCAGGCATTAGGGTTAGGTGAGCCCAAGACTGTTCTCTGGGAGGGGCTCCTCCTCCTCTCCTCTGTGGTGGCTGACAGCAGGTCTTCCAAGATGAGCCCGCGAGGGTGGGTACCACGCAGCCCTGGTATTACCTGAGGTTCCCCCCAACTCCATCCTCCAACTCTACAGCATAGCAACAGTTGAACTCTACTCCTCTTTCCTTCTTCCCCTGTAATTAAATCAGAGAGCTGTGATTAGAAGAAATTGAGCTGAGGGGAATAATGTTTCAGAAATAATTCTAAGCCATGGGGTCAGGTTTCTAGATGTTAAACACACTGTGAAAATATTTCTTACCCTTGTGAATTAGAATTACTTTCTGCAGCTCCTATGGGACTTTGCAATTGGTGACTGTCAACTGTTTCAGAGGGAAGGGAGTTTATTTGAGCTGTTTTCCTTTTTCTGCATCTGTGTTTTCCAATGTATTGGCCAAGCACATATTGCTTTTTTAATTAAAGACATACACAAAAAAAGCATAAAAGAGTTCTCTTCTGTGTTTTTCTTAGGTTTGGCGAGTAATAGTGGTGATGAAGAATTTTTCATTTTGTGATGAGGTTAAAAAAACACCACTACCCACCACCTTTGCCGGTGTCATCACAGTATACAATCACATCAGCTCTGAAGACACAGGCAGGAGGTGAGAGCAGATGACAGATCCCTGCTTCTGGAGTCTGTGTCAGAGAATGTACATACCCAGACCTCAATTTCCCCAATCTGTACTGTCCTGCAAACCACAGCCTTGCTGAGAGTGAAAGGTGCACTATTAAATTACTCTCTGGCAAGTGGAAGCTGAATTGTCTTAGTCACATCTTAACATCGGGTTACCATGATCCCAGGGGACGCCAAAGCCCCTTCCAGCTAGAACAGCCTAAACTATGGAAATGTGAGCTCCCATTCTGTTTCCTATAAAGGCCTGACTAAGCTCAGGGGCATCAGAAGGCTCCAACCTTCAGCTACAAACGAGAAATGAACTCTGCGGGGGGACATGGCCAATTAGGATTTAAATTTAATCTGTGTGGTCAATCATTTGTACAATAATGGAGGAAAATAAAGAGTTATTTCACAAAAGTCAACTCTCTAATTTTAGAGACTTTTAGATATTTGAAAATGCATTGTGCAATTATGTGGCGCTTAATACTCAGATAATGGAACAATGAAAGATGTATGTTTGCATTTTGTAAAATTAAACTGTATGCAGTTATTTATCTTTTACCTTAATTGTTTGAGCTTGTTTCTAATGTAAACTGTTGTAATTTTAAATAAATATAATAGAAAAAACTTTCATAGGTATCAAGAATCCAGAGTAAATTTACTTTGCAAATAGGCTTTGTAGGTATGTTTTATGCTGAGGATCTTAAACTGACACTTTCATTCAAAAATATTTTGAATTACTCACTGTTTGCCTCGCTGAGGTCACGTAGATTTCGAGGAGACTAGATTTCACAATGGAGTTTAGATGACTTCATCTTATTCCAAAGCCTGAAATACGACAAATGTACAGAATTAAAAGTTCAAAGATACATTTTTGACCAACCTTCGTTAAGTATATTGAATTCATGCTTTTATTTTTATGTTCTCTCTTCATTTCTGGTTCTATTTCACAACCTAAGTTGCTTTCCTTCTTGTCAAACATCTTACCTGCTTACAGTTTAAGTCAGCATGATATGTCAGAAGAGACTTTTGTTATATTTTTGGGAAAAGGCCAAGTATGGTATATGAATACATTTGATAAAATAGAAAAGTAATCAATTCAGGCTAAACGCATTGTTGCTTAAATTGCATGGATTATTTTGAATATTAAATGTCCTTTATTTTATGAGATGAAAGTGAGAGGAGACTTTTTAAATATTCTCACTTTAATTAGTCTTTATATTTTTACTTTTTATTGTAGTAACATAGTGTCCATTAACATGAGTCTTTTGATGTGATAGTCACAGGGTGACTTCAAACACTTGCAAGGTGAATAAAAAAGAGAGGTTAAAGCAGAAATGCTTCTCCATGGGTTTCCGGCACACTCATCTTGTACTGGCAGTATTGTATCACTTCAGCATTGCTGACGCGG
The DNA here is from genome assembly GCF_023851605.1 of Tamandua tetradactyla. Lineage (NCBI taxonomy): Eukaryota > Metazoa > Chordata > Mammalia > Pilosa > Myrmecophagidae > Tamandua > Tamandua tetradactyla. The sequence goes on along the minus strand of NC_135327.1, from coordinate 37,736,924 downwards.
ACTGGCCTGGAACTAAGAGCGTGAACTCCAAAGTTGGATCCAAATCCCTCCTCTCTCATTAATGAACACACGTGTTGTGTGTAAAATCCCTGAGCCTCTGTTCCCTTGTCCCTGCCATGTTCCTTTATCATAAGAATACGGGTTTTGCTTGCTTGTTAGTTTTTTAAAGAGAATTGAGAGTGTGTAAACATATTTTAAAATGCTTAAAGCAGAACCTGGTTCGTAGTAAACCCGACATGTGTTCGTTATATTCTGGATAACATTTGGTTTTGCAATCATTTCAGATTTACTGAAAAGTTGCAAAAACTGGACAGAGAACGTCTGTAAACTGTTCTCCAAGATTCCCTAGTTAACATTTTGACATATTTGCTTTATAGTTGGTATTCGTTTTCTACTGTGTGGTATAACAAATGACCACAAACTTAGAAACTTAAAACAATACACACTTACTCCCTCACAGTTTCCAAGGCTCAGGAGTCTGGGTGCGGCTTATCTGGCTTCTCTGTCCAGGGCCCCCAAGGCTGCGGTCAAGGAGTCAGCAGAACTGCAGCCCCATCCGTCATTGGGTTTGGCTCTTCCAAGCTATGGGGTTGTTGGCAGAAATTGTTTCCTTGCAGGGCTAGACGGAAGTCTCGTTTTGTTGCTGCCTGTTGGCAGGAACAGCATTCAATAACTAGATGCCCCTCGCCATTTCCCACCAAGCGATTCTCCCCACAACATGACAGTTTGCGCCTTCCTCTTCAAAGAGAGCAAGAGGGCATCTCTCGTCACCTTTAGTCAAAAGGCTCTCCTGATTAGGTCAGGCCCACCTCTTTTTTGATGAACTCCAGTCAACTAATTTGTAATCTAGTCTGGGAACTGATATGCCATCATATTTACAAGTTCTGCCCACACTTAAGTATAGGAATTTATATAGGACATTGCAGTAAGGTATGGGGATCTTAGGGACATTTACATTTGAGGGTAATATACAGGCATCCTGCCCTATTACCCCTAAGTACTTTAATATGTATTTTCCATGATCAAGGATAATCTCTTATAGAATTATAGCACACTTTTTAAAAATCAGAAAATTAACTGTGATACAATACTTTATCCACGTTAAAGTCCTTATCAGTATATTGCAAATTGTCCCAACACCATTCTTTGTATTCCAACAAAGAAAAGTACTGCGGTCTAGAATACAATCCATACTCATGCATCACACATCCTCATTCTCCTTTTATCTGGAACAGTCCTTCAGTTTGTCCTCTTTTTTATGGCTTTGATGCTTTTGAAGAGGACAACCCAGTTATTTTGTAAAATAATCCTTATTTGGGACTTGTGGATGTTTCCTCTTGACTGGATTAAATTGTTGCTTTTTTTTTTTTTCCAGAAAAACTACAGAAGTGATGTCCTGTCTTTCTCAATGCATTGTTCCAAGAGGCACATAGTGGTGGTTCATCCAGTTACTAGTGACGTTAAATTTGATCATGCGGGTAAAGTGGTATCAGGTTCCTCCACTGTCAAGTTACTCTTTTTCCCTCTATAATCAATAAATATTTTTTGGAGCCATGCTTTGAGATTATCTTGTTCTTATCAAACTTTCACTCACTCGTTTTAACATTCATAGATGATTCCTGTCTGAATCAATTACTACTCTGATGCCTGCCAAATGATGTGTGTTCGCTAAGTTTATTATTCAGAAAAACAAATTGATTGAAGAATATGTGAAGTGTGAACAATTTTGCAGGTAATCGGAAAGATACCTAGCTCTTAGTAAAATGTGGGTCATATTGAAAATGACTCTTTACCAATCACTTATTCAAAAATATTACTGAGTGTAGCTACTTTATGCCAGGTTCCATGGGGACTGTTGGATACTATGGTTCCAGCTTGTATATTCAAGATTAGCGACAGACAAGTCATATGAATACAAATACCTTAAAATAGTGATGGAGTCTGCTAAATGTCATAAAAGAAGTAAATCAGATATAACGATAGAAATTCACAAGGAGAACGAGGATAATTCTGATCATGTGTTCAGGGATAAACTTTCTGAGCACAGAATATTTAACACAGTAAAAGAGACTCAAAAGAAGTCATTAAGACAGTAGGAAAACCACAAAATGTGGCATCAGAGAAGGAAGGGTGGGGGCATTACAAGGAGATGGTGTTGAAGGCCATAGAAAGCCCCAAAATGATGAAGACAAGAAAACGTCCATTAGATTTAGAGTCCTGGAGGTTGGCTGGTAACCTTGACAAGAGCTGTTTTATTTTCATGGTGTGATGAGGACAAACCAGATCAGAGCTGTTTGAAGACTGGAGTGAGGAGGTTAAGAGAATGAGTGTACACAATTCTTTGACAATTCTAGTTTGTACGTGTGCTTTTTTGATGAAACGAACTAAATTATAATGATACGGTATTGGAAATTGCTCAGTAGAGTGAGAGATGTGGGCATAAGCAACGCAGAACCAAGGGATAGGCCCTTGAAAGAGAGGGGTGTGGGAACTCAGCAGACAGATATTCAAACTAGACATGTTCACCGACTACCTATCTAAGGATTATATGCCAAAGTGTTTTGTGGCCTGTACAGACATATGCAAAAATTATTTATTTATTTTGTTTCTATTAACTCTATATTCCTGAAAGATGTACCTCTTTAGTAATATTTAGTAGCACTAACTATGTGACGAACAGTTGTGTGGTAACTAATAGTGCTTGTTAGGCAATACTTCCTATGTGCCGGACACAGAGCTAGGCTCTTTATTTGCTTTATCAAATACAGTCGGCATCAACAACATATGAAATAAGAATTTTTATTGTTCCCATTTTTCATTTGTTTAAAATTTAGCTATGATAGGCAAAGTAACATGATTACTGCTACCAAGTATCAAAGACCAAATATACAGTTAGGCCCTTCTAATTTAAAAGCCCATCCACTGAACCAATAGTTTTGGTAGGACTGTAGTTTGGATCCAGGGGGTTTGTATCTTCCAGTTGTGCTTGGAACCATTGTCGACCTACCTTAACATTTGGCCCATTTACATTTAGTAGCAATTATCTATTACCACAAAATGCTGCATAGCAAATAACCACAAAACCCACTGGCCTGAAACAATAAACATTTATTTAGAACACAGGTTTGCAGGTCAGCTGACAGCTCTTCTGCTGGCAGATGGACTTGCTCTGTGTCTGCAGTCAACTGTAGGGTCAGCTGCCAGTCAGCTTTGCTGATCTTGGCTGGATTCTCTCGTGTGTCTGCGACCTCAGCTGGTACCACTGGGCTGACTCAGCTTAGCTCCATATGGCCTCTCATTCTCCAACAGACTAACCTGAGTGTGTCCCATGGCAATAGCTTAATTCCAAGAAAGTATGTAAGAGCACAAAATTTTTCTTAAGGCTACACTTGGATCTGAACTTGCAACATTTCTAACACATTCTGCTGGCCAAAGTGAGTCACAAGGCCAGCCCTAATTCAAAGGAAGAAGAAACAGACTCCACATCTTGATAGGAAGTGCTGCAACGTCACATTGTGGGTAGGGTAAACAAAGGAAGATACGGAAAATTAGGGCCATTTTTGTAATTAGTCAACCTACACTTAACTCACAAAAAGTAGCCCTGGTTGAGAATGGGGTGGGGCTGTCCTAACTATTGAATTCTCTTTGTTTGTATTTTTGATCACATATAATTCCACAGTCCCTATAGTTTTGACATACACTCACATCCCTAAATCTTCTCATTTCCTTCTGATAAAGGCCATGGCTACTCCCACCCCTGTCCATGGTAATTTCTTCTTGACGCTGAACTACCTTCATTTTCCTTTGGGCGAGCTCTACACACACTGGGTTCTAAAATGACCAAAAGATGAGAGTGGCAAACTGAGGCAGAGGGGGAGGGGTACCTGATAGATGCCCTTCAGAGAGTGGGGTGGTCAGAGAGTTTGGCTTCATCCAAATTTGAATTTTCTTTGCATTCTACCCAGCTCAAGAAAATTATATTCTCTGTCATATTCATTGTTCTCAGTTAAGGAACTCTCACCCGCTCCGCTTTAATGCATTTCCCCTCTGGTTCTAAGTGATTCTATTTGCTTGGAAACCAAAGAGAATCAGAAATGAAGATGATTATGATCAAAGTTGTCCCCAAAGGAGGCTCAACCAAACTCTGCCAATGTATTCGGAGGAGGGCTACTCCTTGCTCTCTTCCTTTCTTGGATCACAGCATCTATGAGGCCTACCTGGCCACCCTCCTTCCTGGGGAATCACCGGATCACCTGGAGGCACGTTAGACACATATAGCCTGGCCCCAACTCCTGGGGACTAGAATTACATGGGTCTGGGTGGAGTCCAAGGATCTATATTTTAGAAGCTCTTCTAAGATTTTCACGATTAACAGGAAACTAGTGCAGTTTCCATCAACCACGCCCAACCTAAGGTCCTGCAGGTGGAACTGCTACCTGTCCTTTCTAAATCAGCTGGAGAATAGTGTGCACATGGTGCCACCATCCCAGACCATCGGCCATGGTGGCTAAGACCCTGGGACATTGTAAGTACCTGACATTTCTCAATGCAATCTTTTATGCCAACTCATCTAGACCAGTTTGAGTGGTAACTCTCGCCCCATGGGTGACCCTCTGCCCTACTACAGCTGGGAACTAAAAGATGGGCTCCTCTGTCAGCTCTGGGATTCAGGGCTTTTTGATATCTTGTTGTTGCCTGGGTAGCAGAAGGTCACAGCCTAACCTTGAAGGATTACAATCACAAAGAGAGATAAAGGTGCTCAGGTCCATGCCAAGGCCCCTCCCTACAGCTTTCCCAGAAGTTTTCTTTGGATGTATGGGGTGTGGGTTAACAGCAATTGCTCTGTTAACAGTGTACAGTTCAGGGAGATTTAGGCAGTGATTAGGGAGTGTATGAGGGGGAAGGAGTCCTTTTCAACAGAAAGGAAATATAGTAATGCATTTGTACTACATCTTTAAAAAATGAGAATAATGTCTAAAATGCACTACTTAATTTTGTAAGAAAGGCAAAGATATAACTCTGTATTTAACCTTTCTTCTGTAAGCAAAGCCAGATAAATAAACCAATACCTGGGTAGTTACATAAGAAACTAAGAACAAGGATTAGCCATGAAGAGGTAAGGAGTGGCATGGCAGGTGGGCGGCAAGGATGAGAAGCAAATATTTTCATTCTCTCCCTATTTATATTTTCTGATTTTTGAACCATGTGATTTTATTACTTATTCAACAATGAAATTGTACATGTTTGAGAACCTGCCCATAATATAGCTCTACTTTTATTCATCTATTGAGAAGAAACCTAAAAGAGTTCTTCAGTTTGCTAAAACTAATGAAATGCAATATACCAGAAGTGGATTGGCTTTTACAATAGGGATTTATAAACTTATAAGCTTACGGTTCTGAGGCCATAACAATGCTCACCTCAAAGCATTAACAAAGTGATGCATTCTCTGTGAAGACCGGCTACTGGTGAGCTTGGGCTCCTCTGCCACCTGGGAAGGCACATGGTGAGGTCTGCTGGTCCTTCTCTCCCAGGTTTTGCTGCTTCCCGCTTCTGGCTTTAGTGGCATCCTCATTCAGCTTCTCTGGTGTTTTTTATCCTCTTATAAGAACTCTAGGAAGAAGATTAAAACCCACCTTTAGTAACATGGGTCACATCCCAATTGAAATAAACTACTCAAAAGGTCCCACTGGGAGGGCCATGGTGGCTCACTGGCAGAGTTCTCGCCTGCCATGCCGAAAAGCAGGGTTTGATTCCCAGTGTCTGCCCACATAAAAATAAAAAGGGGGGTCCCACCTACAACAGATCTACATCCAAAGGAATGGATTAAAAGAATATGATCTTTTCTGGGGCATATCACAGCTTAAGACCAAGAAGATGGACAGTTACTGTCAATTAAGCAAAATGTTTGCATTAATTATAATTTATCAAACACAGCAGCATTTATGTTTGAAATGTAGTAGTACATATTATCGCAAGATATATTATTTATGCAGACTATTGATGACGCTTGACGTCCGTATGGATTCATGGACCCCTTGTAACAACTTCTCCCCCTACCCCACTTCTCAAGAAATTCCTGGTCCCCTGCAAAAGGATCTATTCCCCCTAGGTATCTGTGTGCCTGCTGCAAGTTGGCTGACATTCTTGGCTCACTTTTCTCTTCTGGTTTGTCAGGGCAAATCAATGCATTTCATTCTTCCCTTGTATCAGCATGTGCTCCATGCTCTGTGTTATGTTATTAATAATTCCTCAGAAAGCATTTGGTCATTAAATGTTTGGGGAGAATACAGTCCCACAGGCAGCCCCTTAGGCACCAGTCCAGCCACATCAGCCCTTTTATCTTGGCCATCCCTTCCTATGATCAGCACAGTGTTCTTTGTTAAATGCTTTGGGCAGAACCCTTAATCACAGCCTTCACTTGGAACATTACAGGCATGTCAGTATGCTAAAGGCTCTGACAAGTTCTGCATCCGAGCAACAGGGTTAACTTCGTGTTAACCCGCATCTCCAAATTCATGTGATTGCTAAAGTTTTTTTCAAGGACTACCTGTACATATTCTGGAAAGTTCTGATCCAAATAGTGTCAGCCTCCTCACAGGAGACAGAGTGGTTTCTCCTTAGTGAGTGTGAACCTCAAATTCCAAGAGACTTGGTTTCCTATGCAATAAAAACGTTTTCCATAACTCTTTAGTCATTCTTTCCGCCATCCTCTCCGACTAGCTTTGTGTTATGGTAAAATTAAGGAATCGTATTTGAAAAACACGGATAGAGGTGAGTTCTCACACAGTGAGTGTGAACCCATTGTAAGTACCACCTTTTGGTGAGGCTCCTTCAGTTAAGGTGTGACCCACCTCATTCAGGAAGGGTCTTAATCCTCTTGTTGGAGTGCTTTATAAATGGAATAAGAGGGAAAGACAGACAGACAGAAGCAAGGAGCTGAAATAACAAATCCTAGAAGAGAAGGGAGAGACCAGCAGACACAGCCACATGCCTTGACATGTGGCAGAGGAGACGAGAATTGCTGGTAGCTGGTCTTCAAGAACAAAGTGTCGCCTTGATGATACCCTGATTTGGACAGTCTCATGGCCTCAAAACTGTAAGCTCGGAAGCTGAAAAACTGTCATTGTTTAAAGCCAAACACTTTTATGGCATCTGCTTTGAGCAGTCTAAAAAAACAAAAAACAAGAGACAAACTTTTAAAGCCAAAACCTCCCCTAAAAGCTCAATGGAAGAAATAGAAATCTCACTCCATTCTGGATGCAATTCAAAGAGCAGGTCTCTAAACAGCTTTTCCCCTTGAGGAGACAAGCCTCAATGAGAATCCATGGCAGGTCAGCACACATTTTCCGAGGCACCGGTCTTGTTCCTGATTTGAGAGCTTCCATCTTAGATCTCAATGCTAACAGGCCTATACTCTCTTTCTCCCTTTAGAGGAGATGTTCCGCTGGCCCCTTATTTGGAGAAGCTGACCCAAGTGAGGGGCGGGTAGTCAGCTCCAATCCCTGACTCCTTGGCCCATTATTTCAGCCGATCTGCTGAAAACTTAGGTCAACTCAGGCTGGTGGTGTAGAGACAGCACAGCGGAGTCCGTATTTCAGGCTGGCTCCGCAGAATGGCTGGTGTCTTCCTTCTCCTGGACCTTATGTGGTGAGCCCACTTGGCCATTACAATGACTAACGCTTTTATTCACCTTCTTCCAGTTCCGTCTGAGAACCACTCACGTGCTGCACTCCTGAGCCGGAGCTCCCAGCGGCTTGGACGCGCCGGACTCGCCTCCGGCCCCACATCCGTGCAGAGCTGCTCATCTGCGCTCCAGGCGCGACGGCAGTACAGGCGGGCGCGTTTTCAGGACTGAACTGTCACCCGTCACCGAATGCACTGATTTCCCATGAAACACACAGCCGGGACTAAGCTTTCCCTGGTTGATGAAAAGGGCCTCTCTTCCCTGAGACGGTTCCTCAGCAGCATTGCATCCTGGTATCTTCACTTGCATTTGAGGTGCCCGAGGCAGTCGTATTTTGAAGGCACGGAAGTGAGGAGGGAGGCAAGAATTTAAACCAGAATTCTGTGTGATTGGGTGTGTGTGAGTGAGAGGGAGTGTGTGTGTGTGTGTGTGTGAGGGTGTGTGTAAGTGAGGGTGCAAGTGTGTGTGGAGTATGTGAGGGGGGTGTGTATGAGGGAGGGTTGTGCATGCACAAGAGGGTGTCAGTGTGTGTGTGATGGAGTGTGTATGAAGGGAGGGAGTGTGTGTGATGGAGTGTGCATGAGTGTGTGAGAGAGGTGTGAATGTGTGTGAGTGAGGGTGGAGGAGTATGTGTGGAGTGTGAATATGTGAGGGTGAAGGAGTGTGTGTATATGAGGGTACCTGTTTGTGAGGGGGAGGGTATGTGCTGTGAAGGAGTGTGTGTGTCTGAGGGTAAGGGTACGTGTGCATGTGAGAGTGAGTGCGCGTGTGTATGAGAGTGAAGTTGTGTGTGTATGTAAAGGTGTATGTGTGCATGTGAGAGTGTGTGTGTGTGTTTGAGAGTGTGTGTGTATGATGGCACGTGTATGAGGATGAGGGTGTGTGTATGTGTATGTGCATGTGTGGGGCAGGGGAAGGTTGTGTGGAGGTGGGCGAGGAGATGTGTGCGTGTTTTTTCTCCACGTCTGTCTATTGGGAAGGTTTTGCTGGGGTGGGAAGAGCCGCTGTCCAGTCTGCCTGTGGGTTCTGTTAACACTATTGGAAAATTTCTGTAAATGCAGCAAGTCCCCTCCTCTTTTAGAACAGCCACCCTTCTTTCCATAGATGGCCCTTTATTTGAAGAAAAGCCCTGAGGAAGCGGAGGGACCTGCCCTGAGGCTGCATCGTTTGAGACACTTCACTTGGCCTGGGTTTCCTGCTCCTTTTGTGCACACAGGGGGCTGCCTGTGGAGACCAAAGGTGGCATTTTATACCATGCACCGGAAGGCGCCCACATATGGGTCTCCAAGGGACCCTTGTATCCCTCTTCTCTCTGCTCCCTCCCTTTTCCTTTCCTTCACCCCCTTCTCCCTCTTTCCTCTTTCTCTCTTGCTCCCTCCCTCCCTTCTCCCTGCTCTGGCAGGTTTGATCACTGTCAGTTCTCTGTAGATTCTGCCCGATAAGAAAGAATCCGTGGAGGTGGATTCAGAGAAGTTGAGCGTTACCTGCTACACCCTGAACTCCATCTGCTGACCAGCTGTGCTGGTAACACAGCAGAGTGCAATCTGGAGTGGTGTGTTTTTTGTTTTGTTTTTTTCCTTTTTGAGTTAAAAGTCCAAGGGCAGACCAGCCATCCAAGGGCTAGAAACCTCTGCCTTGTTTGTTCTCATTGCAAAAGCCCCCTCCTGTGGCTTTGCTGTTCATTCCTGTAGATGGCGTCGTTTTACTGCAGAGAGGCAAGCCCCCGGCTCTCCCACCGCAATTAGTATTCACTGTGCAAAAATAAGAAAATTCCTTCATTATGCTGGTGCCCAGTGGCAATCTGATAATTAAGGTGGTGCATCGGCATTTCCATTATAAGCCCACTTCTCACACAGGGTTGCAGCTCAGCAATAAAAGCTTGCTGGCAAGGTCTTCACCTTAGGACATTTTAAATAAGCACTGCATTTAGCTTTTAGTAGGTCTGCCTTTTGCCTAACTATATATGTCAAATCCAGTCCACAATTTTTTTTTTCCTTCTTCTTTTGCTCCATGTGACCCAAAAGGGAATTAAAATGTTATCTAGATTTTTGGTCATTTCAATGGGGAATCAGCTGGAGTGAAAATAAAATACAAAATATGAGAGGTGTTTCAACAGAAAATTGAGAGAAATATAATCTATTGAATTTTGACATTTGTTTTCCCAAGATGTGAGTGTTTTCTAATCCCTTCTATTACATTTTCCTTTTTTCTCTATGGTCAAACCCACTATAATAAGGCAAAGCTAGCTTCTAAGACAGTTAAACAGAACCTTTTTCAAAGCGTGTTCCTTTAGGAATTGCCTAAATAATCACTTCATTTCTTATCCCCACTTTTTTTAGAAGAAACTTGATTCTAGAATTCATTCATAGGCAAAGACCCCACATCCTACCGTCCAGTGATTCTAACCTCGCTGAAGGCATTTGCTAATTGTCCCCTGCATGCACCCCAAGTCAAGACCTCTTGGGGACTTTGGTACAGTTCTCATTTCAAATATTCCACCTTGTTACCAGGCATTACATAAATCCTGCATCCTCTCTTGTGGAAAATATCTGGCCAGGGCAGATTTTCTGATCTGTTGAAAGATACTTGTAAATTTCATACTCTGCTTCTACATGAACCAACCAAAATAAAATCTCAAACCAATTGCGGCTTTTTATCATCTGTACAGACACCCTTTCCATTAAAATGATTGACAAGTCACAGTACTTAAATAGCCTCTCTTTAACTCTAAGAAAAGTTCATTAAGATTAGAATTTGTGAATTAACTTAAAAGAGTAAAATCATAGTGTTTAATCAATGATGAGTCTTCTTCGCTCTGTACTCACTTTGTGTGATCAGAATGAAAATTCTCAAAAAGTGAGGAGTTGAACACACAGAGTGACATTTGAATGTTTGTTGTCATCCGTCCATCTACTGATACAAGTTATATCTGTCAAACGGCACTAGTTTGCTCAATTAAAGGGACCCAGACTCTGGGTTAGAGCACAAGCAGATGGCAGTCACGAGGAGAAAGGAATGTTCTAGGATTGGTGCCCTGAAGAGCCCTACTTGGATTCTGAGGGAGGCTGTGCGTCCTGGGCTTGGAGGTGAGACCAGCAGAGCCAAGTCTTCGCAGTGTCCTCATGGGCTTTCCGAAGTGCTAGGGCAGGAAGGACAGGGGGGAAGATGCTTTAGTTGCTGGATATGGAGAACCGGACCAAAGCAACGAAAGAAGAGGTTCTCCTGAGGAGGGCACAGTGGAGTGCATCCTGTCTGTCACAGTGGGCTGCTCATAAGCCCGTGCTACCTCTCACATCTTCCCTTATGCTAAATAGCTAAGCTCAGATTTGCATTTATACTTTTTTTCAGTCTCAAAGTTTGCCCTGGATTTGAATTGCAGATGACTTACACAGAAAGTTACCAAAAAATAATGGGGGAAGACTACTTTGAATGCAAGAAAAGACCCCAAATTGGAGGAGAGGGGCCCAGACAGAGCCTGGGCTATTCTGCAGAGCTCCCCGAACTCGAGCAGGGGAGTCATCTGCAGCCTAGTGGGGGGAGGGCTTGAATTCTGCACACTCTTCTGTAGCCCCAAGATATAGTCCTTTCCCAGAACAACCTCAATCTCAGCCCAACTCAGAACTCAGTAATGTGTTCAGTCAACTCAGTTTTCTGTGATAATCACAAACAAGGCTTCATCAATGACTCTACCTCCCTGACAGTACAAACTCCTCGAACTTAAACTTTCTGCAAACACCAATCTCTACTGTGAACAAGGGAGAACTGAATGTTTTTCCTCCAACCCTCTCCCCACAGTCTTTCTTTCTGGGCCCCTTCCAGTAGATACGCAGATGCAAGGACAAAAGAAAGAGAAGGGGAAGTGAGGAAGAAGGGGACACACGTACCACAGTTTGTGGAACTGGGCTACTCCCATAATCACTTCTCACACCTTTCAGTGAAGGTTTACAGATGAGTCAGGAGGAGAGTAGGGTTACTTGTCTGCAACCAACACAAACACGGGAAACAACTCCTTCTCCCTCGTATTTAGGCATCAGACCACAAACCCTAGTTCCCAGCATTAAAGAAGTGCTAGATTTTGTAATGCTAAGGAGGCAGGGATAGAGTAGAAGCAGAATTGCAAAAAAACAAGTAACTTGGAGGAAGTGAAGATTAGTAAAGTATCAAAAAGTGTAATTGAGTCTAACTCCCGGTCTAGCTGCTGGATGGCAGTGAATGAGTTGGAAAGAGTGTCCCAGCTGTCGTGGGAGAGGAAAATTGAATTGCTAGGAGACCGCCTGGAAAAAAGCCTGTTACTCAATGGCGCAGGCTGAGGCAGACACTAGGAAACCCACTGACACTGCCGAGTTTTGGTGGCTGAAGAAAGGGCCATTTTCACCTAGAAACATCAAATTGAAAAAGTGAAACCACTCTTGAAGGTTATGGCAAGATGATTTTAGTAACAAAACAATGTTACTGAATGTAGTAACTAAAAAGGTAGTAAAAATGTACTAATTAAAAAGTGTAATTTCTAAAATGTAACTAAACATACTTGTGCCTCTAAGTGCTACTAGAGTTTCCTTGGAGATCAAAAACAATGGGATTGTACCTACCTTAGCTGTGAAGAAGGGATCCCAAAGAGCAGTAACAGAGGAACATGTGGTTCTCCACGACAGATATTGACTTGACCTTCTTCTCCACCAAACTCTTGTTCACTCTCTAAAACCCAACTCCATTTGTCCTACCTTCCCTGTGGACGCTTGTTCAATTTCTACCCTCATACCCATTCTGTCTTTCATAGCACCCTACTTCTATGTGAAGTCTACTATTTTAGGACATTTTACTAAATTAAAAGCCATTGTTATCTCTACACTATGAGTTGTTGCAGGTCAGATCTTATTAGACTTTGCATCCTCAGTGTTTGCACAAAATCTTATGGATATGAAAGCATGCATGGATGTTGGGTGCTTAATGATTGTCCTTTTTATTTGAGTGGCTTTGAAGAAGTAATCAGAGGTAAAAATCCAGAAAATTTTTAATTGTGGCTATTGCAGACACTTTTGGCCTGTTTACCCACGGTAACCTAATTTGAAAAAAATGCCCAGAAACTAACTTGTGTTTTCAAGTGAATGCCTAAGACATCTTGGGACAGGAGGAGGGAGAGCAACCAGATTGAGTATTTCATTTCATCATTAGTTCCAGCACCCCAGCCAACTTTGCAATTCTTGTTGAGAGATGGCTGCTCCTTTATGGGAAGCATTTGTTGATTGGAGATGTGGTCAGTTGGCGATGAATTGCTCAGGTGCCTGGTAGCTGTTTCCTAAGAAACCACACGTCAAGTACCTGCTGAATCATGAGCTTCCGTTGGCTAACAATGGGCCACAATGACAAATGCAGGGAGGGTTGCGCTGGGGCAGATACCTGGCACACATCTGAGCTGCCCAATCTGAGATGGGAGAAGAAAAAGAGAAACGTAGAGGTTGACTTACTGTGTGTCTGTTTTCATGGGAGTTGCTTCCAAGGACATAATGTGTTCTCAGGTCAGAAAGAGCCATTTAATAAACATTCTCCCAACCTTCTGTATGTTTCAACTTGTCACCCTATGAAACTAACTCCCTTTTAGTTCACCCTGCATGAGCACTAATGGACTGGTTATAAGTGTGAAGGAAATGCAACCCCAAATCTTCTAAATTAGGAAAAATTGTAACTTTCAGCCTTAAAAAGAAAGCTAAAGGTCAAAGTGTAACAAATCACAAATCAGTGAAAATCAGGAAAAAATTCAATATGATGATATGGGATAAAACTTCCAAGTTGACCTCTAAATATAAACTCGGATTTTGTTGCACTCCCCCCTTAAATATCCATGATAATTATTAATGATAATTGATAACATTAAGACTCTACTTATTAAATAAGGCATAACCTCTCATTTGAAATGCCAGATTTCTGCAACTTAAATATGCTAGAGACCATTTTGGTAAGAGATATTTTAAAGGTGGGAATGACCAGCGAGCCAATTCAAATAAGAAAAAGCATGAAAGACTTAACTAGAACTTGATTCTTGGTAGAAATGTGTTTTAGTTTCCCAACTGCTAAAACAAATACCATGCAATGGGTTGGTTTAAACAATGGGAACTAATTGGCTCACGGTTTTGAGGCTAGGAGAAATAAAAAATCAAGGTGTCATCAAGGTGATGTTTCTCCCAAAACACTGTGCCATTTGGGGCTGGCTGCTGGTAATCCTTAACTCTTAGCTATAATGTCACCTGGCAATGCACATGATGGCCTCTCCTGGCTTTTCCTTTCTCTTAGTTCTGTTAACTTCCAGTTTTTGGCTGCTGCCTGTGGCTCTCTCTCTCTCTCTCTCTGAATTTCATTCTGCTTATACAGGCTCCCAGTAATAAGATTAAGTCCCATCTTGATTCAGTTGGACCTCACCTTAACTGAAGTAATCTCCCCAAAAGGTCTCATTTACAATAGGTTCACATCCACAGGAATGGATTAAGAGCAAGACTATGCTTTCTGGGGTATATAACTCCAAGCCATGACAAACGGTATCTGGTATAGGATGACAAGGTTGGAACCAAATTCACTTAGGAAAACAAAACTAGTCAAATATTATAAAATAGTCACTTCTTTAGAAAAAAATATCTTTATCCACCTAACCCATTGAGGAACTATTTGTTTTCTATCTTGGGTTTACCTTTTCTTCATATCCCAAAATTTCATACCTTGCATGAAGTTCATGAGAAACCCAGTTATCAGGATGTTCCAGGGCATAACCCTTCCAACCTTAATCTCACTCTCTGTTTATCCCCAGTTCTCTGCCTGTTTGCACATGAACTCTGATTAAAATGAAATGTCATAACTGATTGATTCTTAGCAAAAAAGTCACCCTGAAGGTCACCAGATGCAAGTATACATTACAACAGCAGTTGAAAAGCCAAACTTTTGATTAAATTGCATTGTTGTTGATTTAATACCATACTAACTACATATTATTTCCCCACTCAATTAACTGATTTCATGAAATTTTCCTTTTTTTAACAAATCGACTAGACTTTGCTGTGTATTATAAAATATATGTGACATTCTAAATAATTTACATGCCTATTGCATTTATAGGCATGTTTTCAAAGAATATTCAATACCATGTGAAAATGCTCCCATTATAACATTAAGTGAATGAAAGAAAAAAACAAAAGCAAAGCTATGCACACAATGTGATCTTAAAACTGTAAAATATAGGTGTATGTTTATATTTATATGTAAAACACTAACAATGGTGGCATATAAACCATATATATGTATTTCCAAGTGATCACATTACTTGTGTTAATAAAAAAGAATCAAGAGAAAAGATATCCCTTAATTTTAAGGAAACATAAAGAAAAGTATGACATAAAACTTTCTGAGGCTCAACTTATGTTAGGGGATGTCTACCGATCCAATGCACAGCCATGGACAATTATGAATATAGGATATATTGACATGTATAGAGGTTCTGCTGTGCTTAACAGAAAAATAAGGTCGTTTTGACATTTCCAAGTGTTAGATGAGATCACTTGCCCCAAAATACAAGAGCAAAATGAAAAGAATGCTATTTATTTCAGGAAATTTTATAAAATGGTCCTCACCCAACCACTCAGAACATGGAATTTCAGAAAGGATCTGTGCATCATAAACTGCTTGGTGTATCAAGGAAGAAAAACACCAACATAAAAAATTCAATTTGTTAGCTTTGATAGATCAAATGCATGCCAATTTTACAAAATCACAAATACAGTCCATCTATAAAATAAGTCACACCATGATATTTAGTTGTTGAATTTCTTTCTTGAGAATATTCCATTTTCCTATGAATAAGAAGTAGGAATTTATTTCTTTTTTAATCCATCTTCCAGGAGCCATAACCTACATGATCCCAATTCCATGGATGACGGTTTCATCTTCTGCCACAACAGAGTCCAAGGTATGAAAAAATGACCTTCCCTTTGATGGATAAAACCTCATTCGAATGGTTGCACACTCTTGCTCATGTTTTGAAATATGTTTGCATAAGAATTTATTTATGGTTGGAAAGGGTCATGGAATGTTTTTTTTTCCCCCTTTTACTCTCTTTGAGATTCATGATATGGCTCCTGAATTCATTCTATGAAATTAACTCATGCACATGAACACACATGAACACACCTGAGCTTCCTTTGACTTTATTTCCCCATATACTAGATGGTCAGCCTGACCCTCTCCACCTCCCAAGGGAAATGGGGACAGCACAGCAAGATGCCTGCAATTCTTGGAAACATTTTGTAGAGTTGGACAGTATTTGCAGATTTCTCATTTACAAGTGGTTATGCATTAATTGTTCATTTTGAATAGGACAAATTAAGAAGCTGGTGTCCGGAAACAACACCCAAGCTACTGAATCAGGCCAGCATGCTTCTAACAATCTCACCTAAGCTGGCCTTTGTTATTGTAATTTTATTCTAGGTGTTCGTTTAAGAAACTTCCCCCAAGTGATGTGCTGACCTCATGAGATAAATCCAGGGAACAGAAGTCTCATAGAGAAGTGAGAATCAAGAAACTTTCCTTTTTATTTGCTTTAATCTTCTGGTTACAGAATTATTAAAGGATTGATGGGAATCATCTTAACTTTTGAATTATGTATAGTACTTGATTGTAATTAATTTGGTGATGTTTTTGCTAGAATGGCATTTTCAAATTTGTGGGTGTGATCAGCTTGGGCCACATTTCTGAGATGTAAAGGGCACATAACAAAGGACTCATTTATTGGGATAGAAATAAATGTACTTCTTTTTTCTTCCGAAAAGCATCTGCCTGTGCAGAGCTCAGGCTTGAATGAAATGATCACATATTTAATGTCCCCTTCTTTTGTTCATTTCTAAGACTTCTGGTGATCTGGGCTGTTGATCTTTGCAAACCTCGTGCAGTCACATGCTGTGGTGAAGGGACCTCCCCCCAGTCTCCCCCGAATGCTATGGATATCTCCACTACTCACCTTTAAGAACAAGGTAATGCAGCTGCCTTTTCCACGCAATGCACATCGGCTGTGGGAGCATCAACAGGGGGGTTGGGGTGGGGAGAGGGGTGGTTCTTAGAATCCAGCAACTTGGTCTCTGGCCCAGGTGTCTTAGACTCTGGATTCTCCTAGCTCAGGGGTTCCCATGTGCACCCCTGGAGGTGCGGGTGGGTCTGGGGAATGTTTGACCAGTGTACCTGCCTCTAATCTTCTGGCTCCCCTTTCTTGACAAATGAAGGGAAAATAATCCTATGCCATGAAAAGGCAACTATAATGAACGGGGCCCTTCTGCCCTGCCCCACCCTTCTGCCACCCCAGCTGCTTTCTCATCCCCTCTGCAAGGTAAATGGAGCTTCCAGCACACCCAGTTCACGCTGCTTTTGAAAAAGGAGAAATAGGGGCATATCTGATGGTTGGGAGAAAGTTTGGGCATCTGTCTAACCCGATCACTTTGAGCCATGCTGAGATGGAGGGACAGTGCCCATAGGTTCCGATGGGAGCCACATCCGAGTTCAAGGGAAAAGCACATTGGAGGTGGGGCGGGGGGAATAGAGAGGTAGGGCGAGGTCCTAGAATGCTGCCCTGGAGAGGTGTTCTGCCTTGAAGTGCTGCCTCCCAGGCTCCTACCCTGCTGGCCCAATAAACAAGGTGGGAGACGGGTTGTTTGCACAGACAAATAAGGCCTGGTGGGAGGTCTGCCTAGGGGAGGGGCCCTGCCAGCTTTTACCCCAGGTGCGATGGAAGTTTCCACTGAGGTCGAGGTAGAGGAGAGCAAGAAACAAGATTCTAATACTTGGTGGAAGTATAAACATCTTCTTTCTAATTCTATCCCTGACATGCTCCAGCTGTGCTATTTTTCATCCACTCAATTCCATTTAATGATTCTTTCCCTTAGCATTCACTGGGTGCTGGCTGGGGCTTCATGGAAGGTGCTGGAGGGAACAAGGAGGTCTCTGCCCTGCTGAACTCACATTCACCTTCCAAATCTTCAGGTTTCCTTATCGTGGATGAGCACTGCTTGCAGGTGACCTCAGTGAACCGGATGCTGAGGGTTACCAAATCCCAGGAGGGAAGAGGTGGTGAAGGGAATCCACCCAACACCCTTGCTTGCAAATGAGGAAATCAAAGTATAGATGGAGCCTGAGCACCAGAGAGGTAAAGATGGCACACAGGGAGCTAAAGCAGCGCCCACGGGTTAAGGCTGCACCTGGGGTGGGGGGGGGGGTGTAAGATGTGCTCTCTGAACTGCTCCCAATGCCCTGGACCCTTAGGAGCCTTTTCCTCTCCTGTTCAATTAATCTTTTGATGGCGATGTTTTTCATCCAAACATGCACACAAAGGAAGCATTCATTTAGAAAACAACTTTTTATGGTGACCTCTTCCCATAAGTTACTTTTGAAGGACAACACCTCTTCACTTAAATAGTTCAGTAGTAGAGTTCTAATCAAGCTGAAGCTTATTTAGGACCCTGCAAATGCAACACACACTTTCAGTCTGAAGATTTGTCTAGAAATAGGCTATTCCTCCTAAGAACAAAAAATAAAGATACTTCAAGTGTTTTCTGAAGTGTTTCTTTCTTCAAGAAGTTCTAATAATGATGCTTCTAAATTATTAATGAGGATTGAAAACTAAACCCCTACACACTTTCTGTTCTCTATTTCAAGACGGGGGTGCACATTTATTAAAACAACATTTCGAAATCCGATGTCCCCCTCACTCTGACATTGGATGGAAAAATGACTTGATAAACAGCAATGTTTGAGATGGAATTTTAAGTGCTTTGGTAGAGTTTCACTCATTTGACCATGCGATACTCAGGAGATTGGCAGAAAAGGTGCTATAACCCCAATTTTAGGCATGGAGAATCTAACTTTTTAAACGAGGACAAAATTAATTAGTTAAGATTCAAATTTTAGGAGATTTGATAAATATCACCCAGTAAAGTAGTGGCAATGCCTAAATAAGAACTCGAGTCTTTCGATACTTCCTTCTGAGACCTTGTTAACAAGTCATGTTAAATTTACTGTTATGAGATTGCCATTCTTTTCCTCTAAAGGCTATTACTGGATAAAGCTGACACATCATTACAGCAGTGTGATAGCAATATAAGAATAGACAAATGCATGGGATAGAATAGAAACCCAGGAAACCCAGCAAGTATAAAATTTCCACATGTGATGAGAGTATCTTTCAAAACAGTAGGAAAAGGAAAGAATAAAAGCTAAGGAGACAAAAGATAAACACTGGCATTTAATAGAATTAGTACAAAAAATCAAGGGAATAGAAGAATAGATCATTTCTGGATAGGAAAGTCTTGTGCAAGCATAACAGCAACCAAAGATATCACCAAGTAAATTTAAACTAGTGCTATATTTAAAACACAAAGTACCAAATTTCACCCCACAATATACATGGTAGACGAAAGGTGGATGGCTTCACTATATAAATAAATTATACAAATCAATAAGAAAAAATAAGCACATCAGTAAATCAACAGAAAATTTGGCAGAAGATATGAATGGACAATTTACTGAAGAAGGGATAGAAAGTTGTGGTAAATATATGAAACAATTTTTATGTCATTTGTATTCATATGCAAATTTGAAATTTCAACAAATTTACCACCAAAAGATATCATATAAAATATATATATGTATTAAACCTTTATTCTATAAAATGGATCAAAATACTCCTTTTTAATGAATATGCCCAGCACTTGGTAGAAGTGCAGAAAAATGGGCATTCATGCCAGCTCATGACATTGTAAAGTGGAATAACCATTCTAAGGGAAAATTTAACAATCAATGCAAAAGACTTAAATATACATTCTCTATAAAGTAGGATATATGTTGTTAAGGTACTACATTAATCTACAAATATTAATAAGAGGCTTGAGAAAAGATGTTCACCATAGCATTATAAATAATTGCCAAAAAATAAATTAAATAAATATAAATATTCAACAGCAAAATAGTCTAAACAAATCATGATATATGCTTAGAGTGGAACAATATAAAGATGATATAGACAAACGCATTCAGCTATGGGGTCTATTCACAATATATTTCTAAGAGAAAAATTACCAAAGAATAGATTAATTTATTTCTCCAACACATTGAGCAGTGTAGATTTCACTGTCTGAATTAGAATAACTTGCATGTATATGCAGAGAAAATGCAGAAAGGACGAAAAGATAATAGCAGTGGTTCATTTAAGCACTGAGCATTGCAAAGAAGGTAATGAAATCATTCATGATCCCGCCGTTGCTCACTTTAATAAATGTGTTACTTTGGAAATCAGCGAGAAATGTATTATCACATTTGAATATCTCATGCTTTTCGTTTTGTAAAATTCTGTCTCCTAAGAGTTCAATAATGATGCAATGGAAGGGCAGAATAGTTTTAGCTGCTTTTTCCTTTTTTTTAACTATTGGTCCCAAAGAGCACCGGTTTCAGCCCTCGATGGCCGGGGGAAGATGTGGACTGCAGAGGGTGGCGTCCGTCACCTCGGGTCCACTACACCCATGCTTCTCTGCGGGTGTCAGAGAGACATACAAGTGGGACACACTGAAAGCAAAATTGGAACTTGGGACACACTGGTTCAAGAAATTGCCATGCCTTATGAGTAACTTATAAAGTGCCTTGGCCTTTTTTAGTGTTCTTACATATTGCAAAGAGATGTTGGAAAAGCAGGACCATCCTTCCAAACTAGCCAAGACCAAAAATAGACTAATTCTTTTTTTTTTTTTTTTTTTTTTTTTTAAGAAAGACAGAGAGAAGGAAGGAAGGATAGAAGGAAGGAAGGGAGGAAGAAAGGGAAACATCTTTAAACATTTTTCTTATTTTATTATATTTTGTTTGTTTGTTTGTTTTTTACATGGGCTGGGGCCGGGAATCGAACCGGGGTCCTCCGGCATGGCAGGCAAGCACTCTTGCCCGCTGAGCCACCGCGGCCCGCCCAATAGACTAATTCTTATTCCAAGAAAAATGTCCTGTTGTTTTAAGTGCCTTGGGCTAAGAATTATGGGACATAATCACGCAATCAATAGGTGGCAGCAAATTTTCATTCGATACTACAGGGACATGTGAGGTATAAAGGATGAGTCATCTATCATACCAATATGTCTTTTACCCAAGCAAAAACAAAAAAAACCTTCTCTTTGTCCTATTTCACTCTCTAACTAGAGTTCTATGTATTTCCTCTTCAATGCCACTTCTATATTCACTATTTCTACATTCTCACCAGCCATTATTCCATAACGCATCTATCTGGCTTCCATCTTAATCTCCTAATGGCCAACAATTATCTACAATTGTGAAGGTCATCAACTTCTTCTCAGCCCTTAACCTACTTGTCCTCTGCAGATCACTCGATACCTACAGAAAATCCTCTCTTAGTTTCCTCTACCAGCTACTTAAATGTGTGTACTGCTCAGGGTTATGGTTTCATTCTTGTTTTTTTCTTGTTTCTGGGTTTTTCTCTAAACTTACCAGTACTCTTAGATAGGTGTTAATTCCTAACACCTCTTTCCTGAGCTGATGCAAATTTGAAATAGTTCCCCTTTCCATCATCTTCCCGTCTCCACCGTCAGAACTTCACCTTCTGTCACTGAAGCATCGTTGTAACCACTTTACTGTCTTCCTGCCTCTGGCCTCAGGTCCCTCTATCCCTGGCTGTCTGCACTCTGCAGTTATCTTCCCAGATCAGGTATGGGTAGCATCACTGATGGAGCAATGGAAACTTGAGGCATGCTCCCCCTTAAGGCCCCTTATTAATATCTTAAGGAAAATTGTCATAATAAATATTCCAATCCATGGTGTCTGTGAATGCAAAGTATTCCCCTCCCCATCCCTGCCCCTGCCCAAGTTGTCCAATGTTCAACCAGCAGAGCCTTAGACAGGGCCTCCAATCCTGTTCATGGAGTCTCGGAGTTATCACATCTGAGCAATCAGGTTGAAAGAAGACATAAAAGCCACTGAATTGCAGTCAATACTTTGGACCATCCTCCTTACTAATGAATGGTCTTTTGGTCCCTGTGTGAACAACTCTGGTGATGGGAACACACTACTTCTGAAAACTTATCTATATTCTTCTTTATGGCTATCTTCCAGTAGTTTTCATTTATTGGTCAATTTTTATTTACTTTGGAACTATTCAAACAAAAAACAAGCTAGTGTAGCAGTTAAGGGCATAGGTTTTCATGGTCCTAAGTGCTGTGTTGGAGTGATTTTGCCATTTATTAAGAGGCTTTAGACAAATTTCTTTTTTTTTTCCCTTAGTCTCCTCATTTGTAAAATGGGAATATCATTATTACTTATCATCTACCTCTTAAGGATCTGAGGACTAAATGCAGTGATGCTGATAAAATATTTAGCACAATGCTTGGCCATCACAAGGGCTTGGCCAAGTTGGACGTTGATTGTCATGGCCCCATCTTCTCCTGTATGGGTAAAAATTTCACATTTCCTTCAACATCCTTGTATTTTATATATTGACTGTTCCTCCTGAGCCCTGGCCATATTCATCTAAACATGTTCCTCTTGAATGAGGTGTCTGGACTCAAATGCTGCCCCCAGTATGTGATCTCAACACCTCAGTATGATAAACTCATTCCTATTTGCATTGGAGACTCTATTATTTATGTAGGCAGAAATCTTGCTAGCTTTTCAGAGAACTACATGTACCTTCAACTGACAAGGCGTTTCCAGTAGAGGAAGCCACCAGGTGCTTTTAGTAACACCTGATGCCACTGCTTTATAGCGGCTCTTCTATGTGCTTGCATTTGTACAGGGATCCTGGGAAGAGCTCTGCATTTAGCTCTGTCAAAAACTTTGTCCCTCTCCTGCTGAGAAATCTTCTAAGACTCTCCAATATAACCCCTATACCTATGCTATCAACTTTCCTCCAATAAAAGAAAGTATCTCATTCTTCACAGTGAACTTTTGTGTGTGAGAAAGAAGAGGTAAAATATCAATACAGATACCTGCAAATTGCTACAGAATGTTTTTCTGCACCCTCACAAGCCTTCGTTATGAACAAGCCTTCATTATGAACAAGCCCTCATTGTGAAAAAAAATCTATGGTCCTTTGCCACAGTGATGAATGTTGACTTAGCTTGAGAAGAAAACTAATTAAAAATGTTGTGGAAAATGCAAACGCTGTTGATTTCAACAGCCACAGGAATTGTCCTCTTGCAATGTCAACTATCTGTGGGGAGTTGAAGCTCCTCAAATCAGGTGTAATTACTAGAATAACACCAAACCAACCATCATCTTACTCTTGGCCCCAAATGTTGAAACAAGATTTGGTGAAAGTGTCCCATACATTAAGGGGTTAACACTAGTTTATGCTGATTTTCAATGTTTTTATTTTTTAATTTTTTAGATAAACACTAAAACTACTAGTTAAATAGGATGTTTTAATTCACAATGACCACATAAAATTCATGAGGTAGGATTTTTTTTTTTTTTTACCCTTTCTTATTCACCAGACCTCTTTTCAGAATTTCATTTTGGAGTTTATCAGAACAAACCGTTTGCTAGCATTGCACTCTCTAACCCTGTTTGCTAAGTTCCGCAGGGTTTACTGACAAGTTCTACTTGAGTAAATCGTATTTAGACAACCGTATATTTCATTTGGGCCTTTTGCAATGACTGGGCCAAGGTCAGTTTTATATTCTACTGAAATCATAAAGTGACACTTGAGATAAACAGAATGTTTACTTTCTCCATGTGAGCTGAGGCTGATATGTAAATTTATCCTTATTCTTTCATCAAATTTGCATTTACCCTCTTAGCCAAACACTACAGGGTTCCAAATCAAACAGTTTTAATGATGGCCAACTCTTTATGACCGATGGCCATATCAGAGAAAAAGAAACAGCAATTTAGATTAGAATGAAAAGCGTCACTCTTCTCTCTAGGTTAGTGGTAATTGGATGAACTTTCCATACAAGAGGTGTTTTGATGCTTCGCTGCTTAAAAGTAATTACCACTGACTTCCGGCTTTGTGTGTCCCTGTCAGGCCTCCTTTATCTGCTACAAACACACCACACTCACCTATCATTATTATTTTTTCCCCCGATCAAATAAACCAAGCACCTCTAAGCAGAGCCTTTATATTAAAAAAAAAAAAAGGGAGAGAATCATAAAAAAGAAAAACTTGATCTAATCCAAACTGAATACTTGCCCAACCAGCAAGAAAGAGATGCAATAAATAATGACAATGCACAAACTGGAGAAAGAAAATACAAGTCAAAAGCTTGGCTTTTATCAGCAATTGTTGTCCTCCCATGAGTGTTGCATTTCTGTGTGTAGTTGTACGTGGTGACTCGTCCTGGAGGCAGAGGGGCGCATCACCCACCCACCGCAAGGTAAAAAGCTGTGCGTGTCCAAACAGCCCCAGGCCCCCTGAAAAAAACACTGGCTCACAGAAGCTTAAGTCTCTCTGATGCAGTTCCACGAGGGGGGGGCCTCTGAGAACATGAGGGATAAAATTAGTACCTGTGTTTGCTTTCCATTCTCTCCGAACAAAGGGAGCTATTTCTGTGTTATGAGTTTGCAGAACACAGAGGGGATTAAGCATGGGACCACACAACTCAGTTCTTTCGGGCTGGGAGCTGGGTTACAGACCAGGGCCCAACCCCCAAGAAGAGGTAGGGTCCACCGTTTTACAGTCCCTCTTGAAATCTGGCTGCCTGGCCTTGCTCACGGCTGCGGGCCATGCTGCACATGGGTATTTGATGCTTGCTTCTGCCGCCCTTCTTGCTGCGGCATCGAATGCAACGTTAGCAAGTCCAAAGCGGAGGGGGCTCCGAGACAAGCTGCACAAAGAAGAAAAAAGTGGCATTCTTTTAGGGGGCTCCCAGATCCTGCTTCCTGTAAGGAATAAAAAATGAAGACTGTTGGTGCTGGGCCTTGCTAGGTTACTGAAGATCTCCCACTTGGAATGTCAGACACATCAGGGAACGACTTGATCCAGCAACCGAACCAACATAATTCACGCCATTGATACAACAAGACGAGTGTCCCCAGCCAACTTCAGTGCTTGTCTTATGAAGAAGAAGCTGAAGGGAAAGAAAGAAAGGGACAGAGAAAGCAAAGGGTCGAGAGGGGCTGTGGGGAGAGGCGGGACACAGTTTCCTTTCAGTGTGGCTGTCAAATGGCCATCTAATTGTGGCCGGGCTGCAGGAGAGCAGATAGCTTTTCTGAAGTCTGCAAGTATTTCTGCCATTCCCGAGGCCGAAGGATGCCACACACAGTCTGTTTGTTCAACATAAGCAAACAGATTGTAAACTGGCTGATAATTTTTGTACTGACAATGTCATTTACAGCTGTCAGCCTTTCGTCTGCCTTGTTTGCTTTATTCAAATATGAACCAAGCGGACCTCCCTTCCAGCGCTTTCTTCTGCATTAAAATCACATCCATTCCCTTCCAAGCTGTCTTATCTAAAATTCATTGGAGGCCAATCAGTTGGCTGAATGCTTTGTTGTTTCCATGGAGGCAAGAAGTCTAGTGTGGACTTTCGGGGGGATTAGGAAGTTTCAGATTTACAGCCTTGAAGTGCACATTTCTCTCAGTTGGCCTCTTTTGATTGTCCAGAGGCAGGAAATTTAAATACAACTTTACGTCTGAGCTTGGGACGTGGTGCTTAAAAAATTTAACGATTCCAGTTTGCAGCCGCATCATGCCCACACCTGGCCTTCTGCCTCTGTTTTAGTCCCTGGAATGTATTTACCTTGGTGAGGGCATCTGGGCAGCATTTACCTCTTGGTTGCCGCTCTCACCTGCTGGTGAGCACTGCCAAATTTCACCTTTTCTTCAAGCAGCGTGGTTTGGGTCCTGCTGCCCGCCCAGGTGACTTCCACAAATATTGAAGCCTCCTCTATTATTAGTGGAGTGCATAGTGCTTCTCATTAAATAAGTCACATCAGACTGTCCATCGATCTGCAGGCAAGCAGCTGTGGATATTGCCACTTTGTTGGGAAGATGCAGGCACATCTTCAAAAAAAAGAAATAAGGCATGAGCATGGGGGCCAACCTCACTACATAGGGCCGCAGCATTACCAATTCTAGATGCACTCAACTCCCTGGGCTTCAGTATCCTGGTTTAAGTTCAGCACCACCCAAAGGCATCTTCTCCAACAGGATGAGGGTGCTGCCTACTTTGGAAAAAGAGTGCCCTTTTTGAAAACCTGCAACTAATTCCTGGTCTCTCAGTCCAATGAGACAAATGCTTAATACCATCCTCCATGCATTGTACAATTTAATATTTAAGCTGGAATCTTTAAAACGTTGCAATCCTGGCTGAGGTACTCTGACTTACATTATGACTAGCAATTTGTTTAAACTCTCATTTTCTCAGTCTTTAAAATGGGCGTGATATTAATCAATTCCAATGATTATTTATATGTAACAAGTTAATCATAAAATCATTTAAATCTCTGGGATATCTATGAAGTTCCATCCCAACTCTTATTTGCAAATTTTTCCTTCGTTTGATTACAACCAACCCTAAGTATGTACTCTTAGCTCAAGAAACATGAATTCTAGATGATGTGGCAAATAAATAAAAAGCATTTGAGAAGAATTCAGTCTCATGTTGAATGGAATCCTGTAAAAAATATAGCAAAATTACTGGTTCAAGGATAAGAAGTCTCTTTGAGGCTGTTAAATGGGCAGCGTTCATTCTGTCCATGTGGACAGCCTAGGAAGTGTGTAATACTTCTGGGAAGTAAGTCTGGGAAGCTGTTCATTTTAATTGATAACCCACGTGCTATTACAAAGAAGATCCTATTCACTATTAAGTGAACCAATTGTAAGACTTGGTGAATTGGTGCCTAGTTCTGTCTATTCTTTAATTTAGAATGTTATAACCAGCATATTGTCCCAATAGTTATAATGAAACGTGCTGTCTTAGAAGGTCACTATATTCATTACAGCTGAGTCCTAAATCCCCATAATTTTAAAGAAGCTTTTCCTGGTGAGTGAGGAAGCATTAGTCTTGGCTTATCATCTTTAAGGACACTTAAATTATCCTCAGGTGGGGGGGGGGTAGTATTTATACCCCAGAAAAAAAGCTGCCAACATCCTGCTGTTTTAAATCTTGTTGAAATTATGTTTAATGCTGTTATTTAAAATAAAACTGATCTCTTTATAAAATGTTCATTTTAATTTGAATGCACCCATCCTCTACCAAGTGAAACAAAAAAGCACGGTCCCAGATCTTTTACATGCAATCCAAAAAGCCAGATGCTCTGATCACTGAAATTTTGGCACCAAAACTCAATTGGTGGCTAAAACAGATTTGAACTGAACTGAGAACATGTATTTTTTTTTTATTCTGCATGCAGTTGCTGCAGCAATATTTGGGTTTGATTATGAATTGCTCTTCCAGACCTCACATGGGGCGTGATTAAATATATGCAATATTCTCCAATCTTATCTTTTAAAATCCTTACCTTTCTAGCTTACGAGACACATTGAGACCCAAGGATCCAGAATACATACCTGTCAAAGATATGTTCTATGGCTCCTCTGGGAAGCAGGATAACACGAATGAAAATCATGAAAGCATATGGTGAGTATGAATCTACTGTGAATACACAAGGATGGAAATTGAAATTAGAAAAAGAAAGTGCTTCTTGGTTTGTATACGAGAATACAGGGAGGAATTGAAGAAGTGAGTCACTGCTTTTGTGGTAGATTTGGCCTGGACACCTTGACAGCATCAACTTGGTGGCAGCAGCACAGAGAGAGAAAGAAAGGTTGATATAGCAAATAGGACACAAGGTAAGCAATTCTTGAATAAATCGTATATCATATTCCTTCCCGCAACTTTTCTGTGAGTTTCAAGTTATATCAAAGCAATTTTTAGATGTCAATAAAGCCACAAAGGGATCATCAAAGAAGGAAGGATATTCACAGAAAGGAAAAAAAAAGGAGAACCTTATTTGATGTTTCCTCTCCTTGTCTTTTTAGGAGGATGAAGCCAAGGTGAGGGAAGAAAAAATCAACAAGGAGAGTAGGAAAGAACAAAGACAAGTGGCTGGAGGAAAAAGAGTAGAGGAGAGGGGGGTCCCATAGGAAAACATATTTTCATGTTAAATTTTTAACACCACTTATTGAATACCCCAACAGTGGGGCCCTGGGTATCTTTCCATATTGTATACATTAGAAGTTTTTGCTTGTAGCACATGGGATCACATGTATCACAAGACTGCCTCATAGGATTTCCATGAAGAGGAAACAAAATATTTCCTTTAAAGAGTCCACAATAAGTGTTGTACATAGTAAACACTCAAGAGATATTTGCGATATTGATCATTATTGCTGTGTCCCAGAGCTGGTGTGCTAAGGCCTTCACGTGTTTTCTGCCAACAGCCTATGAAGAAGATCCCTATATTGTTTCCATATTACCGATGGGGTAACTAAGGCACAGAGTGCCTCTGTAACAAAGAATAAGCACTTAAGGACTTCTCTAGAACAAGAGCACGCAGAGACACACGGGGATTGAGGAATGTGGTCTGAGGGGAACCCCACGCAAAATAAGCACAGGAAGAGCTTGTAGGAAGGAGGAGCTGGCGAGGCGCAGAGTTTGAATTGGTGGTAGAAGGAGTCCTGGAGATGTATATGACAGGCGATCAGGTGAGCGGGTGAGCATTTGCCCACAGGTAGCCGTGTTCCGGTAAATGTCTGAAAACTGCCTCTCAGGAAAGAAGAGTATTTATTATACGTTATACACATATATGTATATATAACACACATACATGTGAACACCATATATGAAACATATACAGAATCTTTATTATGAATTTTACCAACCCAATGGACACATAGCACACAATATACAAATAATAAAACACATTGTACCCTTTATCACAAATTCCACACAGCCAGTTGATTCTTACAGAATACTTCTGCTCATTTTAGCTGCAATCAGCTTAGGGTTGCTGGTGCTCTCTGATTTTAGAAAATCGGACTACAGGTCAATTCTTGATTACTGTGAGCTCCGACAGTGAGACCACTCACCCCACTGATGAACGAGTGACATTTTTGTTGATGTTATCTAGGAAAATGCACGTGAAACAACAAAGACCTGTGTGAGGACTTCATTTATTCATCAATGTAGTTAAGTGGCTTCTTTGCAGAGTTGCATAATAATTTTCAAATATCGGAGGAAAATTTCCTCAGAGTCATGTGCTGTCCGAATATAAGAGCTACAGACACAGCACACTTGAAATTTAATCTGTGATATTAACATTTCCCACACCACTTTCTTAAGGCTAATCAATAAGACAATGAATCAAACTCATATTTGTACTGTCCACGGACCCCCATGGTGTAAATTCTCCCAAAATGCCTGATTTCAAGCCACCCACGTGCTGTCACTGAGCTTGGAGGTGGGAGGAGAGGTCTATAGACCACCCGATTCCGTATTGCTACCATGCAGGTTTCCTGAGGGGGTGCCATTGTAACTTGGAGGTTGGAGAATGGGTAAATTTTATAGGCAGAACTGAAGGGAAAGGACCTTCTGGGAAACAGACACAAGCTAAAACAAAGTAAAGCTGGGGACTGTTTTGACATAAAGACACACAAGGACACAGAGCACTTTGTAGGACCTGGGAAAGAAATTCAGAGTCACATCTGGAAAGTTCTGTGCTTCCCTTTTATTTGATTAAAATTTTTGTTTTGATGAGGGATTAATTTATACATTTGTACTATTTCATTTTATCATTTCGTGGAATGGGGGCCTGAAAGGAGTCAGAGGAACAGTGTAAAATGACCAGATGTGATCTTAAAGGACTTTGCTCTAATGTCCAAAGTCCAAGAAGGGCTGGAAGTTGGCAGCTGGTGGCAGGGCCAGGAGGAATTTTGCAAATTTCAAAAGCCAGGGCCAGAGGGAATGACTTTGCCCCACCCACAGCAAGAACATCAGCCCCCAGACCTTGAGGGAAACTGACATTTGCTATCTGTGTCCCCAATAGGGCCTGCGATATAGAAGATGCTCACAGACACTTGCTGAGTGAGGTAGGAAGCAAGGAGCAAAGGTGAAGGACCTCCAATATGCCCTTATCAGTGAAACAGTAAGAACAGCATCACGTTCTATGCAAATGTAACCCATCCTTTGTCTGGATCTTAAGCAAACACATTGCTGATTAAAGCAGTTCTGATGGGAACTTGGAAGTATCAATTATCATCCACAATTTGCATAGGAAGTGGAAGTGTTATTGAAATAGTGAGGATAACTTAAGGGTTAAATCTAGGTAACATTTTTCCATTTATTTATACTCAGGATTTTTTTTTTTAGTGTAGTTCCAGCACCACCTTCATTCTTTTTCCTGCTCCCTTTCCAAGAAACTACTATAATCTGTAAGTAATCTATTCAATGCATACATAGAAACTCCTAATAAGGAAATTCTTCTTAGGAATCCACCTAGGAGCATTTTTCACCTTTTTTTTTTTTTGGTTTTCTTTCTAAATTCAAACGCTTCTTTTTTTCTCCAGGTGAGTTGTAGTAAAATATAGGAACTAAGCCTGAATCCAGATTTCCAAGCTGCAAACTTCCTCATCTGAACACCAGGCAGCACTTCAAGCATCCGAGTAGGGAAGTCCCCAGGATAAACCGTTTGTGTCTGTGGGGTTCCCATTGTATGCATCAGCCGGTTAATCATTACAAGCGTCTCTGCTAATCACTCCTGTGGAGCTGGCAGGTGGCAAGAGTGATGAATTTCCACCCAGTACTTGGCAGGAACTGAGGTATACTGCTCCCATTTTGAAGCTGCTAAGAGATAGCTCCCCCCCCCCCATCCTTATCACTTTTTATTCTTCTGCTTCCTTTAAAATGATGGGACAATGACTGCACTGTTTGCTTCTTAGTGTTACTGTCTCCGGCCCATGGATTTGAATCTAGCACGGGAAGCGCTGGGGCTGGGCCCTGTGGGGTTGGACTACGTGATGCAATGGTTTAATTTGCTGAATCGTAGTTCCTAATTTTCCGGGAATCCAGGAAACATGACCCTGATCACCCCACTTATGTGGGTGAGAGGGCTGGGCATTTAAAAAAAAACACCTGTTAGATAATCCTTCTTAAACTGAGATCTCCAGAACAAGGCACACCGTTCCGTGAAAAATTTTATTGGATTTTGACATATAGAAGAGCACACATACCGTAAGGGTGGTGTCCAGTGGATTTTCACAAACTGAACCCATTCTGTAGCCAGCACCCCGTTCAGGGAGACAGAGCACTCCCAGCCTCCTGGCAGCTCCCAGCAGGACCCCCTCTGGGTGCTTCACTTTCCCCAAGACCCTCACGATCTACCCAGCAGCATAGGTTAGTGGGGCCAGGTTTTTGAACTTTATATACATGGAATTATACCATATTTAATCTTATATGCTTGGCCTCTTTTTTAAAAAATTATTTTTGTTTTTTATTAGAGAAATATGTGGGTTTACAGAACAATCATTTATAATATACAGGATTCATTGCCCTATTAATATTTTGTTTGACCTTATCTTTATGAGATTTAGCAACAGTTTTGTGCTGAGTTGTAGTTTATTATTTTGCGTTGACATATACTCTGTGTGAATATACCACTATTTAGTGATTCTTTATGTATCTTTTATTTTCACCTTTAGAATATCTCGGAGAG
This sequence comes from Tamandua tetradactyla, assembly GCF_023851605.1. Taxonomy (NCBI): domain Eukaryota; kingdom Metazoa; phylum Chordata; class Mammalia; order Pilosa; family Myrmecophagidae; genus Tamandua; species Tamandua tetradactyla. The sequence goes on along the minus strand of NC_135327.1, from coordinate 37,705,570 downwards.
GAGCTTCCACCACACCCCAACACATTCAGACTTTGAATCACTATTTTTGAATCTTGTCTTTGTCTTTTCCCTCTCTCAGATCTAATCATGCTAAGAAACTTCTAATGATTTCTTGGCTTTGCCCTCCTGCCCATCCAGTTCTTCTTACAGAGATCCTGCTCTTTACCCTACTTTAAAAGCACAGGGTCTGTTGGATCTTTCTGGGACTCTTCACCATTTCCTGCCGCATGGTTTCCTGCAGCCTGGAAGCACTTCTTCACTATATACAGTTGTCAGAAACTGCTTAAAGGTGGAGCTCCTATGATGCCCAGCCCAATTCCTGGGTGGACTGCCATCAAAATCTCTGCAGGGATCTGCCTTTCCCACATGACCGTACGCTGTAGGGTGGTAGGGATCCCCCAATTCCCTGGCAGACTCTCACCTCTGCCCCAGCATCTCCCCAAAGGCAATAGCCTGGATTTTATACACCCCATAATCTTGGCTCCTTGCCACATCCCCTCGTCACTCTCCACCTCTCTTTTCTGGAACAATACCTGAGGGACAGCCTGTCTTTCAAGAGTGCAGGTCATGCACAGCTGAGGCATGGAGAGCTATGCCGGTGACCAGTTAGAGATACTGCATGTCCAGGCTTGTCCTGCTCTGCAAACTCACAGACGTGGTCTTAGGATTGCTCTTCAGTGAGAACAAAAAGCACAACAGTGTGCCTACAAGCAGCGCAGGAGTCCCGAAGTACCATCAAAATCCTGCAAACTTAACTTGCCTGAAAGGCCAAAAGGAAGTGGAGGAAGAAGAAATATATATATACGTTTAAGGGAAGAGGGAGGATCAAGCAAAACAGAGCAAACTTTGCATCATTGTTGTTCTCTTTATGCATGAAATATCACAGTCACCTCATTTTGTCGTCATCATTGCTAATACTTGGTGTGAGAGAAATATTTTTTCTGACTTGTGAATTTAAGTGAAAAGTTCCCTAACGGTTGAAAAGTTAAACAATATTTTGCTATGCATTCAATGAGTCACCTTTTTTGAAATTAATATGATCGTGCAAAACAAGATCTGCTTCAAAAGAGCCTACTCTTGGTCATGTTGTTATTGATTAGAGAGCCCACATCTCCTATCTACTTATTGGGATTTCTCCATGATCCTGGAAAGGCTCCCAAGCTGTGCTCAGAAGAAATCAGAGTGACTCTCCTCTGAAACCCAGATTTGCTGAGAACAACTTCATGAAGAGAGGAGAAACACAGCAGTAAATCCATGTTAGTAAGTTAAAAATTGGGGTCAATTATGACTGTGATATATCAGTGCCCCATCCACCATTTGTCTTGGCATGTGACCTCAAAATTACCACCTTAAAAAATAAGTTCTATGAAAATAAAAGTAACTAAGAGTTGGCTGTTATTTCAACAGTCTTTTAAACAGGTCATTCGTATTCTCCTGGCACCCCAAAAAAGCAGTGAGACACATAAACCAAGAGGCAGCTGGAAAAAAAAAAAGCAAGTCTTGAAATGATAAATGTAATGTTTCTTGTCAGCAACTGGAATTTTTTTGCAGTGTTACTGCCTTGGCCTGCTGACAGCATGATTTAATGGCCTGGTTGCTCCATGGGTTGACATGGCAACCCTGGAAAATGCCATAAATATCTCAGTTGTGGACGTGAATGGTATGTTTGCATTGTGTGTGGTGTATTGTATGACATGTGGTGGCTGTCGTCCCCATCCAGTTGGAAACGTCTGGAATTGACAGCCATTTTTTAGAGTTATTTGAGCTAAAACAACTCTCATGACAGACACTATACTGCAACTCCAGAGCTCTGCATTTTTGTGTATATTTGAGGAATTAAATGGGGCTGTGGGATTTTACACAGTTTGCTGCATACCATGTACCACTTTCTATTTCAGCCAGAGCCAGGGCCATCTTTAATTTAACATTGACCAAAGTAACATTTATACAGAGTAGCATTTAACAAACCAGCAAATAATTGGGACATTTATTCAAAAGAGAATCTAATGAGCAGCTTGTGTAGATTAACTGAAATTGAAATCCTGGTTTGGATATATTTTGGAAGCAGTCTTTTGTGCTTAGACTAAGTATCAAAGACAATAGTGTGTTTGCTTCGTGTTCCAAGCAGTGGAATCCATACTTCCCTTTGCTTAGGAGATTTTTGTATACTCAATATAAAATAAATGTGAAATAATATTTTAAAAAGAAAAGAACCTGAAACTGGTTGTGTGGCATTGACTTTTAGTTGCCCCAAAGGCCACCAGAAAAGCTGACTGATCAAGTAAAACCATGTCTATAAAATCCACTGTAGTAAAGGAGAATGGCAGTCTTGATGATTCTGAATAGGGGCTCGAAATGAAAATGCAGGTAGTATACCAATAGTGTTTTTGGGACCAGGCTTAATGATTGTTAAAGAGGTTCTTGACTGCTAGGATACAGATTGTTCAGAGTTTATGACATTATAACTTTGGATGAATGGGCATAGCAAGGCAAGTGAAGCATTAGTCTTGATAAGTAAGTTGTTTCATTGGTTTAAAAGTCTTATCTTCCAGAACTTGGTATTCCTGGAACAAGTAGCTAAGATCCCTTTGCTTTATATCAGTATTATTTAACTTTGGGACAGAAAAGGATGATAAGTTTCAGGATTGTTTAATCCAGGGTCAAGACATTATATTTGTTTCTATTCCAGAAGCATTGGGTAAGACATTTAATTGCTCTAGTTCTTGTTATCCTAATCACTCATTCATTCATTCACCCTTTTACTGATCATATATTGAACATTGGCTGAATATGCCCATTTGAGATACAAAGATAAGTCTTGATATCAGTCCTCAAGGAACCCACAATATATATGCTTGGTTATTTTAGTAGACTACAACTGTGTTATAGTCTTTTAAGTTTAAAGGAGTGGAGGAACCATTTTTATTATAAGGAGGTACCAGGAAGTTAGAAAGCACAAAACACTATCTCAACAGCCCCAAACAAAGGCAGACTACATGGAGACCAGAGACATTTTTTACCATCTTTCAGGCTATTGTAGGAACAGCTCTGGCAACTCTGGTAGGAGTTACCTGGCCTCCTAGAGGAGAGGACTTGATTGGTTGTTTAGTTACCATGCATTGTTGGGTACCACTATTTTCCTGGACACTCATCCCAGGTGTGGGGATTGGCAGGGCCCAGGATCCCCATCCCTAAGGGCAGGTCATTGCATGTAGCCACCTGTCAACCAGGACAGACATTAAAGGTCATCAGATCTCCTCATGGGGGAAAGAATGTACAAATGATATCATAAAAAAAAAGGCACTGAAACTCCCCTCCCCTGATCACTGCTGATAATAAACCTCCAAATCCCTGTGTCTCGAGACCTTGAAACCCTGCTAAAATTCTGATGTCATACCTTATGAAGTGTTTTTGTCCTAAACCCTTATAAGGCAGTCACTAGCACTCTCTGCCTTTTTGCCGAGCACTAATCTTCATTTTCCATGGCCTGTTGCCACTTGGAAGACCTTCTCCTGTCTGCAAGTCCTAATAAACTCACACCTAACTCCACGTCAGATGTGTCTTTTGGTCTTCGGACTGCCCCGACCCGACCCCTTCAAGAGCTGGGTTGGAACGTCAGGCCAACTCACCGACCAGCTCACAGACAATTGTACCCTTAGATCAGTGTCAGGATCCAGGTAGGTCTCATCTGGATGCATGGCGGGATCTAGGCTCAATCAACTGTGGCTCATGAAACAGGTTGCTTTAAAAGCACCTTGGGCATAGTAGGCCCTCAAAGACCCATGGCTGCCATGTGACTATATGCTAGTTGATAGAATCATAAAATATCAGAACTTAATACCAGAAGGGATTTCAAATGTATAAATGATTTTTGTGGTTGTTGTTGTTAGAGAATGTCTCACCAAGCTCCATTTCCTTTAGGTGAAAACCAAATCTTTACTAGGGTCAAACTTAACTCTCTTTGCTAAAAGTTTTATTGCAAACCAAATCTTTACTAGGGTCAAATTTAACTCTCTTTGCTAAAAGTTTTATTTTATTGCTTTCATTTGTTTTATTTTTTTATGACACAATATCTTAGTATCATTAGAATAAGCATGGAAGATATCTGAATTAGCAAACAGATAGAAAGAGCCAGAGAACTGATAAAGGACAATTTAAAAAGCTTAGTCTTTATCTATTTTTTTCTTTCACTTTAATCTGATTTTGCAGAAGAAGCAAAATATTGTCAGTGAAGAATGGACAAATTTGTCACACCTTAATTTGATGGTAAAGAACTGCCTTCAATCATTGACCTGTATTTCTTTGTCTTGGGATCAAATTGTAACCATGGAGCCTGATTTAACATGACGTCTGAGGAAAAAGGATTTAACCTCATTGAAAGCAACAAACGTTGTCCTTCTCATGCCCAGCAGGTATTGATGTGTTTGGTTTACAGACTCATTCATCACAGTTTGTGAGTAGTCATCAGTCACATTGAGATGGAACCTTCCTCTCCCAGACTCCTAATTTACCTTTTTCAAAACTCAGAACTAGCACTGAAAAACTACAAACTTTCTGTTTAGTTTTCCATACACACCACATGGGGACCATTTCCTACTTTTCTGAGCTACAGTAAATGGAAGACTCTGGTTTAAGCTGAACTTGCCCTGTCCTGTGGAATATCTTTATTGCAAGACCACATTTTCAAGTGGTTCTTTCTCTGGCTTACCTCTATAACATTCCAGGTAGCAGGAATGAGCAAGAAGGAGGGAGAGTCACATGTAAAGGGGTCATGAATGTATTTCTCAGGTATAAAAAATATGTCACTAGACCCAATGACACCCCTGTAGCACCCACCACACCCAACAACCAGACCTTGGTTTCTAACACCATTCTCCAAGAAAGGAACCAGGAGGGGTGCTCAGGTACTTCAGCAGTAGAATTCTCACTTGCCATGCAGGAGACCAGGCCCATGCACTCCCTCTAAAAAAAAAAACACTGTGAACAAAACATACAGATCACATACTTGCCTCTCTCTGTGTGTATGTATTGATACAGGCATACATATATGTAGAGAGACACATCAAAAGAAAAAGGAGTCAGGGCTCCATGGATAAATGGCTGATTCTACGGTCAGGGTAGGATTAGGAGATATATAAGATGAGCTTGGGGCATCTTATCGTGCCGAGAGAAAGGAAGTGCTAAAACCCCCACACACACGTTGATAGGAGCATGTCAGCATGTCAGAGGGACATGGGAGCCCAAAGCAGGAGCAATCTGAAGAACAAAATAAATAAAATATCACTGGATTGTAAGCTAAAGTTTAAGAATAAAAGTATAAAACAAATATCTATGAGTCCATACTGACATAAGAAATAATGTAATAAGTAAACAAATGACATAGAATAGACAAAGCCCCCATGCAGAAAATTTCCAAATTATTTATGTAGATAATATACCCTCAGTGTGGTGGACAATAGCTCTCTGCTTCTAAAGTGTGGGTTGCACATAATGACTTCCTTCCAAAGAGTATGGTATGGAAAGAGGGGTTTAAAAAAGTCACTTTACAGTGGAGAAACTAACAAACACTACCTTAGCCAGATGCTCAAGGTCAACATCAAATGTGAAAAATCAGGTTGATAGTATGCAGCCTTGATATAACGTGATGAGAATAGTATTTTACCTCTGTGGTCTTCCTCTCCAAAACTCATTACACGTAAAACCATGAGCACAGCATCAGACAAATCCCAAGTGAAGGACACTCTAGGAAACACCTCCATCTTCCTCAAAACTGCCAAGCTCGTCTAACACAAGGAAAGTCTGAGAAACTGTTTTAGCCAAGAGGAAACTAAGGATACACAGTGACTAAATTTAAAGTGGTATCTTGGATGAGATTCTGGAACAGAAAAAGGACAGGAGGTTAACAAAAACAACTAAGGAAAATTGAATTAAGTATGGACTTTAGTTAATAATGGTGTAGCAATATGTGTCCATTAATTGTATCAATGGTACCAAACTAATGTTAGGTGTTAATAATAAGGGAAAGTGGATGTGGCGTATGTGGGCATTCTCTGTTCTATCTCTCCAATTCTTCTGTAAATTTAAGCTATTCTAAAATAAGACATTTATTTAAGTATACACATAGCATATAGTATGCTAAGAAAGAAAGAAAAAGGGAATGTCACACTTTGTTTCTCTAACTTACATGATCCTTATTACAAATCCCCACCTCTATGGGTAGTGAGAACTATAGAAACCAGCACACTTCCTTTTTAGTGTCTTAAGACAATATTGGAACCAGTCAATGTAGGGACCAAGTGAAAAACAACACACAAACAAAAAACTTACCTGTGTGTTCCAAGAATATTGTTCCTCGAAAATAAGAAGGTGAATCAACTGAAATAACTTACTCATCTAAACCAGTAGCTTGCTCATCAAAACTTGCTTTAAGATCCTTGCCTTGTGGCGCCCATCAACCCAAAGCAGTTAGGCCATTACCTGTGCCCATTCCCAAACTTCCACCCACCTTGCAAAACCCACCTAACAAATCAGCCAGTGCAGACACTGACTCCTCACTCTGAAATGTTCCTGTGTTACCCTTCAGGAGATGTTTCCCTCCCTGCAGTAAAACTGAACTTAGATGTGCTTCATCCACAGGGTTTTCTGGGGTCTTTTGAGAAAATAGGTATTGTCAGTAATAAGGTTTGAACAAGATAATATCAGTCTGTTCTTTAGAAGTATAAGACTTTCCACTTTAAGACAATCTCCTTTGAGGCAAATATTCCATTGACTCAAAGTTCATCTCCCCATCAGGGTTGTATCTAGTCCTGTTTCTCTGGCCCAAGATGATGACTCCAGGACATTTTGGCTTTGGCTTCAGGTGCTTTGGGGTGGGGTGAGGAGCCTCAGATCAGCCTCTATCCTCAGGTCCTTGCTGATCTCTGCAGAGGAGCTGCCTCAGGCTTGTGTCTGCTGATAAAATCTGCAGCCCATGAATATATGTCTGTGTTTGTCAACCGGGCTGAGGGGGTCTCCCTCTTTGACTCCACAAATTCCAGGATCAACTGCTAATTTAGTCTGCAGGTCAAGTAATGTCTTGTCAGGAGGGAGTTTAGCCTCTCCACAATGGTACTGCTCAGTAAGCCCAGAGCCATCTCCAGGAGCTGCCTTCCACACTGGCTATGAAGCAGGTGGGAATGTCTGTATACTGTGTGGCTCAGGAAGCTAATGAGGATGTATTTCAGCCTAATCAGGACATTGTGTCATCATGGCTCAACTATGGCCACCCCTTGTGAGCACAGAGCCACTCCTGACTACTCTCCAAGTAGGATTCAAGTTTTTGGTTTTCTCAACTTAACACCTCATCCCACCTAATATTTCAATCCAGACAGGGGAGATTGAGTCATCAGTCACTGAATCCTTGCTTCCTTCTGTTTTGACTCTCTTCCATCTACACTGAGCTCTACACTGAGACAAAAAACGATTTCCTTGGTCTGCCTGTCAAGGACTTACCCTATATCATGGCCTCCTTTCCCAGACCCCCCTTCAAAAAAGGACTTGTTGTCCAGTTGCAGGAATATAGTTAGCTGACAGCCTCCAGTAGGTGACTCCTTTAGATCTGCCATTGTGTTTGAGCCATCCAAGTGGCCTCCAGATAATGACTAAGCAAGCCAGTGGGACAAGGGCTTGGCCATTTCATCCCAACACAGGACTGCTTTATGGGCAACTTTGTGCCAGAGCCTCTTGTTAGGCTAGCGGAGACCTCTACTGCCATCCAGGGCTCTTCCTCCGCAATTTGTCTCTCTTTCCCTTCTCATGTCACACCTGAATAATGGTCCAAAAACTTCCCCTGCCAACTCTGTCTCTTCTCTCCTTCACCACCCATATGTGCTATCCACAATATATTTCATGTTCTTTAGCTTCTTGGCATCTGCTTCCTAGAAGACCCAACCAACTCAAGTCCCAATCATTAGGTCCTTAATGGTTAATAGCTACAGGTGAACATAACTTATGACAGACCAGATGAAAAACCCACTGGGCTGGTCATCTCACATCATAGTCATGCATAGTATATACAATTAGCCTGCTTCAGAGAAAAAACTTTGCTTTATATTTTCCTCTAGGTCTACTCTCCACCCTTCTCCACTCTACTTATTCATCCAGAGTCTGGTCATTACAGACTAGGTAATCTGCTCTCTTGCCCAATGGCTTCTGGGTGGGCTCAGCCAATGGACATCACCAGCAGATCAGAGGGTGGGAAAGGGTGAAGTTGGGGGTATATGCTCCAGCTCTGTCCCTGCTAAGTCATCAGAGGTTGGCTGTGTCACTCTAATGATAGCTACAGCACTTGTAGATGAATATTTCTTGCTCAAGATTCTGGTCACTGCTTTATCTCCTTGCCCCATCAAGTCTGAGGTCTGTAACAGACCCTTGCTATGGCTAGCACCAAGGTAAAGATCATCCCTTGAAACTACAATCCCCTATTCTTACCTTCACATCTAGTTGAGTTGTCTTCCTGGATCCTGGCTGAGAACACAATTGTTTTGAGATCTCCATATTCATTTGGCTCAAGGTCATTAATTTTGTCAAATAAACTATAAGTCTTTAAATATGAAAGATCTAATATTTCTACAAAATTAAGAAAGAAAAGCATGAATAAAGGCAAATTCTATTCCTTTAATAGATGACTATTGAAATACAATCTTATTTGGACAAGTAACAGAACCTAGGAGAAGTAATGATCAATATTTGAGTTTATTAAATCTCAACATGCCACATGAAACAAAAGATTCCTTCCTAATCAAAAGTCTCTCAGGATTGATGCATCCCTGTGATTAGCATCCCTGTGATTAATATAGTTGTTTTTTGTCCTTGAACAAATATCTTCACCCCAAGTGTGACTTTGATTTCTCCTGTACATTGAAGGGTCAATTGAACTGAAGTGATCCAAGACAGTATTCCATAACCCTCATTTTTTGCTTATTTTGTTCATGGTCCCCTTGAGAGGAAAAGAAAACTATCTATCTTCTCAATATGCTCATACCTACAAATAATGAAATTCTGATCCACATTCAGGAAAGAATACAACATAACTCTAGAGGACTGAGTTCAGCTGGTTACAAAGTGGTAGAGACACCCATGCACACAAGCACCCACACATACTCATACAAACACATGCAACTCTACACAGGAAGGGGAATTGCCAAATCTGAAGAGTAGTTGGGAAGGTCAGAGACCAAATACAGATATGGATACATCTATGTGTGTGTATATATGGGTATGTGTGCAAATATTATTTTAAAGTGAATTAAAGTTTCGTAAAGCCTGTTTATTCCGTAGGTTTACTATCAGACGCTTGAGTTGTTTTAATGCTTCCCTGATTCATAAAAGCAATCTCAGGAAATTCGGGTGTTTTCACCTGAATGAATCACGTACTCTAAGTCACACATTTGAAACTGAATTTTAACATCACCCCTAATGTCTATGTCCATATCATCTCGATGTTATGTTTCCATTCTCAGTTCTTGCATCTCTGTTGAGAAATCACTGAAGCTGGAAAATGTGGGTGGCTTTGAAGTCTTCTCTCCCACGTCACAAATCCTAAGAACTACATATACAAAGTATCTCAGATATTCTCCTTCCCTGCTTCTCAATTTGCATTGCACTGACCATTCAGAGTCTCAGACATGCTGTGAAGTGAGTCCATTTCCTCACTCCCAGCTCTATTTCACCCTTTACAGCACTATACACTGTCCTTCCTGAATGTGCAGCTGATTTTATCCTTGCTGACTCCTGCTTGGAAAATGATGTCCTTCCTTTACCCTTCCAGGAAGCCTATGGTCCTTGCTACAGGACTTGAGGAGGTCCTTCATGAAGGGATCCCAGTCGCTCTTCCAAACTTGCCTCTCTACATGCCGGTGGCCCTGAATTCCTGCCATCTCCCCTTGGTTGCTCAAAGCCCCCGCATCTTTGCACATCCTCTCTCTCTGTCTTGACTTTCATCTCCTTAGAGGAGGACTTCTCAATCCTTAAGTCTCAGCCTAAATACCATGTCTTGAGAAGATCTGGCTTACCATGTAGGCCAAGCCAATCACCCTCTCCCATCCGCTACCACAGCACATCTTGCCTCTATCACAGCAGTTACTACAGGGTAGCCAACTGTTTATCTACACCTGTCTGTTTCCCCAAGGAAAGGTGTGGTTCCTGAGGTGGGGCCAGATGTTTAACTGATTTGACAGACTAATCTGTGTTTTTTGGTGCCTACCACATGGCAGGCCCCTGAAATATATTTCCTAACTGAATAAACAAATGGATTTCCACATCTCCTGCAAAGTACCAGCTCATTCTGTCCTCTTACATGCACATTAAACAGAAAGACCAAGTTGAACTACCTTTTGCATACTTTCAGTAACTCTGTGAGTTAGATTATGAATTTCCTGATGACAGGGCCACCCAGGGATAAATTATGAAGTGATGAAAGTTCAGTTTTACTTGATCTCTAAGATTTCACTGGAACCAAAGCCCTGACACTGTTGCCCAGGTCCTGTATATAGATCCAGGAATGCATGCACATGTATATATACAAACATCCAATGCATGCATACATACATATATAATGCATGTGCACACATTTGTAGAAACATACAAGAAAAATACATGCATGTATGTATTCACTCAAACATGTAGGCATGCAAACACATGTGAAAGAGACCTAGAAGCTATATCTGTGTATATACTTACAGAGGGCTTGTTTTATTCTGGGTGCATAGCAACTGTTGCACGTGCATTATCAAATTAAATATCATGACAATGGGCTTAATTTAAAATGTAGGAGTGTTTTATAAATAACCTGAGATTTGAAATGTTTGAGTTGTTGCCAATACTCAAGCAGCCATCACAGGTTCGTGCTGGGTTTCATGACCAACATTTCAACCTTAATTTCCCTTCTTCCTCCATTCTACTGGGTTCTGTCCCCTTCACAACCTCTCTCTCCTGCTCTTGGGTATCTGATGTGCTAACTTCCTAGCAGGTTGTAAATGGCTGGTGGGTTTATGTCCAGATAACAAATTTATATTTTGGTGCAAAGCAACTAGGACAAATGGTGGCAATCCAGTTGAATGGAATTCTGGCTTTTGGGACAGGAGCCGAGGACCCTCTAAAGGAACACTGTAAATTTGCACTACTATTGAGGTTATAATAAGTTAATAACAGCTTTCTACTATTTGAAACTCCTGAAACTGATGCCTAGGCATTAGGAATGAAAAGTGGTAATATTTAATAGACATAAAATTTTACTTGCAAATAAACCCCAGAATATATCAAAACAAAATAAATGAAAATAAAGTATAAATATAATAAAATATTAAGTATAATAAATATAAATAACATAAATTTTGTATGTGCTCTTCTAAAAGTAAAAATATCCATATTTCTCTATATAAACACAAACATATATAGATGCAGGCGTTTCTCCTTATAAAGACTTCCACATTCTCCTCAAATTACATTTTACAGGAAAATGTGGCTGAATTTTCTAATACACATTTTCTCATCTTATAGATGAAATGTCATTTACTTCTCTGAAGCCCACAAACTGTCTTCCACTAAAGCAAATTAGAACCATGAAGCAACTAGACTGGGGTACTGACGTACTCTGATGACACTGAAAGAAGTCTGCATTTTACTGACACTAATAAGGAATGCTAAACAAAGCCAAACAAAAGGAGACACAAAACTCTGGGCCTGGGGAGGTAAAGTTAAAGCCAACTTTGGGCTCTGGGCATGTCATGCTCTCTGAAGAATTTAGGAAATGTAGTAAGTTGATTATTGGTCTGCAGCACTCATTTGTAAGTGAATCATTGACAGAGCTTAAAATACTCAGAATGCCTTTGTGAATTGCCCCAAATCTCCCCCTCCTAACAGGAAGTCCAATCTCTTTAGCCCACCTCCAAATGTGAATTACTAGTAATCAAACAGTGGGTTGGGGAAGGTGCAAGTACCCAGGTAACCCAGGTAGCTAGCACAAGAGAAGAAAAGTAAGAATCATTTGATGCATATCCTTTATCACAGTGCCAAGGTTGTATTCTTAGCCCAATCTGTCATAAGTGCACTGAGAAAGCATTTTATCTTTGTCACCTGCTGCCCTGAAGTACAGGAGATGGACGGAGCACTGGGCAGGGAGTCCTGCAGCCCCAGTTCCAGCTTTGTCCTGTGACGGACGGCTCTGTGACCTGTGACCAAATGACATCTTAGACCATTTCTGCTTTAAAAATTTTTGCCCTATGGTCTTCACCCAGCCTTTCTTTCAGGTCTACCATCAGGAAGAAGTAAAACCATGGCTTTCCAGGCCCTTAATTTTTTAACATCTTCCCATTTTTAGTCCAGGGGCAGCATCAACAAAAGGAAAGAATTAAGTATTTGTTGGACACAGCACTTCAAACTGTATCAAGAGCATCAGGAAATCTTCCCTAATTAGGAGTCTCTGAAAGACACCAGACTGGAGAGCTTATTTCCAGATGATTGAAGAGTCACCCTTCCAGGGACTTTAACAATTTTGAATGGAAACTTTTCTAAATGTTTTATTACTATGGCCTTTCTGAAAGCAATATCTCAAATCTGAATTAGCATTATATTCATATGTATGCATTTATTTGTTAAAGATGTTGTAGGTTTACAGAAAAATCATGCAGAAAATACAGAGTTCCCATATACCACCTCTCATTATTAACATTTTGCATTAGCATGGTAACTTTATTACAAATTATTTTTAAATATCATTATAATTGTACTATTAACTATAGTCCACAGCTTGCATGAAGGTTCAAGGACTGTTTATGTTATACAATCCTATAGATTTTTAAAAATTTTATTCTAGTGACATATATATAAATTTCCCTTTTTAATCATATTCACATATATCACTCAGTGCTGGTCATTCATTATGTTGTGCTACTATCATCACTATCCATTATCCAAACTTTTCTATCACCCCAAACAAATTCTGTACTAAGAAAGCATTAACTCCCCATTCCCTACCCCCACCCTGGCCCCTGCTAACCAGTACCCTAGTTTCTGACTCAATGAATTTGTTTATCCTAAATTATATCAAACCAGTGAGATCATTCAATATTTGTCTTTTTGTGTTTGGCTTATTTCATGTAACTTGATATCTTCAAGGTTCATCCATATTGCCACCTATGTCAGAACGTCATTCCTTTTTACGGCTAAATAATATCCCCTGGCCTGTACATATCACATTTTGTTTATCCATTCATCTGTCAATGGACATTTGGGATGTTTCCACATTTAGGCAACTGTGAATAAAGCTGCTATGAGCATTGGTGTGCAAATATCTGTTTGAGTCCCTGCTTTTGGTTCTTTGGGTATATACCCAGAAGTGGATTGCTGGGTCACATGGTAATTCTATATTCAACTTGCTGAGGAACCACCAAACTGTCTTCCAAAGCAGCTGCACCAAATTAACTTTTAATAATGCTTCAGGACCAATTTCATAAAGACTCATGGCTTTGCTCTCTCTGTATGTTAGTAAGCAATTTCCAGTGCTGTCAGTGAGTTACTGTCTCTAGGGGACATTACTACTTCCAATGGCCTGAAATTAGTGCAACCTACACAGGCACAATGGCCTGAAATTAGTGCAACCTACAGAGGCACAAGGACATGGAAAGTAGAGAGGTTGGTCTCCAGGGAGGGCCCCTTGGTTTCTCCTCTGAGCACGGGGATGTGACTTCTCCTTAGATACTACGGGTCTTTCTGCTCAGTGAGGCTTGGGAGGGAAATGTCACAAATGCCACTGGTCTTTCTATTTGAGTAGCTGTAGAATTAGCTTTACCTTCTTCTCAATGACTTGTACTGTCAAGAATGAGGTTGGTCTATGCTCTCTAGATCTCTTATTCATCCAAATTCTATCCAGATGCTTGGGGTTCTATTTTTTTCTTTTCCTAGTAGTTTATCCACAGTAGTGGTGGGTGGGGTGAGTGGGAACAAGACCCTTCGGCTGTCTGGACTCGCTGTAATGGAGCAGAGCCCCATAATAATGAGGCCTCATCTGATGGGGAAAGATTTCCATCCAATGATGCACAGATGGGGAACTGGTGGGAGCCACAGGCAGTAGGAAGGGAGACCTCTCAGATACTTGCATAGGCAAAGGCAGAGGACACCAAGGCCCTAAGGCAGCTGAGACGGAATCACCCACAAGCATGAAGATGAGTGTAGGTTTGGTGAACACGGAGACAAGGATTGGAGGAGGACCCAAGGCTGAAGTTGCCTGGACTTTGCAAGAGCCTCAGGAGCCTTCACTCCCATAGCCCAGTCTGAGCCTCTAGCAGGAGAGTCAGGCCTTCCCTGTGAAGGAGCTAGTGCTCTCAGGACAGGCCTAGGAGATCTGGCTGGCTATTGAATTTGGTCAACTTGAGCCCTTGTCAGTCTCTATCAAGGGGTTGATCCTCTAGGTCATTTGGAGGCTCAGCACTCATGAGGGAAAGCTGGCTCCACTGAGATGCTGCTCTGTGGGAGACAATATAGTATGGTTTTGTGGGTAGAAATATGAGCTTGGATCAGAGGGAAGAGGAGTAAAATCAAGACTCCATCTGCCACTTTCCAGCTGCAATGATGAGCAAGTCTCACCTACTACAGTTTCTCCTTCTCTATAATAGGGCAACAAGCATCTTGTGGATCTGCTGTGAGGATGGAATTGAGGTGAACGCAGTGCCCAGGACGCAGTGGATGGCCATACTTGGTCACTGTGATGCTGCACTTCCTTTTATTTACCCTCCTAGTGTCCTGTCCTCTGGGGTCCAGGTTGTAACAGTTAACTATTGCTGTGTTACAAACCATCCCAAATGTAGTAGCACAAAGCAATAAAAAACATTTATTGCTATCATCTGTTCATGGTTCTGCAAGTTGACTGGGCTCAGGTGTGTGGTTCTCACTTGGGGTCTCTTATAAAGTAACAGCCAGAGAGGGCTGGGGCTGGAGTCATCTCAGAGGCTTCCTCTCGTACATACCTACTGTCCAGAATAGAAAGACTCGCATAGCATCTCTCTCTATCTCTACATGGGCTCTGCTGTAGGCTCTTACATGGGTGCAGGACTCTAAGAAAGAGGGAGAGGATGGGCCATGGTGGCTCAGTGGCAGAGTTCTCACCTGCCATGCTGGAGATCCAGGTTTGATGCCCATGTAAAAAAAGAAAAAAAGAAGAAGAAGAAGGAGATTCCAGGGAGGTTCCATCACCTTTACCCTTTGGCCTGGGCCTTTGACCAAGTCTTTGACACATTCCTTCCTTCCAATCTTCCTTCCTTTTCTTCTTTCCATGGTTCACAGAAGGTAGGACTGAGAATGTCTGGGAGATCATTGCCTTTAAATTAAGTCTCTCCAATCCCTCCCCACCCTTGCTGCAATTTTACGGAAGAAAATGAGGCCAGGGGCTCTGAATCATTCAACTTAACTCTAGTGGCAGTGCTAGCAGCAGACCCAGGAGCTCTTCAATTTCCTATGGAAACAAGGGACTTAAATGACCCATACTAATAAATCCAGGGTTGTTTAGAGAGGCTGGGTGAGATGGCTGAGGTTAGCCTGCCTCTGGGTGGCTCACACCAGGGGCAGGTACACCCTGGTTTGGGATCTTATAGAAAGGATTTAAGGATGAGTCAAGGATGGGATGCAAACAGAGGTTCCTGGGAGACAGCCCTGAGATGGAGATTGATGCATAGGATGTTTACTGAGGAGAGCCTTCAGTACTCAGGACTGTGGAAGGAAGTGGAAAAGGAGTCCGGAGAAGTAGAAGAGAAGTCGAACTGTGATGTGTTTTCAACAGAAGCCACAGTGGACCCTGCAGGGAGTTCTGAAATGAAATGTCTGTTCAGAGTGGCCCCCGGTGGGGCCAAAAGAGCCACGCGCATTCATTGGCTACTGGAAGTGTAAGTTTGGATGGGGCAGCTCTCCTTAGCGGAAGCATCTGCCCAGGATCAGCGGCAGCCAGACAACCAACCTTTCCTTAGGGGGAGGCTGGGCAGCGTATTACAGTAATTTTGAATTTAAATCAGAGTCCTTGCCCCCAGAGATTCTGATTCAGTAGATCTGGGGTGGGGTCTGGAATCCAAGGCTTTAAAGGGCCTCCAGGCAGTCCTTACTCTTAGCCAGGTGTCCATACCCAGACCAGGTGGCCCAAGGCCTCTCGGATGCCCAGGAGCTGAGATTCGGGTCTGAAAGCGGATCCTTGGGCTGAGTACTAGAAGGTCAGTGCAGACATCCCCAAACTCATCTGCAAATAATCTAAGCCAGGATGTGCCAGGCCCCTTGCAGAGAATGGAGCTGGCAGAGAGGGCCCTGCTTTTTGACTCTCACAACTGGAAGGCTCCAGGCAGCCTCAGCATATCCCTAACAGCAGGCACTGATCGGAAGCTGTGGAACTGATTTCCCTGCGTCCTGCATTGCCACATCCCCTTGCCTGAGAAAACAGGCTTATTATAAACGCAGAAAACTTTAGTCAGGGACCGAAGGGAGGGTTGCCAGTCCACTCCGCAAAACTGATTTTTCTGCCAGTGAGAACAGAGCGCTGATTCAACTGTCTGGTGTGTCTTGGCAATTCCAGCATGTCTGTGAAATTTCTCCAAGGCAAACTGGTATTTGTCTTGGGTTCACTTGCACTCATCAAAACTGATTAACAGATGGGGGCTGGCCATGGCTAATTTGGTTAGCACTTTGCAGAGTACAAATGTCACTCTCTATTTCTGCAGGGATTGTTTATTGCTAATTGGGAAACCATTGGTCTGTTATATCCAAACACCACTGTTCACTTTGTTGAAAGGATCCCTATCTTGAGAGGCACCACGCATTATAAAGTGTGTGTGTGTGTGTGGGGGGGGGGGGGGTGCTGTGGGGTGGGAGCTTCCCAAGCTGACCATGTTGGCAATAAACGAATAGCATAGGCTGCTGGTTTGTTCTGTGCACACACAGGACACTTATCTAAGAAGGAACATGGAGGGAAAAAGAGAGAGAGAGACAGAAAAAGAGAAAGAAGGAAAGAAAGAAAAAGAGAAGGCAAGCAAGAAACAGGAAGAAAGGAAAGGAAGGAGGGAGGGAGAGAGGGAGGAGGGAGGGAAGAAGGGAAATCAAGATCTTACAGGGAAGCTTGCAAAGGAGGTCTGAATTCAGACAAAATGTCCCACCCTGGTGAGTCGGGAGTCTTTTCTCTCTCTCTCTTTTGTGTCCCAGCTAAAGGCACTGGAAGGATCAGAGGCCTCATCCCAGCTCTATTTGCTTTGGGAACAATCGGCGATGTATGAATAATAATGCCTCCCCCTGACCGTGACTAATTGAATTGCGGCCTGCGGGCGGTGGGGAGGGGCTTGGCTCCCCCTAGCCGGTCGCGGCGGTTTCTCAAGTAGTCGCGCACAGTGATTGATGCCGGCGCTTCCCAACAAGCAGCCTTGATCATCTAAGAGCAGGGGTGTGAACCTGCATCCCGAGTTTCTATTAAGCCAGGGCCTCCGAGGGAGGAGGTGAACATCAGAAGTCAAAGATGAGTTTGGCGACGGAAAGGTAAAAGGGAGGCCAGGCGTCCGCAGCCTCGCCTCCGTCCTCACCTGACTTGAAGAAAGTCTTTGTCACCGGGACGGATAAGAAGCTCTTAGTCCGCGAAGGTTGGGGTGCAGCGACAACCCCTGCTTGGAAAACCAGAGACCCATCTTCTAAGGGCATGTTTTGAAGCTAAGTGTAGAAGAGGAGACAGAAGACAAGAGGCGGGAGAGGGGGAGGGAGGGAGGGAGGGAGGGCGCAGGGGAAGACGGAGTCTAGAGCCGCGTGGATATTCCAACAATGGGTCACACACGGGGACCCTGGCATTTGGCCGTCCCGGTTGACTGCGCGGTGTTTGCACAGCAGGACCTCCCAGCTGGGATCCCGGGGCTCTGTCGACTTTGTTTTCTCAGCACGAAGATGATCCGGCGATCAGGGAAGCTTATGCCGGCCCACTGGCCTCTGTGACGGTTTGGGCACAGCGAATCGCGCAATTACAGGGTCAGCGGTCTCTATCCTGGCTGGATCAGCCCTGGCACCCTTTGCGGAGCGCCGCGCACGCTGCGCTGGCCCGGGTTGGCTTGACAGAGCGCTGGTTGGTTTGTGGGAGAAGCAGCTGAGAACAGCCCCGTGGGGCCGAGCTGGTCTGGGACCTAAAAACCTGAAACTATTAAATTCTACCCTTACCCCCAAAACAGAGTCTGATGAATTTTCTCCTCGTGATGTCTGTGCATGCTTCAGACATCATCCATAGAAACTGCTACCAGCGGCTACTCCACTGCACACCCCAGTTTTTGGGTTCCATGTGCCCATTTAAGAATGACACACCGTCTCCCCATTTTGAACTTTTCAGGAAGATCTGAGGGCATCTTGTTCTTAGAAATAGGGAGCTAAATTGTTCAAATTTTAGAAGATTTCTTTCTTTCTTTTTTTATGAGTAGACTAGAACCAGGAAAGAGCAGAGGGCATGCTAAGGTGCTAGCAGCCCCTGACTCAGCTGAAGGACACTGTCTCAGAGCCCACAGGGAATAATTCCCTCTCCAGTGTATCCTGCTTCCTAACCCCATTTGACCAAATGAAGGAGGTGATATGCAGGGAAGATGGAGCCTCCTGTGCAGGTCCCAAATGAGAAAGATTTTCGATCCCTCAAAGCCAAGCAGCTATAGCATTTCGTCCAACCTACTAAAGAAACAACACGACTGCCCTGGGGAAGGCTGCCCTCCTGGGGTTAAGATATTCCACCTAAAATCCCTTCTTGCTTTCTTAGCTGATATTCATGGCCACTCTTCTTGTGCTTTGAATACCAAACAAAGGGAGGCAGAGCTGGCTTAGGCCGGCTGCACAAGCAAGGGAACAGTATGGATAAGAAGAAATATTTTCCTGCCATTTTTATTTGGAAAATAATTATTCCCGACACTCACCCAGAAGCCAGCCAGGTTATTCCCTTTGTTATGAAGTAGCAGAAGTCAGCCCGTCAGGGCCCTGAGATTAAGTCCAAACCGCAGTTGTTGCCACTTCCCTTGGCTCAGATTCACGGAGGCCTATTTTGTCTGATGACTTAGGGGGCTGGGGGGGGGGCTCCTCCCCAATCTCTTCATTACCACTAGCACGTCACACTTTGGGGCCACTCCTCCACCCTATTTTGGAATCTGGCTCAAATGGGTCTTTAAAGAGAAACCAGCCAGGTACATGGGAGATGCAAATGGAAGAGGCCAAGGGGTTCCAAGAGAAGAGAAGAAAGTAACTGAGAGAGCAGGAAGAATGCAAATTGGACATAGACTCCTGTTCCTGCGCGATTGTGGTGGAACTAGCCTAGATTTTCTAAAGTTGCAATACTGGGAGCAAGGCAAGGCCTTTCCTGCCAATGCTCAGAGGTCTGGCAGGTAAAACCATGTTAGAAAGAAGAGAAAAATTCTTCCTGCATTACAGAGAAGTAATGACACTTTGATTTATTATGCTTCCGATGTGCTGGGCTAAATACTTCCAATACTCCAAGTTCATGTTTATCCTCCCAATAATTCTAAGAAGTAGATATTATTATTATCCTCACTTAACAGATGGTAATTGAACCCTGGCATTTGCATTCTGACCACCCAGCAGCTGACACTCAGGGCCCTCGGATGCAGCCCTACAGGAGATACTTTCTGACCACTGTGTTGGATAGTTGGACGTTCTGAAAGTATTTCTCAACCAAACTTGAACTAGCACTCAAGGTGGAGAGTAATTGATGTCTAGCAGAGTTTAAATGTAGCCAATTACAAATGGCACTGAGATAGTCCAGAAAGTCTCTTGCTTTCCTGGGGTGCCAGATATAATTCAGGAATACACAAGACAAAGTGCCACCTTTCTATATTCCACAATAGTGAGGAAACTTCTGGCTTCAAAAATGGGCTCTTTTCAGGCAATGAACTGTCATGTTCTAAGTTGTCATGGCTTTTTGGAGACATCACTTAGTCTTAGTTTCTAGGCTACTATGACAAATACTACACAATGGGATTTAAAATCCTTAAACAACAGGAATTTATTAGGTTATGGTTTTGGAGTTTGGAGTGTGGAAAATGACTCCCCAGGTCAGTCATTTTCTGGCTGGCCAGCCATCCTTGGGTTCCTTGGCTTTCCCATCGCATGGAGATGTCCTCTCCTTTCTTTTTCTGCTTCTACAACTTTCTGCTTCTGGCTTCTCCTCACAGCTTTCTCTCTTTACAAGGTCTCCAGCAACAGGATTCAGACCCATTCTGACTCAGTTGGCCACAGCTTAACTAAATATCTTCATAATTCAACCTACCACAATTACCTATTAAAATTTTGAAAGGGCATATCCTTTTTACTTTTTAATTCTACCTCCAGGCACAGTTTTGCAAAAATCTCTTCAGGGTCCATTATTGCAGCTTTGTTTGAAATAGCAAAGTTGAAACATCAGAAAAGTTCTTCCAAAGAGGATTGCTGAAGCAAATGTATTTATTTGGCTTGGGTAGGCTCCGGCAATTGAACCCGGGTGTCAGGCATGGTAGACAAGAATTCTGCCACTGAGCCACCATTGCACTGCCCACCGAAGTAAATGTATTTTATATACTATACATCTGTTAAAAGCAGTATGATGCATCCGTATAGCCTAAAATGGAAACTTATCCAAGATATTTTATTAAGTGAACAAACAACCATATAGAGAGAAATGTTCCATTTTTTTGGTAAAATGATTGCTTTATGAAATAATAATTGTACATTTAGGGATATCTATGGAAAAGTTCTACAAAGTCTCTGCAAACACTGAATTAGTGAATGCTGAACCATTGCTTCTTGGGGAAGTACAGAGTTAGGTTCTTGCAAGCCTCTGGTCATAACAATTTTTTCAACAGATAATTCATGGCCTGATTTTATGTGTATTTATGTTTTATAGACACCTCATTTAATATTGTTGATTCATTGATATTGCACTCATGTCCAACAGCAGTACAACTTTTGCTTGAACAAAACTTTTATGCAAAACACATGCATTTTCTCTGTAAGTCACATCACAGCCTTCTTGTGCTTAGGCGCACTAGACAGCACTTCAGCACTGTATGGTGAAACTCACCAACAAAAAGCACAAAAATGCAAAACACGTGGTACTAAATATGTCGTGGAAAGGACACTTTGAAATATGAGAGTTGAAGCAAGAAGGAAGAGTGCTGCCTTGCTGGACCTCAGCAGGGAATGTGCACGTTAGGAAACTCAAATTTTTGCTGCTCCACAGCAGAGGAGAAAATCGTTTGAGGCAAGATGGTAATATTCGGGGAATACCTCAGATCATAACCATTGTTATGTTTGTGCAGTTTTTTTTAACAATACTATGTATGCAGTGGACAAGTAAGTTCTTATTTGAAATATCTAGTCTTTCTAAATGCTTATAGGTGCTTGATATGTTTAAAAATAAACATAATAGGATAACATCGTAAATAGCTTTTAAACACTGATGGGAAATACCGTCTTTGAGAAAGGAATCGTGAAACCACCTCTGAGCATTGTATTTTTGCACTTATTCATTAGTTTGAGGGAGATGGGAAGGAAGAAATGGCAAAAGGTACTTTGCTGGTGTGTACTAAAAAATTGCTTATAATCCATTCCCTTGTATGTTATGTGAATTCATTTAACTTGCTGCATTGTATATATTTTGTATATACTGGACAAATGAGTCCTAATTTTATAATACCTAGTCATTAGATATTAAAGAGGTTGCCAACGTATGACAAAAGTAGATTTAGTAACTAACACATTTTGTACACTTTGTTTTAAAATTCATAGAAAGGCTGTCTTCTGAAAATGACTTCTGGAAATGAAATTGTAAAGCCACATCTAGGTGACATCTGTGACTGTAACTCATGCACTGGGTTTGTGGTGGAGAGAAGGAATTGGGAGAAATGATGGGTTCTAGACCAGAATGTTTCCATTTAGAAGACACATTCAGATATCACCATTGTTACATGCATGTAGTTTATTCAACATTACAGTGCATATAGTGGACAAATTTAAGTCCTTATTCTAAACATCTAGTCTTTCTAGATGTTTAGAAATGCACAAAGTATGTTAAAAGTGGAGGCAGCAAAATAACACATTTTTGTAGATATTGTTTTAGTAAAATTCATATGAAATATCTTTTGGAAATGGAATGGTCAAACCACTTCTAGAGCAGTACATGGTCTGTCTGTGCTGTTTCAGGGATTAGGAAGAAAGAAGTGTCAAGAGCTCTATGCCAGCAAGTCTTAGTTGGGCAGGATAAACCATCATCCTATATGTTCTGTGCATTTTGTTTTACTTTACTGTGTACATAATATACAGACGAGCCCTAATTTTTTATCATGTAGTCTCTCTAGATGTTAAAGAAGTTGCCAGTGCATGACAGAAGTAGAGTTAGCAATCTAATACATTTTTTACATTTTGCGTTACAGTGTATAGGGAAGACTTCTGAAAATGATGGAATTTTACTTATGGAAGCACAATTGTTAAAAATCCCTTTTAAGCATTGCAGATGGAACCACCGAGTTGATAGAGGTGAGAAGGGGAAGGGTTGTCTGCCTGAATGTTGCTGTTCAGAAGACACTTTCAGATTATATCCTTTGTTCTATGCATATCGTTTATTCAATGCTACTGTGTGTATCATGGTCAAATTTAAGTCCTTATTTGAAACATCTAGTCTTTCTAGATGCTTAGATGTATATAATGATGCTAAAAGCAAAGAGTGTAAAATAATACTTTAAATATTTTTTTGTTAATATGTGGGAATGGCATTGTTAAACTAGAGGTCTTGGAGCAATATGCTGAAGGGGTGGTGGAGGACGCAGGGAAGGAAATACAGAAGAAAGGGTTTTTTGCACTTGAGTTGTTAGACAAAGATTGTCAGACCATTGTTCTATATAGGCATGTTAGTTATTGATATGTATTAAAGTATAAGTCTTAATGTACAAAATTTATTAAAAATAGACGTAGAATAATAGTCTCTATAGAAATGTCCAGGTGTTAGGTTATAGAAAGGAATGTCTCCTAGGAGTGACCTTTGCTAACCCACCTCTTGGAGCTAGATGTATTTCTGTACTTAGTCTTTGATATGGTGGAAAATGAAGAAGAGGAAGGAAGGGCAAGGGGTAGGGCTCTTTGCAGGTATCTCTAAATCTAGAAGATTATAACCATAGTTCTGTTGTGCTTTTTTGTAAAATACCTATGTTTATGTGAATAAGATTCTTTCGCAACATAGAAGCTTTTTAGATATCTTGAGGTGACAGTGTGTGATACAGAGTAGGGCTAGTACCTCTGATGGGTCCCTGGACCAGTTAAGTCCTGAAATGCAGAGGGGCAGGTCCTTTCAGAGCATCAGCTAATTCCATCCCCCTCTCCCATGTTATTGACAGCCCCTTCCAACATGAAAAAGTTAGAATGAGCATAGCCCAAAGGTTACCCCTAAAGAGTGGGAGAAAGATTAAAGGTGATGGTGGAGTTATACACAGAAGGTCTGGTTTAACAAATGAGTATGAGTGCTGAATCATTTTCTTGTAGCCTCCAAAACCTTAGAGCAACTAGAAATAAAAACTTTAAACTATAGAATTGTAACCAATACCAAACGCTGAAATCTGTTCTACAAGTAATTGTTGCGAAGTACTTTGAAAGTTATTGTTTTTGTGTATATATGTTATTTAAAGAGGAGTATAACAGAGAAGATAGAATTTAACAAATGAGTGTGGCTGCTGAATCATTATATTGATATTTCTGTTGGTCTCCAGCGTCTTGGAACAGCTTGAAGAAAAAACAAAAAATTGTGGAACTATAAGCCACACCAAAACTTTAAGGTCTGTCCTAAAACTACTTGCTAAAATGCATTTGGGAATTTATCGCTTTTTTGTATATATGTTATATTTCACCATAAAAAAATTAGAGCTAGTGAATTAGCGAATTTATAAATATCTTTTTGTTAATAGAACAGAAGCATCTTCGAGCAGTATGCGTCCGGACTTGTTCATTAGGTTGGCTGCAGAGGGGCAGAAGAAGGTGCAGGGGGGAGGGATGTATGCAGATATGCTCATATTTTCATTATTTTACATTATTTTTCATATACTGAGCAGTGGGTGTAACATTCCATTCTTCTTCCATGTGAATATCCTGTTATCACAGCATCATTTGCTGAATGCTTTTGTTTTGGGGGGTGGCGCTGAGTGCATGGACAGGGAATCGAACCCGGGTCTCCCACATGGTGGGCAGGAATTCTACCGCTGAACTACCCATGCACTCCCTATATTTCCATATGATGTGACCATTGCATGTGCACATCTTCTGGCTGTACCATAGGAAAATGTCGTTAAATAACTCAATAGAAACATACCTGGCTATTATTTTAATTATTTTGATATAGATCTGACAATGAATTCTCTTAGATGCATTATACTTTTGAACTCTTGCTTTATGTCTAGTTTTAAACTAAGCATTAAGGAAATGCAGTATTTGTAACTGTGCCAATATCTATAGACGCCTGCTGCCATTTTTTAGTTTTATGAATTTTTTGTTCCCAAGAAAGGCAGGAATACATTTTTTTCCCTCTGACTGAGTTGGTGTCATGTATTCTTGGTTATCACAATACTTAAGGCTTTGGGAAAATATTCTTGAAAAAGCACAAAGCATTGTGTGTGATCTCAACCACATAAAAATGTATGCTTGGTTGTGTGCATATACATAAAGGACCTAGAAGGATTTGTCAAACGCTAAACTGCTTGTGATTCTGGATGACTTTTTTTGTTCTTTGCTTCTTGTGCTTTTCAGTTTTCTATACTGCACAATTAACTTCAAAGTTTTTAAAACATAAATGTTATTTTTTAAAAAAGTAGAGTACAGGTTGCCAGGGCAGTATGTGTGTGTGTGTCAGGCGGGAGGGGATTAATGCAGAATGGGTGAGGTGTGTCTGTTTGGGGTGGTGGAAATGGATGCATAAAGGATGGTGGTGAGGATACAGCAACATCATGAGAGTGATGAATCCCATTGATTGGTCTGCCTGGGAGTGCTTAGATGCAAAAATTTGAATTGTCTATTGAAAAGAAAGAGCAACTAAAGAGACTATAGACAAGTAAATCAATACATGATTCTAACAATGTAGGAGAAAAAGATATTATTGGGACATGAAAAAATTGGAAAATAGACTTAAAGCTTCACATTCATGTTAAGTTTATATCTTGAGCTTGATAACCGTCCTTAAAATGGTGACATAAGTGAATATCCTTGTTCTTAGGAAAGATGCAGGGAGGTATTATGGGTTCAAGAAGAGTGAAAATGTAACAAAGTACTCTCAGATGTTTAAAAAATTGATAGATGAATAGATTGATAGAATGATAGATGGTAGATAGATAGAAAGATAGATAGTAGAATGATACAGTAAATTTGGAAAAATGGTTAAAATTGATGGATCTGGGTACCTGGATGGGGGCATATTGGCATTGTCTTCTGGGTTTTGCATTATTTTTGCAAGTGTCCTGTAAGTTTGGAATTATGTCAAAATAAGAAGTATAAGGGGAAAAACAAGTTGACTTTCAAATGTTCCAAGACCTATAATTGCTTCACCAAGAAGAACCTGGAACTACTAATAAGGTGTGTGTGTGTGGGGGGGGGGGGGCTGGTTGGCTGGGACATGGAGTTCATCTCCCCTGCTATTTTTGACCTAATGTAATATCAATTTACTTTTGCTTCTCACCATCAAAGTATGTATATAAATGTAGATACAATATTTTGCAAATTTACAGGGATTCTGCCATTCATATAGTTAAGATCAAGTAGCCCAAATCCTAACTAATTGCCCTAAACAGGGGGAAAAACTTGTTGGCAAATGTAAATGCAGATTGCGATTCTGATTTCTCATTCAAATCTTAGTAGCCCTCTAAGTACTGAGACTTTAATGCACTGTCAACTACTCTCATTTGCTACTTTAATTTTTTATTTCAACTCCCTATATAACATCTAATGAAAGGCCAGATGCTTTTCATAAATAAAAACTAAATCCGGTCCATTAGCCCCTTAACCCCCACTCCAGCCCAGTGAGACTGAGTGGACTGTAGATGCTGTGTGGGTGCTGCCCTCACCCCCTTGATCATGGGACAGGGTGTGGTGGCTGCTGGCAGTGCCCGTCAGGGATGCACAGATGAGAGAATACCTCACCACGTCACATCCGCCCACATCCCATGACCAGTGGCTGTGGACATCTCTGAGCCAGGACAACCCTGAAGCTCCACCCTCACCTGCACCTGGGATCATCCCAGGCTGAGGTCATACCTGGGTCAGGCTTATTCTCCAGTTATTCTTTTGCCAAGAAGATAAAATGCTTAAGTCCTTTGATAAAGAACCAACGTTGTAGTGATTTTCTCCTCCCTTTGGAAGAAGTCATATGTAATCAGTTTCTGGAAGCATCCTCTCTGTACTGTGTTTTGGAAAGCCCAAATATCTTCTGGAGGTAGAAAGTTTTCAACAAGAATTTTCCCTTATTGGATATCTGGATCCCACAGAGTAAAGTACATTTGTCTCAATGGGTTCTTTGCATCTTCTTCTTTCAGGTTTTCTAGAAATTCCTCAGCTCAGTTGACATGGAAATAGAAGACAAATTCCCACCCTGCTCAACAAATGAAGAATGTTGACTAGTATCTGCTCAAACCAGTAGCTCTGATGCCCTTCCTTTCTTCCTGACACTCTTCAATTTTCTCCAAAACCTTAATTCAACAATTCAATAACTTCCTTTAATTTTTTCCTCTAATAATTTTCACCTTCTTTTTGTTACTTTAGAAATTTTAAAGGATTCCTTTTATATCTTGGTACAAAATTTAAAATGAGATTATCATTGTATCTGAGAATTTATAACATGAAAAATAATTTTTTTACTAAAGTTTCACTAAATTCTATTATGAATTATTTTTATACTGATAAGTTTTTCATAATAACAAATAAAAAATTTATACTGCATTTAGGAAATATTTACCTTATAGATTATTAATAATACACAGATATTACTTATTACCTAGTGTTTTATGTTATAATGAAGGTAATTGTCCATTTAAACTGGAGACCCAGCAATTTCCTTCTGGTACCATAAAATCAAAAGGTGATAAGAATTTTAATAAGAATATAAAACACTGGTACAATGCCAATATCAATAAGGGTATATTTTAAAAAACTTAAAAGTTAAAGGTCTTCATCCATGAGTTCAATGTTTGCAGATTAAACTCTTCATGAAGAAGTGTGCGTTATTTTAGATGTCAGATTAGCAAGTTCATTCGATTGTTGAACTAATTCCAGAAGTTGAAAAGTAAATTACTTTAAGCCCATGGTCAGAATTGTTGTAATATACTAGCTTTATTAGACCATGATATCTTATTGCCATTTTCTGGAAAATTGTCTTTTCAATTTTATTGAAAAGGAAGTCTTAGGAGTTAACAGTGGTATAAAAAATAAGAAAAAATTCAAAATGAAAAGACGTCAGTGATGTGAAGTGGTGGTTGTCTACTCCAGCTGAGGGTCCAAGTACACCCCAATCTGGGTTGAATAATGCTGTGTGGTTCTTTATTTTGATTCATATTAAAATAACCCCTGTTGGATCCATATTATGGGTCTCCTAGAGGACTTATTGATAAGAAGCTGCAAGTAGCAGTAAGACATTATATTTTTATGCCAGGAGTCAAGTTCTCTGGATGTTAATATTGGTTTCCAGTTATGTTTTCTGTGACATCCTTATCTATCATTACGTTGTTTGTGTACTGAGTGACTTTGCACTTGAGAGGAGAAAACCCCTTTTACATTTGCAAAATTGCAAACATTTAAGGAGGGTTTCATTCATAGAATAGCACTTGTCTGGATTGTGGGTTGATCACCGGTCATTAATCAAGAAAATTTGATTCTCATTCATTTTTTCATTCATTCAAACACACTAACATTTTTGTGTGTCCACTATATGCTTGACCCTGAAGATATAGCTGGCCATGAGGTAGCCAAAATAGCCATTTGAATGGAGCATTAAGTAAGGAAGAGCCATGATATTGCTCCCAGTAACAGCCTCAAGAGAGAGTTTTGAAAGCAAGGAGCATTCCATGGAAGCCATATTTGACTGGTAAGACTTAAAAATCAATAAGACCTTTTCTGTGCTGCCTTAGTCGAACCTAAGTAAAATCCTCCTCCTCAAGACTCTTGTCCTTGTTGTAGAGTTTCCGGGAGATGAGTCTGGAAGAGAACCAAGTCAGTCAAAGCATCTAGTAGAACCTCTTCACTTTATGGATGAGATGCCCAAGGCCCTTCAGGGAGAAACCATTTGCAACAGTAATACAAGCAGAATCAACATAGGGGATAAAAGCAAGGCTCTTGCCTCCTAAGCCAGGTTGGTTCCTGAGATGTTACTTTCAAAGCTTTCTCAGTTACTACCTAGGTCAAACATATGGCTCACCACGGTTTTTCCATTTAGACTAATTTTTCATCCTTTGGAGAGATCTAGGAAACAAGCAAACAAACAGATGACCCATTCTGCATGGCTTTATTGTCTTGAAATGTTTATCTATAATCATGAGAAACAGAGTCACCTTCCTCCTTAGCAATCCTCGTCTTTTATGCCTGCCTGACTGCCATCTGATGGCTCCTGCATCTCTTCATCTGACACTTTTCCCAGGTCCTGGAGCCCACTCAGCCCACATGGCCTAACAGACCAGATTCTCAAACAGTCGACACTGAGTTGAAGTAGACTTCAGCCAATGGCTGAGAGGAGTTGGTGAATAAATACCCCAGCTCCCTCCCTCCTGAGGTGAGTTAACTTGAGGCTCCTGCTCTGTTCCCAGAGATCTGAATAGTAATAAGGCCCAATGCCCAGAGTGTCATTTGCATGACAACATTCCCTGTATTGTCAGCTTCCCTTTCCTCACTTACCACCCAGTGTTACCAAGAGCCACCTCCTAAATGAGCGCCTGGTCCTGAATTCTCATCTTCTTCAGGTCTAATCAGGTATGTGACATTCTCTCCTCAATCAGATCCTGGCCCCTTAGCAAACAGCTTCACAGTGCCCTGCAAGTTCTTCATTTGAAGAGAGAGCAGACAAACATGGTAGATGCAGACAGGTAGAGTAAAAAGGAGAAGATCTCATCTCTCCAACTTTCCAGCTGCTTTAATTTAAGTATCTAGCCAAAGTCAGAGGATCTCCTTATTTGAACTGGTTTACTCAGTCCACGTGTAGACACTGAAATCCCTGCCAACCCGGTTTGCATGACAATTTCAGGTCTGTGTACATTCCATAACTTAACTTCCCTGTAAAATTTCCACTGGGAAATCAACATTGGCCTGTATATTTATTTGTTTGTTTTTTGAAGTCAGGTGGGCTGTCTGTGTTTATCAACCTAGTCCGGCTTGCATATATATTGCAGATAAAAGCAAATCAGGATACTACTCAAAATGCTTTCTCTGTGAATGTTTTCTTGTTTCTCAATATTTCACATGATTGAGGGGGAAGCAGAGGAGAGAGACAAAGGAGAAGGCGAGAGGGGAAAACATGCTATGAAAATGCACAGCAGATATTTTTATCCTTTAAAAGGAAGCTGAATATTATATTAGGAAGCAATATGTTTTTTTCTGAAAAGAAATTGAAGCATCCTATGCCCTTTATTTCAAAAGGTAGGAATGGGAAGGGGAGTAGAAAGAAGTTATGAGGTTGGATTGCATACTCAAAATGGATCACACATTCCCATGATGTTGGATGATTAAGCCACCTCGAGGATTGGGCCACTCATTCCATCAGGCAAAGGCCTCCTTCTATATCAGGATAGGGTAGGTAGGAATGGAAAGTGCCTGTCCTTCAGATTTTGATTCAACAGATACTTATTGAGCATTCCTTTTGAGGTAGATACTATGCTAAGATGAAGAAAACAAAAATAATCAACACTCATATTTTTACTCAAAGAGCACACAATCTGATAGGGAAAAATGAATACATTGCCAATAAATGTAACACCATGGAATAAACTAAAAAAGTAAAAAATAATTATGGTGTATCAAGGTAGTACAGAATGAAGAAGTCAAATCCCCCTGGAGAAATTAGGAAAGATTTTGAAGGATGAGGCAGAGTTGGAGAATTAGAGAACATGGAGCTGGGCCTTTCAAACAAAGGGAATGGCATGCACAAAAGAACAAATGTCTGACAAACGATGTGATCCTGCCCCAAATCCTGCCCCCAAATCTAAGAGCCCTAGCAGCACTGGAGAACAAGAAGTAAAATCTCAGCGGGCCTGAAAACTTTGAGGACTCCTAATAAGATGTGAGATGAATAAGACTGAATGAGAGAGGAGAACACTGTCCCAAAGAGAGGCAGAAGCCTGTCACAAAGCAGAGAGTGACTTTACGGGGTTCCAAACTCTGATGCAACCACAGGGGGGGCTAGAGGAAGCCCAGGGCCACCCACTTGTGGTAGTTTTGGATACAGTAGAACTAGCCCCAATTCTATCAGCACAAGTGGTCACTCAGAGAACAGGGGTCTCAAAAAGATAATTGTACACCAATGTTTATAGCGGCATTATTCACAATAGCCAAAATGTGGAAACAACCCAAAATCCATCAACAAATAGATGGATAAACAACATGCAGGGTATAAATAAGATGGGATATTCTTCAGCCTTAAAGAAGAAGAAAGTTCTGAGACATGCTACAGCATGGAAGAACCTTGAAAACACATGCTCAGTGAAATAAGAAGGCTATGAAAGGACACATATTGCATTGTGTCACTTATAAAAAGTTGCCTAAAATAGGTAGATTAGAGGTTACCAAGGGGTGGATATAAGTGGTAAGAGAGCATGATGGTAGGTGGATATGAAATATAAATAAACTAATAAAATAAAAGCATAAAAAGGTGGTCACTCAAAGGTGAAAGCCCTGAGAGACTCCCAGGATCAAGACATGGGCAAGTCATGGGGAGTTTCTGGCACACACAGGAGAAGCCCAAAACCCCCAGAGCCTGAGGGGGTTCTAGCTTACCGTATGGCCATCCCACACCAGCCCTGATAGCAGATGTATTAAAAAAATGGATTAGGCAGTACAAGGGTAGGTCAGTGGTAGAATTCTCGCCTGCCATGTGGGAGACCCGGGTTTGAGTCCTAGCTCATGTATTCCCCCACCCCACCCCACCCCCCAAAAAAGATCAACAAATGGTGCTGCAATAAAGGGATAGTCACATGGAAAAAGAATGAAATGTGACCCCACCATACAGTATTAAATGTCACATTCCCCATAAAAAGACTTCAAGGGAAATGAGTTGACCCTACAACGCTTAAATGCTACCTTAAAAAAATGTCACTATTGTCTTTTTAGACAATAGGGTGGAGTAGGGAAGGGGCCTTGTAGAGATTAAGGGCTTGGAGTTTGTCTAGGCTGCTCTGGGGAAAGATTGCCCCGAATCTGCAAACTAGGGGAGTTGCAAAGAGTAGATAGGCTTTATCTTTGGAATCCATGAGTCCCAGTGGTATAATGGGTACAAATAATCTGTTGGTGGTTTTGTCTTGGAGTGTTCGGGCCTGAATGAGCTGGTGTTAAACAATCTGGGAGGTCTGTATTGTAGGACATAATTTAGCCTGGTTTCTTCACATTGAGAGTCGTGGTGGTGTTGAATTCACTTCTCGCTGAGACAGCAAATTCAGCAGACAGAATCTATACCTAAAAGCTGACTTCTTTATAAGAACTGAAATTAAAATCCACAACAGGACAGATGAGGAGATTATTTCTGGGAGGCCAGTGTGGGCTGTTTTGAAAAGAACCAAGCAGAGACCTTTGAAGTGAGAATCCAGTTCTTCAAAGTAGATGGTCTGACTAGAAGAATAGATGCAACAAAAATACAATTCATGAGCTAGAAGCAAGAGAGGGTGGCAGGAAAGAATAACACATGGAAGGCATAAAAAAAAGTTTCATGTAGAAAATGGATCCCAAAG
This sequence comes from Tamandua tetradactyla, assembly GCF_023851605.1. NCBI lineage: Eukaryota > Metazoa > Chordata > Mammalia > Pilosa > Myrmecophagidae > Tamandua > Tamandua tetradactyla. Next base: position 37,673,615 of record NC_135327.1, on the reverse strand, counting down.
TTCCAAATTCCTTTAGGGAAGAGATCCAAAGGGGGAAAAATGGATGTAGTAGAAGACACATGATAGACAAGGAAATACTGCAAAAATAATTTCCACAGCTTAAAAAACAGAAGACATGAATTTTCAGATTATAAGTGTATACCATGAAACACAAGGAATGAAAATGGGGGAACACCAACACTTTGAGAGAAATTGGAAGGCACTGAAAGCAAAGAGTCCTAAAAGCTTCTGGAAAGACAGAGTGCTTCTAGAGAGTGCAAGCAATTGAAGACAATGTAGCAATTGTATCCAAGTTCTAGAATTCTCTACCAATCTGAAACTATAATTCAAGGGCAGGATGTGAATCAAAGAATCAGAGAGAGAGAGGGAAAGAAACCACGGTGTACAAAAAGTGGTAAGGAAAAGCAATTTAAATATTTAGGGATTAAAAAGAATTAGTAACAATGTAGAAATAAAATTGTTCAGCAGCAATGTCCTGTAGAAATAGCATAGAAAAATAAGTCAAGATTATGTACGTAATTTAAAATTATCTAGTTACCACATTTAAAAGGGGGAGGGAAATAAAATTAGTTTTAATTAGTTAGTTTAATGAACTAAAAAATTGGTTTTAATAATACTGTAACCCAGTATATTAAACCTAATATATTAAAAATTATCATTTGGGTAAGTAAGCAATATTAAAGGATATTCATCAAATGCCTGTGTAGCCAGTGGCTTCTAACTGGGCAGCAGTTCTAGATGACCTCGATATGGTGGGAATTACTGGAGGGAGAAGGAAAGAAAATAAAGTTATGCTGCTGTCTTCTTGGAGAATGGAAATAACAGATATTGATTAATTATAGGCATTAGTAGAAAATAAAATCATAATCCTTTTTAACATAGTATAATGTTCATAAGAATCATAAGAATCATAGTATAAGATCATAAGAATAATCACCAGAGACTAGAAGTAAAAGATATAATTTAGAAAACACGGCAAAAATATAAAACAAAGACAACTTGGTGAATCCAGTAAAAATCTGCAAGCACACAGTAAGCACTGTAAATAATAATAATAATGAGTTGGCATGAATAAGTTCATGAATAAGTCCAAATGATTAGTAATTGCAGCCAATGGGAAGGGATAAGATATCCTATTTAAAGATATGAGATGCTCAGATTGGATTTAAAAAAAAAAAAAGGAAAAGAAGGCAAGCATCTGACTATGTGTTTTTGCTTAGTACATAAGAGAAAGGTTGAAAATAAAGGAGCAGAAAAGATGTACAAGCAAGCATTCACCAAGAAAAAGCAGGTATAGTTAATGCCAGACAGACAGAATTCAAGCAAAAAATTTAATAAGAGAAAATTATAACTCATATTGATGAAAGGAATTTCCTAAAAATATATCCACAAAACCTATAGATTCGAATCATATAAAACAAAAACTGTGAAGAATAAAAGAAACTTTCAATGCTAAAAAATAGGGACAGGTGATTTTAACACATATTTTCTCAGAAGTCAACATAGGAAATGTGCAGAAATAAAAAAGAAAGGGATTTGAATAGCACAGTTAAGAAGCTCCATCCAAAAACTATGTAAAAGTTTTTCTCCCTCAAAAGCAGAAAATATACATGGAATTTTTTCTTATCAAACCATTTATTATAAAAGTTTCCAGATATACCCCAAAACAGAGATGGCAACAACTCCTGTGTCAGCCCCCACCTTCAGCTGTTTCTCCTTCCTTATTTACTTCTCTGTCTTTCTCTTCTCTGGGTGGCAAGTCTTCATGGACCGCGGGAACAGAGAGTGCCTCCTCTGGCTGGATCCACAGAGGAGAAGACCCTGTAGAGGACCAAAGGAGAAAGGAGAAGAGCTTGGGGTTCTCTTCCCCATCCTGGCCCCCACCCAAATGGGCAGTTCCTGTCAAGTGGCCGCTCCACGGAGCCCTCCCACTCCAGGGTCTGATGACTGTCCCCCTCCCCACTTCAATCAAATCTAGGAGTCTCTCCTACTTCTTAAGTGACCCTGACTGATGCCATCAGCATTTTGTCATCCTCAATTCACTTATTCCCCACTTTCAACCTCAACAGGCTACACTCTTTCATAGAAGGAGTGGTTGTTTTAAAGAAAACCTCAGACATTTTCATTCCTAAATATAAGCATGCATCTCAAAAGGGGGTGCTTGATTCAACAACCAAAGGGCAAACAAGCCAATTTAAAATAACGGGCAAAGGAGTTGAATAGACATTCTTCTAAAGAGGATATACAAATGGCCAATAAGTGCATGCAAAGATGTTCAACATCATTAGTCATCAGAGAATTGTAAATCAAAACCGTGAGATGCCAATTCACACCCACTAGGATAAACATTATTTCAAAACCAGAAAACAGCAAGTTTTGGAGAGGATGTGGAGAAATTGGAACCCTTGTACATTTAAAATGGTGCAGCCCCTCTGGAAAAGAGTTTGGCAATTCCTCAGAATGTAAACATGGAAATATCACATATACCCCAAAGGAAAAGCAGGGACTTGAAAAGATACTGGTACAATAATGTTCATAGTAGCATTATTCACAATTTTCAAAAGACAGAAGCTACCCAAGTGTCTATCAACAGATGAATGGATAAACAAAATATGGTATAGACATACAGTGGAATATTACTCATTCATAAAAAGGATTGAAGTTTCCATATACACTAAAACATGGGTGAGCCCATTATGCAAAGTGAAATAAGCCAGAACCAAAAGGACAAATGCTGTATGATTTCGCTTGTATGGAATATCTGGAATAAGCAAATTCATAGAGACAGAAAGTAAATTAGAGGTTATCAGGGGCCCTGGGATAAGGGGAGTGGGATTTTATTGCCTAATGAGCGCAGGGTTTTTGTTTCAGGTGATGATGGAGTTTTGGTAATGGATAGTGCTGATGGTACGAAGTGATGGTACAGTATTGTGAATGCAATTAATACCACTGAAATGTACATGTAAAATGGGAAAATTTGTATAATCTATATGTTATCACAATGAAAAATTTTAAAAAGAGTGTTCTTCTGACATAATCACAATGCCATATGACTCAATAATTGCTTTTAAAAATCCTTGATATCCTGTAATATACATACCATTTTCAAATATCCTTAATTGTTTAAATATGCTGTTTATACTTTGTTTGAAATAGGATTTTGACAACTTGCCCAGAAGGTGAGGTGAAACAAACAGATTAAAACAACAACAATTATCCACAACAATAAGAGTAGCAACACACTGGGTAATTTCCTGATAATAAACTTTATTTAACTTCCTTTAATATTCCCACTTGCTGTTTGAGAAACACTGAAAAAGAGTTTGATTTTGGAGGGTGAAGTGGATAATGGGATAATGATTGGGATAAGAGACCTATTTTATTTTTGTTCATAAACAATGTTTACAAAACTAAGGATGAATTTGCACAAAACAGGGTTTGGTGAGTTGCTAAAATGGAAAGTATATAAGTTTCCTATGGGTGCTGAGCAAAATGCATCAAAGAAGAAATTTATATCCTCACAGTTCTGGAGACTAGAAATCCAAAATCAAAGTGTTGGCTGAGCCATACTCCCTCTGAAGACTCTAGGGAAATTTTCTTCCTTGCCTCCTGCAGCCTCAGTGGCCATCGGCAAGCCTTGACTTTCCTTACCCTGTTGCTGTATTCCTCCAACTTCTACCTCCATCTTTGTGCCAGTTTGAAACTGTTATGCACCCCAGAAGAGTCATGGTATTTTAATCCAGTCTTGTGGGTGCAGACTTATTGTGGGTGGGACCTATTGTCTACATTATTCCCATGGAGATGTGCGCCCATGCATTGAAGGTGACTCTTAATTAGTTTACTGGGATCTCAGAACTGACACAGAAAGCAGAGTGAGGAAACCAAGACACAGATGTTTGGAAATGCTAGCTAAGAGATGAAACCTAGAGTTGCCCTGGAGAAGCTAAGCAAGGACCCACAAAGGTTTAGAGGGCAAGCCACTGGAATCACAGCTGTTTGAAACCAGAAGCCAGGAGAGAAGGATAGCAGATGTCGTCACATGCCTTCCCATGAGACAGAGAAATCCTGGGTCCATCGGTTTTTCTTCAGAGTCAAGTTATCTTTCTCAGGATGCCTTAGTTTGGACATTTTCATAGCCTTAGAATTGTGTAATTAGAATTAATGTGATTTCATAATGTGACTAAATTAATATATATATTAATATATCCCTCCCCCTTTATAAAAGCCAGTGCATTTCTGATATAGCAGCATTAGCAAATGAAAATGATCTTCATATGGTCATTTTACTTGGTGTCTCTGTGTGTATCTAAGTTTTCTCTTTATAAGGCTAATAGTAATTGGGTTTAGGGCCCACCTTAATCCAGTATGACCTCATCTTATTTGAATTCCATCTCCCAAAACCCTATTTCCAAATAAAATTCACATTCACAGGTAATAGTTCCTTCATGGGTGGTAGCCTTAGGACTTCAACGAATCTTTTTGGAAGACATAATTCAAGCCACAAAAGAAGATAAAAAAGGTCCTCTTTTTATAGAGAGTCCTGGCATGAATCTCAGTTAGCTGTGACTATTATCAGTAATTGTGAATATTAAAATGCAAACATTTACAAAGTATATAAGTTGAAGATTTGCAAGCATGCAAGATTTCAAGTAATATTATCAAATTTAATACTAGTTTATACTTTCCAGGATCCATTTCTTATTTTCAATATTAATTGACCATTACTTAAAGAAAAATTTTAACAGATTGACTTTTTGTTTTTTTACAATTCTTACCTAAAACTTCTATCTGGGGAGCAACTTACTTTCATTTGTCCTAATAAGGGGATGAATGGAACTCACAGTAGCTGTCCTTTTCTTCTGATATTATCTATTACTGACTGCTTAGAAATATTTCAAAAAGTCATGTTTACACAATGTTGAATACTGACTTTAGAAATTATTAATTCAACAAATCTAAATAAATAAATGTCCAATCAAGAAGAACTGAAGTGATTTCATAATGTATCTAAATATTGACCATGGCGTCTCAACTTTTGAGTGCTTCAATAGCAAGATGAAGAAATACCAGCCAGGAATTAGAATCCTAGCATCCTGACCATTACACATTCAGTCGAGGGGCATGGAAACAGTGAGCACAAGTTCATCCATCTCGTGACACTTCTAATCTCTCTTCATCTCAGCTTTAGAATGTCAATATTCATACCTAGCACCTACGACTACACTCTCCCTCTTTGTACTCAATGGACATTGATTATATGATATTCTTTTTTCACTCTTATATGCATTCTGCTTCTTTAAAAATTGGATGTTATCATTCTTAGTGACATACCACCTAACTCAAAGCAGATTTCTTCATACAGCATCAGAGAGGGGGTCAACCAGATGCCGAAACACTGCACAGGTGGCTTTATACACCTGTAGGAGATGTTTGAAAGGTGCTATATGTTTCTTCAACTTACATTTCCACCTCCTACACCTCCTGGTTATGCCGTGATTTATAGAGCAGTGTTCCTCTATAAGAACAAATAAACTAAAATTCCCTGGCTTACTCATCTCTTTTCAGTAGGATGTTCCAGCTCCTTAGGTAACCTGCTGCTCCTTCGGATTCTCTGAGAGTCTAGGTCATGGGGTACAGCATTTCCCAATCTGGTTTACTTCACTTTAACCCAGGATTCCACATGATTAACACCCATTTTTATACTCATTTTGCTTTCTAAAGTCTAAGACTCAATCATTAATCAACTGAGCCATCGATAGATAGACACAGATATCTTACAAGGGTGTCGCATGCAAGTCCACCGATGCCAGGCTATCAAATATATCTTCTGAGCTAAAGCAAGTATGGGAAGGGGAATCCTTTTCCAAAGAAAGGATACAGGTGGACAGAGACCCCCACATAGTCAAACAGCAATAGTGACGTGTTAGGAAGGGCACGTTCATAGGAAAACATACGAAAAAATAATCATCCAGTTCTTCTGACAGTAGGGTTCCAGGCCATGGATTGCATTTCTAAAACCACCTGATATGTTAAGTTGAAAAGTCTTTTGAAAAATACATCACAGAGTTCCTATGGCATGGCAGGCCTATGACTGCTTTGAAGAAATGTGCTAGTTCAGATTTTATTCTACTCTTTGTCTAGAAGTGATCCTGCTTTAAAATATTTTAGAGTATAGATAGTTAAAGGAAGTCTAATTAAAACCTAACTCTGAAGGTATCAAGAAATAATTTTCAAACTCATAATTGTTAAATATCTTGGAGAAACAGTTTACATGTTTTTTAATAAACTAAATTAATTGCACTATTCTTAAAATATCTTAAAATTGCTGCCATTAGTTATTTCATTGCAAATAACAAAACTCATAATTTCATTATATGCTACAATATTCTTTAAAAGAGTGCTGAGTTGTGTTCAAGTTAAATTTTCATTTTAATTGGAAAATAGACATATTCCTTGAATTCATAATCCCACATAATTTTATTTCCATAATTGTAATTTTATACTCTGTATAAATAATCCATTTAAGAGTGGAAAATACACTGCTCAGGAAGCATCCAGACAGTTGCTTTTGTCACAGGTATTTGTCTTGCCTGGCCAAAAAGCTTTTTCTAAAAGTAATTAGTTTGAGATGGTGATGTATTTGTGTTTTTCTGTATAAATCAAACTCCAGGGCTTGTTGCAAAATAGTAAAAAAAAAAAAAGGAAATTATCTGGAATAATACCATTTTTTAACAATCTCATCCAATCTCACTTTAAAGATGCAGGAACTGAGGAGACGAGCAAGTAAAACTAACAAGAAGGGGCAGTGCAATGGCGGCTCAGTGGCAAAATTCTTGCCTGCCATGTCAGAGGCTCGGGTTTGATTCTTGGAGCCTGCCCATGCCGAAAAAAAACCAAAAACTAGCAAGAAGCATTTCTCAGAGTAGAACCCAATTTCTAGGCTAAAGTTATACTCATGCAAAGCTTTATCTCACTGGTAACTTGAATAAAGGTGACCCTGGTTCAAAAAGAAAAACTTTAGCCTGAAGATAAAGCAGTGATCCTGACTCCACAGACAACCTCAAAGACAAAGGAAGGAATGAATGGGCTGTAGGGCTAGTAAGACTTGGCCAACAGCAAACGCTTGAGAGGATGAGCTACCTGAGCAGAATCAGGCATACATCATGAGACCTATACAATATTTGTAAGCCAGTGGATGTCCTGAATAGCAACTCAGTCTCCACAGATGCTGCCAGGCTTATAGACTCCCTAATCAGTTATTCTATTCTAAGATGATTGGGCTATTTAACCAAATGCCCTATTTCTTGTTTTCATCTCCACTATCTGAGTGTATATGATTTTGACATAAGATTATTTCCCCACTTGGAAATAAATCAGGTCATTTTAGACTCCAAAATCCAATGTCAGGTGTAAATTTATATAGTTTTGAATTTGGATTTCCTCATTCCTTGACATAGAGGCAGTCGGAAAGTATATACTCTTTGTCAAATGAAGTTACAAATTATTGTTTTAGAATTGTTCACAAATGAGTTTTGGATAAATACAATGAGTGAGTCAAAGACTGTCTTCCACTGTGTATGATGAGAAGTACGGCAAGATGTTTGCACCTCCCAGGTGACATGTATGAACCATATAAAAGTTGAAAAGAGAAGCCATAGAAGTGATAAGGATATATCAGAGTGAGAAGGCTTAATTTGCATTAGGGTCAAGACACTATTGCTATCCTGCTTACCTGGACCTTTACCAACTCAGTGAATGTCCCCCACTCCCAACTGCCAACTCCAGCATCCCTTTGCTTGAAGGCTTAGGTTGCTGGAGCCTGCACTACCCACAGGTGATGTAGGCTGGTAGCAGCCCTTGAACAGTGATGGAGAGAGTTAAGGAATAAACACCCCCATTCCCTCACCCTTGGTTGGGGTAACTCTGAGACACACATGCTCTACACTGGCTCTTAGAGTTTCTTAGAAAGACTAAGCTCCACTTGCTCACAGTGCCAACTGGTTTGATACCTCTTCATTGGTTGCATCCTGTCTCACTTCCCTGAGTGGCATTTCCTGGGACCACCTCCCAATTAAACTACTTGCATTTGAAGCCTTGACTTTGGTATCCCTCTAGACCCACATTTCTCTTTAGATTAGCCCTGAATTGGCTTCTAATTCTTTAAAAGCAAGGTGAGAGCCTGCCCTAAAGGCCAGGGTTCCTGCTGAGTGCTCTCTCCCTAACAAGTTTTCTAAGTTCCAGCCGGGTGAGAGTGACCTACTTCTGCATCTCTTCCAACTCGGCACATCCGCTGCCAGGAGCAGAGAGCATTGGGGTAAACATGACATTTTCCTCATGCTCAGCAAGACAGGAACTTCATTAAATCTGGTATAAATCTTTGCCTTTAAAGTGCCAGTTGGTGATTTATTTTCTCCTTCTGTTTAGATTTTTTAGAGCGTAGGTGCCAACCTCTGGAATCCAATCCAAAACCCCAAGCAAAGTCCTGTTGATAAATCAACAAAAGCCCTGTTTGCACAACGCAAGCCAAATGCAAATCCCTTATCCTTGAGAGCGAGTCTAATGATCATTTTTCAATGTTATAAAAGGTGCTATGTCAAAGCATCTCACTAATTCTCACCTTGGCTTCTGAAAAACATCCTCTGGCTGCCTTCCTTCAAAGAAAATCCTCAGATAAATAAAACCTCTAAAGGAACACCATGGGCAGCCAACACATCTAAAAGGCAAGAAAATTGCTTCAGGATGGAGTTAGGGGGTATATTCTCTGCTTATCTCTATACTGCGTTTGGGCATCACAGTTCATCAGTGCATGTTTCTTCAACTACTAAGGTATTTTAAAGTGCTCCTTACCCCAGGTCTTAGAGAAACCTAAATAGCATTGCTAAAACATTGTTAACCTCCATTTGTTATTAGAGGAGCCTTGGGCATGCTACTAAATCCATCTGACCCTCTATTTCTTCATTTTGGGATTGCTGAAAGAATTAAACATCTTCACTTGTTTGTTCCTTCATCCAAGAAATATTTACTGAGCATCTTCTCTTTGCTAGGATTGAGCTAGGCCTGGGAATATACCAAACAGTTATGAGCATTGGAAAGAAGGTCAGGGGCGATAAGCAGCAAAAAGAAAGAGGCAAGAATAAGAATGAGCCTGACAATGTTGGCAGGAGCCAACACTGCTGGGCCTCAGAAGCTATGATAACAAGTATGGTCTTTGTGCTAAGAGCTAGTGGAAACCATTCAAAGGTATTCAGCAAGGGTGTAAGTATCAATCAGAATAAATTAGGGGACTGCATAGGGATGGATGAGATAGGAGATAACCACAAGACCAGGCAGACACCAAATTCTCACCTCTCCTACTTGCCACCTTCCCTTCAGAATCAAGTTATCATTCAGCCCTTAATGCCTCCTCTAACACAGTGTTGCCTAGTAATTTTTAAACTGTCACCGAGCATTGTCTAATTATCCCTACGAGGGCAAAGATCATTTATTCCTTAAGCGGAGGAAATTGGGAATAAAGTTTTATGAGCCAATGTAGAAAAGGTTTCTGTTGGACGAGAATCACTGGAAAATTCTGACACATTTCAAATCACTGCATGTCGTGACACACAAAAGAGGTAATCAGGTTCTGTAAGCCTTGCTATATGATTAAAGATAGCACAAATGATTGAGCAAGAGAGAAACAGATATGTCTCCATAAACGCTAAGTGTGGGTCCTTGAAAACTTCTTTGCAAGTTGGTTAAACGTTCAAATGTTTTTACTATTTGAATCAACAAGGATAGTTAGTTAGGTGTGGGCTCTGCCCATGAAATGCTACAATTAGGCAAGGCAACAAGAGTTGCTGAATATGTAAGACTCTAGCTTGGAAAAGTTTGGAATAGGTGGATTTGTAAAACTAAAGCCATCTAAATAATTGAGTAGGCTGAACAAAAAGATTTCTGTCAAACTGATAGTTTTAAAATATCTGTGCAAAAGAAAGACACAAATGCATGAGTTCCCAGGAAACCAGAAGACTAGACATTAGCTATACTCTCAAAAAAAATAAAGAAACAAAAATCTAAGGGCCACCAGAAGGTCTTATTTTGCTCTATTTAGATCTCAAGGAACAAGGAAGTGATGAGCCCATTACTAGGGGAGATTTAACAGTCTATGCAGAAAATTATTTTCAAATTGGAAATTTAAAGAGTGAATTAAAATTTAGAATTAGGAAAGCGCAATTGTGCGGACCTTGAAGTGAGAATTGAAATATCTGGCAGATGAAATCACAGAACTCCGCTTAGTAATTGATCTTAAAATCATAAGAATTGCCAGAATGCTAGAAAAAAAGAAATGTTGCCATAGTTTTCAAAGGTTTATTAGACTATATTCGGAAAATAATAAAAAAAGGGATTTTGTTGATCCTTAGAAAAGTTCTAGAATGAAATTTCAAACATATGATTTCTGAGCTCTTAGTAAGGAGTGAGTACCAGGAGCCAAAATAAGTTCACTACAAACCACTACAAACCAGAAAAATGATTTCATTTTTCATTGCGTTATGAAAGAGGAAGACCAGGGCTGCTTTTGCTTCCATGAAATGTGCACAGTCACCTATAAGGAAGACTGTACCTGGTAACTCCAAATCAAAAAAAAATTGTCATTGTTCGAAAACAAAGATTAATTCTTCATTGTACACAATCACATTTGGGAACATACCTCTTCTTTGGAATCAGATTTTCATCTTGGATTTTCTTTGAGTTTGGTTAGGCAAATCTCTAAAGTCTTTCCTATAAACTAGATAATGCCCAACAAGAACTCACTAGCCTGTGAATTGCTCTACAAATGCCAAATCATATCATTACTCCTACTAATATTTAATGCTAAAACTTCTACCAGGTGGGCAATAAGTTATTGTCATTTTCTAAAGTTTTAGAAAGGCAACTGCATTTGGATTAGTTAAGTGACAATGATCCCATAGTCCAGACTGGTAGAACCTGGGGGCTGAATTTTAAGTTTCCACATGAATATCAAGGTAGGTGCAACTCCCTTTGGAAGTGACATCTAGAGTTTTAATGTGGCCAGAAACCTGGCAAGCTTGGCTTTAACATGGACAGAGGTGGCTACATTCTTTTCCTGCAAGCTCCATTCCAACATGGCCCCGGAGAAGCTCTGCACAGCACAACCCTTGCATCATCTGTACTATATGTACACTTGGTCAGGCTGTGTAAACTTTGACATGTGGGTGTCAATCTTTCTCATATTTGCAGATGGCTTTATCAGAGCGTGATTAGTTTCCAGAACAAATTTGAGCAAAAGAAAACATTACCTACAGTATGTAAGCCAACAGACCAGCTAGTTTTCAGATTTGTCTATTTACATGGGCACTGGATGTTTTGCTAAGGCTCTCTAAAACTGATGGTAATTGAACAGTGCCAGTGTGTTAGTGGAAGCTGATGAGTTGTAAAGGTTTTATAAACAGCCAGGGTGGATTTGGCCACAGCCTTTCTAGTAATGTTTGTTAATCTCCTGGAGCAAGTGTGCACCTAACACAATGTAAATACTCCAGAATTTGGAGGTGTCAATAGTGTAACTTTTACTGTTTGTAAAATCATTCTTTGATATCATCAGTAAGTTTACTGAATGTCCCATGGCCAAATATAATAAAACCTTAAGTAAGCGCTTGCACAGAAATAAGGGAAAACATGTGTTTTATTTTTACCTCACTGCGTGTTTGTTAAAGGATCGCGGCAGGGTGGCGTCTGGGTGGGAACTTCTGTGTGGCTTCCAGTTAAGGTTAGTTTTAGTCCCTGCTGACGAGTACGAAAATGATGTGTTTAAAATTATATGATGGCTTGGTTTTTCTATTTAGCTGAGAAAAATTGCCTTAGAACTTCCAGGGGAAATTTTCAGCGACCTTGAATTATCAGCACCAAAGGCAACGTTTCTTTAAGATCTATTTCAAGCAGAGTTGGGGTTGTGGGCGCAGCCGGTGGTCACCGTGTTCGGCAATAGAAATTCCTGTGCACACACCTGTGTGTGGGTGTGGTCCTGCTTTCAAACGATGGAATGTCTCTAACTGGGTCTCCCATTATTTCTGCGCTCCTCTTGTCACCACTAGAGGGCCTCCCATCTGCCAGCGCCCTGGGCAAGGGGGCGAATCCTTTTGAATGTAAGGGAAAAAAATCTTTGAAAGTGTGAGTGGGGGTGGGGGGTGGAGGTGGGGAGCGGACTCTCAGTGGCCACCCTCCCCTGTGTTGCTGTCTGTGAAAACTTTGGGAATAGGATGCAACCCTGGGAGCCTCTGGCAGAGACGCAGCCCTCGGGGGTCAAAAAGTAGCCCCTCTGGCTGCGATATTGATGACGGAGGGAATGAAATGGTCGTTAACATTTTAAAGAGGAATTTGTGAACCACAGATATGAGTACGCCAGGCGCAGCACAGCGGCCCACAAAATCAATACAAATAACCCAAACCTTAATACCTTGATCGGGGAAGAGGCTGGCTTTATCAGGCTTCGAGGTGCGGATGGGGGTGGGGAGGGCAGACAGGCCACCTGCACTGGCTGCTATTGACTTATTCCAGAGAGGTGCTAAGCCAGGCACAATTAGGAGGCTTTTCTTTCTCAGGCATTCTTTTCCTGAAAGAATTTTCTGGAAGAAACGTGTGAAATAGCAAAAAGAAAAAAAAAAAAGAACTTTGCAAAATATCCTACCAGCAAGTTTGATCATGACATATTGTCATCGGAAAAAGTGAGACGCTATTTTTCTTCTCTCCACGTTTTACGAATTGTTTCTGTTTTCAAGTCTGTTAAAATAATCCAAAGATGTTCACTGCTGTCTTCTTTTCTGGTGTCTAAAGGCTGGGGACGTGCCTTCCATTGTGTGAACTCCACAATTATTACACTTGTTCGCTGCAGGGAGGAGAAGTCATTTTCTCTTCTTTGTGACATAGAAGTCTTATGTGCATAAGTAAGTTTGTGCAGCTAGCCCAAGAAAAAATTATAAGGAAATGGGAGCAAAGGCCCGTTTTTATAAAAAGGTGGGGCTCCACTGATTTTAGTAGTACATTTTCCCTTTTTGCATCGCTACATTTAAAGGAATGGGTTGAAAAGAACTCTATGGCTAATTTAATTCAGAAAAGGTATTTTTAAAGAATATACTTTTCATTTAGAGATGTACCTCTTGTTTCTTTCCCTCTTGGTATGTTGTGGCAAAGAGTGACTTTCATTTTTTAAAAAATGTGAAAGCTCACTCTGTAAGAGCATTAACACTGTGTTTAGGTTTTATAAGATATGGGGGAGCACAATTTTTTCAAGCACATCTTTTTAGCCTATTCCAACGTAGTTCTTGCTAGGAAAGAAATTGTTCCATTTTAAAGGAATTCAAAAGCCAGGAAAGCTCTAGACATGCCTGTGTGTGGACTCTTCTTAATGTTCAGGCGGAAAACTGACAGTCTTCTGAAATCATTTAATTCCTTGTTTCTAGATGTATAAGTAACAGCTCAGCCTCCTTTATCATTAGCAAAAACTTTGCTGGGACAAAAGGGCCAATCTTTAAAAGCAGAGGGCTAAATTTCTGACCCAATAAAGAAAATATTAGAGTTTATTTTCTTCACCATATTATTCACCACATGAAGGAAAAGTCAATAATTGACTTTTCCAGGTCTGAGTGATTATGAAGACAAGACGGTGGGTTCCTTTTCCATTACCAGTGATGGGCTTTCTGAAAGGGTAACATTATTCCATCTAATTATGTGGGATGGGGAACGTCTGGGTGGAGAAGGCATTTGTCCCATAGCACATTGTCTCGCTGAGCCGAGAGGAGATGGAAGACCGAGAGGTTCCCTTTTGGTGTCAAGGCCAAAGGCCTCCCAGACCCCACCTGAATATGAGTTTCTCCATGACGGTTGCCTACCCTGGACGAGCCAGGTGCAAAAGCCCTAAAATGGAGAGTTCTCAGGAAACAAAGCCCCTTGATCCCCAAACCTACTGAGCCCTCTGCAAAAGCATGTGTGAAACCCGAGGCCTGAGAAGGTGAAAGCAGTGTGGAGTTGCATTTGCTAATGTGTGTACAGAGTAACTCTGTTTGTTTGTAGGTCCTTAGTAGAAGGGTGTCTAATGTTGACTTTTTGAGGCTAATATTGTTTGAATTTTCTATCCTGACTCTAAGCCACCTTACAGAGGGCTCTTTTCCCCACACTGTTTGTACATTCATTACCTATTAAAATGTCTTGGAGTAGTAAACAGTTAAAGAGTCTTCCCCTCCACCCGCCCATTGTCAAGAAGAATGGAGGTCAGAGCGCCAAGTGCAGCCAGGATGCTGCGACTCGCAACATGACCTGGCCGTAAATATCTGGAGCTTTGGGGCAACTGTTCACACACACTGTGCAGGCCAACAAATCTTTGGTTAGAGCCAGATCAGGCACTTGGAGAAGAAATGCATGACCCAAGACTGGGTGTTAGGAGTGGATTTCCGGAAATATAATGGACACAGGTTCTTAACTTTTTATTGATAAGTTGTAGTGAAGAAAATAAAGGGCAGACTCAAGAAATAGGATTTCCCTGTATCTGTGTGAATGTGCATGTGTGTATATGTGTTTTTCTTTTTTAATCTTGAACAAGGTGACCCAAAACCTCCTCCAAGACCTCACTGCACTTTCCTTAGTTCGAGGGGCAGCCAGGTGTTTGCAGTTTTCCTTTCAGAGGGAAAATTAAGTCATTTCCATATGGTCAGCTCATTACACTCCTCCCAATCTTTGTGCATGAAGAAATGAACCCACTTCTCTACTCCTTTTGCTTAGATTAGGGGTGAGTGGGTGGGAAAGGCGTTCCATTTAAGGAATACCCCCTCTATGTCTGTTAAAGGATCGGGTGAGTCTCAGCCTTGGAGTAAGGTCCTCATACATTCTTGCCTTGGTGTCGAGTGTGTGTGTGTGTGTGTGTGTTTTAAATTTGACACAGGTTTGGCATGACTGCTAGGCTCTCTCTGCTCAGGAGGAGATTTGTCAATGAAGCAGTTTCTCTCTGGAGGAGGCTGACCCTACAGCGCCTATAGAAGGGTCAGTGTGCCCTAGAACGAGTCCAGTTAGGGCCACAGGAGTGGGATCGAGAGGCAGCATGAGGACATCTGACACAGCTGGATTCATCGCCACCTCCAGGACAAAGGCGGAAAGCTATGGAGGTCATCAACTTTTCCTCATGGAAACTACCTTCCTTGTGGGCTAAAGAGTATTTTCCAGGGTTGGAGCAGTTGCATTCTAAGGAGAGACTGCACAGGGTCTCCCTTCTCCAGCCTCAGCTTGAGTTCATACAGCACCAGGCAAGATCCACAGCACATGCATGGGCAGGGGGACTTTGGGGTTTAAGATTTGGTGTTGAAACTTCTAGGTTAAAATCCCTGTCAGCAAATATCTGCTGGAAGGACTTGGATAAGTCTCTTGGGCTCTGAGTATCTCCTCTTTTAAACCTGCAAGGGTGTCCTACCTTATGGTGCTGCATCTACTATCAACAAACAAATGTGGGTGAAAGCAAATAATACATTGCCAAGTACAGTGAAAAACACTAAGATGTGATATTTCAGAAACAGGACAGGCTATCAAATGTGTTATCTGTAGTTGGAAGGAGTTTGAAGGAGCATGCTCTTTCACAGGAAGGAACAAAGTTAAAAGTCCCAAAGCCCTTTCTCCCAGCAGTTTTATTGAGTCTCATTAGGAAGTCTCTAACAGAGGAGGCTCTCCCTCCCACCAGACTAAGCTGCTGGCATTTCCTACAGTTTATAAATGGAGAGGCAAGTCTCTAAAACCAGTTTAGGGCCATGGAAAGAACCAACTTCCACCAATTCCTTGTAAATACTATTGGGAATTAGTGTCACTTGTACCGGTTGGGTTCCTGGGAAGCAGATGCTGAGAGGGAGTTAGGCATACAAGTAGGGGTGGGTGGCGGTAACACTGCAAAAGGCAGGATTGGGCAAGGGGAGCCATCAGATCAAAATGCATGCCTGACAAAGTCTCTGCTGCCCCATGGTGAGCTTGGAACAAAGATGGCACAAAAACGGGCATAAATGGCCAGGTCCCTGTACCTCTGCCTTGCTCAGGAGCTCCCTGGAAGAGCTCAAAACTGAGATGGACTCTGAAGGAACTATTATCTGGAGACAGTTCATCACAATCCTCCCAGCTGGACAGTGTCCTTTCTTGAAACACAAACTCAGAGGCACAGCTCCACACTTATCATCATCGTGCCTCAGCCAACATTCAGAACTTTCTTGGCAGAGACTTGCAGAGATGAATACCTGTGAAAAACTCTCTTCTGTGAAAATTCTACTGTGGACTTGAGCCCTTACTGTGTTTTCACTGTCTTGTGTATAAAAATGCTCACAATAGAGTGTTTCCTAAGAATAAGAATTTAAGATCACCTCTTTAAAAATAGTCACAATTCTTTTTTATCACATGAGAAGTATATAATACATTTTTCAGTGTTTCCTTTTTGCACTGGCTGCCAGGCATCTGAGCACTAGAGGGAATTTTAGTTTAGGGTTTTGATAAAGAGTGCCCATGACTTCCTTTTTTGGCTTAATGTTTGAACTTTTATTTAAACTTTTATACCTTAAATATTTTTTCAATTCTTCACAAACGCTCTTTTGGAAGTATGGAGAGGTAAAACTTAGATATAGTTATAGGTAATATATAGATATATATTTTTCCAGTGAGTCGTCAACGTTGTTCTGCTTAAATTGAATAACTACTCTGGTCCAGCCAAGTCTGCTTTTCTCGTTTTTGCTTTGACTGGTCCCAGTCACATGCTTTCCACATGCTTTCCCAGACAGTCTCTGCATCAACATCCAAACTATCACCTCATACCCACTCTATAGTATGCTATGCTATGATTTGATATATATGATATGACATGGCATAACATAGTATAATGATATAACATGTAATATGATATGATATAGTATAGTATAATATAATAGAAAATATGTAATATAAATAACAACATCATGTAAGATATGATATGGCATAATATGACATGATTTGATATAGTATGATATAATATAGTATAATATACCATGTATGCTATGCTATGCTATGATATAATGTATGACATCATATGCAACCCACTCTGGGATCTTCCCAAGAAGAAAGAAAGGAACCCCCTCTCTGCTCTCTGCTCTCAGCTCTCAGCTCTCTGCTTGGTCTCTCCACAAATGCCTCTTTGTGACTTGCTCTCGCAGCTCATGGTCTCATTCAGCAAAGATGTCATTTCACTTTTGGGCCCCACCGTAGGTGAACCGGCCCTCAGGTGAGATGCAGAACTGCTCTGAACCTCAACTTCTCATCTCTGACTTCAAGATGAGAGCTCCTTCCTCTCCTTGTGGTTCTGAGAATGAAATAAGACAGAATACTTGAAATGCTGGGCACCCAGGAGGCCCTTTCTGCCTCATTTACTGTTCTCAGAACCTGGGAATCACGTTACAAAATAAAGCACTTCCCCAAAGGCTTCCTAGGATATTCCCAAAGGCCAGGCACATGGTGTTTCCTATCTGAGAGATGTGTAGTGTCGTTCTGTTTGATGGTTTGTTTTCCTTTTTTTTTTTTTTTTTACAAAAATCACCAATCAGACTATCAATTTATTCCAATGGAAAAAAAATTAAGTTACAAAACCTACAAAAAACTTTTAAGAAATAATTAGGCTTAGGGTTCTGAAATGAATAAGTAAAAGCACAACAAATATAAAATATAAGAAATGTATGTATTACAAGAAAGATGAATATGGAATTTGAAAAATATATTATTCATTTAATTGATTATTTTTTTAATTTTTTATTAATTAAAAATATTACAAGAAACAAACATTCCCAACACATACACTCATCAATTCACAATATCATCTGTTGTCCATTTTTTTTATACCTCCTTTAGTACTTGGCAACAGTAAGAACTTACTAAGCTACAGATAACAACAATTATTAAACCCCACAGCGGGTGTCATTCCATAAAAAAAAAAATTCATTGGGTGAGTGGATGGGGTTTCAGACTGCTCTTAGACCTCATAATACCACCTGAATAAAAGAACAGTTAACAATTTTATCTCTTCTCTTCTTAAAAGTCAAGTAAGAATCAGGATAACCCTTGCTCTTTGAGGTCTGCCTTGTCCAAGCAGCTTGACAGAATGCTACAGAGGCACTAAGGCATGGCAGCCTGGAACAGGTGTCTGGAAGGCATCCGTGTCCTCCTCTAATGAGGGGCACAAGATGGCCTACTGGTCCCCCACTCACCAGAGAAAGAGGCTCCCATCGCATGGCTTTGCCTGGCTGAGCACTAAATACCCAATGAGAAGACCTTCATTTTTCTGAAGAGAAAATGCTCACCTTATATTTTCAGCATATGGGTTTGCATAGCTCAAGAAGTTTTACTGGAACATTTAATTACAATATGTAGATGTACCAAAGATAAGCCACCAGCTCCTTGACTCTCACCTATTTCTTCACCCTCCCTGAGTCCTTCTGCTCCAGCCCAATTATTCCCCACCACAATCTAGGTGAGCCTTAGGTTTCCAGGGCTGCTGCGGCAAATAAAACACAACAGGTAGGCTCCACAGGAATCCATGGGCTCATAGGCCAGCATCAAGGACTTGGCAGGCCTGGCTTTCTTCCAGAGTCCGCAGCGTCTGGCCATCCTCTGCCACTCGGTGCTCTCGCTCTCCTTCTGCTCCTCTCACTGCTGTTGAATCAACACATCAAAAATTCCTTTGCTTATAAGGGCTCCACTTTTATGGATTAAGGCCCACCCTGATTCAGTTTGGCTTCATTTAAATAAGATCTTCACTGATCGTATTCACAAAGCAGTCCACACCCTAATAATAACAACTTCAAATGTCCTTTTTATGAATAAATTCATACCCACAGCATTGCAGATTAAGACTGACGTATGTTTGGTTTTTTTGGCGGGGGGGGGGGGGGTGGTGGTACGTGATTTAATTCCCAGCAAGATATTTGTTCCAAAGATAGATTCTATTGTTCCTTGGAGTACCCCAAGGGAAGCTTATATCCAGGGAGTGTACAAGGAAATCCACTCAGGTATGAAAAGAAATATTAAAATGTATCTTTCATCTCATGTCTTTCAATATCAAATTTGTATATGTATAATATTCATTATATAATAATATATTGGTAGGAACACATAATGGATAGAATAGGTAAGCACATTTGCATGTATTAGGGTACGTGCAATTTTCGTAACTTATAGGGTATTGGTCAAAAAACGTTTGAGACAAGCACCACAAAAAAGACTTCCTCCAGATGCAAATTTCTGTCACTTGCTCATGCACAAACTCACTTACTCTGAAATTTGAACTTTGGAAGGAGGCAAATAATACTGCTGCTTTGTAAAGTGCAAGGCTGATCTTAAATTGGCAGCTTGACATAATCAAGACTGACTTTAGCTTGGCTCTATGTGCATTTGGGTTTCCACCCCTCTCTGTTTTACCTGCACAAATAACACCCATTTCGATGAGGTACAGATATTGGCTTTGATATCCAGGAAAACGCCTCATTTTTTATCGGATGCTTTATTCTGGAATGAACGCAACATGTCACTGCTGCGCACAGCTTTAACCACAAAAAATCATAAGGTTTAATGTAACTAATGTCTTCCAGTCTCTTGAACACACGTCAAATCACATTACATCTCTGTCCAACACCCAGTGAAAATCCAAGCCCTCCCAATATTGCCATTGATTCTTGAAGTGCTTCTATTCTCAGGGGCAGTTCTGACCTCAGTCGCCAGTTTCCACTCCCTCTGTTTGTTTTTTCCAATTTCATCCCAATATTGTGACAGGTCCAATGTATCTGTGTCCATCTTTTTGAAAGTCCACTGACAAAAAAATATCTGATAATGAATAGATTTGAGCGAATATTTGGGCATCGTGTGGCGAGGTCATATTTTGCCCGGCACTGAGTGGACTAAGATCATATTTTAGCCATGCCTCTTCTGCAAAGCCCCTTGTCCATCATCACTTATTTCTCGTTGGTTCTGTACCCCATGTGGTAGCCTGCTTTCTGCCATCTTACTAGTGCATTTCTTCTTCCCTCCTCTCCTCCTAGATTATCTGCGAAATCCACATTATTCTTGTTCTATTGTACAAAGAAATGCAAACCTTTTCATCTCGATTCTAAACTAGCACACACCAGCAAGAAAGAAGCAGCAGATATGCCATTCAATCCAATCCATTTAATAGAAAGTGGTTGAAGGATAAATGGCAATTTTTCCTTTCGTATGGGTAGATGACATTGATAATCACAACACTTGACTTGAAAACCCTGCTTGTCCTAAACTATGCTCCATCCTACATCATACAACTGGATTATCCAAAATGCAAATTTAGTGTAGGCTTAGGTACCAGTAATGGAGGGGCAACAACATTTTTTTTTAATTTTATATTTTATAGTGTTAAAAAGCAGTGTCATTCTCATGAGAAAGACTTGAACATTTGAGATTCCTTATATTTATTTTATGGTTTACGATCTATGCACTCACATATATTGGGAAAGGCTTAAAAGCATATGTCTGTGTGTATGTGTGTTTGTATGGAGGTGGATGGGTGTAAGTTCTCTTTGTATAGCTTACTGTCTGAAATTAATA
This sequence comes from Tamandua tetradactyla, assembly GCF_023851605.1. Taxonomy (NCBI): domain Eukaryota; kingdom Metazoa; phylum Chordata; class Mammalia; order Pilosa; family Myrmecophagidae; genus Tamandua; species Tamandua tetradactyla. The sequence goes on along the minus strand of NC_135327.1, from coordinate 37,653,008 downwards.
GCATTCCTCTGGGTTAAGATTGCCCATTTCAGGAATCCTCTTTTAAAATATGTAAAGTTTTTAGAAAAATTAAGACCTCCCTATAGTTTTATGAGTGTCTATTACATTCCAGGACCTATACACATTATTTTATGGCATCTTAGTGCATGCCTATGAGACCAATTTCTCATTCCATAAAGGAGAGGACAAGAGTGCAAAGAAAGAAGTGTAAAGGCAACCCAGAAACTGAGGGTACTAAAATTTAATCCCCAATGCCGCCTCACAGAGCCAGACTGACCGCTAACATCTAAGTGAGAATTTGCTTGCCTTTCTCTTCCTACTCTGAATGACAGTAGTTAAAGAACATAAACAGGATCTTATGTAGGAGCAGGGAGAGCAACTAAATACTGAAAGTGGATGACAAAGGGCCAGGCCAGGAAGTAAAAAAGAAGAGGGATGTTGGAAACAAATTTAGCCTGCCATTGTCCTTGCGCTGGGTTTATTGAGCATTTCGCTGTAGTTACCAATGGAGGAAACTGGAAGAAGTTGGAAATGGAGACAGGATGGGAATGCAGACAATGCAAATTTGGCTTGAATATATGTTCTCTAATCTCTACTTTGCCTTGAAACATCTGAATAATTAGCACCCAAATACCCTCAGATTTTATGGAGAAAATATCCACAAAATTCATAGAAGTCACTGCAGTTGCTATAGTTTGGAGGAGGGGCACTGATAATTGCAATTTACTTTTAAATGTATTAAAAGTACAATGGATTGGCAGATGAATGGATAGGGGATGGATAGATGGACAGATATGTAATAATATAAATATGGCAAAACTTTAAAATAAATATGCAATAATATAAATATGGCAAAACTTTAATTGTACAGTTTAGGTATTGGGTATAAGAGTGTTCACTATATGGTTTGTCCAAACTTGTATATTTGAAAACTTAATTAATACATTGGATTGAATGAAAGCTTTTTTTAAATGAAGATATTTAAATAAGTGATTCTTTATTGAAACAAAAATTTCTAAAATACAAGGCAATGTTAAATTAATGAATAGTTTACATGTGACATATAGTTCATTGCATGTTTTAAATGTCAATAAATAGATAATATGTTGCATTAGACATACTGTCAAATCACAATTTTATCAAACCAAAAATGTATAACTGATAGATAAAACAAAAATCTCCAAACACTTGAAAACTAAACAACACACTCCTAAACAATGTATGGGTCAAAGAAAAGTCTCGAGGAAAATGGGTAAAAGTACATTGAGCTAAATGAAAATGAAAACACAACATATCAAAATTTGTGGGACTTTGCTAAAACAGTGATAAGAGGGAAATTGGTAGCACTAAGTATATACACTGGAAAATATTTAAAGTCTCAAATCATACTCTAAACTTCCACATCAAGAATGTACACAAAAGGAGAACAAAATAAACTCAAAGGAAGTAGAAGGAAGGAACTAATAAAGAGAAGAGTAAATGGCAATAACATTTAAAGAAGAAAAACAATAGACAGAATCAATGAAACAAAAAGCTGATTCTTGGAAAAGATCAATATAACTGGCAAACCTCTAGCAAAACCGACATGGAAAAATAGAATGAAGACACAAATTATCAATATCAGGAGTGAAACAGGGAATATCACTACAGACCCTGCAGATATTAAAAGGATAATGAGAAAATATTACAAACAACTCTACACACATGAATTTGACAACTTAGACAAAATGGACCTATTTCTTGGAGAACACACACTGTCACAACTCTCCCACAATAATTTTCAAGGGAATTGAATTTGTAATTTAAAAAGAACATTCTACTTAAAAAAAAAGATTCCAGATTTTCGCTGGGGATGATTTCATTGGAGAATTTTACCAAATGTGTACAGAAAAGTTAACGTCAGTTCTACAAAGTGTCTCTGAGAAAATATAAAAGGAAGAGTTACTTCCCAGTCCATTTCATGAAGCTAGTATTGCCCTGATATCAAAATCAAACAAACAGAGGACAAAAGAAGAAAACTATGAACCATTATTCTTCAAGAATGTTCACACAAAATTTACCACATATTATCAAATAGAAGTCAGCAACATATAAATATAATTACAATATAATTATAACCATGAACAAGTGGGATTTATTCGAAGGATGCAAGGCTTGTTCAATATTCAAAAATTAATTAATGCCATTCAACATACTAACAAGCTAAAGACAAAAATCACATGATCGAATTAATTGATGCAGAAAAAAGCACTTGAAAAGATTCAATATTCATTCCTGATAAAACTCTCAAAAACAGGAATAGAGAGGAATACCCTCAAATTGATTTTTTTAAAAAGTATATACAAAAACCTACAGCTGATATTATAAAAGTGGAAGTGTACATGCTTTCCCCTAAGACTAGAAACAAGGCAAAGATGTTTTGTTTTCCTCATCACTTTTCAACACAGAGCTAGAAGTTCTACTTGGTGCTATAAAGCAAGAAAAGTAAGTAGAAGGCACACAGATTATTTCTAATAACCTGAAAAAAAGTAAAGCTGTCCCTTTCTTCAAATGACATGACGTTCTTTATAGAAAATCCTAAAGAATCTATAAAAAATATATAATTAATAAGTGAGTTCATCAAGGTCACAGGATATAATACAAACATACTAAATCAAGTATATTTCCATATGCTTAGCAATAAACACATGGTCTCCAAAATTAAAAGTACAATAACACAATCATTCACTTAAATAGCTTATATCTTCATTTAACAAGATGTGTTGAATTTGTAGGCTGAAAACTAATCAATGCTTATGAAAGAAACCAAAGAAGGCCTAAATAAATGGAAGCCATGTTCACAGATTGGAAGACTGAATATAGTAAAGATACAATTCTTCCCATATTGAAATACAGGTTTAACGCAATTTTTTTCAAAATCCCAGCATGAGATTTTATAGACAAATAAGATCATTCTAAAACTTTTGTGGAAAAGCAAAGAAACTGGAACAGCTAAAACAATTTTTAAAAAGAAAAACTTAAAATAGGAAGAATTAGTCTACGTAATTTCAAGACTTATTTATATAGCTATGGTAATCAATATTTTGTGATATTCGTGGAGGGATAGGCACAGATCAATGGAACAGAGAATCTGAAATGGGACAAAAATAGGCCCACCTTTTTTTTTTTACAAATTTGCAAAGGCAATTCAATGGAGGAAAATACCTTTTTTTTAACAGAGTGCTGGAGCAATTGGGCACCATAGACAAAAATAAGAACTTTGACCTAAGTCATATCTTACACAAAAATTAACTCAGATATGGATTATGGACTTGACTATAAAAAGTAAAACAATTAGATTTTAAGGGGGAAAATCAGGAGAAAATATTTGGGATCTATAACTAGGCAAAGAGTTCTTAAACTTGACACCAAAGCAAAATCCAGAGAAGGGAAAAATTATAAATTGGAATTGAAAACTTTTACTTTGCTCAGAGGATGAAAAGACAAGCTACAGATTTGAAAATCATGTACCCAACAAAGGACTAACTAGGATCTAGAACATATAAAGAACTGTCAAGGCTCCAGGGTTAAAAACAACAACAACAAAAAAAACTTATTAGAACTTGGGCAAAATACATGAAAAAACATAAAGACATTTCACCAAAGAAGATATAAAGGTGGAAAATGAGCACATGAAAAAACGTTCAGCATTTGACCAAATGAGAGGACAATTTAATTTTAGATGCTTTTGGAGAGGTAAAAGTCTTGTTTTCAAGAAAATTTTGTCAGTGTGTGGCTTAGGCAATATAGTCTGGTACATTGACCTATTGTTTGAGATTAAACCAACCACACATAATTCAACAGACCCAGGGCACTAAGGTAATTGTGCCAAATCCACAAATTATGGGATTATGGGCAAATAACAGCACTGTCTTCACGTGATGGTAATAAGACGTAAAACGGACCATGGGACCTGCTACATAGACTTCTTGCGCAGCCAGCTGACACCAAAAGCTCCTTTGGAGATAGAGAATATATATTTGGTTGCAGTTGGCCACAGAGAGGCTAACTTACCCTACTGTTGACCCAGTACAAAAGGCTGGTGTGGTGGAAATCCAAAGAAATAAATTGAATAATAGAATGATATTTGCCCCTTCCATGGAAAAATGACAAAAGTGATAAGAGTATAGTAAGGTTTTTTTTGGCTTAGGATTTGTATTTGTTTGGGTTTTTTGTTTTGTTTTGCAAAACTAAATAAATTAAAGGAGTGTATTCTGTATTCTGGAATAATGGTTCAATTATCTATGACCCCAAAACTTAGTGGCTTACAATAACAACCAGTTTGTTATTTCTCACTTTCTGTGAGTTGACTGGGCTCAGCTGGGTGGTTCTAGGGACACTGGTGGATTGATACTTCCAGGATGGCTCAGCTGGCAAACGATGTTGGCCACTGACCAGAGGTACAGCTGGGGCTGTCAATTGGAACACCTTGTTTCTCCTGCATATGAACTTTCCACATGGCAGTTGAGTTCCAAGAGGCATGGAAACTGGAAGCTCCCAGACTTGTTAAGTCCTGGGCTGAGGGGTACTAGAACAGTGCTTCCATCCTATTGGTCAAAGCAAGTAACAAGGCCCTGCCCAATTCAAGAGGAGAGACAGACTCCTCCTCTTGACAGGAAGAGTGGGATGTGCCACAAGGAGGCAGGAATTGCTGTATGTCATCTTTGCAGACTTAACACCCTCTTTAGTAAGTAGCCTGTCCTTTTTATTGGGAAATGATGATGACAATAGAAAGTTACCAGTTAGAAAAATCTCCTTACTTGGCAAAATTTGCAACCTTGTCAACTGATTTATTTTCTTTAATGGCCAATGAAATCCAGAGGCCTGGGGATGCACTGCAAGGTCCTTGGTCCTTTTGCTGGGAGCAGTTCCAAGAGGAAGGCAGCAGCTGGGGATGTGGCGCCAACATCACTGCTCAGTAAAATGCAGTCTGACCAGTGGCAATGATGACTTGCTTTAGCTTACTGTGCATCCAGGGCCCAGGGCATGTGAGGCATCTTGTAGCCTCATTGGGCATCTTTAATTCCATTTAAAGAACAATCAACTCAACCAGTGAAATGAGTTGCTCAGAGTCATACAAGTAGGAAGCAGCTCCTTGTAGCTTGTTTGTAAAGCAATGTTTTCTGGCCTCAAATTGAGCACCTTTTCTCCATTTGATGCCCCCGCCATGAAATAAGCTTCATTTTCCCTTGAGCTTCTCCAGCCCTACAGTTAACTGATTTCAAAAAGGACAGTGAATAAATTAGAAAATGGGTTAAGGAGGAAGAAAAATAGAATTCTACATGGAAAGTTCTAGAATTTAGGAGATTTTCAGACTGAAAAAGAAGAATTCTCAATAATATGAAGGTTACAGTTTCCAGGGAGGGGAAATAAGAGAAGTTGGAAAGTTGAGAATCATGAACTCTGTATTCAGAAAGCCTTTCAGACTATTGAGTCTATTCTTTGGGTGACCAACATTTCTTCACCCCTCTTGGAATCCCACAACTCACAGATGGGAGCTGGTGTGATGGGAGAGGTTATCCTGTAGACACTCATTCAATTTTAATTTTAAAGTTGTGTTTTCCACTCTACATCTTATTGGAATCTCACTGGTGTCCCCTGCCTTTTTACTCTGTACAGGTTTTTCCTGGGAACAGGTTTCATAGTCACTTTCAAGGAATCTTCATCTCCCAGACAGCTTCTGGGAAACTTATCTGGTGCCCAGCCTCACCTCCACATCCTGCTCTGCAGAGAATGCAATGAGATTAATTATAACTACGATGTTTCCCATTGCTGAGGAGTTGTACAAGTTGTCCTCTTGTGCAAGAGACTCTATGGATTTGCGTATGCCCACAGGGGTCCGTGATCACAGAATGCCTGTGAGCAGGCAGGGAGGGAATGAAGTCCAGGGGTTCTTCTCTGCTCAGGGGCACCCCATCATGCCCTTTAGTTTAGGGAACTAAACACACAGCCCTCTGCACTTGCTCCTTTCTTTTTAATTTTGAAACTGTCCTGTCCTTCTAGTTCTTCCTTGAATTTCCCACCCAATCTTAACACCCAGCTAAGGGCAATTTCTGTTGCAAATCCATGATTCTCTTGACCGCCCCCTTTCAGGACTTTCTATAGGACACAACCAAGAATTCTTAACAAGTAATGTGTGTCTATGCTTAAAAATGAGAGTGAAACCTCACATTCTAAGACAGTTTCAGAGGTTTTCCTCTAAGTGGGAGATTCATGGATGCTTTTGATTTATTCTACTTTTACCAATACTTTTTTCTTGTATTTTCTATAAGAAAAACTTTCTATGAGAACAGTTGATTTTTTTTTCACCAAAAAGAAAAGGAAACAATAAGTTGTCTTTGGTACAACTAGACTGAGAAACTATGAGGCAAGCATTCAGAGGTAGGGAGCTAGAAGCTACTGACTTGTTTTTCAGTCTGTATATGACTTTTTTTTTATTTTCGCATGGGCAGGCTCTGGGAATTGAACCTGGGTCTCCGGCATGGCAGGCAAGAATTCTGTCACTGAGCCACTGTTGCCACCACCCTGTATATGACTTTTAAAAAATGAAATTAGTTTCCAGGATTTAAAAATCAATATACTTTGCACAAATATCTCACATGCCTGCTTTCCTCGGAAACTCCAGTGGGATCTTTCGACATGGCCCACGTTTTTTCCAGGTCCCAGTTGGCAGACCTGAATAGTGGGCCCTTTCTTCAGCCTGAGATGCTATGTGCACTTGGACACAGTCTCCACTAGCCCCCACTGTGTCCCTTTACATTGTTACCCAGTGCCTGAGGCATGTGTAGGTGCAGATTTGCTCTTATGCTTCCTGGGAGCATGGAGCATGTCTACTCTCCGTGAGATCCCCCAGTGAGAAGCACCTGGGCAGGCTCACAATGGATCTGCCTGGCTGAATTGTTTGCGAGTGGACAGGAGGCTGTTTGCAGGGAGGAGGTCATGCCAGCAAGAGGTGAACAGAAGGTGAATGAGTTTTACCAGATCTTTTAGAAGAGAAAGGAGCAGGGCCTGGTGGGTGGGCCCCAACCCCTCTAAATAAGACTCCACGTTTCAGTGCTTATCAAAAGCAAGCCAAGCCTCCAGGCCCTTTTCAGGTTTGTGGATCATGAATCTGCATCTAGGACCTTTCCTCGGGAAACCTTAAACCTGCTGAATAAACACAAGCACAAAAAAAATCATTGGGAGTTGTTCACCTGGCATCAATCATTTCCTGCCAGAGTGGTTTGCCTCTTGACAGCTTACTGCAGGGAGGGAGCCCTGGGCGCTTAGGAACAAAGGTGAGGAGAGAAAGAGGGGAAAATAGAAACAGGGGTAAAATAAATCTTTACATTGCGAGCTCAGGAAGGAAATTAAATGAGGGGGAGAGTTATCAACAGGAAGGCAAAACCCAAATCAGGAGAGAGGTTTTATGATGGACTTTACAATAAGCTCTCCTCTTCATCCATGTAATAAAAAGCTCCACTTTACTTAGCAATCCCTGTAGCAAAAATTGTGCTAACCACTTCATTCATTCTCTCATCCATTCATTCATTCAGCAGTGCATTCCAGGTGTTGGGGATACTATGGTGAACAAGGCAAAATCTCAGCCAGAAGAAGACAGAAAATAAGCAGGTGAACACATGAATACATAATGTTAGAGAGTGATGCATGCTTTGAAGAAAATAAAATTCTAGAAGGTGGTGGAGATTACACTCAGAGGTTCTTTAAGGTCAGCTGGTCAGAGACCTCTCTGAGGAGGCGGCATTGGAACTGAGACCTGAAACAGGGGCCATCCACAAAATAACCCAGGGGTGGGACATTCCTGAGAGCAGGTACAGCAGGGCAAAGGCCCTGAGGTGGATGTCCAACTGGCACATGCAATGCCCAGGTAAGAGGCCAGCAGGCTGACCTGCACGTGGACTTTCCACCCATGAAAACCTAGTGAGCAGGAACATCTAGTGGTCACTAATGCCAACTAACCCTTCACCTCAAGCCAGAATAATACCTTCCTCCAGATACAAAGACAGCTGCTGTTTACACCAAGTCCCTGTTACTCCTAAATATCCCATCAGTTTCTCCATGGATTTCACAGACCAAACTCTGAGGGAGGTTCAAATCTGGAGACTGGAGGATGCTAAAGAGACATTAGACCAAGTTCTCACCTGAAGCCAGTCATAGGTTTTCCCAGAGGGGCTGAGGGGACTGTCACCGAGAAATTAACAGCCCTCTACCCCCCAAGAAGTCAGGTTTCATCCAACTCTCTGCTGCGGCCCTCTTAACTAACTCGTTCCATTTTTTAAACCAATGGTTGCTGGACTGCTGCCTTGGCCAGGAGTGGTCTGTCCTACATGTCCCCTGACTCCCTCCGGCATATGCTGTGGGTGCCTCTGGTCAGCAAGTGACTCCTCCTTTCTGTGCTCCCTTGATGTCTTCCAACTTTTGGCACCTGTGACTCTGTTGGTGGCTCAGCCCCTCCATGGTGCAGGTCTGAGTTCTGGACGACCCACACTTCAGGGAATAAGCTCGATCAGTGACTAAAGGGGGCAGGTAGATAAATCCCCACCTGTGTCTCCTGGGGTAGGAAACTCTGGGGCGTGTTCCATACACTCTGCTTGACTTCCCTGGCAGGACACAGCCCACTCACCCACACTTTTACTTTGCTTGGTGATAAATCCTTTACTGGCCGCCTTCCCTTATCTTCGATGGTTCATTTCCCCATCCTCTCCCGGTGCTTCCTGGGATCACCTCTCAAATGGACTTCTTGTCCTCATATCCTTGTTTCAGGGTCTGATTTATGGAAACCAGATACAAGACACTGCCTCAAGTGCTAAAAGCCATTCATTCTTCAGGATGCAAGTTAGAAGTTACCTCTTCCAGGAAGCTTTCCTTCATCTCTCTAGCACCACCACCAAACATATGCACACCTCAGTATGCAAGGCTCTCTTACATGACAAATAATGTCATTTACTGACAAATTAAAACAATGCATCTCTAGCTAATAAGCATATGCAAGGTGTGCGACCAGAGACCACCCTGCCTTTCCCTCCAAGGTCTACCGCAGAAGCACTTCTCCAGCTCCAACATATCCTCTCTCACTCTGTGATCAGCATCTTCCTTCCTTTAGAGGACGTATTGATTAGTGTTCTCCGGGGACAGTTCTATTGACAATTTGGCTCTTCTCAGAAAAGGACAGCAAACACAACCGTTCATATTTAGGTCACCCTTCATTGCTAAATGTTAACTGTTTTTCCTGGAAATACCTGTTGGAGAGAGGCATTAACTACCAATGAGTATCATTTCCCAAACAACAGTGGGCAAATGGGCCCTTGCACACAATGGAGAGTGAAATCCAACCTTTGTTCTATTCTGCATTTGGTCTCATCCATGATGAGGATAGTTCCTTTCCCTCAACGGTTCTTACTAGCAAAGTGGTCTCCCTAAGTTTGAAGTATTCAAGCTAAGTAGCACCTATTCACTTCTCCACAATTCAAAGAATAAAAATACCTAAAATAGTCCTTCATTGGTCTGAACTTGAAGTTAGTTCACAAGCAAACTATGTCTGATTAATTTCTTGGCCTGGGCCCAAAGTAAATTGACTTGTGTTCATTGCATTTTAAGGTAAATGTATCTCCTGCATATCTGTAATAGTTCAGTGGTAGCAAAGAACTGATAAGCCATTCAGGTCATGACTTGAGCCATTCAGGTCAAGTCATTGGTCGTATTCAGAAGTCTTCTCTCCCGTGAGGTCCATCCACTGAGCAGTGCAAGTGTGTTCCCTGGGAATGAAAACAATAGGTGCAGAGACCCATTTCCTGAAAACAAGCCAAAGCAAGAGAAAACGTAGCACCATGAAAATGTGATGTACACCTTCTGGGATGTTTGGAAAAAGAAAGATGAGTTGCAGGCTGTATTGCTCAAGAGGATTGGGAAAAAAAGATGGTTAGGGCTGTGTTTACTGTTGAAGGTATTCTCACATTCTAGTAGGGAAACATCCGCCTGCTGGTGGAGTTGGAAAAGCTGTTTGCCAAAAACTTCTTCGTGGACAGTGACTGTACTGGAGTTTTCTACAAAGATGAAAAATGAGCTCAAGCTAACAGGACCCTGAGTGGGCCAAGATTTGCTTGTTTTCTGAAGCCATGGGTGCATGAAGGGAGACACAGGTGTTCTGCGGCAGAATGGATGGGATTTTCATGACTCGTTTTCCTTTAGCGTCATAATGCTGTTCCAGATACATCTCGATAGTGGAACTGATGACTGAGCTCACAGCTCGTGGTGAGCACATACATCCCCGCACAGTTGCAGAGGTTGGTAAATAATAGTCCAAAAGATAGGAAGGAGAGGAAATATAAAGGAGATGAATAGAAATACAGTCATATTCCCATTGTGTGAAGAGGGTCCAACCAAAAGCTGGAGACTCTTGTAAATGAGAGTCCTGGGCAGGTGTTCAGAGCAGCTGCCTCCATATACACAAAGCTCATCATCAAGCCACTGTGTTTACTGTTCCATTATATTTACCTTTAGTGTCTTCTGGGCATTATTAATATGCTCCGTTATTGTCCAGTCAAACATTTTGTTTTACAGAATGAAGAGTTTATTCCCACCGAGCATCAATAAACTGGTTCAGAATGGAAAGATATCCTGTGATCCAGAGCATTTATTGGGTCGCGTTCTGAAAGGCTTTTATCTGGCATTTTATAAACTACTGGATAAATGAGGATTTTAGCCAATGAAATTCTTAACAGAAGTCAAATCTGGTATGCTCTTTGCCTGCCTTTGACAGAGGCAGAGGGAGAGAACAAGACAAGCTGTGGTAGAGAGAATCTTCATATGTGGTAGAAAGAATCGTCATGTTATATAGTACCAGAATGCATAGTCCCGCCCCTTAAAGAAGGTGGTGAATTTGTAGGAAAGGGAGAATTCCAGAAATATGGAGGGGGGATGAGAAGGACTGCTCTCTGCTTCTCAAGTCCTGGTTTACACGTTCTGGTATAGAAAAGAAGATATCATTTGTCTTCATCTTTCTTATGTATAATCACAATAAAATAATCCATCTTTATTTAAAAGGAAATTGTATAAGCATAAAATATGACAATTTTCTGAACATCCCATTGTAGCTCATCGCTTATCTACCACTTATCCAGCTTTGGCATGTTACCAAAGAAGGACACCCACAGTTCTCTAGAAGGGCCATTAAATGTGTCCCCGCCCCCTTTCCAATAGCTGCCTGGGGAAAGTTAGATTATCTTTACACACTTCAACCACAATAACATATCAGGCATCAGGATTCAGGTATCTTTTTAAAACCATTCAGTAAACAAACTTGCAAAAATGTAAAAAAAAATCTCTGTTCCCTCTAAATGATTTGTTTAGGAAAGTGTAGTAATTTTTTAATAAAAATGTTATTCATGTTGACATTTAATGGACTTACTATTGTTACCTCAAGGTGAATTAATAAATAAGTATTTTCAATTTTATATATGATAAATATTAATATTAATAGATAAAATGCACATAAATAAAGCTCTTTGAGGTCTTTATGAATGGTCTTTAAGAATTTTTAAGAATGCAAGGAGGTTCTGAGACATAAGAGTTTGAGAAATGCTGATATCTAAAGTCTCAACCAATTTAGTTTTATGGTGAAGGGTGGAATTTCTAGCCGTGCAGATCTATTTGTCAGTTCCTATCACAGAACTGCCAAGATGTTGAAGGACATCTTTGGGGAGTCCTTGAAGGTTTCCACCCAGTTTATAAGTAATCTCTGAGCTTACCAGGAGCCCATATAATGGGGCAAAGCCTTGGTCTTAATAATCTCCTCAGCAGCCCCTTCTCCTTTCAAGAAAGGGACTTTTGTGACTAAGTCATTGCATCAGGGCAGGAAAGGGACATCTCAGGCCCCTAGGACATCCTTCCCACGGGGTCTGTCTCCTCACTTAGAATTTCTTTAACACCCACATGCAAGAGTGCATCCAAGGTAGCCAACGCAAAGCAAGTCTAATGGACCCCAACCTTGTTCTGAAGGAATTCAGGCAGAAATGAATCCATGGCAAGATTTGCCACTAGGGCACTTTCTGCACCTGTCTGGGATTAGGAGATAGAGCATGTGCTGGCAGGATGCCCCGCCCACTACCAGACCCTGCAAAGTGAAACCTTCCACTTTTGCATCTATAGTGGGATGTATTATAACCAATACCCCCAATAATTCTCAGGTAATTAAAGGATCAGAGTTCTCAGTCCATCCATCACCTCCTGAACTGGTTCTTGCTTCTTCATAGGGTAGGAGAAAGGTTTCTTATAGTTTTCTATATCTGATATGGACAAAAGCAGAGGCCCTTGAGAGTTTCCCAATCGCAGGAGGCATGCTCAAATGTAGCAATTCCAGAGCAGTTGACAAACTCACCGTGAAAATTCAGTATTGCAAATAGCAACTGTTGGAGATGGTCAACTTTGCCAAGCCAAGTGTTCTATTTCTCAAACTCCATGATTCCAAGAAGTTACTTCCCTTAGGTGATGTCACTGGTTGTGGTGAATCTGCAGAACACTCACCTGGGAAAAGAGCTACAAAGGACTCTGAGAATAGAAGATGGTACCTTCTCTTGTCATTCCAACTGAATACCTATGGTCTCTTCTGCCTCAGGTAATGATTAACTCTTCATAGCACTTTGTCGCTTTTATTCTCAACCCAAACTTTACTCTATTGATCTATGTGATATTTCATATTTTAAGTTTACAGGTTTACTTAAATTAAATGTCAAACAACACAGATGGTCCACTGATTCTAAAGGAAAATAGCACAACTAAAACAAGCCACCTCTACCCACCCCTCATGAGAAAACAGGAACCTGTGTATATGTTTACAATTGCACCTGTTGAAATTATCACCATGACTCAGTTATCATACTTTTTTTTAAGAAAAATTGTATTCATGCACTTATTTTACTGGTTCAACATAAATCAAAGTGCCTTTAAGGTAATGTGGTTGAAAACTTTGCATAAATTTCAAAATGCCAACCATGGAAAATAGGAAATAAACAAAAAAACAGTCTCTTAATAAATTTAAGATGATGTTATATGAGGTAGCTAGTTTTTCTTAATGCATCCCTATTTTACAAATTTTTTAAAGGAGAAAAATTCATTAACTTATCCAAAATAGCACTTAATTTTTCCGAGAATCAAAAATCAATAAAAATTAAAATTGGGAGATGTCTTCCCTACTGCTAGTCCCCCCCAAATATTAAATAAATATTACTTTATTTCCCTTTTCTTGGAGTCAAATCCTGGTCATCTTCCCCCAAATTTCCTTCTCCTGCTTCTCTCCATAGTTGTCACATAGAATTGCACACTGATGGTGAAAGAGACCTTATGATTTCAACATAGAGATAAAAGATGGTGAACACTGCAGGCTGCCAGCGAGTACAGTTAATAATGAATCCCCAGCTCGCTGGGACTGAGCTTAAAGGGATACACCTGCCTACCTGTGGTTAAGGAGAGCTCTAGCTAGAACTGCCATAAATCAGAAAGAGATAAAAGCATTTAAAAACAACAAAGCAGGCAATATTTTTAGAGTAATTGAGCCCAGTCTCACAAAACAAGAAATGTCTGTGTTAGTCCTTGCCTTTCAAACGTTATTCTCTGTTTGGTTAAGCTATACAAACACCAGGACTCTGATGTAAGGAAGACTTTTCCTTTTTGTATGTTGTACATAAATGTCTTTAATCTTTTCAGTTAGGAATTTATTGGTTGAGTCTTATGGGTAAATTCAGCAAAGCTCTGAAATGACTTTCTCTCTGAAAAGCAATAGAGCCAGGAAGAGGCAGAGAAGGGTCAGGAGGATCAAGCCAGAAAACCAAACCGAAAGGAAAAAAGTAGTTTCCTAGAACAAGAGAGCAGGTGAGAATCCAACTGACTTTTAATCCACGTAAGTCTGGGGCTGGGTGGACATGCCTTGAGTCAGGGTCAGTTAAAGGGACTCTGCAGTTGAACTCCCTGTTGCAAATGAAGGTTCTTTCTTGGGATTTCAACAGACAAAACAAACCCACGGCACCATAGTTAAATCTCACCTTTGTGCCCTGGCCTCTTGTCTTGGTTCTTTCTTCTGATCATTCTAGAATGCATTGATCAAAGCCACATGGCAGCCTGGCAATTCCCCCAGTGCTGACCATGAATTGGGAGTTGGTCAGCTGTGCTTTCCTTCCTGGGCTTTGAGAAAAGGCAAAAAGTGTTTCATGGGTTGGGTGGGAAACAAAGAGAGTATCTGCAGAAAAGCAGGCTGATGAGCAGGCGTCATTTCTGTTCCCTCTCCTCCTTGTCCTGCCCCAGCGCCCTGTCCCCACATCTGCATTTCCAGCCTCCATGAAAAGGGTCCATATAGAACGTCCTCAGAAGGCATTGGACCTGGCGACAAGATGGGATTCTGCTTCTTTGTTTTCACAAGGAGGAAGGAAAGTAGGGTGTGATTTCAGTGCTTAAGAAACATTAAAAGGTTCTAATTCCACTCCCATGACTCTTGGAAGTTGCTAATTTTTTCTGGGAATTTTCAAAAGATAACTCTCTATGAGATGTAAATCAAACAACGAGCAGAAATCAGTAATGGCCATGTGTTGATGTGTGAGCAGTAAAGAACTCATGCTCCTTGCTGGTCAATGGGCAGATACACTTTGAGTACATTCTCTGTAGTAGTGGACAGAGTGTGGATCTCAGTTCACCTGAGGCTAAGGGGGCTCCTGGGATGAGAAACTTTCAGTGTTAAAATCAGGAAAACCCGGATTAGTTCTTCTTTCCAGCAGGGAAATGTGGGTCTAACAACAACACTCACAAGTTTCGGCAATTTAGGCCACATTCACTGTTCCATTGCCAAAATGAGGTCTTTGACTGGAGAGAGATTTGTAGACTCTTAGGGTTTGGAGATACCTTGAAGGCTTTTGGAGGAACTCTTCGTGGGGTGGCTTGAGCAGGGGTGTATGGGTGGGGTGGGGTGGGAGTGTGTGGAGTGTGGAGCCTATGGGGGTGCCATAGACATCCTCTTTCCACGCCCCTGAGGGGATACAGCATACTTTGTGTATGTGCTTAATTCAGGCCAGGATTTCTGGCTTTTCATAAGTTTCTCAAAAAAATCGGGGGGGGGGGGAGGGGAGGATATGTATATATGTATTTTTTTCTTTTTTCTTTATAAGGAAGTTTAAGAAAGAGGGACAAAGATGTACTGTTCGTTTTCTTAAGAGTCATGATTTAGGGAAAAATACATTATATTTAAGAAAGTTAAATAAAGATGTGTGGATTAACATAGAAAACTGTATAGAAAATAAAGAGTAATTTGAATTCTGGAGTGAGAAAACTTGGGTTTAAATTCCCCACTGTGGGCAATTGAGATTCAGCCCCAAAAGGCCCTGCAAAGAGCTGCGTGCCTTGTGCTTCCTTCAGAACTGTGCATGGCATGGCAGGAGCAGGACAGGGAAGCGTTTTCCACTGTCCCCCACAAGGTTTTGATTGCTTCCTCTCTCTGTCTGGCTGTGCATTCATGGCGGGCAGGAAACCTCCTTGTTCGGGTTTCCCCAGAGCTGAGCCCGAGGCAGGGCCGGGACGCCAATGATTCTCTGAACCGCTAATCCGGGAAGTCGGAGCGGGAATCAGGACCGGCGGTGGGGGGGGGGGGAGGAAAGGCATCACAGGGCCGGCCCTACTGTGGGTGCTGGGGCTCCACCCCCACCCCGGGAGTGGGAGGGGCCGTAAGGACGCCCCTGCAGGTTGTCCACCGGAGGGACCCAGGGCCTTGCCCAGACGCCGGCCTCCTGGCTAGGGGGCCGCACGGGGGTCGTGGACGCCGGGACTTTGGGGCTTCCTTGTCCACGTGCTGAGGGAGCTCCCCGAGCATCAGAAGGCCCAGGCGCCGAGGAGGGTATGAGGGTGTGTGAAGGCCGTTCCCCTCGCCCTTGCGGCCCTTGGCTCTGAGGCTGGGCCCCGCATCTCCCTGCAGGGTGGCCCTGGTGGCGTCTGGGCGGCCCCTGGCCCCACTCGCCTCTCTACCCGACTCCATAGCTCACCACCCCCGCCCCGCTCTCCTTTCCGATAGGGGCGCTGCCATGCGGCCTATTAGACGGAGCCCCTCCCTCCGTGGTGCCAGCCCTCTGCCCTGGTCTCCTCCCTGGTCCCCACCACCCCGCAGGAGGCTGTGGGGCCACGTGGACCGGATGGCGGCTCCCCACGGGTACCCAGGCTCCACCTGCCCCTTAGGCTCCCAAGACCCAGGCGCCTGCCCACCCCACCCCACCCCCGCCCCTCCCTGCCCCCACATCTCACATACACACATAGTCCACACGCATACTATCACATCCCTACTGCATGCACACATCACACCCCACCACACACGCGCACACTCCACACACACACCAGACACCGCCCATACACACACACTCCACACATAGCACACACACACCAGACACCGCCCATACGCATACACCCCCATACACATACTCCACACACAGCACACACACACCCCAGACACCGCCCACACACATACACCCCCATACGCACACACTCCACACACAGCACACACACACACCCCAGACACCGCCCACACACATACACCCCCATACACACACACTCCACACATAGCACACACACACACCAGACACCGCCCACACACGTACACCCCCATACACACATACTCCACACATAGCACACACACACACACACACCAGACACCGCCCACACACGTACACCCCCATACACACATACTCCACACATAGCACACACACACCCCAGACACCGCCCATACACATACACCCCCATACACACATACTCCACACATAGCACACGCACACACCAGACACCGCCCACACACGTACACCCCCATACACACACACTCCACACATAGCACACACACACCCCAGACACCGCCCACACACATACACCCCCCCACACACACACTCCACACATAGCACACACACACACCAGACACCGCCCATACACATACACCCCCATACACACACACACACCAGACACCGCCCACACACGTACACCCCCATACACACACACTCCACACATAGCACACACACACACCAGACACCGCCCACACACATACACCCCCATACACACATACTCCACACATAGCACACACCAGACACCGCCCATACACACACACCCCCATACACACACACTCCACACATAGCACACACACACACCAGACACCGCCCACACACATACACCCCCATACACACACACACACCAGACACCGCCCACACACATACACCCCCATACACACACACTCCACACATAGCACACACACACACCAGACACCGCCCACACACATACACCCCCATACACACACACACACCAGACACCGCCCACACACATACACCCCCATACACACACACACACCAGACACCGCCCACACACGTACACCCCCATACACACATACTCCACACATAGCACACACACACACACACACCAGACACCGCCCACACACGTACACCCCCATACACACATACTCCACACATAGCACACACACACCCCAGACACCGCCCATACACATACACCCCCATACACACATACTCCACACATAGCACACGCACACACCAGACACCGCCCACACACGTACACCCCCATACACACACACTCCACACATAGCACACACACACCCCAGACACCGCCCACACACATACACCCCCATACACACACACTCCACACATAGCACACACACACCCCAGACACCGCCCACACACATACACCCCCCCACACACACACTCCACACATAGCACACACACACACCAGACACCGCCCATACACATACACCCCCATACACACACACACACCAGACACCGCCCACACACGTACACCCCCATACACACACACTCCACACATAGCACACACACACACCAGACACCGCCCACACACATACACCCCCATACACACATACTCCACACATAGCACACACCAGACACCGCCCATACACACACACCCCCATACACACACACTCCACACATAGCACACACACACACCAGACACCGCCCACACACATACACCCCCATACACACACACACACCAGACACCGCCCACACACATACACCCCCATACACACACACTCCACACATAGCACACACACACACCAGACACCGCCCACACACATACACCCCCATACACACACACACACCAGACACCGCCCACACACATACACCCCCATACACACACACACACCAGACACCGCCCACACACATACACCCCCATACACACACACACACCAGACACCGCCCACACACATACACCCCCATACACACACACCCCACACATAGCACACGCACACCAGACACCGCCCATACGCATACACCCCCATACACACATACTCCACACATAGCACACACACACACATGTACAGCATCCACACGGACCACAGACACATCCCACACACCCCCACATACACCACACACACCACCAGCTCCTAATCAATTCCTCCTCCTGGGTGTTCTCAGGGTGTTGTCGTGATAGTTCTGTGGTAGGCCACCCCATTTGACCTTGGGTTACGGTTATGGAACTTTTTGCGCAACTTTTTCCTGTTTGGTCCATCCCCACGGACAAACAGGTGTCATTAGCATAATGGCCTCACAGAGATCACGTGAACTAAACTCAGGAGGAATCCATTGGAGTTGCTTTAACAGGTAGTGGCAATAGAAGGAATAACTGAGGGAGGAGGCCCTGCTGCAGGGCAGCTGTGTGTTCTCAGGCCTCGGAGTGCAAAGCCCCTTCATCTTTCTGACTGTGGCTCTCTCCTGGAGTGCATGTTCTCCCTTCAGAACTGTCAACAGGAAACAAACATGCATTTCCGGCCCAACAGATTCCTGGTGCACTCTGATGGCAGCATGAAAGGACCTGGAGAACGAGCAGGACCAGGGCAGAGCAGGTTGGGGCTGCATGGCCCAAGGCCTTATGAGCCCTATCACGGGTTTGAAATTCAATCAGAAGGCCATGGGAAACCGTTGCAGTTTCTTCAAGCTACAGTGCAATAGGATTGAAACGTCCCTTGAATAATGGACCATTAAGTATGTTTATGTGGAAGATCTTCACATTTTGCAAATAAGCCAGGTATGCAATGCCTGCCTCATCGGAAATTCCACACACAGCTTGATGCGCTCACAGATTCACAATTCAGAATTAATTGGTTTTTAGGCTATGCATTTGGGTCAGATCACCCAGACACTCCATTTCATGCAGTGAAAAGAAATTAAGTCAATTCTCCCCTGCCAGACCCTCAACTCATCTTGCAGGCCTGGCGTGCCGTCCTCCGCGCACTCGGAGAGGAAGACAACCTTTGAAGGCATTCTCATTATTTCTCAGGGAGATGTTATTAAGTACTGTAAACATGTCCTGAATGAGTCCATGTCACAAAGACTGCAAAGTGTTTATAGAATAAAAACCCATAAGCGCCAAAGTGAGATAAAAGGTGGAGGGAGGGGGGTGGGGAGGAGGTAGTATGAGGGAAAGAGAGGGAGAGAGAGATTTTTTAAAAAATAATAAGGAAAAGGAAAGATGAGCTAGAGGTGTGGACTAGGAGGTAAATTGGGCCTGATGAGCTCCACCAATCCCAGAGGGAAGCAGAGTTGAAACCCACTTGGCCCTGGGACCAGCTCTCCCACACATGCAGCCCCTGCAGGCATCACTAATTGATCACATCGATGTCAGCATAGCTAATTCATCACACAGACCTTGCCCTGGGAATTCATACCTGGCCTCAGAAGTCTTGCCAACAGAACACTGCAGGTCAAGTCTTTCTCAGGTTGCATCATTCTGTGCCTTTCTTCTGTAGTCACGTCTTCCTTTGAACTCTACTTTTCTTCCTCCCTCTTCTACTTTCAAGGATCCTCTGATGACATTGAGCTCACCTGGATAATACAGAATAATCTCCCTATTTTAAGATGAGTAACTGTTTGGGTTTGCTAAAGCTGCCAAAATGCAATAGAACAGAAATGGGTTGATTTTTACAATAAGAATTTATTAACTTACAATTTACAGTTCTCAGGTCATGAAAATGTCCAACTCAAGGCATCAATCAGATGATACCTGGACTCTGAAGACTGGTTACTGGCACCTGGGACATTTCTGTCACATGGAAGGCACATGGCCAGCATCTGCTGGTCCTTCGCTCCCGAGTTTCATTGCTTTCAGCTTCTGGCTTCAGTGAGTTCCTCTCTGAGCTTTTGTGAGTTTGCCTTAGCTTAATGGGGGCTTTTCCCTATGATCTTCTCTCCATTTCATCTCTCATAAAGGATGCCAGAAAGAGGATCAAGACCTACCCTGAATGAAAGGTATCACATCTCAACTGAAATAACCCAGTCAAAAGTTCCCACCCACAATAGGCCTGCCCCCACAGGGATAGATTAAAAGAATATGGGCTTTTCTGGAGTACAAAACAGCACAGTAACCTTGATTCCATCGACCCTTAATCCCTTTTGCCATGTCACCTGACCTATTCACAGGTCTCAGAAATTAGGATGTGAACATCTTTGGGAGACCATTATTTTATCTATCACAGGGTATATGAATACCTCCTTGAAGGAAAAAAGACCAAAAAAGCATGTCATTGGATGTCATGTATATTCATTCATCAATTATTTATTGAGCATTTAGTATATGCTGGTCACTATGCTTAGATGGTAACATAAAATTTTAAATGAAAGACATGTAGAGAGACCAACATTCCAGATTTGCCCAGAATTCAGTATTTCCCAGGACACAGGATTTTAGGGCTCTACCAAGGACAGTCCCAGGCAAACTGGGATGTTGATCTCCTAAGGTGTGTTTTTTGCCATTGAGGAATTTATAATCCAGCAAGGGACAAGAACAAAATGCAAGTAAACAGATGTTTACAGAACTTACGAGCTGCAGTGTGCTTTAAAAGAAAAAGAAAAGGTGCTGAGACAGGGATGGACAAAATGGATGCCACATCATGTTCTGCAATCACCCTCTTTAGATGACGCTGACATGCTCTAAACATAGCCAAGCACATTCTTTTGTTTAAACCTCACACCCCTATGGACTGGGGAGACTGCAGTGTTCAGATGAAGAAATAGAAAGATACATAACTTGTCTAGCATCATGAAACCACTGTCTTAGGTCAAATTGCCCAAAAACAGACCCTGAGACAAGGATTCATGAGCAAGTGATTTATTGAAGAAGGTCTTCCAAGAAAGGCCTGTGGGGGATGGGGGGAGCAGGACACAAAAGGGGTGAGATTTCAGAAAAAGCTCCATGGAGGGTAGTATCATCCTGATTCTTCAGAGGAACTTTGGGGAGTGTAAGTTACACTTCAGTGTCTCTCCCCATAGGAGGCAACTTAGTTTGCGAGGACTGCTATGACAAATAGCACTCAATGGTTTGACTCATTCAACAAGAAGTTATTGTCTCAAGATTTTAGAAATCAGAAGTTCCAAATCAAGACATCATAAGACTATGCTTTGACCCAAAGTCTCCACAACTCTGGTGTTGACTTGCCATGGTCCTTGGGATTCCATGACTTACATGTCTGCCTCCCATCACAGGGCAGTATCCTTGGTCTCCTCCCGTGTCTTTCCCTGACTCCTGGCTTCTTTTTTTAAGGCCTCCAGTAATATGGATTAAGGCATACCCTGATTTGAGTGTTGCCACACCTAAGTAGGTTCTTTGAAGACCCTATTCGCAAATGAATTCACAGTTTAATAAAGACATCTTCAAGAGGCCCTATTTACAAATGTGTTCACACCCACAGGAAAGCAGACTAACGTCAAGAACGTATCTTTCGAGAGGTATATAATTCAATCTACCACACAAGGCAGAGTTTTCATACTCCACACCTGTCAGTTGGTTGGCTGGCCATGGGCCACTCTGGGGGTATGAAAATTTCTAGGCATGTCTGGCTCCCTCTGCTTTGTGGGCAGAGGGGCTCCCGAAACGAAAGGCTTTTTCTGCAGGGACGAGTCATAGGTGTGGGTGGGCTGTTGAAGGCGAAAACACGCCAAAGCTGGGAGAGGGGGCCCAGAAATGGTCAAAGGGAGCTCAGGCCTACGGGTGGAGCATTGGTCTCACAAACTTCAGCTAGATACTGGAAACCAAAATCTGAACTGAAAGCTAGTGAATTCCGACACTAAAAGCTTGCTGAACCTCTCTACCATTCCTTCCTCTTTCAGATTTTCGACAAGTCTCCCTTAAAACCTAAGATTGTGGGTCTTTGTTTCAGAATTTCACAAATACATATCCAGCAGGACTGGTTTGACACATATTCAAACTTAGAGTGATCTGCCTGCCACACAGAATCAACATGCTCAACGTCGTATCGCAGCACACAGTGACCTCTCCAGGTAACTTACTCTTATTTCCATGGACACTTGTCTTGCTAAGCATTGAAAATTAATTTGCATGCCACTGGTAAGATTATTAAGATTAAATACTACTTTCTGAGTCTCGATGATTTTTTTGAATAGCTTTTAGGCATCCTAGCCCATCTTAGAATTTTCATACTGACACATTTTGATCACACTGGGGCCTTTGTGTAAATGGGAGATTAGGAGGCAGTACCGTGTCTTTTCAGAATTCTGGTAGGAGAGATGCTGCCTAATTTTGTACATCCTAAGGCCTTTTTACTCACTGTAAATGTGACCTTGGATCTTTACAATCTCTGAGAATGGATCCTTTATGGGCTCCAGATGGAAAGTGTAAAATTAATAACCCCCTGTAGACTAACTCCCATATGTTTTTCATGTACTACAGAGATAAACTTTGTTCATAGTGTCATTTACGTTAATGAGACTAGCATACAAATGAACATATATTGCTGATTCTGAATTTGGTGTTAGCAAGAAAATAAAAGTATTTAATGAAGGCATCGAAAAGTCTGAAAGAAAAAATGGGTCCAAATAGTGAGTAAAAATCACTACTCTCTTTTCTAATATTTTTTTTTTGGAGGGGTTCTATATATGTTTAGAATAAACCATTCCCATGCTCAAAAACTAATGAACAAAACAAGACAAAATATTCGAACATTTATGCACATGCATTACTTAGGACTAGGTTTGGCTGTAAGTAGCAGAGAGCCAGGAAGGGTGGCTTAAGCCAGAAAGAAGCTTATTTCTCTCACACATAAATCCAGGCTAGGATGAGAGCAGCAGTTCTCCAAGTGGGGTCCTTTGGGGGTGTCTCTTGGACAAGAGCATCATCCTCTGCTTAGAACTCACCAGAAATGTGAATTCTCAAGCCCCACACCAGACCCTACATACCAGAGGCTCTGGAAGGTGAACCCAGCAATCTGAGTTTTAACTGGGGAATCCATATGGCAAAACCTTGAGAGACATGTTCTAGAGAACAGCCAAAGCTTTCCTTGGGAATCATGCACTAGTCTTAAATCAGTCTCACTCTCTCTCTCTCTCATCTGTGAGTAAGTGTTTTTGAGCTTACCTTAACATAAAAATCTTTCCAGTATTGGCCATATACCTTTGAAAAAAAATAAAATAAATACATTTGTGAAAATTTTCAAGTGAATAAATACTAAGCTTGGCAAAATTTTTCCAACCTGTCCTCAGCACTCCAGCAAAAAAAAAGTTAAACTTTTATACAGTGTGACCTGGAAAAGACTCCAGCTGCTGATGGTGGATCAGACCAGGCTGCAGGTAATAAAGGGCTCTCTAACCCGCCTTTATTTGCTCTCTGCTCAAGATAAACATTTATCACCGGGTGTATTGATTAACACCATATCGCTTCCCTCCTTACACTTTCAAAAAGGGAGCAGGCTCCCCTGGGGAACTCAAGCCTTTGTGGGCCTCATGAGACCCCAAGTGCTGTGGCCACAGAGCAGCTGTGAGCTAAAAGGAGGACCAAGACCCACTCTGCCAAGGAGAGGGCAGTCATCAGATCCCAGAGCTGGGTTAAGGATGCTCGTTCTTGGGTACCAGGCAGAGAGCAAGACAATCACCACAGCCTGAGCCCTGGGGTCCACCGTCAGATGCACAAGGGCCTCAAAAAATGCCATTGTCCAAGTGCAGAGACCTTCCTAAAAATATATCTGCATTGTTAATAGACTGCAAATAAACCTTCCATTTCACGGAAGTTTTTTTTTTTCCTTTCTGTTTATGTCAATGATGGGAAGGTAGGGCTAAGGCTAGAGAGAAGGCAACAATATTGGCTTGATTTGCAATATTGACTTGATTTGCAATTTACAAAAGACATTCTAAAGGGTAACTAGGATCCCTGAGTGTTTTAGCATTTCAGGCTGCCTCAGTTCCTATCTAGAAGTGAGTAGGGCACAAATTATAAATAAATAGATAAATGTGTTTTAATTCACCACCAGCTCTATGTCTGATCTTTTATTTTATGGATTACTGATCCTCTGTTAGTAATATTGGCTTTGAGAGTACAGGAAAGATGAACTAAGTGAACCATATTTTGAAATTGTGATTATGCCCCATGAGAAGGTATTTTTTAAATAGTTAAATGTAGTGTAAAGTGGTTAATTCGTGGTTAGTTAGATACTGTAACTAACACCCTTTTCCAAAAGAAATCGTTTTGGCAATGAGTTCAGCAGTTTCTTATTTTGCAATCTGTTTTGTTTCTGGAGAGAACCTTGTTGCCTGCCTGAACTTTTGGGAAACTAGTGTAGAAGGAAGGCATTGGGACTGCACCTATGGTCCATGGAAAGCCAGTAGGTGACTTTAGGAACATTGGTTTTAGTTGTTTCTTCCTATTTTATATAGGCGTCTAATGGCTTAAAAATGGATAAAAGCTTTTTTTAAATAGAAGCTTTTATTTTGAGATTATTGCACATGCCCATGCAGTTGTAAGAAAGAATACAGAAAGATCCCAGGTATCCTTTATCCAGTTTCTCCCAGTGGGTTCATCTTGCAAAGTTACAGAATGGTGTAACAACCAGGATATTCACACTGATAGATTCAAGATTTTAAATATGCCTATCACCACAGGACCCTTGGTGTGGTCCTTTTAGCCATGTCCACTTCCTCCCCATGCTTCTCACCTCCTTAATTCCTAGCAACAACTCATCTGTTCCCCATTTCTGTAACCTTGCCATTTAAATGGCATCACAGTATGTAATATGAGACTGGTTTCCCTCACTTTGTATAATTCTCTGGAGAATTATCCATGTTGTGTATATCAATAGTTCATTACTTTTTATTGCTGAGTAGGATTCCATGGAGCAGCTATCCAACAGGCTGTTTAAACATTTGCCTGTTGAAGGAAATCTGAGTTGCTTCTAGTTGCTAGTCACTATGAATGAAATTGCTTTAAGTATCTGTGTACAGTTTTTAATTGGAATATGTCTTTATTCCTCTGGAATAAATGCCCAGAGGTGCAATTGACGGATCATATAGTACTCCCATGCTTAATTTTTTAAGAAACTGCCAAATTACTGAATATAGAATTGCCATACGACCCAGCAATACCATTGCTGGGAATCTACTCAAAGGACTTAAGGGCAAAGACACAAACGGACATTTGCACACCGATGTTTATAGCAGCATTATTTACAATTGCAAAGAGATGGAAACAGCCAAAATGTCCATCAACAGACGAGTGGCTAAACAAACTGTGGTATATACATACGATGGAATATTATGCAGCTTTAAGACAGAATAAACTTATGAAGCATGTAATAACATGGATGGACCTAGAGAACATTATGCTGAGTGAGACTAGCCAAAAACTAAAGGACAAATACTGTATGGTCCCACTGATGTGAACCGACATTAGAGAATAAACTTGGAATATGTCATTGGTAACAGAGACCATCAGGAGTTAGAAACAGGGTAAGACAATGGGTAATTGGAGCTGAAGGGTTACAGACTGTGCAACAGAACTAGATACAAAAACTCAAAAATGGACAGCACAATACTATATAATTGTAATGTAATTACGTTAAAACACTGAATGAAGCTGCATCTGAGCTATAGTTTTTTGTTTGTTTGTTTGTTTGTGTTTTTGTTTTTTTCCTTTTTTATGTATTTTTTATTTTTATTGTTATTTTTATTTTTTCTCTATATTATCATTCTATATCTTTTTCTGTTGTTTTGCTAGTTCTTTTCCTAAATCGATGCAAATGTACTAAGAAATGATGATCACACATCTATGTGATGATATTAAGAATTACTGATTGCATATGTAGAATGAAATGATTTCTAAATGTTGTGTTAGTTAATTTTCTTTTAATTAATAATAAAAAAAAAAAAGAAACTGCCAAATTGCTTTCCAGAGTAGCTGTACCATTTGACCTTCCCAGTCAGTGTATGGTTTCACAATTTCTTAGTGTGGCTTTAATTTACACTTCCCTAATGTCTAATGATTTCCCTAACCTCTAATGATGCTTTCATTTGCTTATTTTCCATCTGTACATTCTCTGCCATGAAATGTCTCTTCATGTCAATTTTCTAATAGAATTATTT
Source organism: Tamandua tetradactyla (assembly GCF_023851605.1). NCBI lineage: Eukaryota > Metazoa > Chordata > Mammalia > Pilosa > Myrmecophagidae > Tamandua > Tamandua tetradactyla. The sequence continues at coordinate 37,626,585 of NC_135327.1, read as the reverse complement.
GGTTTTACTATTAAATTTTGAGAGTTTTTATATATGTTGCTTTCTAGTCCTCTTCATGTAAGTGGTTTGAAAATTTCCTCCCACTCTGCAGCTTATTCTTTATTCTCTTAACAAGGACATACACAGAACCAAAATTTTTATTTTTGAAAGTTCAATTTATAAATGTTTCCTTTTATAGATCATTCTTTCAGTATCATATCCCTGTTTAGTGTTAAGCCTTTGCCTATCACAAATCACAAAGATTTTTTCTTCTAAAAAGTTTTATAGTTTTACTTTTTGTACTTAAAGCCATAATCAATTTCGAATTAATTTTTGTGTATGATTTGGGCTTAGTTCAAGGTCATTTATTCCTTTGGGTGTCTCATTGCTTCAGGACCATTTGTCGAAAAGACTACTTATTCTCTGTTGAATTGCTTTTGCAACTTTGTCAAACCTATTTGGGTTTATTTGCATGGGTCTATTTCTGTATTCCCCATACTGTTCCATTCATCCATGTATCTGTCCCTTCCTGAATCCCACAGTCTTGATTACTGTAATTATATAGTAAGTTCTGAAATTTCAGTAGATTCTTTCTTCCTACTTTATTCTTCTTTTTCAGTATTGTTTTAGCTATTCTACTCCCCCTGCCTTTCCATATAAATTTTAGAATTATCTTTTTTTATATCTACAAAAAATATTTCTAGGATTTTTGTAGGACTTGCATTAAACCTCAAGTGAATTTGGCATGAATTTACTATGTTGAATCTTCCAATCCATAACACAGTATCTCTTTCCATTTACTTAGATCTTCTCTGGTTTCTTTCACTAGCATTATATCGGCATACAAGTCCTGTAAACGTTTTGTTAAATTTAAACTTAAGTATTTAATTTTTTGAACAAACATAAATGGTGTTATATCGTAATTTTAGTTTTTGTGTGTTCACTGCCAGCAAATAGAAATGTATTTTATGCTTATCTGGTATTCTGTGTCCTTGTTGAACTCACTAGTTCAAAAGGGTTCTTTGTAGATTTCTTGGGATTTTCTCCATAGACAAACATGTCATCTGCAATTAGAGAAAATGTTTATTCTTCATCTCTGAACTCTGTGTCTTTTTCTTACCTTATTGCACTGGCTGAAACTCCAGCACTTTATTGAGTGAGAGCAAACATCTTGCCTTATTTCCAATCTTAGGGAAAAAATACTCAATCTTTCACTATTAAGTGTAGGTTTTTGTAAATGTTCTTTATCAAGTTGAAGATATCCCCTTCTATTCCTATTTTTCTGGGAGTTTTTATCTTGAATTGGTTGTGAATCTTGTCAAATAATTTTTCTGCATAGATTGGTAGTGAACATGGGATTTTCTATTAATGTAGTGGATTACGTTGTTTGATTTTTGAATATTGAAAGTGCCCTGCATTCCTAGAATAAATCCCACTTGGTTATGATATATCATTCCTTTTATATGTTGCTGAGTTATATTTGCTAATATTTTGTTAAGGATTTTTGCATCTATATTCATGAGGGATACTGGTCTGCAGTTTTCTTTTTTTGTACTGACTTTGTCTTGGTATCAAGGTAATACTAGCTTCATGAAATATATTGGGAAATATTCCTTTCTTTTGTATTTTTGGAAAAGAGTTTGTACAATTGGTGTTAATTCTTTCTTGCATATTAGGTATAATTTTCCAGTGAAACAATCTAGATCTGGAGATTTAGGTGGTGGGAGGGAGGCAGATTTTTAAATTACAAATTCAATTTCCTTCAAGTTATTGAGTGACTGAGTTGTGGTTCTTTGTGATTTTTCAAGAAATTGGTCCATTTCACCTAATTTGTCAAATTTATATGTGTAGAGTTGTTCATGATATTTTCATATTATCCTTTTGACATCTGCAGGGTCTGTAATAATATCCCCTGTTCCATTTGTTATTGGTAATTTGTGTCTTCTCTCTTTTTTCTTTTCCAATATTTGAGATTTGTCATTGTCATTGATCTTTTTGAAGCACCAGCTCTTTAGTTCTTTCTTTTTCCAATTATTTTTTCTGTTTAATTTTATCGATTTTTTCTTTTCTTTCTTTCCTTCTGTGTGTTTTGTATTTGTTTTGTTCTTCAATTTAAAAATTATTGAAGTAGGCATTTATATTATTGATTTGAGACCAATTCTTTTCTAATGCATTCGTATGATCCCATCAGTATCCCTCTCAGCACTGCTTTAGCTCTGTCCCACAGATTTTGATATATTGTATTTTCATTTTCATCAGTTTAGTGCAACTTTTAGAAAATTTCCTTTGAGACTTCTTTGAACCAGGGATTATTTAGAAGTATGTTGTTTAGTTTACACTAGTTATGAAAGTTTCCTGTTCTCTCTCAGTTATAGATTTCTGCTTTGATTCCGTTACAGTTGGAGAATACATTCTGTATGATTTCAACTCTTTTAAATTTGTTGAAGTTTGTGTTTAGCTCAAGACGTGGTCTATCTTAGTATATGTTCTCTTGGCACCTAAAAAAATGTCTCTTCTGCTATTTGTTGGGTTAGTGTTCTGTAAATGCCAATTACCTCCTATCGGTTGATAATGTTGTTCATTTCTTCTCTCTTTTTTTCTTGGTCATTCTACCTAAAAGTTTATCAATTTTGTGGCTGTTTTCAAAGAACCAACTTTTAATTTTGTCTATTTCCTTTATTTCATTTATTTTCACTTTAATCCTTATTCTTTTGTCCCTTCTCTCCTTGCTTTGAATTTCTTTTGGCCTCTCTTTCAAGTTTGTTAATGTGAAAAGTTAGGTTGCTGATTTGAATTCTTTCTTCATTTTTAATATTGGAAAGCACTGACAATTTTTAGTTGTTGCCAAATATTCAAATTTTGAAAGAAAAAAAACAAAGGTTTGCATGCAGATAGGTTTTGACCTGTGATCCAAGAGTTCATATTTCCCTTACAGCCTGGCTTTCTTTAAATATACAGATCAATAGCCCATTATAAGCCCTGAAATAGGAAATAACATATCAATATTTTTTTCTAAAAAAATTTATAAATCTGAATTTAACTAGAGAAGGAAAGAAGGAAAAGTTCCTTTCTCTGTTATTCTATTGAGATCAGCCCTTAAACTTCGTCTCTTTCAAGAATGAGGAAATCTTTTGTAAAGTTGTACAGGTGCAGGTCCATCCTACTCAGTCTTAGATTTCCTTCAATCCTCCACATTCCCCAAATTTCTTTTGTTCTTTTCTCTGCAAGTCATATAATTTTGACGCCTGCTTTGAGTTTGCTATCTATTATAATAGCCATGTCTACCCTGTCTTTGGCAATTAAGTGCTGCCACCTGGCTTCTGCCAACTCGGGATCCCGTCATCCCCATTGTGTTTATGGATTCCAGCTCAGTGATAGCAGTTCCCACAGTAATATCTGACCTACAGAGAAGTGCAACTACAAAGCTCTTCAGGGATGATGGCGCTAGTTTCATAAATTTATTTTTCACTGTTCTGGTAAAAGATGTATCCTCCAGATATTCCTAGGGTGTAAGAGCAGGCTTTGCATGATAAATCCACTCTAACATTCTAGTCTCTCTAAGCCTCTGGATCCCCTCATCTACATTATACCAGGGCAGTTCTGGCATTTCAACCTCAGGTAATATTGGCCACCTTTTGATCCATGTTTCAACCAGCCATCCAAATAAACTGTTAATACCTTTTCTAACCCCTCGAGCTATAACATTGAATGCAGAATCTCTGCTTAGTGGGCCCATATCAATAAATTCAGCCTGATCCAGCCTTATATTCCTCCAGTCATTATCCCACACTCTTAAAATGCATTGCCACACATATTCCCCTGATCTGTCTATATAAATAGGAAAACTCACACAGTTCTTTCAGAGTATAACATACTTCCTCATGTGTGATACTTTATACCTCACCTTTAGGGGCCTGTTGGGACTTTAGTCTAGTTATAGGTCTAGAAGAAATCAGGGGTTTTGGGGGTGGGTCATGAAAAGAATTAGAAATATCTTCCAAGCCATTTGCTTCAGGGCGTTCATTTACAGTTTCATCTGGTGAAACAGGATTAATCGCTCTAGGGCTAATCCCTTCAGGAGGAGGTTGGGTGGCCAATTCCTCAAGACAGGCTGGAGGTGGGGTGGCTATGTTCTCAGGGCAGACTATTATAGAGTTATCTAGAGAAAACTCAGCATGACCAAGGGTTTCAGCCTCACTCCCGACATCATTATCAATCCATATGTCACCATCCCATTTTTCAGGGTCCCACTCCTTTCCAATCAATGCCCTCATTTTAATGACAGACACCATGCAACATTGAGATTTCAGTTTACGTTGTAAAGTTGCTACTCTAACAATAAGATGCTGAGTCTGCTTTTCAGAGATCTTAAAGTCTAGGGCTACAGGAAATAAGATTTTCCTTCCAGATACTCATAGAAACTTCTACATCTGTCAGATGGCACTTAAGCTTCTCATTTGAAGTCTTAAGCCCATCCCTTTTACTCTTTAGTGTAGCCAGTGTATCTAACAACAACCAACCAACATCTATATACCTCTTATTTCCACAAAACTCTGTAAAGGTGTCAAAAAACAGTATCCCCCAGAGCCTGGCTTCAAACAAGCAAAGCAGTAGGAGAATCAGATGGTGATATTTTGACTATCTCTTTTGCCAACTCACTCCATGGATTGAGAGTGTCATTCTGATTATGGGAATCAGAGTCCTTAGTGCCTTTGAGTCCAGTCAGAGTAGAAAATCATTCATAAAAACCCATTTTTAAGATTCTGTTTCTTAAAAACCACTCCTGGTACCAAGTTGAATTAGTTAGGGTTCTTCAGAGAAACAGAATCAACAGGGAACACTTGCAAATATAAAATTTATAGAAGTGTCTCACATGGCCATGGGAATGCAGAGTCCAAAATCCACAGGGCAGGCTGTGAAGCTGACTATTCCAATAGAGGGTCTGGACAAACTCCACAAGGGAGGCTCGCCAGCCGAAGCAGGAAGAGAGCCTGTTTCTTCTGAATCCTCCTTAAAAGGCTTCCGTGATTAGATTGAGCATCACTCATTGCAGAAGACACTTCCCTTGGCTGATTACAAATGGAATCAGCTGTGGATGCAGTTGACGTGATCATGATTTAATTCTGTGAAATGTTCTCATTGCAACAGACAGGCCAGCATTTGCCCAGCCAGACAAACAGTTCTTGACAAACCACTTGACCAAGTTGACCCATGAACCTGACCATGACACAGCTGGTGTGTGGGAAACACTCGTCAGCTATACGGTTTGAGTGAAATCATGTCTTCTCTAGTCCTCCACTTGGAGTTTCATTCCATTTTTTTCAGTTTTACTTAATCTTGCTCATCCAAGTGATTTGCATGTGAATCTTTCCTTGTATTTTGCATGTGATCTCTTTTCTACTGAGGCAGTGGTATGGGTCTCCTCCATTACTGCTGATTGTAATGCTATTGTCCCATCCAGCATGGGGGGTATTGTTGGCCCCACCCCCACCTAAAAGGAATAAACTGATACCCAAAGGTTCCAAACACAACACTGGTAAAGACACAGATTAGAATTTTTGCAGAAATGAATTTGTTTCCCTTCCTCTTTCATCTTAGCAAATCATGATTCTCATGCTAGTTTGAGCTCATAAGCACTCACCAAAGCCCAATTTGTCAAACCCCTTCATGTACATTTTTATCCTTTTATACTACAAATTTATGACTCACAGAATGAAAGAACACCATTTCATTTTAATGAAAAACAATTTCTTTAGAAAATCTCTGTATTGAAACACCATATAATCTCCCTAGTCATGGCACTCAATGTTATTAGCATGACCATTTAAGTAAAAACTATGAGATAACTTACTTTTTTTTCTTTTTTTGTATGCTGTATGGCAGGCGTCACATTTCATTCTTTTTCCATGTGAATATCCCCTTACTGCAGTGCCTTTGTTGAGTTTTTGTTTGTTTGTTTGGGAAATGCATGGGCTGGGAATTGAACCCAGGTTTCCTGCATGGCAGGTGAGAATTCTACCACTAAACTACCCTCGCACCCTCTGAAATAACTTACTTTTAAAGATGGAAGGTCAATTTGAGGTGAGTCCAAGGGGCATACTTACTGAAAAATTACATATTTGATGAAAAACTATTGCTATCAAAACAGTGATGAAAATTTGCCAAATCAAAATGAACCTTTAAAATAGAACTACAAAAATCTGTCAATGCAAAAATATATGCTTAAGGATATTAGTTATAGGACTGCAAGTGATAGCAAAATATTAAAAATAACCTATCAGTATATCTCCATAGGACTTTTAAACATAGTACGATCATACATTACTCCAGAACCAATGTAAACAACAAGAACATGTGGGTAATAAGCTGGGATTTCTTAATATAACTTATGTAGACAGCTTAATTGAATACCATAAATACATGTAATCTTGAGTAGGGCGTGAGATTTTGTAGGTTTGTCCAGAATGATGTCCCAATAAATCCCAGAGTGATTTGAGCAGTGAATAAAAAAGTATTTGCAAAGTCCCCTTGGGGGAATGGCGAGAAAGGGGGAAATTTCAACTTCCCCAAGTAGAGAATTCCTGATATTCTCACAAGCAGTGGGGACAACCAAAGCAATAGGCTGAGCCATCAATCTTGGGGATTGTTTGTATGAAACTTAACCCTGAAAAGAATAGGCTAAGTCTACTTAAAATTAGGCCTAAGAGTCACCCCTAGAGAACCTCTTTTGTTGCTCAGATGTGGTCTATTTCTCTCAGCCAACATGACAAGCAAACTCACTGCCCTCCCCCTTTGTACATGGGACATGACTCCCAGGGGTGTGCACCTTCCTGCCAACGTGGGACAGAAATCCTAGAATGATCTGGGACTCAGCATCAAGGGATTGAGAAAACCTTCTTGACTGAAAGGGGGGAGAGCAAAATGAGACAAAATAAAGTGTCAGTGGCTGAGAGATTCCAAACAAAGTCGAGAGGTTATCCTGGAGGTTATTCTTACACATTATATAAATATCACCTTTTTAGTTAAGGTGTAATGGAGAGGCTGGAAGGAACTGCCTGAAAATGTAGAGCTGTGTTCCAGTAGCCATGTTTCTTGAAGGTGATTCTATAATGACATAGCTTTCACAATGTGACTGTGTGATTATGAAAACCTTGTGTCTGATGCTCCTTTTATCTAAAGTATGGACTGATGAGTAAAACATATGGATTAAAAATAAGTAAATAATAGGGGGAACTAATGTTAAAATAAATTTAGTAGATTGAAATGCTGGTGACCAGTGAGGGGGAGGGGGAGGGGGTATGGTATGTATGAATTTTTTTCTTTTTTCTTTTTCTTTCTGTTTCCGGATTGATGCAAATGTTCTGAGAAGTGATCGTGGTGATGAATATACAACTATGTGGTGATATTGTGAGTTATTGATTATATACCGAGAATGGAATGATCATATGGTAAGAATGTTCATGTTCGTATGTTATGTTTTAAAAAAATTTTAATTAAAAAAAATAAATAAGAACATGTATTTTCTTATAAGCTGGGCAGTGTCTCAGGAGAAAAAAGCCAGATCTGTTGTGGGTATGAAAGAAACCAATATATGAAAAAGTGCCTAGTACATAGAAGCTTCAAGTAAGTGCTAGCTTATTGTTACTATTTTTATTATTATGGTTCTTTTCATTATTTTGAATTTTGTACATATTCATGTAAACCTAAGACTTGAAAACTTCAATAGACGTGTGAAAGAGTAGTTTCCTGACAAAAATCAATGAGGAATTATTATTCAAGCCACAATCACATTTTATCAGAAGATGTCAAATATGATACTTTATCTGTACCCTTAAGCTTTTTAGGAATTGGAAGAATGCAATTATATCCTTTTAAAGTGTTAAACAATATAAAGGTGGAATCCTTGTAGAAGAAAACCAATAGCTGAGTTTTCAGCTTGGCCGTATAAGAATATTCCCTTATTTCAGTTTCCATGGCAGCTCTCTCCATAATATCTCGTTTCCGATTTGACTGCTAGAGGGTTGTTATATAAGGAAGATTCCAGGGCTGTATGTGTTTCAGAGAGCTACCTGTCTGTACACATTTGCAAGGGCAAAGACAACTATTTAGCAGGTTAAAAAACACACACACACACAAAATCCCAAGTTATCAGCTGAAATTGCTTGATGACATCAAAATTCACCTTGGGTGTTTGTCCCCAAAGGTAACTAAGTCTTCCTGGCAGCTGTATGCTATTATCTTCATTTGAAAAATTCAGAAGTTTGGGCACCCTGGAGAAGTATGCAGAGTAGACATCACCATGACCCCCAAAACAAACACCACTCACTAATGGATTATGGTGCTTCATCAGGCTGTTCTGGGGCTGGGGGCTGCTCGGGTTTCTTTTGTGGTTGACATCAGTTGGGAAGGAAAGCGGCGCCGGTGTATCTCAGCTGTGTTTGAGTGACGTTCAGTAACTGTGAACTGCATTTGAGTACATAAACCTCATAAGTTTTGGTTGGGAGTTATTTCCCCCCACCCCCTTTAACTAGGAATGTTGTATTTAAATATCAAAATTGGGTAAACGCATCTGTAGTACGGCTAGTTTGGGCGAAATGTCTTTCCTCTTGTGGTTAATTGCTTGAATATCTTCAGACTGATATCCTCTTTGTGGACATGTATGCTGTCCTCTTTTTATAACTTTATTTCATTTTCTGTTCATTTCTGGTGTTGACTTAAAAGGCCTTTATCACCTTGTGCTGATAATCGGTGCTTTATGGTGCTGGTATGATCGTGGGCGGTTGAAGCAGCGTGCAATAACACAGGCATATAAATATTTGAACAGGAAAAGAAAGTCTGTCTGATGTGGGCCAAGGAAGAAATGCATTTAAGCAAATAATACCACTAGAGGGACCTTGACTCTGAACCACGAATAAGCAAGGTCAGCTGGGAAGGGCACCCACTCCTTGGACTTCTTGTCCAGTGAACACAGTGGCCGTGGCTGATTTTAAGGAGCCAGGTCTGTCCAGCCCTGTTTACAAATGTCCCCACCCATGAGCCGGGGTTCATGCTGAGCTGGGGTCCAGGCTGGCAGGTTTCTGACGTTGTTGTTGTGGCTCGTGTAATTGGTCAGGATGACTAAAATAATTCCCTTTGAGCAGGATAAGTTTGCCCTTGCAGGGAGTTAAAGACCTGAGAGATTTTAATTAGTGTACCCAGCCTTTGCATTTCAACACCGAAGATCATTCAGGGAGGGGTTCAAAGAACGTAGTGCTCATTATCTCCCTTTCTCATTTTTGCATGGGGGCTTTTTACCCCCTCTTTAGCCCCTCCTGTGAATAGTCAAAAATGAGTGCAAAATGACATTCGACTTAGAAAGTCAGATCACCAGGAAGCAAAACTGGAGGCAAACAGAGCAGCTCATTTCGCCAAGCATAACTGGTGCTGTTCGTGGTTGTCCCTGACAGCGTGGCCGGCTCCGAACCACCTGTGTTTGCTCACTAGCTTTCCCCAATCTGAGAGAAAATGGCCCGCGCTGGTCACATGGCAGCCAGATAGGCCAGGCACCATGGGAATACAAAAGCCCGAGCTTTTAGCAGAGTTAATCATTAATGCGCCTTTTCTTTGTCCCATTCAGGAGTGCTGACAAGGGCTTTGATAGCCGGTGTTTGCCATCAGGCCGGTTGCAGCCATAACCAGGTACTAATGAGCCATTGGCTCCAGCTCCCCTCGGTGCCTGCAGGAGCCGACCTGCACGCGGATGCTGCCCTTCCACCTGGCTCCTGCTGCCCCCTCTGCCCAGCCGGCGCCCGGGGAGGCCCCCACCCCTTGGGAGTGTGTTGTCTTGAATGCCCGCTTGACTCACGGTGTGTTTCTGCATATCTTCTGCCTGAGTCCAGCAGAGCAAGGCCAGCCCATAATCCTCCCTGCCCCAGGTGTTATCTTCCCCCTCATCAGAAAAGAAAAGCTGAAAGGAGTATGCTTGTCATTTGTTTAATGCAGACGGAGGATGGATCATTCTATTATAATACAAGGGGGTATATCCTCCCCAAGACCTAGCTTTGAGTCACCCAAGGGGTATACTGATGTTTCCATTTCAGCAATATAAATTCAGGGGTCTAAAAATATTAATGCTTTCTAGCCTCTATATTCTGGAGCAGCTAGAAGGAAAAATCTGATAGCCCATGACAAACTCTGACATCTGCCCTATAACTGCTATTGACGAGTGCTTTGAAAACTATTGTTTTCTTTCTTTGTTTTATATATACATATATATATCTTTTTTTTCTTTAAATGGGCAGGCACCGGGAATCAAACCTGGGTCTCCGGCATGGCAGACGAGAACTCTGACTGCTAAGCCACCATGGCCCGCCCTGTATATATTTTATGTTATACAACTAAAAAGTAAAAACAAAACAAAACAAAACAAAAAACTGTAAGCTTGTAACTATATCCCCATAGTTAAAAACCAAAAAACAAAAAAGATAATAATAATAATAATAATGTAGGCATTTATGACTCTGTGTGTGTGTATGTTTTAATGGAAACCCCACCTTAACAATAAGTAGCTCCTGTGTCAACATGACTGGAGTGAAGGTAAATGAGAATGACATTAAAACTCTGCTGCCACCCGCTCTTTTATCTGACTCTATGAAGTTTCCACCTTCCCAGGAAGAAGATATCTAAGTCTCCAACTTCATGCTTTTCCCTCCAGCATGCTAGAAATGCCCCCCCAAAGTATAAATTTTCTGTCAAGATATAAGCCATGAATGCCCCATTGTCCTTTAAGAGTGGTTGAGAATGAGCTAATAAATAGTACGTCTTTGAAGTTGAGCTTAGATAGGGAGAGAGATTTTAAAGTTTGGGGCCATAGAAAAGCTGACCTATTTTCTAAGAATCAAGCACATAGAAATTTTTACAATGCCTTTTGGTCATGTACAAAGGTATTATCAGTAAAGATGTATTAAAAACATGCTACTATCATATGTTTCTTTATCTCCCTTTGACCAGAGTCAAAATACCTTTAAAGATTTTATCCAATTGAACTTCTCTACATCTAGGGCATACTGAATGATGACAAGTTTATTGCCGTCGTTTTATTTATCTTTTTTTTTTTAACATATGAGGAAGTGAAAGTTGACTGACTTGCTTCAACATCTTGGAGTTTTAACAACAGACAAGTGATTAGAACCCAAAGGGATTAGATTATGTGCTCTTTATTACCATGTGCTACTTCCTGCCCTGTGCAACCTGGTTTCTTTCTTAGGGGAAGTTACGCAACCTCTCTCACATTTATTTGGCACCTACTATCTACTACAGAGCACTTGGCTCTGTTGAGATTGAAGACAGAAATGATATGGTTCTGCCATTAAGAAGCAGTTGAGTAAAGAAAATATACCGCAAATAAACACAGCACAAGAAAAGGTGGATAACATTTAACTGCAGAATGAAGAAATGCCTGGATTCTTATATCTTGGTAGAGTTTTGCCCTAATCTGCAAGCTCTCCATAGGGAGGAAATTCAGTGGTTTCAGAGAGCCCGGATGTTATAATGTGTAATGTTCCCAATTCAAACAAGGTTATCAGTTTTAAAGAATAAGCAGGATCTTTACATTTTTAAGTGGCCATCATACAGGGGGCATGAATACATTTTATAACCTATGTATTTTGATTGATCACAGGCTCATCAACCAAGAATGTGTATAGAAGTGTTAGAATTGACTCTAGTAAAAAGAATCCATCTTCGTTCCTCAGTCAAATGTAGTTGGTCTCGAATAAGACTGTTGGCTTTGAAAGGGGGTTTTGGGGTGGGCAGAAGCCTTGCCTAAGTGTGCAGTCAATCAAATATACTTTGATGTGCCCAAAGAAGATAAGGGAGAAAAATGTTTGTAACTATTGGGGCAAAATCATCTGAATTACTCATTTGGATTTAACCAGCAACGAAACCATGATTGAGGACAAAAACTGGAGGTCAAACTGATATATTGAGAACAATGTATTGATGTCAAGTGATAGTGATGTACTCCTGTAATTGTAGAGAACAATATGGATCCGTGTGGTGTGTCTTCTCATTTTCTGAGAGGAGAACAGGTATCCTATTTCAACATCTCCCAAAAGCCGCTCCTAAGACAGAAATTGCAATATGTATTATTGTATATTTGAAAAGTGACCCCTGGAAACAAAGTGAGGCATGGAGAAGTGAAACAAGAAATTGCAAATGCACATTGTATGTTTGAAAAGTGACCCCTGGAAACAAAATGAATAGGGAAGTGAAACAGGGAAGAGAGGACATTACAAAGGGTGAGGTAATGGCCAGGTTCTCCCTGCAGGTGGCTGGAACTTCACCCGGAAGGGAACCCTCTGGCAGACTGTGTAGAATTCACTCCAGGCTGTCCCACTAAGGGGAAAGGAGACTGGGTTATTTGTTCACCTACTGAAGTCCTCTATTAGTTGACGGTCGTTTCTTGGGATACAAACTTTCCAGCCCTCTGAGGACCCCCTTGCTGGGGCGCACACTTCTCTGTTCAGAGACTATCCTAAAGCCAAGAGAGCCTTCCATCTGTAGGAGAATGTCTGTAGGTAATCTCTGATGGGTCATGGGAATGTGGCAGGATGCCTACAGCACCAGCTACGGCAGGGTTGGCTGGAAGGAAAATAGAAGAAGGGAAAAGAGGTGGGCATGTGGGGCCAACTAAGGTAAACACTGCTTATAAGCAGAGCCCTGGCCACAGAACCCTTTAAGCTAAGAATTATAAGATGCTATTTCTTAGATCCACCACAGTTCTTTCTGGCTCTTTCTGCTTGTAATACAACCATACTTCACCAAGTAAAGACAGCATCCCTGAGACTCATAGGTAAAGCATAACAAAGGCCTGGTCTGCTCTGGGCATTTCCATTGCATAAGGGCCATGCAGTTCTTCACTGGAGCTCAGATTCCCAATAGCCTGGGAAACTCGATTGGATTGACTGTGGCCATATCAGAATGAAGAGCCAGGAAGTGGAGTGAATGCATTTATTTGTGTCATGTTCATAACATACTTAAAGTCCTGATAACTTTTCCCTGTACAAAATCATTTTAATATGTTCCACTCAACTAATCCATGTCCCTTGTAGCGACTCATACCTTAGATCAGTGATTCCCAAAGTGTGGTACTAGCCCAGCAGCAGCAGCATTCCCTGGGAACTTAGTAGAAATGAAGATTCTCAGGCTCTATCCCAGAGCCTGAGCTGGGGCCCAGGAATCTGAGCTTTAACAAGCTTTCCAGGAGATTCTGAAGCACACTAAAGTGTGAAAACAAACTGGTCGAGGGGACCCTGATTTGGGAACCACTTAGTTATATGTATTTTATCTACCATTTTCCTCAGTTTTAAAGGGTATTAATTTAAAGATATAATATCATATTAAGAACAGCTTTCTAGAAGACAGGATTATTCTGATCATATTATACACATGCCAAATTGAAACACACCCACATTAAAATATGAAATACATGTGCCTTGGAAATACAGAAATACAGGCTTTTAGAATACCCCCATACCTGAATCTAACAACCATAAGACTTCTGGAAAAGTGGGGCCCCTCTAACGCTCTTTCTCACAGGATGGTATTTTCTTTCCTCATGTCCTCTCTGGACCAATTCTGAGCACAAGAGGAGAATAAGAGTGAGGAAAATTTGCTCTTACCTTGGAGTGACATCATATAGGCCTAGAATTTAAGCAAATTCAGCTATGTGCTCTGCAAATTAAGGAGAGAGACATCATAAATAGTACAGGCAATCGAACTTTTCTGCCTTCTCAGAAAGTGAATGTGCAGAGGTGTCCTTCAATTCACACAACTCAGTCCCATGTACCCCTCTGTACATGACTGTCTCACTGTGAGTTTTAAAGAGGTGTCTCTGCATACACAATGACCTCTAAATGTCAGCCTGGTGCTTCTGATGCTCAAATTGAACTGAAGAGCCAGTTATTCATTCTGTCTCTGAAAGTCACACCAGCCCTTAAATGGAGCAATGCTAGTCTTCAGTGTAGCCCTGTATAATGCAAATTTCAAAGATAAATTCGACTATGCTAATGTTGGAGGTTCGGTTCTGTGGGAACCAGTCTCTGAGATGGAACCAGTAGGATGTTTATTAGGGAGTAGGCTGACACCTGTGAAAAGGAAGATGATTGGGCAGAGGGAGTACCAAAAAAGGTCTTAGTTGACCCCATGGAGCTGAGTTGACCTTTAGTTGTTTACATTTGGAGAGAGGAAAATGGGTTTTTCTACCCCAGTGATGATCAGGCATTGGACAGGAGATGACCCCACAATGAGGCATGACTTTGGGCCAGACTGTTATATTCAGCAGCTGGGAAACTGAGTCCTTCCTTCCTCAAATGGAACCTCTATGACATATGTCAATGTCCACTACAACGAAATGTGCCTTGTTTCAGTTTGGTAATGCTGCCAGTGTGTTCTGTCTTGGCAGGGGTTTGAGTTCCACAGATGTCTTCATTCATCAAAATCAGCAAATGGTACCTATAAGATAAGTTCATTTCAATGTAATATTACCTTTAAAAACTGCAAACAACTATAGAACTCCAGTTAATACTAAAATGCATGCTGATATGTTTAGGAGTGACATGCATGGATTGTACAACTCACTTTGAAATGCATCAGAAATGATGATGGATTGGTAGAGGAGTGTGTGAAAAGTACATATGGGCAAATGTTAACAATTACAGAATCTGGTAGTAGGCAGACAGGTGTTTGCTGGAAAATTCATTCAACTTTTCTGCAGGTTTGAAGAATTTTCATAATATTATGCTGGAGAAAAAAATCATAAATAAGTTTACCACTCTCCCAATCCTGAACTTAGCCCAACCCCCAACCTTGATGACCACAACCCTTGAACCATGATAGCAGAGACTTCTCTTCTACACAAGGCTCTTTGGAAGTTTTCACATGAGGGTGTGTGTGTAGGGGGGCGGAGTTGGGGGGAGCATAAAAGAAAACATCACTGTTTCATTTGTACCAGAAACATGTTTTGCATCTATTTAAAATGTGTGGGGTAGTAACCCTCAATCTTGGGAGACCCAGTATTGATAGTGAGGTTCATCCGTAATATCTGAACAGGGAGGGCTCTTGTCTCTGTCACCAGTGATGAAAACCTTAGTGGTACAAACTGATTGACTCTGTTCCCCACATTCCAAGTGAAAATGATCCTCATTGTTCTGAATGAACTGTCAAGAGACAGCCTCTTTCTAATGACCTGGCTCCACTGAATAGCTTAACATTTCCCACTGTTTAACCCCACTGGTAAGTTATTCTGAATCTCTGTCCCCCTGTTCTATAAGACTGTGTGGTAAGCACATGTCTTGAGATGGTCTCCCACATGAACAGGGTGCAAGTACTAAGAGCAAGAGGATGGGACAGGGTACTAGTCCTACAGAAGCTGAGCTGGTTGTGTTTGTTGCTAGAGATGCTGTAGGAGTAACTTCCAAAGGCCACTGGCAAGTGATGGTTAACTAAGGCCAGAGCAAAAAGTATCTTGAACACCGGTTAATGCAAGTGGAAAGGGGTAGGGAGACAAAATGGAGGCCTTGGTGTCCTTGGAAAGCCCAAAGTACAGCTGTAAAGGATGAAGGAGTTGCTGGTAGTAAATGCTACTCATGTTTACAAAGCTCTGACTGGTGCCAAATGAACTTTACAGTTAATACTCAAAAAAGCACCATGAAGAGGGTAGAATTATCACCTCCATTTGACTGACAGGGAAACCAAGGCTTACAGAGATAAAAACTTTTTGATGGCCCAGAACCACTGCTTGAGTTAAGTCAGAGTTTTACTCTGTGGTCTGTGCTCTTGGCTGCTCCACATAATGGTGAGCTCTGTATGAAGCTAATGTAAGAAAATCTCATGCTTCTTGTTTGGACAATGGGGCTATTGATCCCTGTGGTTATCAAGAATCAATGCAACAGGGCAGGCCATGATGGTTCAGTAGGCAGAGTTCTCGCCTGCCATGCCAGAGGACCCAGGTTTGATTCCCTTACCTGCCCATGTTTAAAAAAAAAGATTCAATGCAACAAGGTAATGGATGTGAATGTGTTTTCGAAAATGGAAACCTCTCTATGAACATCAGGAATTGCTATAATTATTTTCACATCTCTTCTAGGGAAGAGAGGTTGCTCTTTCATCAATGGATGGAATGTGCAAGGTATGACAGAGTGGAGTTTCTTCTATATCAGAAGATAATAGGTGGTTGTTAGCATGCAAGTGGAGATGAAGCCTTCAGACACTCTCCCTGGCATGAGTAATAATTTTACAGGCAGATGGTGTGGTAATGAAATGCTGAGAGGGTCTACAAGAAACACCTGCCTGTAAATATAGCCCCTCCTCCCACAGCTGGCCTTCCTGCTGTATTTGTTCCCACAGCTGCCGGAAGCTCCCAGTGAGGATATTCATAACCTTGTTCATCTTTACAGCAAGGTCATAGGTGCTGTGCTTGGGTAATCTGCTGCACACCTTGCCCTGGCAATTGCAGCAGTTTCCTTTCCCAAATGGCCTCTTCTGCCCTACTTTAAAACATGGATGGTGTGCAGGGGACATGGAACAGTATGGACTGCTCTGGGCACACCTGCTTCAGATCTTGTTTACAGACCTCCTCTTCCCCCAATTTCTACTAACAGAGAACTTCCACTCCTTTTTTCTGAGTATTCATTTCCTGTACAGACAACATCTTGCATCTGGAGCTGCCCTTGGACTTGATGCCCTCCCTCCATTCCCCATCCCTAGCTTCTGCCTATGCCAAAATATCCCCTGAGGAACACCAGAGGAAGTGAAGTGGAAGATGCATTTCTGATGACACCAAGTTCTTCAACCTTTTGGCATTCAGCAGTAGCCTTCAACTAATCCAGCATGGAGAGCCTCTGCTTTCCCCCTCCTAGTGGTCCTGGCGCCTGAGAGGGTCCTCCTTGTCACTGAAAGAAACTGAGAGAAATTCTAGGAAACTTGAACCATCCTTTGTTGCCTGAGTAGCCTCAGTTTACTATCTTGGCTTATACCCATAATTTTCTTTGTCCATAAAAACTGTGCCTGTCTCGAAGTCCTTAGTGAAAGTGTTTCTTCCATGATCAAAGATGTCAACAGAACAAGAGGGTACAGGAGACCCAGACAGGAAATATTTTAGAGAAGGAGGTGTAAAGATGTTGGGGGGGGGGTGTGTGAAGATGATGGTGAGAGGCCTGAAGCCATTCACTTCACCCTTTGGCCAGTTTAGCTCATACCTACCTTGCACTGGCCACCTTTTGCTTCCTGCACCATAAATAAGTTTTCTCCTCTGTTCCCTATTTGGGGTCCTTTTTGCTTCTCTCCATCACTATCTGTCATACACTGACTCTGGACACCAATGCTCCCCTCTCAAGTCAGTTGGCCGAGTAGGCTAGGACCCAAGTCCAACCGTGGGCTTGGATTTGATAGCTTCCCAACAAGGCCATTAACTTAGCCCAATGTAAGCTTTCTTTCACTTGCACAGACACTATCACTGACCATTTTACAATGGGCTCTGTGAGAAAAATATGGGCAATATTTTAAGAATCAATTCTCAAAACCGGAAAACCAATTTTAAGCATGTACTCTACTAGTGCAATGACTATATTGTTGCTTTGGGGCATAGCAGACGTAACATTACAGCTGTTGTCACACTTTTACTTGGTGGAGTGGAGAGAGCACTGGGCTTTGGATCAGGAAACATGGGCCTAAATTCCAGCTTTGCCTTTGGCTAACTGTGTCTTGTGAAAATCACTGACCTCTTATTTTTACCTCAGTAATAAGAGGAAGAATGATTAAAGCTGTCATTGATATTCCATATTTAACCTCCGCAACAAGTTGAGGTATGTGCCTAAGTTTCAGCTGTCACTAACTTTTTTTAAATGCAGGAATTCTTTTATGAGGTTAGCACACTGTTTTCTAAAACCTTGAGGGATGATCAACTGATCAATAGATAGCCAACAGAGCTGACCATTAAAGCCTAAATTGGTAACCCCCAGCAGGTGTTAACGATTTCTGACACTTGAGGGGATTCTCCATAAATGTCAAGAGATATCTCAAAACTCTAAAACGATACTTACCATAAATTCATTCTGAACGTAAGTGGTGGTGAAGAGAGATGGCCAATGAGAAATGAAGAGGAGTCACAAAATCAAATAGTCAAAAGGACATTGGATGTCTCCCTGTGAGCTGCAGAGGTGAGTTAGAAGGATTCAGTGTAGCCAAAAACAGTGCCCAGCATCTGCATGGCCACATTCCCAACCTGTCAAGTTGTAAAGATAGTGGCTCTGAGAAGATGAGCCCCAAGTCCCTGGCCATGCAGGTCACCCAGTGCAGGGCAAGGACAGGCACTGAGGGACCTTGAGGAGCAGGGGATCAGCAAACAGGAAGGAATTAAAGTGTCTTCCACCAGCAGTGAAGATAAGCCTTTTATAGGGGGTAGGCTAAGCAAGACTTGAAAGAAAGAAAAAAGTTTGTTCCAGAAGAAGAAAGACGTTATTGTTTTCCTTTTGTTTTGCAGTGGGGGTGGGCAGAGCTAGGAAACCTCACCTCCAGGCATTTAAGAAGAGGCAGCTTTTGAAACTCCCATGTTGAATTTAACAAGCAACTTTTGTGGTGTACTTACTCTGAATGAGATATGGGGAAGACAGGTACAAGGAAGCCTGCCTTTGGCAACTGATGGGAGACGCAGAAGTGCCCCCATCACAGCTCAGTAGAATCAGGGCTGGGATTTTTGAGGAGGACAACCCAGGTAGCAGGGAGTGACACCAGCAAAGGGAGTGAAGAGGTTATACTACATGCATGAAGAGACGGCATAGTTTGTTTGCAGAGAGTACACCAGAATATGGAGGGAGATACAAAGAGCTAAGAAGATAAGGCCCACATTGTTGAAGTCTTGCTAAGGAATTCTAGCCAGATACTGGGGTGAGGAGATGCCATGGAAGGACTGCCAGATGGCCTCTGCAAACATCATCACGATTATTGCATCCCAAATTCTGTGACACTAAATTATACCTGAAAAGTTCGGTGCTCACAGTGTGGTTTCTCTTTGGAATTTGCTTTGAAAGCAGCCACTTATGGAATTAAATGTCCCTCTCTGCAGTCTCCAGCAGTGATGAGGTGCTGAGGGAAGACTGGCCCTCAGCAGGGAGATGGACATTCCATATTCAAAGCAAAATATGAAGTTTTGGTGTGAGTTAGAGGAAAGAGATAGAGTGTTCGAGGAAAGCAGAGGTTGTCCTAGAATTCAACTTTGAAGAAAAGGTAAGAAATCCCACATATGGAGGATTATGAAATCCCACTGCAGAATCTCCTGGCACCACAGCGCTGTCACAAGCCACCTGTCAAGTGCTGGATGGCTACACGTGGCAAGTGGCTATCCCACTGGGCAGCACAGATGTGAGACATTCCCATTGTCCTGGAAAGTTCTTCTGGACAGTGCTGACTAGACACAGGCATTTTATATTCTTACTAGCAATATTAAACAGGTGTTTTCCCAAATACCTGGAACCCCACCATTGTATATTGTTTTTAAATCAACAGAAACTTAGGAAAATATTGATATTTGGGGATAAGGGGCAAAGGGCTTTTTTGATTGGCCATTGTTATCCCCAGGTGCTCCTTTTCCTATTATTTATATATGTGTGTTATTGATTTGTTTATGGGTTATGTATGTGTTGTGTGTGTACAGTAGGGCAGTGTTCTATCACACGTTGCATCCTAGGCAGATCTAAACCGTCTCCATTAAGCATAATCTCCAGCGAGGAGCTTCCTTCTTCAACAGTGGGGGAGGTCATATCTCCATGCCAACACCTCCAAGAAGCACATGATATTGAGTCTGCTGGTGATTCTTCCAGGACCTCCCCAGAAATTGTTTCTGTTTTGAATACAGTAGAGTCACAACTTGTGCATTCTAAAACAAGTGTGTATGGCACAGGTATGGTTAAAAATTATGCCTGAAAATACGTGAAATGATCTTGAAAGATGACACTCTGTCATCTCCGTTAAGAGTCAGTTTCTCCTCCAGTGTTGGAACAATGGCTGTTGCTGTGGATAAGCACTTAGCAAAATGTTTGGCTGGTGTTCCAGAGCTCATCTGTGCAAAAACCAAGTGTCTTTAATACTTAGCACAAAAAGATGCTCAAATTCAGAGAAATGTGTGGGAGTCGGGACCAAATAAGCAGCAGCAAGTGGCAGGAGGCAACCCTGCTCGAGAGGGGAGATGGCTGGGTGCAGGAGGAGGGGGTCTGTTCTTTCTCTATTGCAACCAGCAGAGCTGAATTAGTGTAAGGGATATGCACATGTGACCTGATGCCCCTGATTTCTGTGCCAGCCATACATGCATAAGCATAACCACACCCACAGCGTACTCACCTGCAGTATACATTCACGCACACCTGCTTTCCAGAACCACAGCCCTGCCAGGCCCCAAGTCCTGACCACTGGACTGGATTTCCAGGGTCTGGGCTGCTCAGCTTTCCATAATGGCGTTGTCTGTATTGCAGAGAAATTGCCTGGCCAATGATAAATTCCTCCCCTTCCTCACCTCTCACCTGGTGCGTAGAGTCTCTTTGAAAAGTAGTCCAATGCCACTCATCATCTGCAAATGACATGGTGCCCTTTGCTCCAAATAACTGAAAATAGAAGTATACTAACTAGATATCAGTAGGGAGAAAGGGAGTGTCAACGGTACCTTTTTGAGTCTTCTGACCACATGGCCCATGGTCCTGGGCATCCCTGGGTGAGGATGCACAAAGATGCTATTTCCTTAAAAGTCATCTTTCCCTGATGGCGTGAGGGAGAAGAGCAAGGGTCGAGGGAAAGCGGATGGAAAATGGAACATTTTCTGTGCTAATTTATTGCAGGGTTTGAGGTCCCTTATCAGAAATGGATCCAAACAGCTACATTACAGGATCCTGATGAACACAAGATGAAAGAAGTTCATTGTCTTCATACTTCGTACTTATGTGAAAATAAAATTTCCATTTTTTTCAGTGATTTGTTTAATTGAGACAGAATCATCCAAATTGTACAATCAGTGGTTCACAGTATCATCATATAGCTGTACAGTCATCACTGCAATCAAGTTTTTTACATTTTCATTACTCCAAAAGCATAAAAATAAAAATAAAAGTAAAAAAGAACACCCAAAACATCCCATACCGTCCATCCTCACTATTGTTTATTTTTTTTGTCTAACGCATCTGTCCGTACACTGGATAAAGGGAGATTTTCACACTCACACATTCACAACTTAAAAGCTCTATAGTTATTCAATCATCTTCAAGAATCAAGGCTATTAGATTACAGTTCAACAGTTTCAGGTGTTTCCCTCTCATTACAGAGGAATGGGTGAACAAAATGTGGCATCTCCATACTATGGATTATTATTCAGCTGCAAAAAGAAAGTTCTGACACAAGCTACAACATGCATGAAACTTGAAACCATCATATTGATCAAAATAAGTCAAATACAAAAGGGTGATATGATTTCACTTAAATGAAATATTTATAATAAATAAATTCATAGAGACTGAAAGTAGATTAGAGGTTACCAGGGGCTGGAGATGCAGGGGAATGGGGGAGTTATTGCTTAATGGAAGTTAATGCTTAACAGATTTTCAGTTTAGGTTATGAAAAAGTTTTGTAATAGAAAGTGGTGATGGCTGCACTACATTGTAAATGTAATTATTGCCACAGAATTGTACACTTAAAAATTGTTAAAATGGCAAAATTTATGCTACATATAAATATGTTACTAGGATAATATTATTTTAAAAATTAGAGAAAAAATGTATTTATTCTGTCCAAACAATAAAATTATTTTTTCAAATCATATGCTGAAGTTGGTAAAATTTGTAACTGTAGTCTAGTCCTACTTTTTCTCTTTCCTGTTAGCCATAAAAACACCATATCATTTTATATGACTTTATAAGTAAATTTTATAAATTTAAACTAAGTGCTAGTATACTGATCAGTTATTAGACTAATATAATTCCTCTCTTTTGGATTTTATAGGTTGAGGTCTGTGAATAGGAGCTTATTTGAAGTAAAAAATTTTAAAGTTTGTGAACTGCAGGAATAGTCCAACTTCTCCATTTTACAGATGAGAAAATGGGGCCCAGTGAGAGGACTTGGTAAGTCATAGGACAAAGTACTAACAGAACTGAAAGAAGCACCATATCATCTCTTTCCTGGTCAAGTTGGACTTCTGTTTTAATCTACCACTTTTCTCCCCTCAAGCAGTTCAAAAACTAGTTGATATTTCAAAGTCACTTCTGAAATAAAAGAAAACAAATGAGGTCTACAGTTGACTAAATACAAAAAAATAAAAAATGTTTAAGTGCTAATTGAGATAACAGGTCCTCAAATATCAGGTAAACAAGTTGGCCCAGGCCCCACCCTCCCTGTCTGGCCCCATGTCTACATGGCGTGTGTGAAATGGCACATGGACAGCCATGCACGGGATTCAAGGGTTCAGAGTGGACAGACTGACAGGTGGAGGACAAGACAATGTCCTCGTCCCAGTTTCATCACCAACTCACCAGCCACCTGGGGTCACCCAAACTCACTGTGATCTGGATTTACAAAAAAAAGGAGCAGAAAGGGGAGGCTGTTCTCTTTCTGAACTGGAGAAAGGGGTTCTTGGACATCAGTGAGAGAAGAAATTAAAGTAGCTACACTGGATATTAAAGCTGTGTGTATAATGGTGCTTTGGTATCCTCGTAGAAAGAGTACCTACTCCCACTGGCAGCTTTATGCTTCTCCCAGGTTTGGGGGTGCCCTGCTATGCTGGCATGAGTGCCGGCCAGAGTCAGAAGCCCCAGGCTAGGGACCCTCTGCGCTGCCAATGGGTGGACATACCACACCACAGGTTATGTATTCACCTGTTGACGGACACATGGGTGGCTTCCACCTTTTGACAATGAAGAATGCTATTTCTTCATTGAAGAAAGCATTCACACACAAATAGCTGTACAGTTCCTCAATTATTACATTTAAACAAGAGACTAAAAGCACATATGGATTAAATTAGGGTAACTTTGACCTGAGTATAATTCTATCTTGTTGCTGCATCAAACCACCTGGTGACAAAAGCCAAACAGAAACAGCTGCTCTTTGCAGCTCAGACAAGATGACACTTACCTGAAGCCATAAAAATCATGGGTGATAAAGGCAAGACAAGCCCCCAGCTCTCCTAAGTCCCATCAGTTTTCTTTCTGCTACACCTACCATGTTGGAAGGTGTCCTAGTCACCTAATTGACTAGGAACTCTCAGCTTATAAACTTGCTTATCTGCAGACTAGAGAACTTGGAAAACATTTGTCAACCAAGTAAAGATACAAAGCACCACAAGGATAACTCCGTGCCTGGGTGGCTGGGTTTTCTTCCCTCTCACTCAGCCTCTGTGACCACGTTGATGGTCCGGATACAGCTGGCTCTCTGCCTCTTTGGCTTGTGCTCTGCTCTTGTTTTCCTGCTTTCTCAAGAAGGGGGCAGTGTGTCAGTCCTTTGCAGGGGCATTAATAAAGATAAGAGAGGTTCTGGCTACTGGACAGAGTTTTCAAAACCCCTCCCCTGGTTACCCTGGCTGCAGGGCTGCATGCACAGACACACAGGGCCGTGGACACAGGAACTCTGATTGCCATCCGATTACTGCCATTGTGATGCTTATTCAACCGCCCCTTTGTAAGTTCCTAGAGGGCAGGGACCGTGTCTTGGGCAGCTTTTCATGAAGTCATGCTGTCCTGCTTCCATTCATTCATTCTGCAAACATTGATTGAGTGCAGCCCTCATGGTGCCTGCCTCAGCGCTGGGGACACAGAAGACGCATCTCATCCTGCATCTCTTCAGCAGCTCCACACAGCCCTGGTTTGTCCACCCTCATCCACCCTTCCAGGCAGGACCCCCTGCAGCAGCCATAAGGCCACGAGACAACAGGCAACATCTTTTTTTGTTATTTTCATTCCACCCAAACTCCTATAGCATGCCTGTGTTTTTTTATAATTAACCCAACAGTCTAATAAATTCTTCTCTTCAGAGCTTTGATGCCCACGTGGATCGTCTGGGGAAATTCAAAATATGCTAGTGCCTCTTAATTAAAAACATGTTCAATGATCTTATTTCTGAATAAGGTCACATTCACGCAGAGATTCCATTTTAATTGACCTGGTCACCAGGATGTTGTAAAGCATCCCTGTGATTCTAATGTATGGCCAAGATTCAGAACTACTGTGTCAAACCAAAACAGAGGACAGAAAACCCCCATCTCAGGAGTGGGAATTGCTCCCACAATTGGTTTTCTTTGTAGACTTGTTTATTGGATCCCGAAGATCCTGCCCCATTCCCACATTTCCACCTGCTCCTTTTAAGATCCTCAATCTCACTCCACACCTTCCTGCCTGGTCTTGACCGTGGGGTGCCACCTTTTGCCTATGTACTCAGAGCACACTTCTGTGCTCTCTGACCCAGTGTAGGCTTCAGGAAGCAGGCCCACCGCTGGATCTTCTGTCTTCTAATGTGATGTGTACTTTCTTCTGACTTCAGAAAGTCTGGTCAGCTCCACCTCTGCATGCCAAGACCTCATTCCTTCTCTGCCTGGGATGAAGACCTTTTCACTGTTCTCCTGTCTTACAGCAATGGTGCCTCAAGAAGGAACCAAGGGAGCATCAGCACTTGCAGCCATATGGTGGCTTTCAGGAGAGGCTGGTAGGGAAGGGGAGGAACAGCCAATCTCAACAAACACCCTGGGAGGTCATACCTGTCCTAGTTTGCCAGAGCAACTGTAACAGAAACCAAACAACAGGAATTATTGCCTCACAGATCTGGTGGCTCAAAGTTCAAAAGCAAGATGCTGGAAAGTCATGCTCCACCTGAAGTCTGTAGGGTTCTGGCAATAGTCAGCACCCCAGGACACTTCTTGATTTACCTCCTTTACTTGGTGTCTCTCTCTTTCTCTCCCTCTCTGTCTCTATCATCTGTGTCAAAATTGCCTCTCCTTATAAGACATCAGTCATTCTGGGTTAGAACCCACCCTAATTCAGTTTGGCCTTCTCTTAATCAATAACCTGTTCAACAATCCTATTTCCAAATAAGGTCATATTCATGAGGGTCACATTTGAACATATTTAGTGAGGAGACACAATTCAACCCATAGCAAGACCATTGTCCCTGAAGTTCATTTCTAAGGACGTGTGGGAAAAAAAGATACCCAGAGCCACAGAGACACAGTATAGGAGAGTGGTCCAGAGCTGAGTTTGTAATGTGGCAAGCCTGGATGCAAAGCAAGCTTCCACATTGCCCAGCTGGGTGGTCTCAGGCAACAGATTGAACCTTCTCAATTTTTGCTCCTCCTGTCAGTAAAATGAGTAGTGGTACCTATGTGTATTGTCTGACATAAGGATTCCATTAGGTTATGGGTTTAAATGCACCCAATGCACGAAATGGCTTGCAAAAGTAGTGCCTGTCTCATGGTAAGAAATTAATAACTGTTGTCATGGTCAGGTTCATGTGTCAACTTGGCCAAGTGGTGGTACCTGTTCATCTGGTTGGGCAAGTGCTGGCCTGTCTGTTGTTATGAGAACATTTCATAGAGTTAAATCATGATTACATTGTCTACATCCACAGCCAAGGGGAGTGTCTTCTTTAATGAGTGATGCTTAATCTAATCACTGGAAGCCTTTTAAGGAGGATTCAGAAGAGACAGGCTCTCTTCCTGCTTTGGCCGGCAAGCCTCTCCTGTGGAGTTCATCTAGACCTTCCATCAGAATCATCAGCTTCACAGCCTGCCCTACAGATTTTGGACTCTACATTCCCACAATTAAATGAGACATTTTTATAAATCTTATATTTAAAAGATTCTGCTTCTTTTGAGAACCTTAACTAATACAACTGTGTTTTTAGGACTAAACTCCAGAATACACAGGTCTTAGAAAGAACACAATTTCCCAACCATGTCAGTGAGCTTGGATCTTCAATAGGAAGACTCTGTAGCTCTAAATTTTGATACCCCATGATTGCATACAGATAAGGCTGCCGAGCAGCCAAAATGGTTTGACTGTGGAATTTCCATCTTACCTTTTTCAATACAGCACCTTCTACAGGAGATGAAGAATAAGATTTGCTTTCTCCCAAAGAACCACCAGCCTAGCATTACATCACCACACAGTTCTAATTAGAAAGATGATAACATCTGGGGAAAGCAACCACCATTGCTCCATTTTAGGAGCTATATGACGTAGACAACCAGATTACAAATTGAGTATGGTTTCTTACAATACCAAATGATGGCTTAGTAAAAATGGCTTCATTAAAAGGTTATAGTGTCTTTTAAAATATCATTGTTGTTCCAACATGTATTTTTCCAGATGTACCACCTCTTCATGTATGCACTTTCCCAACTTGTAGCACTGGAAAACCAACTTACAGGTGACTTGTCCAAGGAACCACAAAACCTAAAAACTCAGCAAAGACTTGCTTAATGTCTGTTACTATAGTTGCCAAACTATTTTATATATCTATATACACATATATATATCAGTAAAGAAAAAAGATCATGTAATCATACACATGTACACACATATATATTTATATATATTTAATTTGTTAGTGGAATTTGCATTTCATATTAGATTACCTTATAATACATGTAACATATACCCAAATTGAAATTAGTGGGTGAGATAACAAAAACATAGAAGAATTCCTCTTTCTTCCAGTCCCTCAATGGTGGCCACCAATTTGCCAGAACATACCCAAAATTGTCGCCCTTTGTCTGGCAATTACAGAATTTAAAATTTGAAGAGGTTCCCCCACCTCCCATCTTTGTTTTACTCCCTGAAAGCAAATTTCCCGACAGAAATTTGAGTTTAGGACAAAACTTGTTGTACTGATAATTATAAGGTGACTTTCATTTTCTAAATTTCCTCTGGAAAAGGAAGATGGGTACCTGAATTCCTTCAAATGTGCTCTGCAAACATAATTGTGTTAGGAAGGGCCCATCAAAATGATCAGATTAAGATAGACCATCAAACTGGGGCTTTGGTGGAGAACTGGGACATAGGAGTGGATTATATGCTGGAAAAGCACGATGTGTTTCCAACTTAGTAGTTTGTGTTTTTTTGACTCCCCTGTGTCTAACCCAGCATTTGCCTCTTGTCGAGTCTAGTCCTTTGATAGATAAAGAAACTCATGCTCATTGAATTCAAGTGAGCGACAGAGATAAACCAGCAAGTCGGTGCCTGTGACTGGTTGAGGATTTAAGGGAGATTTTTCAAAGACAATTTCAGAAGCCTGAACTGAGTTCCACTGTTACCACTGTGAAGTGCCTGAGACTGTCGCAATTACATCTAAATTGCGACATCCACAACAAGGAAATGGGGACCTTGTGCTCCTGAGCATGAAGGAGAGTAGTTGAGAGCAGGGCAAGGCAGAGGAGGAAAAACGACTTCTTAAGTGGCAATTCTACTTTATAAAAATCTTTTTAAACCCACAGTTTTTTTTTCTTACAAATGAAAAACATAATTGGTTGAGTTAGCTTCTCAAACCCCTCCTCTAAAATGAAGTGGAATTATTGATAAAATGAAAGGGATAGTTTTATAAGAAAATATATTTACTGATCCAAACCATGTTTGACTGTTTAGACCTATGAAAACATTCATCTCAAATGGTTCAACGTAACACGTGACATAATCAATCAAGTTCTGCCGATGTGCTATTCAAGCAGAAAATCTTTTACTTAGGTGTAAAAATATACCTACTTGGGGTTTAAACGCGCGC
The DNA here is from genome assembly GCF_023851605.1 of Tamandua tetradactyla. Lineage (NCBI taxonomy): Eukaryota > Metazoa > Chordata > Mammalia > Pilosa > Myrmecophagidae > Tamandua > Tamandua tetradactyla. The sequence goes on along the minus strand of NC_135327.1, from coordinate 37,598,829 downwards.
AAGAGAGAGGGTTCTAATTTAGTGACAACTGACCAAAAAAGAAAAGCAAATCAGCAACAGTTACGCATTTGAATGAAATTTGAAATTCCTCTTAAGAGAAGAAAAATTGAATCAGCCAGTAAGGCTTTGTTCCAGATGGCGAAAATGTAAAGTATTAGACGGACAGACACAAATCCATCTTCCCCTTTCAGAAATGTCCTCTGGCAGAAGCTGCTCTGTGGGGAAGACAAACGGTCATCAAGACAGTTGTGACGTTATTACAATGGGACCAGGGGGTTCACTTGCTGGGGAACAGATAGCAGACCTACTGGATGGCATCTGGGTGCAAATAAAAGACTCTGTTCTGTGGGAACAGGTACAAGACAGAAGGCTCATTACACACAGGCAGCACACTTGAGCAGTTCCAGTGGTTGGTCAATGCCTGGATAATTGTCACCCCTGGCATTTGTGGAGCAATGCGTTGGCTAAGTTCAGCCAACTGAAGCTATTGCTTCTCTTTGTTGGTTTTGCAAAGATTAAGGCTGTTTCTCTGTTTTGAACATTCCATGGAGTGTTCCTGAAGTTTTGTTTAATTCCCATTGCTCAGAGGGGCTGAGCAGAACATGGCACGTACAAAGACTTGCTTTGCTCTTAGGTAAAGTACCCTTCTTACATGACTTGGGTCACGCTTTAGTTTTACTGCAGGGCAAAATCCCTCTGGAGTTGCAGTGGCCTCCTCTGAGAAATCTTCCACGTGGGATTCAAAATGCACCTGCCATGGATGGATTCATATTTCCTATTAGGACTGACTCATTCGCTACATTTGTGGAAAAGGGTAAACATCACCGTAAATTCCATCCGGTGAATCATGGGGAAACCGTGGTTCAAATTAAGCGAGTGTTTGCTTTCGCAAAGGGGCCCTTGGCGTCTTATCTTTATGTACAGAAGAAAATAGAGCCTGGCCTGGCCTCTGCAGCCAATGGAAACACACCTGCTCCATCAGCTGTCAGGGTGGGGTCTTTGGGCTCTAGGGCTCCCCACCTGTTGCTCTTCTCCATTGTTTGCAAAGGTTGAGGGTGTGTGGGTAACACAGGAGGCCTTGGCCCAATGGTTGTGCCTACAGATCTAAGGCAAAGTGGGGGAGGGCGTAGCCTTTATCTGGGTATGTTAGGAAAAAGTGATGCCTCAATCAATTAGATATTTCCGACAGTTGAGATGTCTTCATCTGCTTTTATAAATGGTACATAGCTACCCTATGTCATTGAGCAAGTGCTGTGTTGACTTTTGGCGGTTTCCTCTGTCTAAATTAGATCATTTCCAGCTATAAAATTAAGAAACCGTGCCTGGCAGATAAGCCCGAACATTGGCCTTTTTGACTGCATCAAAGAGGAGACTGAGAACATTGATTTCAATGTTCACAAGTGCACACACACACACACACACGCGCACATCCACACAGCCTCAGATCAGGAAATTTAGAGCCTGGGAAATGGTTCAGCTCACAAGCTTTGGGCCTCAGTGTCTACATAGGATCAGGTGAAAGAGAAAAAAAGAAGAGACAAAAGACGGTTGGGGGAGGGAGGAAGAAGGAAGGAAAGAGGGAAAGAAAGAAAGAAGAAAGGAAGGGAGGGAGGGAAGGAGGGAGAAAAGGGAAGTTTATCCCCAAATTCTTTGTAGCATTTAAAGAAATTTTACGTATCTCAAGTGCAAAGAACTGAAATGAGAGTAGGTCACAGCAGGTCATGTTCATTATCTACACCAGGCTCCTCCCTTGTTTTATTTTATCACCTTTCCCTGGATCCCCCACCTGCATTCTGACTTCCAAACCATGTGCTCACATAGGCACTTGCCCTAATGTGGATGCATTCTGTGTGCAGTCAGGATGCATTCACATCCCTGAAAGATGTGGGCTGTCTGACTGTCTCGTTTGTCTGGCAGTGGGGTGCTTTCTTTAACCCTACGTCAGCCCTTGCTTTTGACTCCTGCGGATGAAAGTCACTGTTTTCTCTTGTGTCATTGTCCATTTAATCTGGTTTTAAAATGTATCTGTGGGTAGAATTTCATAAATACCTTGATCACCTAATTTCTCAACGAATTACATTTTAGTAGGGAATTTTGGCCATCTCCTCAATTTCTCTTCTTGCCTATTTTATGTCCTTCTTTCTTGTTGGTTTTGTTTTATTCTGCTGTTATTTTTTCCTAATGTGTGTAGCTATGCCTTGAAGTCTTTAATTGTTAGTATGTCTTGTTTACTATTAATGTATTTAAAAGTATTCAGAAAGATGAAAGCAACTGAAGTGTCCATCAACAGATGAATGGATAAACACAATGTGACATAATCCACACAATGGAATATTATTCAGCTAGAAAAAGGAATGGAATTCTGACGCAGTCCACAGCATGGATGAGCCTTGAAGACATCAAGTTGAATGAGGGCTTAACAGATGGACAGGACAGCAGGATGGAGGAGTGGAAGAGTGAGCAGATCAGTTGAAGAACCTCAAAAGAGCTCAGAAAGGACTAAGAGATGGAAAATGCAAAGGAAAAGTCAAGAATATGGAGAACAGAGGTGCTAATATTTATATAACAGGCATCCCAGCAAAAGAAAAATCAATAAATTGGGGAAAAAATAAACCAGACACAAAGTGACTAATATTGTATGATCTCTCTTTTATGAAATATCCAGGACAAGCTGATTCCATAGCAATAGATAATAGATTACAGGTTATCAAGGGCCAGGAGAAGGGGAGGCAAAAGAGCAGTTATTGTTTGACAGGTACAGAGTTTCTGTTCAAGGTGACGAAAAAGTTTTCCAGAAATAAATTGATTGCAAGTTTTTTAATTTAAATATAAAGTCATTAAAATGAAATTCAATTAAAACTCAGTGCTTCATCACAAGCGACACTTCATGCACTCTACCATATTGGACAACTCAGTGTTAGATCACACTTATAATTGTTATACAAATATTCCAAATCTCTACGTATTTTTGTCCCCTTGATGATGTCATTTTATTTTAAAGGCTCTTTAACATCTCCCGTCTTATCTCAGAGACCTTGGATTCTGAAATTTTAAGTATTTTTCCCCCAATTTATTGATTTTTCTTTTGCTGGGATGCCTGTTATATAAACATTAGCACCTCTGTTCTCCATATTCTTAACTTTTCCTTTGCATTTTCCATCTCTTAGTCCTTTCTGAGCTCTTCTGAGGTTCTTCAACTGATCTGCTCACTCTTCCACTCCTCCATCCTGCTGTCCTGTCCATCTGTTAAGCCCTTATTTCCAACAATCACATTGTTTAGGGCTGCATGCTCCTGTTTGCTCTTTTCTGATCTCTTTGAGAATATCTATTAGGTGTCTTTTAATTCTTACCCAGCCTAACTTTCCCAAACCACATCATCTAGTATAGATTGTACAATAATAGAGTTGTTGCCTGATACTTTTTATTTTCCATGTAAGCTTCATGTCCCTGGAACCCCAGTTGCTTTGGCCACTGAATCCCCTGGGAGGAGGAGTCAAAGCCCAGGCCCTCCTTGTCTCTTGGTGAGGACAAAGGTGGGACACGGACATTCAGAGTGACCCGGCCTCTCACCAGGTGACAGAGCTGTTGGATGGGAGCTCCTTGGGCCTCTACTCTCTTTCCGGAGCTGCTGCCTTTGAAGTGATCACCAGCCCAGGTGGAGAGCTAGAGAAGAGGTGTGCCCAGGGGCCGGCTGGTCTGCTGCTTCCTGTTATTGCCTCTGCATCCCAGCTGGTCCTGTACAACACCAGGCTGGCAAGACTGGTTCCCTGCCAAGGGATTGATACATGTAGTGATACTTTCCCAGGAAATGTGTGGGAAGGAAAGTTCATAACTGGGAAACACCAGCCAATCTCTCATTGAGTACTGGCCCTCTTTCCCCTGGATTGAAACTCATCAAGAAATAATCAGCCACTGCCACCTTTTCTTGTCAGGGAGAGTGAAAAAAATCTCAGAAAATGTCATTTCAAATTGCATATAAAATTGTTGGCAAAAATACGCAAAAGCATCACTGTATCATTTCACCATATTTCTTTTCACCACCATTTTCAACAAAGTGTGGAGACTTCAAGTCAGAATCAGAGAAATCCTGGTAAGTTTTTTCAACCTTTCCAAGCCTCATCAGTGAGATGGGAAGTGCCCCTTCTTTGTATGGGGGGATTCAATAAAATAATTCACGATAGAGCCCAGCACATAGTAAGTACACATTAAATAGAGGGAAAATGTCACAAGTGCTCCAGACTCAGATTCTCTATACCACATTGACCTTTTGAGAGGATTAAATGAACATGGGAAGTATCTAGCATCATTCCTCAAACCTCAAGTTATCAGTTTACCAGTTTCTTAAGGCATTGATAGCATGTGACCTTTCACAGTTCAGCTATATTGCTCACAATATGGCCCTGAGGTATAAACAGGGAAAAGGTATGTAATTGTTTGACCCAGTTATCATGCAATTTTCTCTAGGTTCATACCAGAAATCCTTAATTGGTGGACCACGCACCTCTACAAATGGGTAGAAGGGGATATTCATCCAGAGAAAGCACTTCTCCTCATATGGTGTTCCTCAACTTTAAAAATTGTGGTGCTATATATTCAGGAGTTGTAACTGTGATTTCTAAATTCTGAGATACTGAGCTGTTTGTTTATAACCTGGTCATTCCCAGAAACTTCGGGCATTTATAAGACATCTAAGACTCAGAATTAGAGTTCTGGAGCTATGAAAGTCAGCAGTACTCCATACAGGAACTGCTTAGAACATTGAAAAAGTGATCAGTTTTTCAGTAGAGATATGAAGGAAGCTGATCTGGATAAGACTAAGGTAAATCAGAATACAGGATAAAGGATAATATCTTCCATATTTTAAAACATTAACTTCTGTGTGAGACCAAAGGGAGAGATGTTTATTTGTTCCAAAATTTATATTTTGGGTAGTACATTTCCTAATTTAACTTATTTGGTTAATTTAGTTGAACACTATAAGTCCATGGAATCTTGAATAGAGCATGAGACTTTGTTGGTTTGTCCAGGTTAGTATGACACCCCGCTATAGCCCAGAGTAATACGGGCAGTGAATAAAGAGGCATTTACAACATCCCCTTGGGGCCCTGGGAAGAAAGGAGGAAATATTCAACTTCCCCATCTGGAGAATTTCTGATATTCTTGCAAGCAGTGGAGACAGCCAAATCAATAGGCTGAGCCCTCAATCTTGGGGTTCACCCCTATGAAACTTATTCCTGCAAAAGATAAACTAAACCTACTTGCGATTATGCCTAAAAGTCATCCCAGACAACCTCTTTTGTTACTCAGATGTGGCCTCTCTCTCTAAGCCAACTCAGCAAGTGAACTCACTGCCCTCCCCCCTACACAGGACAAAACTCCCAGGGGGTAACTCCCCCTGGCAATGTGGGACACAACTCTTGGGGATGAGCAGGGTCCCAGCATCATGTGTTTGAGAAAGCCTTCTTCACTAAAAGAAGGAAGAGAAAAATGAGACAAAATGAAGTCTGACATATGGATTAAAAATGAATAAATAATAGGGGGAACAAATGTTAAAATAAATTTAGTAGATTGAAAAGCTGATCGGTGAAGAGGAGGGGCAAGGGGTATGGTATATATGATTTTTTTTCTGTTGTCTTTTTATTTCTTTTTCTGAATTGATGCAAATGTTCTAAGAAATGTTCATCATGACGAATATGCAACTAGGTGATGATATTGTGACTTACTGATTATATATATAGAATGGAATGATCATATGTTAAGAATGTTTGTGCTTCTTTGTGGTCATATATTTTTTTAATTTAAAAATTAATAAAAAAGTATTTTTTAAAAATGAAGTTTGAATGGATGAGAGATTTCAAACAGTTGAAAGGTTATCGTGGAGGTTATTCTTATATTATATAGATATCTCTTTTTAGTTTGTGGTGTATTGGAGTGGCTTAGAGGGAAGTACCTAAAACTGTTGAGCTGTGTTCCAGTAGCCTTGATTCTTGAAGATGATTGTATAACAATACAGCTTTTATGATGTGAGAACCTTGTGTCTGATGTTCCTTTTATCTAGGATATGGACAAATGAGTAAAAAATATGAATAAAAATAAACAAATAATGGGGGACAAAAGTTAAAATAAATCGGGTAGATGGAAATACTAGTGGTCGATGAGAGGGCAGGACAAGGAGTATGGTATGTATGAGAATTTTCTTTTTTATTTTTCTTTTTCTGGAGTGATGCAATTGCTCTAAAAAATGATCATGGTGACGAAGACACAACTATGTAACGGTATTGTGAGCCACTGGTTGTACACCATGTATGGAATGTTTGTGTGTTAAGATTTATCAATAAAAATATATTTTTTAAAAATTGTGGTGCTGAGGAAATGGTGTCTCACCTGCACAGATACTTCCTGATGGACAGGTTGTAAAGGAGTCTCAGCTCTGCTGACTCAGGCCCACTGTTGGCTTGAATGCTAGGGATGCATCCAAATAGGCATCAAGGTTACGAAACTGGTTAGATGGGATTGAGAATTAGCAGTCAGAATGAGGAGTCATTAATAGATTTGCACAGCCGGCCTAAAAAAAGTACTTGTATATAAAGTATTAGACTTGAGGATATGTTTCCAATAACTCATTCATTACAAAAACAAGCAAACAAAACTAATCTTACAACTCTGTCCTAAATTGGGAATTGTTCAGACCCCCATTGTCCATTGTAGTCGTCAGCATCCCGTGGCTATTGGACCTTTGAAAGGCAGCTAATCTGAATTAAAATATATGTGAGTGGAAAATATACACTGGATTTTCGTGACTGAATATGAATTAAAGAACGTAAACTATCTGAATACTTTCGTGGTGATCGTATGTTGAAAAATAATATTTTGATATATTTGGTTAAATAAAATATACTATTAAAATTAACTTGACATGTCTCTCTATACTTTTATAAGATTAATTATATGGCTAGAATTCGTCTGCTTAAATCACTCTATACTTATCCAATATTGTTTGTTTGATGAAAAGCTATTTTAACCAGGATTTAAATAAGTTTCCGAGGCATGTATTTTACAAACAGGTGTTTGTAAAAGAATCTATATCCGTTCATTCATTTATTCATTTGATGAAAGTTACTCAGCATTTACTGTATGCCAGATACTTCTCCAGGCACTTGTCCTGTCCTGCACTGGGACGCTGCTTCTTGTGGACAGAAATAGACAATAAACAATTTAAAAAAAAACAAGAAATAAGTAATTTATGGAGTATTTTCAAAGCCAATGAGTGCTAAGGAAGAAAAAAAAAGCAGTAAGAAGGAGGAAGGAATAAGGGAGGGGTGAGGGGATAGATTATAATTTTCAATTAAGTGTTTTCATTAAGAAAGTGAGATCAGAACAAAGACATGAAAGAGGTGAGGGTGCTAACCCTTCTGGGGGGGGCATGCATTCCAGATGGATGGAATGGCAGAGAAGCCTGTGGGACTGGGGGGAGAAATGAGCAAGGGGAGAGCAGTCCATAAGGCCATGGGGCAGCGAGACTGAGCTGTAGGATGCTATGCTTCAATCTGAGCATGTTGGGGGAGCACCTGGGATGTCCTTAAGCAAGGGGTGACTTGAACCACCTTATATTTTTGTACTGTAGGTAGGCAAATGTGGGCAAAGGTGACCCTGTTGTCACAACCTAGGACCAAGGTGGTGGCAGATGACACTGGCAACTGTGGGGTAGTGGGAAGTACACTTTCTAGATGTTCTTTTGAGGGACAACTAACTGTGTGTCTGTGTGTCTTGACGTATTGAATGTGCGGGGTATACAAAGAGAGCACAGTCAAGGGTGAGTCCCAACTTTTGGCCTAAGAACTTGGAAGGCTGCAATTACTGAGCATCTACTGTGTGTGCCAGGCAACAATATGCAAAAGATACAGAAATCCATGAAGCAATGCTCCTTGTACTTGAGGGGCCTACAGAAAAGTGGCAAGAAAGACTTGTATATTTGAAATATCTCTGTACCCCATAAGATGATGTAGACGTGAAAGAAGAAAGCAGATGACCAGCTAGAAGGCGGCTGTCAGAGCAGGTAAATGAGTCTTCAGGTTAGGTCATTGAGGATGCATCCAAATTCATCAGAATACAAAAGACAGGAAAAGGAGCTCTAAGGTCAAGAAATAGTATATGCAAAACCTAATGTTGCCAAAGAAGATGGGATATTTGGGTCCTTGGTACTTGCAGGTAGGCAGTGACTGGCTTGGGGTCACCTGTGAGAAGAGGCCCAACATGAGAAGAGAGAATAAAGACGGGCCTGCTTGTGAAGGAGATGGGCAGAGATAAGGACCTTGGACCTTCTCCTGCAGGCAGAGTGAGTTCTCACAACATCCTGGGCAAGGCAATACATAATCAAATTTGGATTTTAGAAGGATACACCATGCAAATCTATGGGTAATAGATTGGGAAGAAGATAAAGATATAGAGAGGAGTTAGGAAACTTAAAATTGCCCAAGGTTTCATAGAGAATGGGGGACCGATTGGAGGGATTTTGGGAGGTTTCATTTCACAGGAATTGGTGACCGATTGAAAGACGGACTTTCCAAAATGGAAGGAGAATAAAAAATCATCCCCCTATTTCTGGTTTGAGAGCCGGGTGGGGGTGGGGAAGGGAAGAGTTGGGGGTGTGGTTATTAACTGAGATGGGAAAGCAGGAGGAAGAGGAGCAGGTTCCAAGCATGATGGGTTTGAAGTGCGTCCTAATTTGGGCTGTCCGAGGTGCAGACTCTAAAAGGATTCACTTGTAAGTAGTTTATTTGAAAGAGGAAAGCAATTCAGGGAAAAGAAGGCAGCTAATACAGAGTTATGGTGTTTACTGCTATGTTAGTTGGCGCTCTATCTTGCTGAGCCCTCTGGGAGATGCAAAGAGTTTGCATCAGAATTGTTCCACCAAGCAGAGAGGGAGCTGGGGTATCTAATCCCTGAGTGTCTTCTAAGGCTTTGGCTTCCTGACCCTGCTGAGGCAGGAAGTCCAAGAAAACCTCAGGCAGGAAGTAAGGTGCTCATGGTGGAAGCAGTGTGGCCAGCATGTGAATGCAAAGGCAGGTGCCAAGGGGAGATGGCTGGGGCTCTGAGGACCCTGTTTGAGGGGGACTTCCAGGTGCAATACAGGCAGTAGAGAATGCAAAAGAGGGGTTCCAGGGAGAAGGTAAACAGGCGGTGGCAATTGGGGGATGGAGGTGGGGGTGGGCTCTGACATGTTTGCTGATAGTTCAGCATACACCCTTTCAAAATGGTTTCTTTCCTGCATATTCCTTGCAGTGAAAACACCTTCATTTGTCAGTACCACATTCATCTCTCCCAGCAGCAGCAATGGGGGTGAGGCTGGATGGAACTTGGATGCCTTCTCTTCTCCCTTGATGAGATCCTACTCACCTGCACACCATGCCATAAAGTTTTATTGGTGACTCTCCTGGGAGGGTTAGTTTTCTAAGATCTCCTGTTTTAGAGGCAATGTAGCTCTATTAAACAGGTGAGTGTTCCAGGGATCAAGTCCAGCATTCTAAGGAGTGAAGAACGCATGCTGTCATGGACCAGTGTTAGGGGCTCTCTTGAGTTGGAGTTGGAATTTTAGGTTTAAAAAAAAAGTTTCAGAGACTTGATTATAGGAAGACCAGGAGGAAAAAAAAAGGATAAGGAGAGTTACGATGATCCCACGTCCTTAATGGCAGCGTCCAGTAGGACAGGGCTTCTAGAAGTGAAACACCGAGGAGAGATGAGAGCTCCTATGTTTTCCCTTTGACCATTTTTGTCCAACCCCACCTTTTATGTGGTACAGCTTTCAAGTATTTTGGGCATACATGTTAAATTCCCTGTGTGTTTTCTGTATCCATAAGGTACTATATGATCTAAGAACTCTCTTCTAAAGATGATGAGTAGAGCCTTGGAAATATTTTCAATTTTTGGATAAATTGAAATCCCATCTCCGTCCAGTTACCTATGTGCCCTTGGATGGGCCATTTGGCCTTCCAGGGTCTCAACTTCCTCACCTGTGCGGTGGCGATGGCCTCACCTCACAACTCTGTCAGGGTCAGATGGGGTAGGGAGTGGCAAACCGCTATGAACAGTGAAAAGCTCTCAACAGGGTTGAAAGATTTGGCCTGGAATGTCTTGCATTGTGCCCGCAGCTCCCAATCATTCCTCACCTCCCAGTGGCTCTGGTGAAGAAAAGACATGGTGTGAGTAAGACCTGAGGTTCCAAAGAGAGGCAGCCCGCTCCGAGGCGCCTATGATGTGCGGCACAGAAGGTCTGGTTAACAGGGCCCTGACCTTTGGAAGGCCCCCAACTCCAGTTCCACTGCCCTCCCTCACAACCCTGTGTCCCCAGGTGACTTAGCTTCCTCTCTGTGCCTTGGTTTCTGTGTTCAGGAAAGGTTTAATTTCTCCTGACCCTGTCCTTAAGACTCTGGCTTTGAAGCCCATCCCCTCAACACCAGTTGGCAAAGGAACCAGAGGTTCTGGAAACCTCATGGGCGATTCTCTTTTCAAGGGGTCTTAGATGCCTGTCCTGTAAAGCATTGCACATTTCTCAGTCCCAGGACAACTGATGTCACACTGTCACCTCCAGCCTTTCCCTTTAGGATCCCCTGCTTAAAGGGCTGTAGAGCGGTTGAAAGAAACAGGCATCTGATTGGGATGTCACTTCACCTAAACTAGGGTCTGCTTCAACTTAGAGCAAAATTCCTGAAGTTAAACAAAGAGAATGGATTAGGAAATCAGCCTGTCCCGTCTGTGTCCACTCAATTTACAGTTCCCAAGGGTCTCTGGTGGCCAGCGCTGCGCTTGACACTGGAACAGGTGAAAAAAGTTGAGCTCTGCCTAAGCAAAACAAGGCACATTTTAAAAAGAAGTGTCTGGTTACTACACAACCAACAGATGCACACTCCCTCTAGGTGTCTTTATGTCTTTAATCATTTTGCCTTCGATTTAAGACCCGTTCCTCTAACAGACTGACCCAGGAAAGCATATGCCATGTAGAATGATGGTAATTCCGGCAAGTTCTATGAGTCAGGGCCATCTGGTGTCCCCAGGCTCTGTATTTGCTCTTGTACCTGGAGAGATAGCCTGCCAGAGGCGCGGGACTGGCCTGGAGGCCATCTGGCCGTCCTGCAGTGGGAAGTTGAGAAGTCAGCCCTGCAGAGACTGCCCCTGAACTTCAAGGCAAGGCTCGCGGTTTACCCACAGTCAGGCCATAATTCCTCACCGAACAAGGGGGAAATCACATTCCCCCTTGAACAAAGACTGGTCCTGAGTTGTTGGGGTTCACATTACTTTGGGACTGCGATGTGGGCCCCCAGCCTTTCTACCTGGACTCCTTCCAGACCCAAGTGCTCCATGAGCACCAGGTCTGCTGGCACGTCATTCTAAAGTCACAGGTACTGTGCGTTTGAGAGCCGGTGCTTTGCAAATGTGAAAGCTGTGGACTTTGCCCCTGTCTCCCTGGCTTTCAACTCTTCTCCGTGGCCTTGGGTAACTTTTTCAACCTCCCTAAATCTCAGTTTCTTTGTCTGTTAAACAATAATCCTCAGGAAGTTGTTGCCAGGATTAATTTATCTGAGATAATCTATGCAAAGCACCTGGTTTTAGGAGATGTGTAATAAAAGTGTGCTCCCTCCCTTCTTTCCCTTGGATTCTCTGAAGCCTTGCCCTTCTGCCAGATTCCTTGGGAAAGGAAAGCTGCTACAAAATTCACAGTAATTTCCAGTGGTGAGAAAAAGCTCCTACCAAAATAATTTTTGATGACCCACTGGCATGTCTGGACCACAGAAATAATGTGATCAAACAAAGTGGAGGCAACTGGCCAAAGGAGGGAGGTTCGCACGCCATAGTGTGAAGAGAGCAGAACTGGCCCTCAGGGACCTGTATCCTTCCCCATGAAAAGTCTGCCCCCAACTCACTGCGGAAGTGCTGGACCTTTGCGGGCCTGGAAGAGCCATGCCTTGGACTAAATTCTCCGCTGTCTCCAGCATTCGGGTTCAGTCCCTGGGGGCTCCCTGACACAGAACTGGCTGGTTCGGCAGCCCGCTAGCCTGGGAAGGAGGCCCACTTGCAGTGGATTTCACAACTGGCCCTGTCCATGAAGCTCCTCCATCCTTTCTGTTGGGATAAGAAAGGGGGTCATGAGCTGCAGAGGGGTCCCTGCTAAATTCCCGCTGGCCTAACGGGTGTCGCTATAGGACTGGAATTCATTCTGAGAAAAGAGGTGTGGGAAAAGGCCAGTACATGGAATACTTATCCCCATTTGCCACAGTCCATTGCTGGTTGGGATAAGCTCCTGGGTGCTGTTCTCACCGCAGAACATCCTTGGGCTGGTGATGAGGAAATTGCAACAACATCTGGCCAACTTCAGGGAAATCGATGAGGGCTGAAAGGGTGGACTTCGTTCATCCATGTGTTCTAATGAATATTTTCAGGCTTAAGGAACTGACTGTCCAAAAATCAAATTCATTGATTTTTCCAAAGGGCCAAGTACAAGCAGATGGCCCCATTAGGAAAGTCTCCCAGTGGTTTTCCAGCACTTGGCTTTTATTCATTTTGTTAAATAGCTGCTTTTCTGAAAGCTAAAAGAAGAGAAAAAAATAACAGTAAAAACAACTAAGGCCAGCTACTGTGTACTATGCAGAGGACAGAGCATGCTTTTCTGCAGAATAGCTTAATTGTCATAGAAAGCCATCTTCTGAGGCTCATAACTTTGGCATAGCAGGTTTTGTGACACTCTGTGCCTGGTAGGCCTTGGGCTCTGACTTCAAGAGCATGTTCATGATTCTGTACCGGCAAAGGGCTGCTGGGACCAGGACAGCTCTGTCCTTGCAGAGTGAGGTGGCCCCACAGTTCAAAATGGAGCATACCAGGAGGAGGGCAGAATGGGGTCAGCACAGCCTCTTCTTGTAAGAAGTCAAGAAGAGTAGGCTCCACCCCTGATACTGTCTCTTCTAAGATCCGTTCCCTTGGTCCTATCCCTTAGTCTTCTCAAGACTCAGTTTCTTCATCCATAAAATATGATAGTGTGCTCTCCCTGCAGTGTGCTCTCAGTGCCTGGTTAATTGTCCTATTAGAGCAAGGGTCAATGGACTTCACTCTCTGTCATGGAGGAACGACGACAAAGTAGTTGGAAAAGTGCAGCCTATGGGATATAGTAAAGGCTTTTCCCATCTCCAATCCCAAGGATGCTTTGTAATGGTCAGGTAAGGGGCTCTGGATAGGATCTCTGACGGCATCCTTGAGCATCAAAGCCTGGATCCCCAAAGTAGGAAGTTAAAATCTGGAGCATTAGGCTCTTTTGAAGAAACCACAATTCTTCACCAAGTGAAAATTCACATCTGAGCCGAATGGGTGAGGACTTTTGCCTTCGCCAGTTTCAGGCCTGAGGATGGTATTGGAGGCTCATCTTGCAGAATAAAACCCCTTCTCTCTGGAACCTCCAGAGTGGTGGTTCAGATACTATCCAGAGCTGTCTTTTTTATATTCTTCCTTATGTCTGCTCCCCAGAGAAACTTACACTTAATTTGTGGGTTAATTGTTGTTCAATTTAGCCTCTCCTTTCCAGGCAAAGATAAATTGTGTCTTTAGGCAAGTGTTAGAATGGGTAGAGCTTTTAAACTCCCTTTGTAGCTAACTTTCAGTCCTCACATTGACCCTTCTATTCTGAAAAGTCACCGGTACACAGAATCAGGGTCTAAAGGAACCCTGCAATTAATTGGAATGCAGTGATGCATGGTTGGGTCAACTCTCAGAAATTTAAGGGGGAAGGAAAAAGGGAGACATCTCTGTAGAAAGAGTATGGCTACAGGCAATGAACTCAGCACTGGTCTTACATGACATTCCTCTTGCTGTGTGACCTTATGCAGACCCCCTAACCCTCTGATCAAGTGTTTTCTCATCTATAAATATGTAAAATGACACTTGACAACACCTGCCTTGGCTATAAACTGAAGATTCTGGTGAGCAAGCAAGAAAGTGGGCCTGAAGACATTTTGAAAAAAAATAAAATCCATAAAATTGTATAATAGCAAATTGCTACGATTATTATGTCCAAAGAGCAGTAGGGTGAAACAACACTCAAGATCTGCTAGTTAAACTTGCACGGCGTCTTCCGAGACGTAATGTCTATGTGAGAAAGCCAAACTGAATTGGCATACAGGACTTTATCATAAAATTCTTTCCACTTTTCTGTATGTTTGAATATTTTCATAATAAAATGTTGGGGGTGAAAATTCAGCTTAATGAAAAATGCAATTTCACGCTTGTTTGTTAGGCAATGAATTTAAAGTCTCCATTTGAAGAACAACAAAGAATGGCAGGCATTATCAAAATGTAAAATTGTTTAAAAGTCACCAATTCTGACCCAGTAAACCATGTGATAGTCCACAAATATTCACTACAGTGTTATTTATAATAGGAAACAATTCTTCAATGTTTGAAAACATCACGGCACATTCCTTGATGGAAATGAGGCAAAATTTGGTAGGGCAATCTTGTATCTATTATAATGCTAAGTAAAACAAGTGACAGAGAGGCAAGATTTTATATACTGATCATAGATCTGTTAAATAAAAAGGAAAACCAAAAACCTAGAACTGGAGCCTCCCAAAAGATAGTGGTGATTGTTTTAGAGAACTGGAATTACAGGAAGAATTTCTCTTACTTCTATGTTAATTTTTCATTTGGTTGGGTTATAATACATTTATTTTTTTAAAAAGAAATGAAAAAGAAAGATTTTTATTAATTTCACCTAATATCATTCTGTCATTTTGAACAATAAAATAAATGAAGGCCCTTCACCTGACCCCGCTGGCAAGAACACATTTGCTTGGAAAGTGGACTTCACTGGGTTGCCAAACGCATTGTTCAGCTGCGGCTTTGGCAGTGACTTTGAACACAATACTTGCCAGGTTAGGGAGCAGCCCCTTTCCAGTCCTGGTCCAAGCCCATTGTTGCCTCCAGCATTTCTGCAAGGATCCTACATGCCCAAGCTTTGAAGTTGGGTTCACAGAGTCTGTTTTCTTGGAGCGTGACATTTGTGTTGGAGCCACAGATTTGAGGGGTGGGGACAGAGGGGACGAGTTGTTCCAAAATGACCCCAAAGATCAAATGACACTTCCCCCACCCCCGACCAAGAAGTGTGAAGGGGAACTGGAGCCCACCGGCTGAGGGCTGGGATGGCACAGGTAAAGGAGACTATGGTGCAGGCAGGATCTTTATTTTAGAAATCTAGCCAGTAGTTGAGCCCCCTAGACTTTGATGACCCATCCCCTTTCTCCCATTTAAACTGCTTCTCACAAAAGAACCATAAATTGCCCTTTGTTCCTAGGGTGGGGGAGTCAGGGTCACATCTCAGGTGATCACAGCTAAAGCTTCTGATTTCTCAACCAGGGCTGGGCAGGGCTGAGAAGTCACAATTCAAGGGCAGCAGTGGGCTGGACACTTTGTCAAGGCTGCAAAGGAGGGACTGGCTTTGCCTCTGCTCTGTTCTTGGACTGCCAGAGGCTGGCAATTTCCAAGGTTTTGACTCAGGCACCAGCCTTCCTGGGACAGGTTTTGGATACCCATGTGGTGTTTGGAGAACCTTAGATTCTCTCCTGGGCATTTAGCAATGCTATTCAGCAAAGCTATTTTATGAAGATAGTCTACGAATAAGAAGTTTAGGTGATGAAATAAATATGATAATTCTGATCCTCAAGGAATTTGCAAAAGAATAAGCTGTCTTAGTTTGCCAGAGTTGCTATCACAGATACCACAAAACGCTCAAACAACAAGTATTTATTGGCTCATGGTTTCAGAGGCCAGAAATCCAAACCAAGGCGCTGGCAGGACCATGTTTTCTCCAGGGTTGGTAGCCTTCTAGTGCTGGCTGCTGGCAATCCCTGGGGTTCCTTGGCTTATATCTCTTTCTCCTGTCACATGGCAATGTCCTCTCTTTTCTCTTCCAGATTTCTGCTGATGTCCTACTTCTCTCTGAGGTCTTGTCTTCATAAGGGTCTGATGAAGACCCACCTTACCTAAGGGTAACATCTTCAAGAGGCCCTATTCACATGGGCTCACACCCAGGGGAATGCAGATTAAAAACGTGTATTTATTGGGATACATAATTCAGTCTACCACATGTGCCAATTAGATATGCAATAATAATAGCTAGTATTTGGGGACACTTAATTACTTATGAATAAGTCTTCAATGAGCTTTCCCTAAATTGATTCATTTAATCCCCACAACAGCTCTATGACATGGTTACTATTTTTTTATTCTGTATATTTTACAGATAAAGAAATGGAGGCACAGGGAAGCAAGCTCAGGCAGTCTGGCTCTAGGGCCTGAGATTCCAACCACCCAGCAAGCTGCATCTCATGAATAGAGGGGCATTGCCTGGAATCAATAGAGACAGGACAGACAGGGAAGCTCTCCAGGTGTTTTAGAAATTTCTACTCCAATATGTGTTTTTCAGCATCACCAGATTAAGGGTTCAGAGAATAAAAGTTTTCATTTATTTCAAAATCTCAGAGTCACATTAAATAAAAGTATTTCTTTTTCATTATAAAAACAATATAAGCAAGCTGCGATTTTTTTTTAAATACAAGCAAAAGCATCTTCCCATATCTCTGTGATCTGATCCGATCACCATGAGGTCCTGTGGGTTTTGTCTCTATCTTTTCTCCACATATTTGACCATGGTAATAATATGACATATAACAATTTGTCTCCTTTTTGTTTGTGTAACTTAACTTTACAGCAGGTAAGAAGTTCCTACATAATTTTTCTGTTGCTCATTTTAACATATTCCTTCAAGTAAATATTCCATAATTAAGTTGACCATTATTTTAGTTTGGGGAACATTCTTTATTATGAATAACAATGTAATGGACATCTCTGGGTTTCAGACATGCTTCATATATTAGATTATTTCCTAAGCCTGAATTCTCAGAGGTGGATTTACAGAGTCAAAAGAGTGGAGCATTTAAAAGTATTTTTTATACATACTGCAAATTATCTCCCTAATCATGCTGCCAGACTGAATACTTAATTTGTCAATATTTGTTCACTTGTCGAGAAGAATTTACAAAAAAAAATATATATGGATGGACAAGAATATCGGAAGAGTCCAAGCTGATGGAAAGGAGACTTTAATCAGAGTATCAAGTTCATGGAACTACTGGGGAGAAGGACAGGATGGTGCAGGAGATGATGCTGGCAAAGACAGAGATGAGATGGTGAAGGGACTTTCCTGCAAACAAAGTGGAAGAACATGGGCGTGATTCTTGAGAAAAGGGGAAACCTCTAAAGGTGCTACATGGTGCCTACAGGATCGGGTTTGCAGGATTACAAGATCCCCATGGAAGAAAGCAATTAGAAGGATGGCTGGGTAGGTAATTTTTGAATAGGCAGTGCTTACCCAAGGCAAACAAAGTAGCAAGGGTCTAATGCTAATAGCAAATGAAGTCAATATTAACAGGGATGGAGAAGACCACAGGGATGGATATGGAATTGTTAAAACCTGGAATCAACTGATTTAGAGGTAAGGGAGAGGAATTTGGGTTGCCTCCCAGGTTGCAAGACTAGAATTGTCACCCAGCCTAGAAAGAGCACAGAAGATAGGTGTGGAAGTGGATGCTTCATTCAGCTTACATTTGAAGCATTGACAGAGCCTCCAAGCAGAGGTATCTAATGAGAAATGGTACATGGGGACCTGGAGCCCAACGGAAGAGGGCTAGACTTGAATATCACTAGTGTTTGGGTGGAAGTTGAAGCTCGGGGAGTGATGCCACCCCCCAGAGAGAAGGGGGCAGAGGAAGATGACCAATAGAATTGCAGACAGATAACAAGGATCCAGCAAAAGAGAATAAGGATGGGAGTGGTCTGAAGAACATGATGTGGATCTGAAAACAACAGATAAGAAATTTGAGAAGAAAACAAAGGGTGCAGTTAACCATTTCAATATAACAGAGGTTGGCCATCAACCCAAGGACTGATGCTACTTGGCGATATTTTTCAGTGCAGTAAATGGAGGCTGAGATAAAACCATGAAGGAAGCTGATCTGGATAGGACTAAGGTAGATCAGAATACAGGGTAAGGATTGATATCATCCATATTTTAAAACTTCAACTTCTGTGTGAAAACAAGGGGAGAGATGTTTATTTGGTGCAGAATTTATATTTTGGGTAGAGCATTACCTAATTTAACTTGTATGGTCAGTGTGGTAGTTAGATTCAGTTGTCAACTTGGCCAGGTGAGCATACCTAGTTTTGTGGCTGCGGACATGAGCCAATGGTACGTGAATCTCATCTGTTGCTGATTTACATCTGTAGTCAGCTAGGAGGCGTGCCTGCTGCAATGAAGGACATTTGACTTAATTGGCTGATGCTTAAATGAGAGACTGCAATGTAGCACAGCCTAAGCAGCTCAGCATTCCTCATCTCAACACTCGCAGCTCAGCCCAGGCCTTTGGAGATGCAGAAAGAAGTCACCCCGGGGAGAGTTGTTGGAACCCAGGGACCTGGAGAGAAGGCCAGCAGAGACCATCCTGTGCCTTCCCATGTAAGAAAGAACCTCAGTGGAAAGTTCGCTGCCTTTCCTATGAAGAACTAACAAAATAAATCCCCTTTTATTAAAAGCCAATCCATGTCTGGTGTGTTGCATTCCAGCAGCTAGCAAACTAGAACAGTCAGTTTAGTAGAATACCATAAGGGCATGGAATCTTGAATACAGCATGTGATTTTGTTAGTTGGTCCTGGTTAATGTGATGCCCTGATATATCCCAAAATAATTTGGGCAGTGAATAAAGTATTTGCAAAGTCCCCTGGAGGGAGTAGAGAGATAGGAGGAAATATTCAACCTCCCCATTTGGAGAATTTCTGATATTCTCATAAGCAATGGGAACAACCAATCAACAGGCTGAGGCCTCAATCTTAGGATTCACCTCTATGAAACTTATTCCTGCAAAGGATAGGCTAATCCTATTTAAAATTATGCCTAAGAGTCACCCCCAGAGAACCTCTTTTGTTGCTCAGATGTGGACTTCTCTAAGCCAACTCAGCAGGTGAACTCACTGCCTCCCCTTCTTACATGGGACATGACTCCCAGAGGTGTAAATCTCCCTGGAAACGTGGGATGAAACTCCCAGGATAAGTTGAGACCTGGCATCATGGGATTGAGAAAGCCTGCTTGACCAAAAGGGGGAGAAGAGAAATGAGACAAAATAAAGTTTCAGTGGCTGAGAGATTTCAAACAGAGTTGAGAGATTACTCTGGAGGTTATTCTTATGCACTATATAAATACTCCTTTTAAGTTTATGGCATATTGGAGTGGCTGGGGGCAAGTACCTGAACCTGCTGAGCTGTGTCCCAGTAGCCTTGCTTCTTGAAGATGAGTGTATAAAGGATTTTAGAGTGTGACTGTGTGATTGTGTCTGATGCTCATTTTATCCAGGATATGGATAGATGAGTAAAAAATATGGATGAAAATGAATAAATAATAGAGGGGTTAGGGGTAAAATAAATTGGGTAGATGGAAATACTAGTGGTCAATGAGAGGGAGGGATAAGGGGTATATGATGTATGGGTTTTTTCTTTTTTCTTTTTATTTATTTTTCTGGAGTGATTCAAATGTTCTAAGAAATGATCATGGTGATGAGCACACAACTATGAGATGATATTATAAGCCATTGGTTGTACACCATTACACCATTTATGTACTGTATTTGTGCAAAGATGTGCCAATAAAAATATTTTTAAATAAAATAAAATAAGAAGTTATATATGTGTGTGTGTGTATATATATATATATATAATTCTTGAAGGAGAATTATTGTTAGTTGGATAAAAGGTTTAGTGGTCTCATAAAATCCAGTAATAGGAGTTAAATGACCTTAAGCGGGTTTCTTTGATGCAACTCTTCTGGGCTTTTAATGGATTCATATGTATGGTGAATCTTTAAGAGAAAGATACAGTGTTTCCCAAACAGATTAGGCCATGAAATCCATTTTTCACAAAGAATTTTGAGGAATCAGTGTCTGGAAAACCCACTTTGGAAAAAAGACTTTACACTGGGAACAAAGATGTTCCCCTCTTGAGTTAGGAGAATTGGATATGATAACATATGCACAGTCCCTAGAACAGAGTTGATCATTCATAAGTTTTAGTTCCTTTTCCACATCGGTCAATGAAAGCAGGAGAATCATTATAGGAAACAGAAGCTGAAATGCATAAACTACCTTTTAGGAGATAGCCTGGGATCCCACATTCTCCACCTTCTTCTGAGAAGTAGCTGTGATGTGGGTTCAAGTACCAGGTCTACAATTTACCAGCTGTGTGATCTAGGAGGAGTTACTTAACCTCTCTGAGAAATGATACAAGCATGAAATCAGATAATTTAGTGTGTGGTTCTAGTCATCTCTTGCTGAGTGACAAATTATCCCAAAACTTAGTGACTTAATCAACCCACATTGATTATCTCATAGGTCATTTCTTTTACAAAAGACAAAGATAATGAGAGTTTATTGTTTAAGCATTTTATGCATGTTAACTCACTGCATCCTCAGAGCAATCTTTGGGTTAAGTTTGATTACCCCCATTTACAGATGAGAATACAGATGAGGCAAAAAAAGATCTTATGTCTGGTCCAAAGATCCCATCACTGATGAGGGTCAATTCCAATCCAGCCTGTGTGACCCCAAAGCTCTGTATCAACCTTCTCACTTCATGGCTTTTTAAGAGTCAGGTGCATTGTTTCTGATCACTAGATATGAATGAATTAAGGAGAAACCGGGCTCTGACAAAAACTAGAGATTTGGAAAAGGGGAACAGAGAAGTGGAAAGGTGACAGATTCATTCCAATGCAGTTTTGTCTGGAGGTCCCTGCATCCAATCTACATATCTGTGGGTGTCAGTTGGCCAAGGCTAGCTGGATTCTTGCTAAAAATTATGACAGATCAGAGTCCTAGGTTCAGTGGGCTCAACGGAATTTCTTAATGTCCCTGAACCTCAGGTAAAAAAGGGTGCCTAAATGAAAAAAAAATCTCTAAGAACCTTTCCTATGATCAAGAGTCCACAAATAAATGGGCTTGGATGACCTTCAGGGTCAGTGTTTGGGGAAGAGGTCCTACCCCACTGGATGAGATCACAGTGGAGCTTTTTACAAACTGATGGTCTTGTGTAAGTGTACCCGCAAAGCTCAGAATCCCGGAAACGTGTGTTTCTGAACACATGAGGGCCCTATCACATGTGTTTTGGAGATATTATAAGATAAAACATGTTATAATAGGGCACCTGATAGACCCTGGTAGGCTTCCTTATCCTCTCCAACCTTGTAGAAAGAGGTAACTAACCACCCAGGAAAATGAAAAAAAAGAACAGCAGTTTTCCCATATATGGGTCTTTATTTGGTCACAGGGACAGTCTGTGGACATACTAAGGATATCGCAGTGCTCTCTAGCTCAGTTTTGAATAGAAGGATGCTGGTTCTATTAATGTTAGTGAGTCTGGGAAGAGGCAGAGTTCAGAACATCATGAGACTGAGGAAACAGCCTGGCTGAGAATCCAGGTCCCAACCCCAATTACCCACCTCCTAAAAAGGGAAGGACAGGTGCATCTGTCATTGTTTTCCTTCTCTTTGAGGCCTGCTGATTAACCACTGAGCCAAATCAGGTCACCTCAGCAAGGAACAAAGACCAGCAGGGACAGGGACCAAAGAATAAAGCATTCTCTTGGGCTCGAGGTCATTCTGCAGGCTAGGGAACATGCTTAGGAGGCTGACCAGGGAGGAGCAAGCACCCTATGGAATTGGAATCCAGCTCCCATGAGAAGCCTTCTGCCCACAGTTCTCCAAACTCGTCCTGGGATGAATCCTCCACAGCACCTTTGAGAAGGACACAATAACCACACTCTCAGGTGCACCATATATGTCTCCAACACCACTGACTTGTCATTTTGGGGTGATACCAGTAATAGCCAAGCAATTTTCTAACTTCTGAGAGTTATTCCAGTGACATCAAGAGATGTGGTAGAATTATCAGACCAGCATCTGGTCCAACAGAAAAAATCTGCCTTTTCCTCTAAATGAGTCCCTAGCCCTTAAAAGCCTGTTTTGATTCTAAATTAGTATCTTCTCTCCAGTGTTGATAACTCTGAGAAGCAAAGAACAATTTCAGGAAGTTTCACAACCTCAGAAACCCTCTTCCCTTTTCCTAATCCTGGGAGCCTGGACTTGATTCCAAGTTTCCCTTTTCCTAGCTGTGTGATCCTGGACTAGATACTCAACCTCTCTGGGCTTCAGCACCACTCCGTATGAAGTTAGGATCATCACACAACTTTGCTGATTTGTTCTGAGCACTGTATCATAGAAAGTATGTTGAAGTGCGTTGTACTAATTCCTTCATTGCCAGAACATTCTGCAATGATTCAAAAGGGCATTCTTGCCTTGCCTTGTCCCATCAAATAGGTAAGGGTTCAGACCTCTTGGGTTCCCCTACTGCACTTCCTTCCCAGCATCTCAGTGGAACAACAATTTGGTTCACTTGGGATCCTTGGAGGTAACTGCTAACATGGCCCAGTCTCTTGGGGTCCAAGCCATAGGCCAGTTTAACTCACGGAGATGAGCCTGAGAATGCAATTGTCAGTGCTCATCCCCCCTTGTACTGGGCTCATTTTGGTGAGCTCTTTGCAGGAGGCTCTCCACTTCTCCCTCACTGCATCTCACTCTGGTTCTTATCACGGAACTGGACCCTTGGCCTCAGACCCCAACCCTGTTTCCCTCCTTCCTTTTGTCTGCTAATATCTGCTTAGTTTCCATTTCCAGCCCTCAATGCTCTGAGTTGACCTCATTGGAGACTTCAGGAATGCAAGTCAGAGAATTCAGAGACTCACGGAGATACAGACCTGTGGAGGGTCTTAGAGCACAGATATCTGGTCTAACCTCTCTGTCAGAACAAGAATCCCCTCTAAAGCTAGTGGACCAGCACATATTTATCAAGCTGTATTATAACTCAGGCACTGAGGTAGAACGGGAATTCAAAAGTTAATAAAACTTCCAGAAACTCATAGCCCAGTGAGGGATAAAGCATGTCAACCTATGAACATACTGTGATGTGATTATGTCTCCTGGAGGCTACTCATCAAAGCTGTGGTTAAACAGTCCTGTGACAGGGGCCTCCTTAGGTGTGACCTGGCTTAGTCCATTGATGGGTATTTATAACTGCCAAAATGCTCTTCCTAATTCTGAACCCATGTTTTCTTCCTTCTCCTCCACCTTTGGAGTTAGAGTTTAACCCAAGGCAATCTAAGATCAGACTCTACTTCTTACCAGCTGAGTGATCTTGAGAAAGTCTGAATCTCTGCAGAGTGAGGATGATTATACTTACCTGGATGCATGTATTACACCAGATAATCTGTTTGCTCCATGCAACATCTTTCTTTTTCTTTTCTAAGCAACATGCACATTTGACTCTTCCTCCTTAGCTCTGCTTCTGCCATCCAGCCTCCCATCCCAACACAGGTGTCAAGGACCTCCTGGTACCTAGTCCCCAGTGCTTTTCTTGGTTTCTCTCTGTGTCTTCCGAAACTATCCCTAACACTCCATCTTTCTGCAAATAGTCCCCTCTCCAGGCTTCCCTCTTTTCTGGAAGGCCATCCTCTGTGTCTGTCATGGCTCCCCTTCCTCACCCCTTCCCCAGCACCCCTCCCTCAGCCCTCCACTGTTCTTGGAAAAAATGGAGGTAGAAAAATGTGATTGGTCACTTACTTGGTAGCACGCATGGCTGTGAGCGCTTGGCATATATATATCTACATTCCATTCCCAAATAAGGCCAGTATATGTATCACTTTGAGTCTCATTATTTGGAAGAGGAAAATGAGGTTCCCTGTGGTTAAGATTAATCAGAGAAAGCATATAGACATGGGCTGTTGGACTGCCTCTCAGTCAGTCTGTCCCTGGGCGATGTCGTTCCCAATGAAGGTTCTGTCAACAGTCTGCTAACACAGGTTTTGCTACCATCTCCAGCTCAGGTCCTTTCTGTAGACTCTACATCCAGTGGCTTACGGGGCATCTGTACTTGGAAGGCCCACAGATTAATGAGAACTCTCTTCCTTCTTCTGCACACCATTCCATCCCATTTCCGCCTGTCTCAAACAAGTCAGACACCTGGAAACCACCTGAGCCTATACCCTCTCCCTCACCTCTCTCAGACAACCACACCCCGAGTGCTGCCTCTTGAATGTCCCTCACCATTCTGCTCTTCTCTCCATTCTCTCTGACCTTTTCTTACTTCCCTCAGGATTCATTTGTTGCCAGGATTTCTGTACATCTCCTTACTGCTTCCCTTGCCTCCAGTGCAACTTCCTGCAATCTGCCATCCTCTCTGGTGCTCAAGTGCTTTCTCTAAGCTCAGATGATGTGATTCTGTCATACCTTTGCAAAAACCCTTTCCTGGATAACCATTACCTTAGAGATAACATCCACATTCCTTAGCTTGCAATCCAAGCCCATTTATCATCTGTCCCTGCTGCCCTAAGTCTCATCTTCCATCACCCCCTGCTTCACCCCGTGCTCTAGTCTAACTGGATTGTTTGCGTTCTGTAGATGATTATATAACTGGGCACTCACTGGGGGTGAGATGAATGTATTTTTTAAAGATGGTGACACCTGTGATGGAGAAAAATACAATTAGTCCTCATATTACAGGTGAGGCAACTGAGGTTTGGAGAGGCTGAGTTACTTTCCTAATATTCTTCAAAACCATGTTTGTGTGGTTCTGAAATCCACGCTCTTTGCTGCTGTGCTTTCAGAAGCTGGTTGATTCCTCAACTCAGACCCCCTTGAACAGCACATTTGCTCCTCCTGCAGTATGGCTGGTTCCTTCTGGTTCAGCTCAAGAGTCAGTCTCTCTAGAAAGCTTTGCTGTGGCCCCTAGACTGGCTCAGGGGCTTTCATGTGTACTCTTCTCTACCCTCACCAAACACACACATATATACAGGATAGCTCCTACACAAACACTAAGTCTTGCATTCAATGTCTACCTGCATGTCTATATTGGTTCAATTTCGAATTCTACTAGGCTGAGCTCCTTGAGTGATTGTTATCTCACTTTTATACTCACAATGCCTGATGCATGGTAGAAGCTCAGTTAATGAAATTTGAATTGATAAATAATAAATATCAAGAAAAATAGCTAGTATTTTTCAAGGATATATAAAACACCAGGCATGAGCTGGGCATTTGGCATGAATTATCTTTTTTTAATGCTCACAGTAAGAACATATTCTTATCTACATTATGTGGATGTGGAAACAAAAATTATGGAGTTTAAGAAACTCATTTAAGGTCCCACAGCTAGAAGGATACAGGACTGGGGTCTGAAACCAGTTTGACTAACATCGGTGTTTGAGTTCATAACACTAAACTTCATAGCAGTGCTTTATTGCTTCTTCAGAAATGATGGCCAATTATTCTCCTCCTTCATCTTCCTAGCCCTTCCCTAGGCCAAACCCACTAATATCATTCTAGTCCTTCTTTCTTTTGTCTTGTATTTATCATACTTTTTTCACTTGAAGACTCTACCATTTGTAAATGCATCCTTGACTTAACAATATCTTTTTAGGAAGAATCTACTTGGTAAATGTGCACAGCTTTGATCCATAATTCACGCCATATATGAAAATAAACTCCAAATGGGAAAATTTCTGCTCTTCAGAAGGTTCTGTGGAGAAATTAAAAAACAAAACAAAAAACTGGGAGACAATCTCTACAAAATATGTAGCAAATAAAATACTGACCCACACTATGGAAAGACCTCTGAAAATTCAATAATAAGAAAATAGACAACCCAATACAAAAATCTGGACAGACACTTAACAAAGACAAATGTTGTGAAAAGATGTCCAACATCATTTGTCATTAGGGGGGAAAATTAAAACCTATATTATACCCATATTAGAATGGTTTAAAAAAAATAGCCTGATGATATCAACACAGGAAACTGTTGTGGGAGTTCAAATTGGTACAGCAACTTTGGAAAACAGTTTGGAAGTTTTCTTAAAAGTTAAACATATACTTGCTATATGACCCAGCGTCTTACTCCTAAGAATATACCCAGGAGAAATTAAAAATATATTTATGCAAAAAAACATATTCACAATTACCAAAAACTGTAAACAACACAAATATCTTCCAATGTTGAATAGGTGAACATTCTGTGGTACATCTATGCATTGGAATACAATCCAACAATTTAAAGGAATGTACTAAGTTAGTATGATGCCCCAATAAATCCCAGAGTGATAAAGGCAGTGAATAAAGAAATATTTGCAAAGTCCCCTTGGAGGAATGGGGAGAAAGGAGGAAATATGCAATTCCCCTGTTTGAAGAATTTCTGATATTCTCACAGCAGTAGGGACAACCAAGCCAAATGGTTAAGCCATCAATCTTGGGGTTTGTCTCTATGAAACTTATTCCTACTACGCATAGGCTAAGCCTACTTAAAATTAGGCCTAAGAGTCACCCCCAGAGAACCTCTTTTGTTGCCCAGATGTGGCCTCTCTCTCTAAGCCTACTCAGTAGGTGAACTCACTGCCCTCCCTCCTACATGAGACATGACTCCCAGGGGTGTAAATCTCCCTGGCAACATGGGACAGAAAGCCAGGCATAAGCCAGGATCCAGCATCAAGGCACTGAGGAAGTCTTCTTGACCAAAGAGGGGGAAAGAGAAATGAGAGGAAATAAAGTTGCAGTGGCTGAGAGATTTCAAACAGAGTAGAGAGGTTATCCTGGAGGTTATTCTTACACATTTTATAGATATCCCTTTTTAGTTTATGGTGTATTGAATGGCTGGAGTGAAGTACCAGAAGCTGTGTTCCAATAGCCTAGATTTTTGAAGATGATTGTCTAAAGATATAACGTTTACAATGTGACTGTGTTATTGTGAAAATTTTGTGTCTGATGCTCCTTATACCCAAGGTATGGACAAATGAGTAAAAAATATGGATAGTAAATAAATAAATAATAGGGGAGACAAATGGTACAATAATTTGTGTAGAGGGAAACACCAGTGGTCAATGAAAAGGAGGGGTAAAGTGTACGATATGTATGCATTTTTTCTTTTTATTTCTTTTTCTGGAATGGTGCAAATGTTCTAAAAATGATCATGGTAATGACTACACAACTATGCGATGATATTGTGAGCCATTTATTGTATATCATGCATGGACTGCATGTGTGTGAAGAGTTCTCAATAAAAAAAAGAGAAGGAATGGACTACCAGTGCAGACAACAACAGGGATTAATTTCAAGTGCATTTTACTAAGCAAAAGAAGACTGACACTCAATCCAAGTAATTGCATTTATAGATATTCAGAAGAGGCAAAACTATAAGGTTAGAAAACAGATCAGTGATTGCCAGGGACCTCAGGGTAGGGAGGAGTTTGACTACAAAGGGGCACAGCTTTTTGGGAAGAGGAGCTGTTCTGTATCTCAGTTTTGGTGTTGGTTACACAACTGCATGCATTTCTCAAAACTTAAGTTATTGCACACTGAAAAGGGTGAACTTTTAGTGTATATGAAATGTACATCAATAAAAAATGTATTCCTATCTAGAGCTACTAATGGAAGGGAGGAAACAAGGTGACAGTTATGTGAACCTTTATCTACAAATAGGTAGATTTGCTGTTTACAATGATTCCACCTACTGATCAACTAGTTACTTTGACATAGATTCTAAGAGACATCTAAAGTTCAGAAACAATAAAAGGTGGGATAGAATCTCTTAGAATCAAGGAAATACACTATTTAGTTTTGTGATGCTCAATGCACATTTCATAATTAATTTTGTAAAGATTAGTTTATCAAGACCTTTTTAAATTTTGAGATTCAGTTTTAACCATCCCTTTCCACTCAGTTTCCCCAAAAGTTGGGTAAGCATTTCTTCTTATTAAATTGAACAGTTCCAGTATCTTGGAAGCAGAGACTTGCATCTAGGTTAGCATCTATCCAGTCATCTTTCTCCTTCATAAATTTTCCAATTAATGGAGAAGAAAATGCAGCATTTGGGCTTCCATTTCTCAAAGTGGACAACAGATGGAGGTCCTCCCTCATAGTCGAATAACCCCAAACCTCTAGTTTAAACCCAACCTAGCTGTGGAATTTTGTTTGTGCAAAATTCCCTGGCCTCCTCTTCTCCACCCTATATGAAACAAAGAATAGAGAGGGCCCCAAGAATTCAAGTCAAAAGCATAATTGGTGAGCTCAGAAATGTTTGCTTTACTTCATTCTACCAAGAAAAACATTCACATCCAATAGTTCATCTATTGAGACTGAAACACCATCAACTTGGGAAATAATTTTCAGGGAATTATACCATGAGAAGGCCCTTCCCTTTGAAGGGCATGACTGCAGTCATTGTCCTTTGTGATTGAAATCAATATCAGTAAGGGCTGATGAACATCATATGTCCCAGATGTGATGCCTGAGAAGGACATGACATCACCTAGGTTGTTTTCCAGCTGGAGGATGCACAACCTGAATCTAATTGTGAGGAAGCATCAGACGAACAGAAAATAAAGAAACTGTGTTTTTAAAATGTTTGCATTCCTCAGAGCTGTCAATGTCATTGATGAGGATGGAATTATGTTGCGCAGTTGGGCAAGTCCTTGGTCTTGGCCCACATTCTGGTGGATGTGGACGCACTGTAAATAAGTTCTCTTCAGGATGTTACTTCTGTTAAAGTGTGGCCCAATTGAACCAGGTTGGGCTTTAGTCCAGATTACTAGAGTCCTTTATTTTCATTATTATAAGCAGAATTAAAGTCAGAAGGAGAGCAAGCCATGGGGAGCAACCAGAAGCCAGAAGTCAACAAAAC
The DNA here is from genome assembly GCF_023851605.1 of Tamandua tetradactyla. NCBI lineage: Eukaryota > Metazoa > Chordata > Mammalia > Pilosa > Myrmecophagidae > Tamandua > Tamandua tetradactyla. The sequence continues at coordinate 37,569,973 of NC_135327.1, read as the reverse complement.
CCAGAAAAGAAAGGGGAAGATGTAGCCATGTCATCACCATATGACAGAAAAGCCAAGGAACCCCAAAGATTGCCAGTCAGTCAGAAGATACCAACCCCGGAAGGAAACAAACCTTCTAGGCTTTAAAACAGGGAGCTAACAAATTATGTTGTTAAGCCAATGAATACCATTGCATGATAGTTATTTTAGTAACTAGGAAACTAAAATAGTCATAAAATACAAAGAAAGGTTGTAGAAATATCCCAGCTTAAAGAAGACTAAAGGCCACGACTATTTGGACTGAAGGAAAAAATTACTAAATAGAACATTTTTAATTATTAATAAAATCAGAATACTGAAGGTAGATTAGAAAAATACTGTGTTAATGTTAAATCTACTGTAACTGACAATTGGGCCATGGTTATATAAGAATATCCCTACTCTTAAGAAATATACAATGAAATATTTAAGAATAAATGGCCATGACATGTCCAACTTACTCACTAATAGTTCAGGAAAGAAATATTTCTTGAAATTCTTCCTATTATTATAGAAATTAATTTAATATAGTTATTATATTATTATTATTGAAATTATTCCCAAGTAAAAGTCTGTCTTAAATGTAGCCCTTTAAGATATGTCATTTTACAGCATCAAACAGAAAACTTACATTAAACACTGTGCTTATTGTTTAATTGCAAAAGGTGGGGAGAAGGACGGATGGAAAATGTGGTTTTCCAAGCCCTGATAAAACCCTCTATAGACTGGATCCTTATGAAAATGTCAGTTCTAAATATCATTTGACAGGTGTTTTTCCCAGGCTTTTTACTGGGCTGGGTTTCAGGTGGAATTTCTCCTTCAACATCTTCTGTGGTGTGGAGAGGCCCCTGTAGACACAAGCCTGCCAATCATTTACAACACAGCACTCTCCATTTTCCCCAAAACCCTGCGAAGAAGGACCAAATATTTACCAGGTCCATATTAACATTTTGCCTTTTCCATTGTTTGATTTGGCCAGGTAGTTTTTGTTAAAGTCAGGGATCCTGTCAGTAGTTGATCCAGGCTGTCCCAAGACTTCTTTTTTTCTTGTAGTCACATTACTTCTCACTAATACTGAGGGAGAAATGAAGGGGATGCATAGATTATAAGAAGAAAAAGGAAATTTATCCCAGTCCCTTGCTTTCATCATAGATTTGTGGTCCTAGTAGATGTGCTATCAACACAGGAAGAGGAAGATATTTGCTCAAACTAAGTTTGGGGGCATGGATAAGATTTCCTTCTTATAAAGATCCCTAAATCTTAGAGAACTAACACAATAAAAATGTAATTATCATGCTCAAAATGGTCAGTGTGGGTTGGGTGGCTCTCCTGCAAGTGATGCCTCAGGAAAAGAAGCTCCTGGCCTCTTATGTCATTGTCATATTAAATATGAATCCTCCCCAGTTGCCACTACATAAGAAGAAAGACTGTGTGATGCATGGGACTTATATTTAGGCCTAGAAGTGGCTCACATCACTTTAAGGGACATTATCCAATATCACATTGACACTCCTCTATCAGGAAGTGCAGTCCGCATTACCTCCCCTTGAACCTGGGTGGACCTTTGTAATTACTTCTACCAGGAGAACATGGTGGAAGTGATACTGAATGACCTCCAAGACTATGTTCTAAAAGGCAATATGGTGGGCTCCCTCTCCCTCTCCCTCTCCCTATCTCTCTCCCCAGCTGTCATGTTAGGAGGAAGCCTAGGCCACACGGGGAGGACACATGTGTATGTTACAGCCAACAGCTTCATCTCTCCCCAAGCCATCCGGCAGGATCAATTGCTAGATGTGTGACTCAGCTTTCACCCTGCAAGTCTTCCAGTGAAGTTCCAGACAGAGGGAGCAGAAACAAGCCATCCTGCTGTACTCTGTCTGAATTCCTGACCTGCAAAAACCCTCAGAAATAATAAATTATTATTATTGTTTTCAGCCATAAGTTCTGGGGCAATTTGTTATGCAGCAATAGCTAACTAATGCCATGAGCATTTTGCTAGTCTCTCCCATAATTCTCTAACATGAGGATTCTCAGACTCCTGACTAGGAGAAAAATCACCACAATCACTATTACCATCACCATCAGCCACAACCATTGTATCCATGCAGACCTCAGCAAGAAACACAGGAGAGCTTTTTAAAGACAATTAGGGCAGGGTTAAAAGATTTATTAGTGACACACCATGGGAGTGTTAACGACATGGAGCCCTTACAACCCTAGTCCAGAATGGGCAAGGTGGGAAGGGGTTAATAGAAACTGACAGAAATTCTAATTATAGGAAAGGGATTTGCTGACAAGAGCAATAGCCTTCAAAATGCAGCTACTGTCAAATTGAGAATCAGAAAGGAGAAAGCGAGGGGGATAAATATACCCAAACTCGCTCTCCTCACATTCTTTGATGGTCTGCTGGTGGTTCCTACTAGCCAAACCCAACAAGAAACCACAGGACAGAGTAGTCTGGTTAACACCCCTGCAAACGCGCATACTTCTTCTGGATTTACAAAATAATTCCTCAAGCTTTCTTCTACAGTATCCTCCAAAGCCCACCTTGTGGTCCAATGCTGCAAGCATCTTAGAATGCCTATTCTATCCAATGTCCTAGGCTAGAAACAAAAGAAGGAGAATAAAATTCTCAGATAGAGATGGTAAATACCATAATAAAGATAGAAAGAGTTAAGAGGGTTTGATCAAAAAAGACTGGTGGAGGTCGTATTCAAGGCTGGCCATGGGTGAGGTGTAGGATCTTGTACGTATATTTGGAAGCAAGAGCCTTCCCATGCCCAGGGACCCATATGACCAACAGGTTTAGAGGTGGGGGGAAAGTATCCGTTCAGAGAACAGGATGTACTTCAGTTTTGCTGGAGCATGCATCTTACAGAGATAAGTTCTAAGTTGTGAAGTTGAGAAAATATAATTTTAATCAATCTTGAAAGCCAAGATAAGACATTTGTACTCAGCACATTGGGTAACGGGGAGCCACTGATGGTATATCAAGAATTCCAGTGTACAGCAGTGAGTAGAGTCGACAGAGTGAGCACAGACATGAGGTGGAGAAATTACTAATGAGGCTATTGCTCTAGCTTTGGTAATAAGAATCTTCTCTACGGCTGTGGAAGCAAAAACAAAATAAAAGAGTGTGGCAATGTGTTGTGAACGTGAGAATTGAGAAGAGTACCAAATGGTTTCTCTTACAACCAGGCATCTCTAGGCACAAGAGATGCCATGCAATCAACATTCAAAAGTACTTATTGAGTGCCTACTGTATGCCTGGCACTGTACCTTCCACCCAGGTTCTGTAATAGAGGGTGGTTCCCTTAATATAAATAGGGAACTCAGGACTGATAGCGCAAGTTTTCCTCTGCTTGAAATGTTCTCCCTGTCCTCACCCTTGCCTAGAAAACTTCTATTAATTCTTCAAAACCACCCAACTCCTCAACAATTTGAATATTTGTCCCTTATTCTCCCACTGCACTTGACTCCTTCTTCTGGAAACTCCCTTCACAGAGAACTAGAATTTCAATAGTTAGGGAAAGTTTTTATAAAGATGATAGCTTGGGGAAGTTCCCTTGGAAGATTGGTTGAAGACAGCAGGTTGCTATTAAGTAAAAATCCATCACATGGCAAAAATACATTATTGTTAAAACTCATAATTTCCTTTGGACCTTTGGAAACATAGAAGAACCACCACCGCCCACACCCTCAGCCTCGCTCCTGCACCACAGCCTTGGGCAACCTGGTCGACCCTTGTCCTTGTCCTTTAGTCCTCATTTATGGGACTAGAGCAGCAGTGCATGTGGTTCCAGGGCATTAGGGGATTTAGCATGGCCTTTGGGGTCAAGCTGACTTAAGTTGGAATCGAGGCTTTTCCACTTAAACCACAAAACCTTGGAGAATGATATTCAACTTTTCAGAGCCTCAGCTTTCTTACCTGTTAAAGAGAAAGAGGAAAGCCTGGCTCTTGGATTACTGGAAGATTAAATGCTACAACAAGTCTAAAGCTCCTGGCCTCTTGCAGGCACTTAATAAATAGTGTGCTTTTATTCAGGTCAAATAACATTCATATGAATAGCAAGGGCACCCTTGAAGCTGAAAATGACTCCTAGAACAATAGCCCTCAAGATGCTGGGTGGACGTGACAGAAAGGAGGGTCAGTCTCACCCTTGGGGGAAGGAAGAGCCCATGTTGGTGGGTGCATCTGGGACAAGTTCAACACCAGCTGGGATGGTACCCTCGCCTGCAAAGATTCAGCTCTGACCCAGCTGGACTGTCATGCTACCCACCGGGGATAAAAATATACTCAATGCACAAATTCCATCCACTCAATAATTAGCAAAAATGTATCAAGTACTCACGTGTGGCAGGCACTTTTACAACAGTGAACAACAGAGAAACCTCCTGCCCTCGGGAAGCACCCATCCTAATGAGAAGAGACAAGTGATAAGCACATACCAAGCCAACTAGCAGAGAGTTCCGAGTGCTTTGTGAACAAGGAAGCAGGGAAGGGGCAGGGAGAGTGGAGGCTGCTGTGCGCTCAGCCCTCAGCAGGCTCAGAGACCAGTGACCTGCATCCTTATGGGCTGCCACCACCATTGTAAAGACCCAAGGCCCATCCAGCTTCTTTCTTAGTCATGACCGGGTGCCAACTTGACAATCACAAATACTTTCCCCAAAACATGCAATTTTCTTCCTGAGGAAAATGTGTCTATTGCTGGGGTGGAGCACAAATAAATACTAACGAAATAAGCAACTCAGCTACTTGGTGTCAAGGTGAGCCTCCAGAGAGGCCCACCTCCCAGGACAACAATACGCCCCAGCCTGGGCAACCACCAATGGAAGGAACTTAGCAAGTTCCTGGACTGCAGGAGCAAAGGAACTGACATGAGCACCCAAAAGAGATGATGGGAGGTATGAGATGTGAAGCTCCAGAAAGGAGGGAAGCGGGAAGCCGAATGGTCCATGGTTCAGCCAGAAGAATGATCTCCTGTGCACTTGCGTCTTCCATTCTTGGTCTTACAGCTTTCAGCAGAGATGTTGCTGTTGTCACTTCCTGAAGACCCTCTCTGAGGGAGCACCCAAGACCAAGCACCCCAGGATGCCCTCAGGACAACTGAAAAGGCTCTGCTTGATTTCCCTGGCCCCAAACTGGTCCCTTGAATCCATTCTTCACACAGAATTATCTGGAAAGTACAGCTGAACTCATTGTTCCCTAGATTCCACCTTCTGCTGACATAACCAATGCCTACCCTAATGCCTTCCTTGGGGTGCCAAGTTTTGGTTCAGTGCTCTGAGACCTTTCCTCAATCTTGACACTCACTTTACAAAGTAGTGGGAAGCTGGGCTCTCTAATGCAACTTTAGGGAAGCCACTTATATGGTCCACGCTTAACTCTCCTCTTCTGTGAAATGGAAATGATTCTTCAGAGCTTTTCTGAAGGTTAAATGAAATAGCATGTGAAACATTCAGCACAATGCCGGAAACATAGCCAGTGCCATTAAGTGTTGCTTGTTGCTATTGAATTGCTTGGGATTCTTGTTTTTTGATACTGTCTCATGCCCCTGAACCAAGGACTGCACCCCCGATCACTCTTCACCTGGCTGAGATTTACCCTTTAAAACTCAACTGGATGGACAGACAGATGGACAGACGGATGGATGGACGGATGGATGGATGCATGGATAGGTGTATGGCTGGATGGGTGGATGGATGCATGGATGGATGGAATGATATGGCAAATGTGGTAAAATGTTAAAAGTTGGTATATGTGGTTATCTGGGCGGTTGGTATACTGGAATTCTCTGTATGGGTTTTGTATAATTTTTGCAACTGTCCAGTAAGTTTGAAACTATTTCAAAGTTAAAAGTTAAAAAAAAAAAAAACAAAAAACAATAGCAAGCTTCGCAGACCCTCCAGCTTGAGCTGAAGTTCCCCTCTTTGGTTCTCTTAGGCATCCAATGACCCTCTATCAAAGCACATTTCATTTTACAATTAAGACTATCTGGGTGCTTATCTGAACCTCACCCGAAACTATAAACTCCAAAAAGTGAGGATATGTGTCTTTCCCATCTTGGTTTCTCCGTCACTGAACAAATTGACTTGCCCCAAGAGGCTGAGGGCGAAAGATGGTAAATAGGAGATAAATTTAGATGGTAGGTAAATTAGTAATATAAAGAGGAAGAAAAAGAAAAGTAATAAACAATCATAGGTCACTAGAGGAGAGAAAGGGGGAGAGAGAAAGAAAGTAATGGAACTACTAATCTGTTTCTCATATACTCCCACCCTCGGCCTTGTTAATGAAATATAATATACAATATGTAGAGAGAGAAATACTAAAATGTGTATTTCCACTTTGTTCCAGACAAATCATATTATCTCTTTGGCAACAACATTTCAATAAATACAAAATTAACTTAAAACACACATCAAGATTTCTTTTGTCCATGAACAAGTGTATGTTGTATATTTACAGCTTTTTAACAATATCAGCTCTTATTTATTGAACACTTAGCATGTACGTGATGCTAAGGGCTTCATCTTTTTAATTCAGTTGATTGTTCCAACAAACTTGAGAGAGAAGTATTGAGATACTCATTTTATTTTTTGATATGGTTCAGAGATATTAAGGAAATGTCCAAGATCAAACAGCACAGCAAGAATTTGAAATGTAGGTTTTTTCCCTCTTTCCTCTTTTCCAAAAGATGTTATACTTCCCCACTGATTGCACACATTCCAAGGGAATGTGGAAAAACAAAGAGCTGATTCACTTTTTCAGGCTTAACCATGTCTTCCCTGAATCAGAAACTCTTCAGGGAATATTGTCTTCACCCTTGAATTTCCCAGATCATTTCCCAGATCATAACACTGTTGCTGACACAAAGTAGGTGTCCAAATATGTTTGTTAACTGAAAACAAACATTGTGGTAGTGAAATATCTGTCTTGATGACTAAAACATGTAAAAGTAAATGTAAAAATAATCTTTCAGAGCAGATTTGAAAAGGGAAAAGGCAACTTAGATGAGATATGCTAGAGACATAGAGGGCAGAAGGGCTCAGACGAGAGCAGTGAACCAGGCCTGGTCCCAGCACCCTCTGTGGATCCCACATACACTCCAGGTTGCCCAGGCCAGTGAAGGAGCTCAGAAAGTTACAGACCTTGCAAACCCGAATGGGCCCCAGTTGGTGACACACACATCAACAAAGAAATGCAAGCACATGATCTAAGCACGCTTACTGGGGAAAAATATGACAGAGAATTTGAAACTGGGCATTTCCCAGAAAATCTGCTGAGTGAGGTATGCGCACACAAACTCCTTAATATCCATGATTAAGAGGAAGGGGATTTGTTTTAGGATTGGGAACGGGTCAAGAACTCAAAAGATTCATTTCCTCACCAATCTTTATTAAACACTTATTGTGTATTCAACACTGCACTGAAGGCTGAGGACCCTCAAGTAAATGAGCCAGCTCCTACCCTAAAACTGTATGTTCTAGTATGAAAGGGAAGACCTAAAGATGACATTTCAAAGGTATATAAACACCTGCTCCTTTGGCCCAGGCATAGTGCCAAGATTTTCTCAGGTTGGATGAGCATCTATGTTGGGTTCATCTTCATTTTGAAACAGGCAAGAAAAGATACACACTGGTTTAAGGTCATGCACCTTAGAAGAGTCACAAGTTCAGAGAATTCTCCCCACAACAAGGTAAACTAAACTAAGGTAACACTATAACATGAGATAATAGGGGTCCCATCTTTGACCTCCAGAAATCACAGTCTTGAAACGTAGGCAGGACTCGGGTAAACCATCCGGAGGCAGGAACTGGAAGATTCAGAACATACTGGGAAGGTATCGCTAGTGAAGAGGTCAGTGTGGGGTCTTAGTGGTCAAAAATTGAGACTTAGGTAGTTTGAGATGAGATGAAGGATGGTGGGGAAAGAGGTTTAGAATTTCATCCTGCAAGAAACAGTAGCCCTCTGACAGTCTCAGTGGGGTAGAGCATGGAAGCAAGAGATGCTCAGGGATCCTTTCCCACTGCCAGCCCACAGATGAAAGATGCTGAGAGACCACACAGGAAAGGGAGTGGTAAGAGCCTGAAAGTGAGGATTAGAGGTAAAAAAAAAAAAAAGGAAAAGAGATCAATGTGAAAGACAAGACATTCAAAGGAAACTCTAGCCAGAACTGATGACAGTAAATATGGGAGAGGAGGTTGAGGAAAGGAGTTCATTTCTTAGAAATGCTGAGTTTGAAGAAATGATGGAACCTCCAGGTGGGATGGCTAGCAAGAAGCTTATAAAGTGAAATGATAGTTTAGGAGGGAGATGAGGTTGAAATGCCAGCTGGGGTGGCCTCTACACAGAGGTTTGAGTTGAGCAGGAGCAGATGTAGTCTCTCAGATGAAAGAATAAAAAGCAAGTAGAGCAGAGAGCAGAACTCTGGACCCACCGGTGCTCCCCATGTGGATGGAAGGGGGATGGGTAGCTAGTATGGAACATGATGGGAAAATCAGAATGAAACAAAGAGCTGTATCCTCAAAACCATGAAGCCAAGGGAAAAGAGAGTATCAAGAAGGAAAGGTCCACAACAGCCAGGAGGTCACAGTACACATGATGAGAGAAATGGCCATTGGATTCCACCTTTGAGAGTTTTGTTTTAGCAAGCAAGAGAGCAATGAGTTGGGAAAGCCAGAGCAGCAATGGAGCAGCCACATCATGTACAGAAACTTCTTCAACAAGGTTGTAGGCATCAACAAGAAAAGCTGGGGAGAGTCCAAGAGAAAGACATGGGCACTCTACTAGCTCTAATGCTAAACTCCTGAGAGATTTGGGGCAGATATCTTAATGAATGTGAGCCTCAATTTTCTCCCTTTTTAATTTTGGAAATGTTCAAACATAATAGAGAAGATAGTATATCAATACCATAATTCTCCACCAATACTCATTCTTTACTCACCTCTACTCCATCAACTTTCTCCCCCAGTTGGGTTCTTTTAAAGTTAATTCCAGAAACTAAATAATTTCTTAAATACTTATTTAAATATGTCTCTAAAAGATACAGACTTTCAAAAGCAAAAACATATACCATGGCTACATCTGAAAAATTAACACTAATCCTTAATATTTCATGAATGTTTACATTTCTTCAATTAAGTCAAACTATGTGTGGTAGTTAGGTTCAGGTGTCAACTTGGCCAGCTGAAGGCACCTAGTTCTTTTGCTGTGGACATGAGCCAATGGCATGTGAAGCTCATCTGTCGCTGATTAAATCTTCAGTCAGATAGGAGGCGTGCCTGCTGCAATGCATGATGTTTGATTTAATTAGCTTGTGCTTAAATGAGAGAGCTCAACTGTAGTACAGTTCAAGCAGCTCAGCATACCTTATCTCAGCACTCACAGCTCAATCCAGGCCTTTGGAGATGCAGAAGGGAATCACCCCAGGGAAGGCTGTTGGAACCCAGAGGCCTGGAAAGAAGGTCAGCAGAGATCACCCTGTGCCTTCCCATGTAAGAAAGAACCTCAGTTGAAAGTTAGCTGCCTTTCCTCTGAAGAACTATACATTTTTAACTAAATAAATCCGCTTTTATTAAAAGCCAATCCATCTCTGGTGTGTTGCATTCTGGCAGCTTTGGTAGACTAGAACAGATTGTTTTGCTTGGTGTTGATTTATTGAAATAAAAATCCAAAGAAGCTCCAAAAATGGCATTTAGCTAACATGACTCTTTTGATCTATAATTTTTTTAACAAGTCTCTTTTAATCTATATGTTCTCTCTCTCTCTTTTTCCTTTTTTATGTTTGTTGAAGAAATGAGGTAATACATCTAGAAGAGTTTCCCACAGTCTGTATTTGCTAGTGGCATCCCCATTGCATCACCTGAAGGTTTTTCCATCTGTATTTCCTGTGGACTGGGAGTTAGATACAGAAGCTTAATCCAGTCCTGTTTTAATTTTTTTGCCAAAATATACCGTGTTTACTATGCAATTAAAAAGTTAAAAAATATATGGCAGGGAGAAAGATCAAAGGTGATAGTAGAATTATATAGAGAAGGCCAGGTTTAACAAATGAGTATGAGTGCTGAATTTAAAAAGTTAAGAAAAAAAACATGGCAAGGAGAAAAATCAAAGGTGATGGTGGAATTATACAGAGAAGGCCAGGTTTAACAAATGAGTATGAGTGCTGAATCATACTGATATTTCTTTTGGTCTCCAGTGTCTTGGAGCAACTAGAAGAAAAAAGGAAAAATCGTGGAACTGCAACCCATACCAAACTTTAAAATCTGCTCTAACAACTACTTGTTAAAATGTACTTGGAAATTTATTGCTTTTTCGTATACATGTTATATTTCACAATTAAAAAACACATTTAAAAAAATTGAACCATCCATTATAAACTCCCAAAAACTTCTCACTACATTGGTAGGAAAACGCAAGCATTTAGTTCTTACAAAAAGTCTAATCTCCTTTGAGCAGCAAAAAATTCTAGACTATATGTCAGTACACACAAAACATCAGTATTTATTAAGCATAAAAATTATGTGTTCATTTCCAAATTGATCTTTCCAAAATGAAAGCAATATTCAGATTGTGGTGAATACTGAAATTGGAATAGTAGGTATGGAACGTGTCAGCACAATGACAACTGGGGGTAAAGCAACTTGCTCAGACTGGCCCTGTCCAGATGTTAACACAGACGTCTAGATACCAACTATAGGTGACACTCCAGGGTGCAGCTGGAAGCAGACAGTGGAGGTCGCTGGCATTGACTCTCGAAGAGATTTTTCTAGTAACAAAGGGCCTGCACTAGGGCACTGGCAGAGAATTGAAAAGTAGTGATAAATGGAACATTACAAAAGAAAAATTGACAGGATTTAGTAAATAATTCAAGAAAGGGAGATTGTCAATCCCTTGACCAACTGATTCTTAAGTAACAAAAAAACACGCTTTGGATATTTCACAAGAACATCGAAAATGCCCTGCTGGTTTAGACTCATAGATATCTCATTGGTTATTGCTCTGACCTGGCCTATAACTACTGTAGCCAGATAACCCCAAAAGGTAACCTAAACCATTAGAGTCCACCCCCTCATCTCTAAATATTTCTTAGAAAACTGCTAATAAATGAATAACACATTACTCAGAGACATTCTAAAAAGCAGAATCATGGGCCAAACAGCTTTTTAAAGAAATAAAATACTAACTTACTTATCTGAAAAGAACTTAAATATAATCAACAATCTTTGTAATGAATTGATTAAGTAAATATTCTAGGAGGGTGTGGGAGCTGCTGCCATTCTGGTACCTATAGAAAATTCTGTAGAATAAAGTAAAAATGATGGGTCGGCATTAATGATTCACCACATGGGAAACCCTGGTGTTCTAGAAACATGAGGACTGTGCAGAAGTAGCAGGCAGCACATTCAGGAGAGGACACAGCTAAATATAAAGATGGGAGAGAAACCACCAAACCTGGAACTGGCCCCAACAATGCTCATTTGAAGTAGTATATTAGATTGGAATGTCAACAATTCAGTTTAAAATTCCAGTAGCAAATTCCCCAGTCCCTGCCACCCAACTTATTTATCAGTGGGCATACCCCTACCAAAAAAATAAAGTCTATCTTCCAATGCACTCCCACCCATCTATGTGCAAAATTGCCTTTGCTGCAGGACAGTAGTCTTGAAGTTTCCTTAACAAGAGACCCCAATACAGACGCTGGTATTTGACGAGGACTGCCGAAAAGGGCATATGGAATTAGAACACAATTGGATTGCCAACGGTACCTTTCCCTGCACTAAGGGGTGACTAGATGGGAGTAGGCTAGTCTAAAACAACCTACCTCAGACAACCTGGAACTTCTCGGTAGTCAGTCTGCTGCTCAGGGGTGGTGGGCTTTGTCCCAGGGGGTTCTTGTGGTCTAGTGTGAAAGGAATCAGTATTTCCTGTGAACAAGGAATGTCCTATAGGTGACAAGAAGTTGGTAATCTCTTCTCTGTTTAAGAGGAAATCTGTGCGGCTTTCTGGGGTGCAGAGCTACATGGCAGAAGATCTTGATTCTTGTAAGAAAGTAGACTTTGCGCTACAGAAAGTGGTGTTTGCAGTGCAGAAAGAAGAAGGAAAAAAAGGAGGTGGGGCACCGGGAATAGAAGGCAAGAAAATCAGAACCAAGCACTTTTCTTTGGATGGATGGTACTTGAGCCACACTTGAGACAAATTCTTAAGATGATAATTAAAAAACCATAGCAACGTTGTTGATGTTGGGATTTGCACTGAGATTCCGAGTCAAGAGGTAGGACAGGAGAAACAGGTTTGGATTTCTTTCACGGTGCAGGCAAAGGAATGTGAGGACTTCTCTGTCAATTTTCAAGAGCCAATTTCTGACTGTTCGTGTTCTGCGCTCACATCCTTTTCTGTCCTATGTTTCTACAAGAAATGAGACTGAAACACATCACCAGCATCACTCAATTCCCGATACTTTGCAAAGTGAACTACTTTTTTGCAGTAGTCAATGAATTATTTTGTTTTCTGTTATCCTTCTGTCAGAGGGAGAGACTAAGGCCAAAAAAGATGAATGACAACCATGTTATGGGGGCAACCAGGATGAAAACACAATCACCTTGAGTCAACTCTGCACCTGCGTAGGAAAGAGAGGAGGCTTTTGCAAGCATGTGAGACACGTTCTCAGAGGCCTGAGGTCTGCAGAGTTACAGCGTGGATGATAAAGTGAAGACCAGAGCTCAACAGTTCTCCACACGGCTCTCCAAATAGGAACTGAAAGGACAGGACTAAGCAGTATGTGAAGATGCACAAGGCTCAACACTCTCAGCTGGAAACAGGAGGGTGTGCAGGTGGTTTCTTGTGAAGGTGACCTCAGGGGCTGGGGACAGCCATGGGCAGCAAAGACTCCATCCCGCCAGAACATCCTGAGGGGCTGAGCACAATGCCTGTCAAGACTATCTCCATAGGAACACAGGCAAGGAGGAGCACTGGGCCCCATCCTCCAGGGCTGGGGAATTGCCAGGAGCAATGACTTTGCCACGTTCTTGCCTGCACACACAGTGGGACTTGGTGGGTGACATCTCTTCAGAAAAACATCAAAATTCCACATCAGCACCAAGTATCACAGCTCCTTGGGGAAGTGTTCCCATGGTCATAGCTGAGATTGGAGGTGAGACGAGCAAGTGTGATGGTCCACAGAGGGGCCTGACATATCCCCATGCCTGGGAGACCCCAAAGTCATCACCTACCAAAATGCATTATTCTTCAGTTTCCATAGCCACCAAATATATACACCCCTTTTCCCCCTCTCCTGTCCCCTGGTAATCTCTAATCTACTTTCTGTCTCTGTGGATCTATTTCAAGAGGTCTTTTACAAGTGACATCATAATATTTTCATCCTTATGTATCTTACTTATTTAACTGAACAAAATATTTTCAAGTTTCTTCCATGTTGCAGCATGTCTCCAAATTTGGCCATTTTTTATGACCAACTAATATTCCATCGTGTGAATATCCCCACTTTGTCTATCCATTCATCTCTTGATGGACACTTGGGTTGTTTCCACTGCTTGGCTATTGTGAATAATGCTATGAAAATTGGTGCACAAGTATCGGTTTGAGACCCTGTTTTCACTTTCTTTGGGTATATACCTAGAAATGAGATTGCTGGTTCCTACTGTAATCCTATACTTAAATTTTGGGGGAAGCACCAAACTGCTTTCCACAACAGCTGCACATTTTACGTTCCCACCAACAACGCTCTAGAGTTCCGATATCTACATATCCTCTCCAAACTTGTCATGCTCCTTTTTTTTTTCCTAAGAATAGCCATCCTTGGTGTTAATTTCTCCAAAGCACACATACTCTTCCTGGAGTTGGAGTCAGAGGCTCATCTTGTTGGAAGTTTGGACTTTCCAACTGGATCTGCACACACTCTCATCCCACACACCTTCTCATCTCCGCCTTCCCACCACCCTCTCTACGGCTCCTTGTCCAGCAGAAGGGAGGAGAACGTGGCTCCCTGGTGTGTCACCCTCAGTGACACGGGTCCCAAGAGCTCCAGGAGGATCGTCCACATCGAGGTCCAGCACTGCACCCTCTCTTGGGTCACTGGTCTCCAAGGATGTCCTCATCATCCTCACTTCTATTAATAAGGCCCCAACGTCTTCTAGAACAGAGATGGCGATGTGGATTCTGCACCATCAGAATTGCTGTCCTCACTAGTGTGTTAACCATAGATGCCTTCCAAATTCATTTCCTTTAAATCCACAGGGAAAGAGGTTCTCCACTTTCTCTTCACCTCTTCCAGTTTTTCTGGAGTAAGGAAATCTGACACGTCAGTATCCTTCAGATATCAGACCTGAAATGGAGTCTTCCCAATGCAGTTCTGATGTGTCCACTTAGAAAGTATGCAGTTCAGGAGAGCGGGAGAAAAGCAGGGGGTTCTTTCCTGAGAGGTGGTGTGGCCATGCCAGGGGCATTAAGACTGAAGAGCACATGGATTCCAGAAAAATCCGGCTCTGCCTCACTGGCTGTGGGAGCTGCATTGCCCAACTTAACCCTCATAGATATCAGTTTCTTCATGGATAAGATGGGGATACCACATATGTTCTTTACCATACTCATGATAAATGCTCAATCCGTGATAGACCCCTCCTTCTTCCTCAGTGGGAGTCACAGTTCCTCCTTAACTTTCACTCTTGACTTTGGGCCCAGAAACTTCTTGCCAGGACCATTTTCAGAGCCCTTTACATTAAAAAAATTTTTTTTTCAAATTGCTTTCGGTTCTTTCTCAGAGTAAGTATTAGGAACGCACCTCATTGTATAAATGCTTCATGCCCCTAGTGAAGTGATTTAGAGAAGTCAGAATGGAAATTCAGAGAATCAGGAATTTCCCTGCCCCTTCCCAGTCCTTTGACAAAGTGAAGTCGGAAGACCACAGGAAACATTGCCAGATCTTCACTTACCTTTCCTACCAAGAGCTGTGGCAGGATACATTGCAGTTTCATCTTGTTTTGTCTTATTTTCCCCTATCAAGTCTCCTCAGCCCTGGAATCAAGACCTCTGGCATTTTAGTTAATGTAAATGTTGAGCTGACTCCTCTCCCAGACCCTGCAATGATTTTAAGTAAAAGAAATAACTAGCAAACCAGAAAATAAAAGTCATATGTGATGTATGCGTACCCCCTCCAAGCTCTAAGTCCTCGGAATGTCTGGACACACCCCACAACCCACCCCCACCCACAAGGAGTCCATTTGAAATTATTTTCAAATTGGAGTCAAATAGAAATCAGTTGAGGGGGGATGATATTTCTCTTTTTAATAAATACATAATTCCAGAGCTTCAGAATCAGCTTAGAGTCTCCACTTTTTCATTACAAGGGTGATTTTCATCTGAGATCAGTACCACCAGAATATGTTAAACCGTAACTTAAAAAGAAAAAAAAAAAAAACCTTCAAAGGCCTGGGATCTAGCCTTGAAACCAACCTAATATTTAAACCCTTTGTTAAGTCAAAACACAGTCACTGTAACCCCAGAGATACTATGTTTCTTTTTTCTCCTTTCCAATACACTTCTATTTTTACCCCCAACCTTCCCAGCTTAAGCATTTTATCCATTTTAAACGATGGGGATTTAAATTGCTATTTTAGTGGAACAAGCTTGATTAAAACCTGTGTCCTCATCAAATTATTGGACACTGCTTCTTCGGCTCTGTTTACATTACTGTCAACCTTAATTTAAATTCTGCATAACTATATTTGCTTCGCTAAATGCATCCACCAGGAACACACCACAAATTACTTTGCATTATGAGCAGACTCTCTTTGTCTATTGCAAAGTGTTTTGAAATTAGCACTATAAGTAACTAGCAGTAAGTGTCACTCGATCTTCTTAATACCTCATTAATCAAACCCCCTTGGCAGCTGGTGTGATGTCCAAACCTCCCCACATATAAGATCAGGATCACTTGCTCCTTGCATCTGACCACGGTCTTTTAAACTTGATTCATTATTTGTGCTTCTACCCGCCCCGGTCACATTCCTTCTCCCTCAGAGGCTCCCCCAACACGTGCAGCTTTATACTGAATACCAGTTGCATGTGTATTCTTTGTAGAAACTGGAAATTAAAAACCATTTCCCCTCTCATGGAAATCCATGATTTCCAAAGGAAAAAAAATCTTTTCTTGGAAGGAAATTCTCATGTTTCCCCAAGTTATCCTCAGTGATTCAACATGATTTTCAAATCAGTCTTAAAATGCCAAGCTGGAAAATCTCCTTGGCCAAGTTTTTCTTTACGTCGAGAGTGACAAAGAGAAAAAGAACACTTTCACCGAGGCAAAGCTACAATTTCCATATCGGCTCCAGTTCTCATAAAGACAGGGCACATTTAGTCTAAGGACATAATGTAGAAATAAAAGGTGTTCTTTTATTACATGGTGTAAATTCTGAGCTAAATACAGAATTCAAAACTTCTACTTGCAAAACAAAGGCAGAACAAAATATATTTGATAGTTTTATTACATTCCTTACAGGGAAATAAAAGTTTTCTAATCCATCCATACATCTCTATTCAAAAGTAGAGCAAGAGCCAATATTTTTTATAGGACCCTCTCTTTTCTCTGTGTCTTTTCATCGTGCCATCAAACATTTGCAAATGTCTAATAGAGCCCTTCCCCTTTTCCCATCCCTTCTCCCTTCTCACACACACAGCCATTTAACCAAAGTTACCAGACTCAACACTCACTGACATTAAAACTCCTTAGCAGCTCACCTTTCATTGCCCATGTGGACTGTTCTAGACCCGGGGTTGGCAGGGCTGGGCGGGTGTCCTGCCCAAAGCCCCCCCGCAGGCTCCAAGCCAGAATGCAGGAGCACGTACACACACACACACACACACACACACACACGCAGGCAACCACCACCAGAGATAAACAGGTGCTCTCTTCTCCGGCGGCGGCACGTGAGGTCGGGTCCTCCAGCGCAGCCTCACAATGGGAGGGTTTTGGCTTCGTGGCCTTTCCTTCTGACCACCCAGCAGGAAAAAAAGAAGAAGGTTTTTTTGGTTTTGTTTTTAACCCCTGCGCATTTTGCCAGTGAAAGAAAAAAAAAGCACTGAAATGTTATCTTTCCCACAGGTGTGTCTCTGGCCTGTGAGTATTTAAAGCAATCATAGTAAACCGTTAATTTTCTTTGGTGCTAAACTTTTTGCCTTTTCACCTCGTATAACCGTTCAGGCTAAATCAGCCTTATTACTATAGAATTAAGTACTGGAGTCTGGCTCCCTATGCTAAGCTCAATGGCCGAGCTCACTGTCAGAAAACTCCCAACAGTGCAAACCTGTGTCAGATTTTGACTTTAAAAACACCTTAGTGTAAACCATGCTCCATGCTGATTTTTACTGTACTATCATGACTTCTTTCTCTTATGCCACTTAAGAGCACTCTGATTTAAAAAGAGCAAATTTGGGAGAATTTTGATTATCTTTGAGGTGACATTTACTCTGATGATAGGTATGATTTATGGCAGTTATATTTTATGTCCTATCCATAGTTCATCCTGTTTTTTTTTATTTGTTTGTTTTTACTGTGGTTCCAGCAACCTCTCCATTAGATTCTGAACAAAATAAGTACGGAAAGGAGGAGTCAAAATTATTTTCAGGAGTGTGAAGTCGTAATTGAGCATAGCTTTTAAGCGAACGATTCAACATTTTCCCCTCTTTTCAGCAACTGGAGAAGCCTGATTATTTAAACTCTGCTTGGAAGCCCCCCTTCCCTGCCTCCACACACACCTCCCCCTCCCCCCACCCCAAGGCAACATTTTGGCCTGGCAACCGGTACAAATCACTGAACCCTTCCATTTAAATGCCCCACAAAGATCGTGTCTGATCACAGCTTTGATTTAAGAAAGAAAGGGAAAAAAACCCGAATCAGACATGGGCAATGACAGAGGCCTCTCCCCCTCCCCCCACTTGCATTCTCCCCCCCCTCCCTCCCCATCTTTGTAAAATGCTACTGGTGCTTTGTAAAATAAAGGACCTGGTAGCCTAAGGCATTACAGTAAATGCACCCCGAGATTCAGGGGGATAAGGGAGGCCTCGCTTAGCTGCAGCGTTGCAGCTGTGCTCTTCTCTGGCCACGGAGACGACAGGGGACAACAAAAGGCCCCACAGAAGCGCGGGTAGCTGCATGGGAACACCAGTGCTCAGCATTGTGGCTGTCCTTCTGCTGAGCAAATAGTTCAAACTGTTCATTCCCATCTCCTATTCTCTCCCCGGCACATTGTTTGTGCCCTTGCATTTCATTCTGCAAGGAAGGTTGCTCTCTGGGCTTATAAGCAAACAGTCCAGAAAAGAGCTAGCCATCCTCTCCTCTTCCCTGGAGAACTAGCATTTTTATTTCAGCTCCAAGCTGTCAAAGACCTGGAGAGTTTATGTCAGTGTCCTGAATTAATTGCTTTAAGCTGGAGCAAGCTCCATGCCCTACCAAATGTCCAGAAGATGTTTATTAATAACTTTTCCTCCAGGACTGGGGCTCCAAGCTGTCCCTGGGTGGCGGCGGGGACCCTGCTGCTTTGCTCCCACTTGCCCCAGCCGCTTGGTGCTCAGGAGGAGGGGGACGGCCTTTTTAGTCATGACAAAATTTAAATTGCCTGGGGAGAAAAAAAAATCCACCTATGTAACAGGATGTGTGCGAAAGACATCTTTGTTCTGATCCAGAAAGGTGCGCGCCATGAGCCTGAAAGTGGGATGGGAAGAGCAAAAAGCAGCGAGAGCTCATTTAGTCTGTCAGAGCTCTTTCAGCCGATTAATTAGCAAAAGGAGCAATAGAAGCGGACTCTCTCCCCAAAAGAAAATTCAGTGAGGCTGAAAACATGATGTATTTTGAAGTTTTCCTGTTTTTTTTTAAATACCTCTTTAATCGAATGAAATAATAAACCAATTTATATACCGATATAAGGCGAGGATCGCGAGTGCCATTGTGTAATTTTCCACTTGACTTTTCATTATCTACCTGAACAAAATCAATCTATATGTATGGGATCAACATACAATTCTGGAGATAAAAGCTGAAAATAAACGCGCTTTGCATATCCCCCAGATAAAAGACATAGTCCTTCGTACTGCCTTTTCTTCTCAGGCAGATGCATTTATAAAATAAATTGTCGTGTCAAGGCAAAAGCGAGACACGGTGCTCTATCTCGAGGGTTGGTTGACCCCTGGGCTGGAATTATCGATCCTGCAAATGAACAGTGGTTAATAAGTACCTGTGGATGATACCAGATCTTTTGCCCTAGTTTAGCCAGGGTGCACTCTGGGCCAATGTTTCTCCCCTCCACCCCCCATCCCACCCCCACCCCACCCCCAAAAAACACTTCCCCTATTAACATAGATTTAGGACTAAGGACTTCAAGGGCTTTCCGAAGCCTCTCCTCGGAGACCAAACACACTGGAAAATAACATTATATTCGCAAAGCCCATGCACCTAGTGCCTAGTTTATGGCCACCCTTGGCCTTCAAAAGAGAAAAAAAAAAAGGTGGCCCTTTAAGGGGGTTGAGTGTCCATCTCTTTTATGTCCCTTCTCACCCCAATAATTAGAGGTGACACTAAGAAGAGCAGCATCCCACCCCACACTGGCCGTGCAATGGACGGCCACTGACCCCTGTGTCTCTCTGTGGGATATGGCATGGGGTGACCCTGGGTATGGGTTCAGGACTCGTTGGGGCCTCGTGCGCCCCTCTCTGCACCCCCAGGGTAGACTCGCAGGACCTGTTTCACTCTTATCCCTCCTCACCTATGTTCATTTCCCTGCCTAGAAAGGCCCAGCAGGTAATGGGCCATTTTTCACCCCCAAACAATCACTCAGAGTTCATGAGCTACTTTTGGTCATTACAAAGCATTGTTTTAATGACATGCTCTGTCTTTATCCAGGGATTCCTAAAAAGTAATCACTCATCATTTTATTTATTCATCCTAAGCTTTGGTAAATTCGGGGGAGGATGAATTTCTCCTTGGGCAATTTGATTGTCATAACTGCAATTTGGCTGCAGGACAAACCAACACTTTCATGTCTGAGTAGCTACGAGTCAACAGACGTTGGCGATTGCTGGTTTGTTAGCTGGGTACAAGTCTGCAACTCTCTTATTTTATTTTTCCTCAATTTTCCTTACCCTGAGAGATCCATATTCATGCACAATATCCTTCTGGACTTAGACATCACCTCTCTATTAAAAGTCTGCTTTCAGGGTCATTCTTCATTTTACAAATCAGAGGAAAGCATCCAGAAGCAGCCTGACAGAAGGGTTGTCACCTTTTGGGAAAAGTCCTGTGATGGTGAAAGTTCAGTCCAGAGGGTATCTCATGTGCTTTCTGTCACATGGGGCTCTTAAAACAAAACAAAACAAAACTTCCTTCCTTCATCCCATCCATTTAGGTTCCAGTGGCTGTGAATAGGCAAATCTGTAGAAAACACAGAATGCACTTAAGTCATTAGAATTTTGTTTGGAAAGGGAAACGGACCCTGATGACACACATTGAGAAATCCCTATACTCTCATCCCCTAAATAATGCTTTCTATGTCTAAAAAGCACTCAGCACCAGAAAACTCAAAGTATATTTTACGTACAGTTTAATTTCTCTATGACTCAAACTGTTGGTCAGCACCCTTAAGAACTAGTACAAAAACACATGAGCTTCACCCACTATAAAGAAACTCCTTTAGGGGTTTTATACCCCCTGGCACCTGAGGAAAGAGAATATACCAGAACAGAATGCGCCTACTTCCATAGCCCAAATTGCTTGTGCTGGAAAATCTTATTGCTGAGTGACATCACAACATTTTCTTCGGCTGGGACAAAGCTCCCGAAATAAGAATAACCCTGACACAGAGTTGGACTGCAGTACACATTTATCAAATAAATAAATATGCACTCAACAGGAGAAACAATGCCTTACAAATATTTTTAGTAACAACATCACAGTCAAGCCCTCTTGATGTCATTTCTTAGGGGAAGAAAAATGGACAGTCAGAAATCTAATAACTGTATGCTGTATCTATACACACACACATTCATTCAGTTAAGTATAAAAAAAACCACACAGTTGTCATCAACATTTGCTTGTTCTGGTATTTTAAAAAAGCATATGGCAGCACGTAAAATCTTTGAAGAGAAAGACAAAGGGTTTTTTTTAATTTAAAAATGAGATCGGACACTTGCAAATATCGATCCACTTGGCTTGGAGTGAAATAATGAACAAAGACCCCCAGGCTGCCTGCATAGTGGGCTTGATGAACACCTATCAGGACCTGGAAAACTGGTCCTGAGAAATTATATATGAATTTATATATATGAAATTATATATGAATAAATACGGATTGATCTGATAATAAATCTCCCTAGTATCCTAAGCGAAAATTATTTTCTTCCCAAGAATTGCTGCATTGTTTCTTTTCCAATGTGTGCAGAGCATTTTTACAAATAACCAAAGTAAGGAGTGTTCTTAGTCCCCACCAACATCCAGAGACACAAACAAATTGGAGACACGTGGGTCCTAAAGCAAGAAAGCCCTGGCAAGTCCTTCACTCTGGGCTCAGTGGGGAACTAGAGAACCCATTTCACAGATGAGGAACTAAATACCATCCCTACCCTGTGCTGAGAGGTACTTTGTTTAGCACTTTATAAAGGTCAAGCAGAAATCCTTTGCAAAGGTTATCTTTTATTTTTTTTATTTTAGTGGGTTGGGTGATGGGAGCTGGCCCTAAAACAGAATCTCTTGCACAGCCCTGGAGAACCATTCACTCTGCGCTCCCTGGAGGTAAAGCCCCTCCTCCTGGCTCTGTGAAGTGGTAACACGGAAATCCGTCCAGGAGGGGGTAAGATACTGTGATCTGGCCAGGAGGGAGGCTTTGCTGTGCCCCAAAGGTGGCACAAAGCTTCCCGCACTACTTAAAATGTCCTGCCAATGGTCCTAGATCAAAACTATTGTTTTTTAAACTGAAAAGAAAAATAACTATAATTTGCTCATAGTGTCAGTTCCAAAAGTTAATGAAGTTTGCATCTTGAGCGCGTTGTGTCACTGCAGAAAAATTATTGAATTATAATACGAGATATTTTTAACTGAATTACTCCGAGAGAGCATACACACTGCAAGAGACACACAATTTCTTCTCTTATAGTCTGCATCAAAGCTGTTTTAAATGTGAAGAACTAAGCGAAAAATCTCGAAAGCTAAATTTCACATGTAGTCCATAAGGCATTATTTTTATCACAGAAAATCTGCAAGAACTTGGGTGGGAACTCATTCTACACATGTACCAATTTTTCTTTCCTTGAGAATATTTTCAGATATATTTCTTAAGTGAGCTCTTATTGCTTAGCAAAAGGAACTCTGTGTCCTTATTCAATTTCTTCCACCATGTTATATTCACATAATGTCAACTGGTTTCCTTTTGAAGAAATATGAAAGCAGTTAATATGGTTTTTCTGGCGATCTCCTTTAAAATCACATTTAATAAGTTTCTGCAGTCGGAGGGTCGGGCATTCTTTTTTGCCCGTTACTCCTGGTTACTCCAGCAATTGGGGCAAATACGTTGATTAATGTGGGATTCGTTAACATTGATTTTGATGCTTATATGTTTTTTTTTCTTTCCCAGAAATTCCACAAGGTAGAAATGGGGTTACATATCCTAATATAGAGAAGAGATTTTCAAAGAATAATACAGAAAGGAGCTTTAGTTCATCAATTAAGCCAGGGGGTGTTTATGGTGAATGTCATTTAAAAAAGAACTCTCCATTCTCTGCTAAAATGTCTCAAGTATCATTTAAAAGTTCAAAATAAGTATCCATGGCCAGCACAGCAAAATGTTTTGCTCCCCAACTTCTTAAGTCCACTCACACTTTAAAAATAGTTAAAATTGGCTGTGGACTTAGATAAATTAGGAAAGCATCAAAACCTCTTTATAAACCGATCTGTGAATTTCTGAAGCCAACAAACATTGGTAGAAGCCCATTCTCTTTCCTCTCCCGTTCTTCTAGGGGCTGGAGAAAGAGCTGAAGAATGGTAGAAAATACACTGGGAGTCTTTTTGCACCTTGAAAAAAGATAAGCATCCGTTTTCAAGTAATTTGAAGAGTGAGAATTCTGGTGGTGAAGAATGTCAATACATTCCAGCTTTCCTGGGAACTCAAGACTGATTTGAACAGCAAATACTAAGGTGCAAATTCATATAGTGGTGGCTCTCTTTTTCTTATCGAATAAGGGAGTAATTAAATTAACAAAAGCCAAAAACATTTGAAAAGAGGGGGCAGATTATTAGATATTTTGCATGACATCACACAAAATAATTTCACATTGATAAAGAGGTACTCTGATTTCAAAATTTTAAAGGTTCCTGTTCTAACTAAAAACTCCAGTCGTGTCCAAACAACAGGCCTGAGTTGATCTGAAATTTTATACAGGTTTCAAGTCAGGTAGAGCTACATGACAAAGCTTGGGGCATAAATAAAGGATGGGCTTGATTCAATGTTCGCTTTCAACTCAGTTATCCTTTACATTGTCCACTATTTGTACCTGCTTTCTAGAGCTCCTGTGTTCACTACAGACAGCTACATTCTCGTACTTGGTACCAAGAAAGTTGCATGCTTTGCATCAATGGCAATTAGTTCCCTTTTTAAAATGGAAAATGTCATTAAGTTCTTGAATAATTCAACAGTAGAGGTCACAATACAGTGTTCCTTTTGGGGGTCTTTATGGTGCAAATGGAAAAACAAGGCGATCCTATCAGCAGGAACAGACCTAAGGGTTACAATGTAGCTCTATTTAGTGTGTCAGGAAAATTAAATTACACGAGACACTCACTCATTGTCACCAGTTAACAGGCTTGGGAAAATTGTGGCTCCCCAGGGACAAATCGCTGACAACTGCGGGAGGCAAATAAAAATATTTCACTTTAATTGGCTGCTGTTTCCTTTGCTCGGGTTGGAAAACAACCAACATGAATATGTTCCCCACAACTCTCTTAGGAAAAAGGGTCCTGAATTCCCAAAACTCGACGGAGACTTATAGTATCTGCCAGGCAGGCGGGCAGATTACAAACTCTGGGGGCAATGGGTCTGTTTTTCTCAGCCGCAGTTGAGCTGGTCTTGATCCAGGGGTTCCTGGAAAAGAAATAGAGGAGTAGGTTTCAAATAAAAAATTACTTCCGCTACTCGTCGCTGCCCACTCCGCTTTCGGTGTTGGCCGGACGGCAGTTACTTGTGCTTCTGGAACAGGGGCTGGCTTTCAAATCTAGAAGGGCCGAGGAGCAGGGTAGGAGGGAGGAAGGGATGACACGGTGACCACCAAACCTCCTCCCTCCCCAGAGGAAGAAACGCCAGTGCGCCCTTCTCCACTCCCGCCGCGCCGTCAGGGCCGCGAGGGTGTGCTGAGTGCACGGCGTTAGAAGGCGAGGAAGGCAGGCTGAGCGGCGAGAGGAGCATTCCCACAGGTCACCAAGGGTGTTGGAAGTTTCTTCCAGGCCGAGCCAGAGCGTTCCAGCCACGGGGTGACCCACAGTCCCCGTTAAGCCTGGCGGGCGGGGCTCCCTGGAGGGGCCGGGGCCTGTTCCCGGGAGGTCCCTTCCGTGCCGACGGCCGCGCGCGATCGCCGCATCCGGTAGTCTTATCCCCGTCTGCGCGCCCCCTCTCAGGCCTTCTTCGGCTCTCCCGGAGCCGGCGAGCCCTGGCACCTGCAGGAGCCCCCCTTGATTTCTGCGAGACGGGAAGGAAAATGAGAACGGAATGAAGTCTGCAGCGCGCGCGCAGTCCTGGGGTGGCAGCCTCGGACGGCGGGGTCGGCTCTCTGCGCCCTAGTGCTCGGGAGAACGCCAAGAATGACCACCCCTCGGCCTGTGACGTCTTTAGATCTCCTTCCCCCAAATAATAGTTATCTGCTTTCCCCTTTCGGTCTCCCCCACCAAGAGCTTGGTAGGGAAGTGAGTGTCGAGAGGGGGCGAGGAAAAGTCCGTTCCCCGCCCGCGTCCCAGTGGGGCGCATCTGGGCAGCCTGCACTCGTCCAGGCTGGGCATCCGGATCCGGGAGGACGAGGCAGGGCCCTGCCCGCCGCCCGCACACACTGAGACCCGCACTCTCTCGGCCACGCGCGGGACGCGCAGCATCAGCTCTCCGCCCGAACCGGGAGCCGGGACCGTACGGGCCGCTTGGGTGGATTCCGCGGTGCTCTCCGCAAACCTTTCCCGGTTAACCCGCTGGGAGCGAAAGCGACTCCACCGGCAAGCGACTTGAGGCTCATTTCCGCACGAGCGAAAGGGTCGGGGGCGGGGAGGGGGGACGCTCTATTTCTGGGACAGGCCAGACTTTAGAATAATGGTAAAAGGAAGCATTTAATATTTAAGAAAAATGAAAATGACAGGCTGAAACCTCGATACATTTTATTAGAATGAAAGTGCAACTTCCACACTGGGGGGAATGGAGGTGGAGCGAGCAGTGAGGGGGGAGCAGTTTAGATGTTTTTCATTTTCTAAGTGCTTCGATTTAAGCAAACACTTGGGGGCTCCATGCCGTAGTAATTCCAAAGACAATTTTCGCTGGTTTTAATTTGATTTGCATTTTTCAACTTTGATAATATTCAATTTCATGGCTGAATACACATGTAAATACTGTTAGGTCTTGTTATTCGCCCCTTGGACTAAACGGAATGTTGCTGGTCTCAGAGTGCCCTAGGAGGTGACACCTCGAGCTCCAGGAACATCTGCAAGGTTTCTCCTGCATTTTTTTTTCCCCAAAACTTAGCGCGGCTTTGCCTGGGGTCCAGAGATGGCGAACTATTTAAAAAGATCTAAACTACAGAACTAGCCCAGGTGGGGGCAGGTTGTGGGGGAGACCTACGAAAACATTGATAAAAGGGAGGACGTAAAGGGAAACAAACTCCGATTCGACCTTTAATCAATTCTGTATAACCCAGAATATTTTCTATTGTTTTATTAATACTTTTTTCCCTCCAGATGAAGTTGAATTTCCTCCCTTTCTCGCCGTTTTAAATAATAACAGTTTTAAACAATACAAAAATGATCATTTCATACCCAACCCAGAAATGTTCTAAATATAAAATTCGCAGCCAAAAAGACAATGATGGAGAGATATAAAGAAATCATCTTTGTAAGGAGAGTTATAATCAGCACCATTGAGTTATCTTATCAAACCTAGAATTTAGAGGAAAATAGGGAGTGAAATTGGATAATTAACTTCAGTCATATCAATACAGTTATTTAACAAAACAGCCTGGCTAATGGCAGTGAAAGAGGCTGCTGTGAACTTGCTGCTCACAGCCACAGTGGAAACTCCAATATGAACGAATGGGAAGCTATTATTCTTTCATTTCCTCAAGACACACGACGGACTACACATTATATAAAGAAATAGTTCAGCTTCATCAAATACGCAGATAAACCCGTACATAATACATACATACCAAACACCCTCCCTCCCATGCATTTTCTATCCGTCTGAAAAACTGTTGTAGAACTGGAAAGGAGCAAAGCAGTGGCAAACACTTCATTGGTTGGCCCAGGAGTACCTTATGTAATAAAATAATTTTATAATCTCCAGAGCTACCCTCATTTAAAAAAATATTTATTTCCTTGCTGTCTGCAAACATGGCACACTGGATACTCTGAAAGATAGTTCTATCTCAAGTCTTGCTAACAATTTACCGTTTTTTGTTTGTTATGTTGATCTTTTTTAATTGGAGTTCTGATGGAAAAGATTAGTGATTTCCCAAAACTAAAAGATATTAGGATTTTGGTATCTTGGTAAGGCTAGATCCAGGAATTAGATTTGTGAAACTTTTTAAAAAGCTTTTTTTTTTTTTTAGCCCAGCTGATAATAGTGAACTGTATTTTTAGTTGAGGTGATCTAACTTGAAAAATATCCTTTATCATGTGAATGGCGTTTAGGCAAACAAAAAAGGAATTCCAGTTGAAATAGTACCGACTTTGAAAGGCAAAGTTACATAATTTTAAAAACACACTCATTGCAGGTTGACCTGTGTCAAATGCCCTGAGGAAAACTGTTCTTTATAATTTATCCTTGTTGTTGTTGTTAATTATTGAATTTAATTTAAATTACCATTGTTTAGGGTTAGTACTCTAATTTTAAATTGTTGTAAATAACTGGAAATTATGTCCTTCTATTTCATTTTACACAAATAGATGGCAGAGCATGCATCTTCCACACATTTGCCTCCTTACAATCATATTCCCAGGGATAGAAGTAAAGGAAAGGGGCCTAATTATTAACAAGCGGTCTATTCAGAGAATTATAAAATATTGACAACGGGAAGCATCTTTCTCTCTTTTCCTATTAGTAATTGAGGAGTAAATGGGGATCTTGTTAAGGACCTTAAAAGTTTGATCCTCAGAGAGTAACAGTGCCGTTTTAATTTGCTTTACTCCCCCCCCCCCCCCCAAAAAAAGAGCTCTCTACCCAGAAGCAGTCCTCCTGCACTGCAAACAGCAAATCCAGTCCCCACCCCCCAACTTTGTTCAGCTGTATCTGAGCTGCAAACAGGCTTATCAAACTCGGGGCAAGGGGCTGTGTGGGGGAAGGGTACAAAAGAGGAAAAGCCCAGAGAAGTCCTGAGCAAGTTTTTTTATATTGTCAGGTGGGGACTTTGAGCTGCAGCAGGGTAGGGGTTACAAAGGGATGCCCCTTTCTCAGGAGCCCTCCCTACAGACTTAGGCACTTGGAAGACTATGCCTGTTGGGAAATAAATGAGTCTTTGGAGAAAGATGTAGCACCCCCAAAGCCCCAGCTGCTGAAGGTGGGGTGGGGGTGGAGGGGAGCAGGGCTGAGGGTATTATGAAGGATTGTGGTCTGACAGTCCCTTCATGATTAATAGGAGCTCAGAGCTGAAGAGAGGGAGAAAAGGAGGGAGGGAGGGAGAGAATTCCGCTGAATGGAAGGGAGAAATAAGCGCAGTTACTTTTAGTTGTTTACTGAGCAAAGGCAAAATCTAAACAGCGCTTTCCACAATCAATGAGGGGATCGCCTTAGGTTCTCAAGTTGAGCTCCTTAAATGAGTCTGGCATTCTGATAACTGCAGGTTAGCACCTGAGATCAACTCCTTCCGCCTGCTCGATGCTGGGAGAGATAGGGAAGCATCTTGTTCTTGAGCTCAAAGGAGGGAGAGGCACGAGGGGGATTTAATTGTCTGCCTGGGTGAATCGAGATGTCCTTTTAAAGCAAAGAAATTAAGAGTGATTGGTCTTTAATTGGCAAATTGCTATAGGAGGGGGTGTCATTGAAATGGAGAGAGAACAAAGTATAACTTATAGAGCCCCCACCCCCACCAACCCCTATAAACGACTTGGTTTATGGCCAACCCACCCCTTCCCTCACAGTCATAGAAATCCCAGGACACAACCTGTATTGGGGTACCACTGTCCAGTCTCCATGCCTTATCTCTATTATTCAGTAAGGAGTGGGGAGTACCATCTAATATAGAAGGCCTTTCAGACCTCTGTGAGGGGTGGGGGTCATTCTCAATACTGGACACCACTGTGTGTGGAGCTGGTCTTAAGATCAAATTGTCACTTGAAACATCCAAAGGTAGAAGATACCATGTCCATGGACACCATCATTCAATATGGGGAAAAGAAAAGAGACTCAGGGACAGGCCTGGATTTCGTTGCTTGGGGTGGGGGTGGGGGGCGTGGTAAAAGGGCAGTATCCCCAGGCCTGGCTCAAGCAAATGCTCAGTCATTGTCTCTTTGCGTGCCCCATTCAGCCTGTCGGGGATGGGGTAGGAGCTCTCTTCTTCCTATCATCAGGTCCTGGAATGGGGGCTGCACCCTTCGGTCCACAATGAATTTGGACCAGTCCGCCTCAGTCAGAGTTCTGTTGACAGGCAAATCTCAGCAGAAGGTGTGTCGGGGGGGGGGGGGGGGAGGGGGGGTCGGCTTGCTGTGGGGGTTGGGGCTTTGCTGTTCCTGCAATGGGCGTGGGGGTGGAGCCCAGCTGGTGGGAGGTGTGCGCATCCCAGTGGCCCTGTCACCTGCTTGTCTCATCCCCAGGTGTGGACCTGGGGTGGGGGAGGTAGATCAGACCAAGAGTCTCTCATGATATTTGTGGGTTCTGCTCCCTAAGTCCCTTGGCAAGGAATAAGGCCAATAGGCTCTCTCTCATGAAATAATTTGGCTATATGGATTGTTTTAAGCCCAGGTGTCAAGGCATTGCCTCTGCCCTTGACACTGTTTTCTCTTCTGGCATTTTCTTTTCTCATCACAATGCAAGAGTCATTTAGATGCCATGTCTCCCTCTGTCTCTTCCCTTCCAGCATTTGCCAGGTGGCCCTGGAAGCTTCTATGAGGAGAAGGTTCAGACCTACCTGAACCCCTGCCTGGCTTTGAGGACCCATTGTCACATGAGATTCTGACTGGATTATCTCAAAAAGAGATTAAGAATGCAGCCTGATTCCACTTTCTAGGAAAGCCGGTAAGGTCTCCACCAGCCTTCCAAGGAGCGCTGGGGTCTCACTCTCCCAAAGAACTTCTTGCATCTTCCCAGCCTTCTCTTGATATTCCAGGCCTCCTTATCCACTAGTAGCAGTTCACCGCCAGACTCAATGGTTCTGGGGAAGAGAGGCTTCTTAGTGCTTTGGAATCAGACAACTCTGTGCCCCAGAGTCATGGGGAACCAGCAGAAACTGAAAGAACACGGTATCGACAGGCTTGCGTTCCATACTGAGTTCTGCAGTTTGGAGAATTCTAACTTCCCTCAGCCACAGGCTCATCGCCCATAAATTCTAATATCTGCCAGGGGGGGTTAGTGAGGCTTAAACCAGATAATCATCAGCCCCGTTGCATGGTACCTGGCATAGGAGAACCCCAATCAAAGAAAAGAGATGGAGGAATGGGGTTGGAGGGGAACAGGAGACAAAGATGAGAAACACTAAGATGATAGAACTGAAGGGCAAAAGTTTTGCCAAGAAGATTCACTTTTCTGAGGAGAAGGTGAATGTTCTGATTCAGCAAGGCATATAGTCCTTGAAGTTACTTTCTCTGCATGAACAGCTCAGTTTAATGTGTATAGTATAGCTGAGAATTGCAGCCCCAAATGGAAAATATATAGTGAAATTTGTCTTCCTTATTTTTATTTCTATTTCTCAGACTCATTTTCAAAAGTAATGTGAGCCAAAATTTGTATATTTTATCCTAGAGCTTGCACATACTGACAGCCTGATTTCTTTGCCAAAGATGCTTCTGCCCTCCATACAGAGCACTCTCTGACCTGGGTCCTGCCCTGGCTGACACTTCACCCTGCTCCTTCTTGGAAAATGTCATGAAATCATCATCATCCGCCTCACCTCTACAGCTCACCACCCCCTTGCACTTTTGCTCCTCCCAAGACTTCTTCCCCAATCATTTCACAAGATCATCTTTATGTCTTCAACTCATGCCCTTTTAACATTCATATCTTCAAGTGGAGAATGTTATGCTGTTCTTTAAGCGAGCAAAAATTTTCCAAGAAAACCATTACATAATTATGTCTGCCTGGTTAAAGGACAAGGAATAATGAGTTTGGGCCTTATTTTTAATGAAATAGCAAGTCAAAATTCACACATGTGCAATCCTGTTTGGATTTGCATGGGTCCTTTCCAACCTTGGCCTCAAAATATGCATGCTGAATCTTGAACTTGTGTTTTATTCTTTCCAAATAAATGAGACAATGGAAAAGCTGATTTTGACTGTGAAGAAAATCTAGTCCTCAACTATTTAAGCCAATGGAAGTGGAACCATCACAGCAAATAGAACTAAAACCAGCAAACAACAGTCATTACAAAGTTCTAATATGTATCATACACAAGTATTTTCCCACATGTGTGTGATCCTGAAATCTACCTCCCCCCATTAATTTGATGATGTTTAGGTCAAATACAAATGATAGTGCTGGCATCGTATTCTACCATCACTGGGAACATTGCTACCTCCAATGAGCTTCAAGAGAAGCTTAAACCTTAGGCACTTGTCTGAGCCAAAATATGAGACTTCTTGTTTTGCATGAGTTAATGTAACTTAATCTCTGTTGCTTCTTTCAGCAGTCTCAGTTATCATTTGTGTTATCCAACAGTAAAATATCTCCCTGCTTTTGAAAGAGAGAGAGGGAGGGAGGGATGGGAGAGAGAGAGAGAGAGAGAGAGAGAGAGAGAGAGAGAGAGAGAGAGAGAGAGAGAGAGAGAGAGAGAGAGAGAGAGAGAAACAGAGAGAGAAACTGCAAAGTGTAAGTAAACCAATGCCTTTTAATGTGAACCTCTGGATGAGGTGGGGGTGACAGGGACACCTGACCAGTCCCCATCAGCACTGAGCTCCAAGGACTAGAAAATCATGTAAAAAAAATAATAATAAGCACAGTACTGTGAGGCTGAGGGAGGAGATGGTGCCTTTAATTTGAGGACTCTGCTCTGAAAAACAACCCCCTGCTCTCTACCTGTCCATGACAGGGACTTGTGCACAAGGTGGCAGTTTCTTCCCCTGAGGCTATACAAAGGATCCAGAATACACCCCAAGGATGCAGGGGCTAAAGGGGAGGGGGAGATTTGGAATCACCTCCAGTCTGGCAAAAGGGACCAGGACGGAATTACAGCTTGTAAAATAAGCCTCCATCAGTCTCCCAGGAGACAGCCGGCCTCAACTTGGGTGTTCCCCGCTTGTTAGCCTCAGTCATAATTGGTCTCTCCTCCCACCCCACGTTGTTGGTTTTCTGTGTGTGGCTTTTGGTGTGAGCGTGTTAGGTCATCAACAAATACAATGGGGGAGGGGGTGAGACACATGATTGTTTTAAAGAAGAAAAGGAGAAAGGGATGAGAGAGTGGGCAGGAAGGCTGTGTGCAGAATAGAGAAGATGCCCTGGGATTTACGCTCCGAGGCAACCCCTGGGGTGCTAGAGGGTGGAGAGCTCCCAGGGGGGTTTGTCAAAGGGAGAAGAGGCTGACCAGGCACTGGAGATCCCATTGAGCTCTGTTGGGGGTCACGCATCTATTCCATGTTATTTTTATTTGCTCATCTCTAGAGGTACCTGTACATTCTGCCTTTATCTGGTACATCTCGTAGAAAAGTTTGTTTTTTTGTTTTTTTTTTTAATCCAAATCAGTGTGGCATGCCCCCAGAAAAGATGTATATCTGGAGCTGAAGGTATAAACAGCAGCCCTGGACTTCAGGCAGCCTCCAGGCATACATTCATTTTTCTCCATCAATTTTTAAAATAGTTCCTTCACCTTGCTCATTTTTTTTTCCTCCATTCCTCCCATCCCTGTCTCTTCTTTTTGTCTCTTAGAGGAAAACCAGTCCCAGGCAGGTGGAGGCTCCAAGAAATCTGAGGTCCGAAGTCTGCTGTAGAACCCAGGTGGGGAGATGTCTTTGCATTTAAAGAAGGTTAACCATAGAGCACATTGTTTCACTCAAAAGTTGTCAGATAAAGTTCCAAGACCTTAGATCCTTTTTTATTGTAAAATGAACATTTGGCAATGGGGAAAGAAGCTGCAAGAGGTGTAATTAAACCATCGAATTACAAACTTGGGGGTGGGGTGGGACTGAGTAGTTAGTTCAATTTCACTTGGCCACCCTAGGCTGGCCTGGGTGCCACCAGCTGTGGTCAGAAGGAGGCTGGACCCAGAAAACGCATTTGGGGACTGAATCCCTTTCCCTTTGCCACCACGGGAGGCAGCAAAACTGAGGCTGGTGGCACTAGGGGTGTGAGTTGGGGGGGGGGGGGTGCCTAAATGTGTGTCAGCAGTTGGTGCTTGAAAGTCTGTGGGAATTTTGCCAACCCCTGTGTGCAGCCCTGTAAGACACTTATATGGTGAGTGGGTGGGGGGGATTCGGAGGAAGTTCCCTTTCCTCTCTTCTCTTGCAGGGCAAAGAGTCCCTGGGGAAAGGACTGGCTGCTTTCTCTCAGCAACTCCCTCCACCCCACGCAGGGCATATGTCCTGGTCCCAGATGATTAGAAGAAAGGCACTGCCCCTGTGAAACCCAGGCCCTAGCGGTTCCTCAAGCTACTCCCTGGGCAAACGCCTCCCCACAAACTATGGAGCGTTATCTTTCGCTTCTCCCAGGCCTCCAGCCCCCACCCCGCTCACACTGAAAGGCCCCAAAGCGCTGAAGAACCGGCTTCTCTTTATAAAGCCAAAAGAAGGGGGGCGATAATGATCAGGCATTTAAATTGGCCATTTGGAAGATTACATCTCTTCAGCGAGGGTCTTCTTACAAAACTCGTAGCCGCGGCTGCTCCGCACTCGGCTTTCAAAGGCCGAGCACCTTTTATTTCGGCCGCAGAGTGGGCTGGGCTAGGTGGCCGTGTACCATCAAAGGCTCAAGAAAAGGCCGTGGGGCGACACTCGTCTAATGACAAGTAATTGACGGATTCGAGGCCGCGCGTTACCAGCGGAACGGGAAGGCATTAATTATTTAAAAACGATTAGCCTCGCCTAGTGTCCTGCAGGCGTTCCATCTTGTTCGGGGATCATAACCAGCCACGCGGCCCGGAGCCGGGACTTGGAGCTCGGCGGTCGCACTCTCTGGCCGGTCTCGGGCGCGGAGAGCAAGGGCAGAAGCTCGGTGCGCCAGAGCAGGAGGGGAGGGTGCACCTGGGGTCCCGACACCTGGAGGTTCCCCATTAACATTGACCCTGCCAGTCACTGAAACCGATTTCTGCTCACTGCGTTCCTAATCTGGTGACTTGACGCGGACAAGAAGAGCTTTCACAGTTGAGGGTGGCGTTCAATTTCGGTGGGCCGGGCACAGAGCGCGTCTCACTGCTAGGCGAAATACCCAGAATAAAAAACGAACTGGCGCCGGCCTCTCACAGCGCTGAATGCCCAGGTGTTTGGGGGAGGGGGGTAGGGGAGAGCCCACGGGGAATGCAGATTTTGGAGGGAGGGAAGAGGCGGACACCTGGTAGGTCCCTGGGGAAAGACACTTTTCGTCCTTTGTCCTGGAAAGCCGAGGGACCTGCGATTTCAACGCGAGTCCGCGCAACCACTGAGTTTTCGGATGCCGCGCCTCCCTGCGGGCGGTGGCCTTGGTTCAGCTGGGTCCCCTAAACTGCGCCTCTGACGCGGCCAGCCGTGGAAGGACAGCTGTCAGGAAAACAGGCGACTGTCTCTGTCCTTCCCTCCTGTGACTGAGTCCTTAACCCGGGAGCTCCCAGAACCTGCCTGTAACCGCGCGTGCCTGTGCGTAAAGCCCACCAGCCGCTCCTGGGGGCGAGAGTGAACGAATATTCACTCAATTGTGGGAAAGGGAGGTTTTCCCAACCACAGTGGCCTCCGGCATGTGCTCGCGTTTATAGGCGCCGCTCCTCCCAGCTTCCGCGTGACACCGACCCCCACAGCCGCTTCGGCCTGATCCGCGCGGGGGAAACTGGACCGGGGTGCTGTGGGCGGGAGTCACCACGCCCGCGCCTTGCGTCTCCGGCCGCTACCGCCCTACGCGAGGAGTTTCCTGCTGACTCTCACCCCAGACCCTTAGACCAAAGAAGCTTTTCCTCCCCAGGAAACATAGGGCGCTTGGGTCGAATCATCAAGCCCAAGTTGCTGCAGGGGATGTCGTGGCTTCCCGCAACCACATCTTCAGCCTTGGGACCCTTCTCCAACTACGCACAGAGCACAGACTCAGTCTGAGTTTGTAATTCTTCGACAGCTCATCCTTTCACTCCTTTCATTCTATCAACCCGTACCCAACCCCCACCCACGCAGAAAGCAAACCTCCAAACCTCAGGCTCCTCACCGACTTAGCTTCTGACCCTCATCCCACCCCAGCTAAAGGCATCCGAGCCGCTAGAAAGAACAGGCTGGGGAGGGGAAGGGCGCGGCCCGGAGTGGGGGACGCTGCAGAGGCGAGCCGAGTGGGCCCGGAATGGGCGCGCTCCCTACCTGTGGCGGGCGGGCAGAGGACGGTCCAGAGCACGGAGGGAGGCGGCCGACTGCTCCCAGACGAGGCATCCCCGCATTTATTTGAGCTCAGACCGAGCGACTGTTGACTTTAGCACACAAAGCAAAGATTTCACTGCCCGCTAGTTTAAAAATGAATATTTTACCAAGATATCGATCAGCGTTATAAAATTCAGTTAAGTACAATGGGATCCGGGCAAAAAAAAAAAAAAAGAATAATAAAGGAGGGGGAGGCAATATAATATCTGTGCAAATTTGCCGAGGTGTGACGTGGCATGGAAAGTTTACCCTCCTGGAATTCGGATCTAGAGTGTTTTTGTCGGTTGTTTACTGACTTTGTTTATTCACAGATCACGGTTGCTTAAACCCGCGCGCACAAAGCGCGGGGAAAGGAAGCAAAAGAGAGAGGGGGGAAAAAGGCGCCGCACCCCACAATACATCGAGGTGGGGAAAGCGGGTGGAGGGCGGTCTGCGAGCTCCTAAGCCTGGAGCCCGGGCTGGGGGAGGGGCGGAGGCGGCGGGGGTGGGGGGTATGAGTGAAAGACACAAGAAGCGCAGAAAAGCCTCCGAAAGAGCCCGGTTCCCCGACATCCTTTTTATGTATTCGTACAGAACTATATCTTATCGGCCGGGATCAGTGGAGGGGGGCGCGCTAAGTAGTTTAAAACGACCCTCGCACAATGGGCGTGCGATACGAAACATAGCAGGTTAGAGCAGCGCTTTCAGCCTCCATTGTCCCCCGCTCGGCCCCCAGCCCTGCCTCTCGGCTCCTTCGCCACGGGAGCCTTTTATGTGATAATGGAACACATTTCAGGCCGGGCTTACGACGTGTGTGTCCTTGCCCGGGTGTGGGAGGTGGGGGGGTTGGGTGGGGGGAGAGGGCCCTGACTGCTGGCTGCAGTCTCCCGGACCACCACTAGCCCCCCCTCCCAATTTCTCTTCCTTGTGTTCTGCGGGACAATGTGGCGTGTTAAGAAGGGATTTGGAAGTGGGGTGGGGGGGGAGAAGGGAGGCGCAACCTCCCCTCAAGCGCGTGGAAAGGCCAGGCTTGAGGGGAGTCGGGCAGAGCCCTCGCAAGGTGGCAGAGTACGAGTGGAGAGCCGCTCTCCAGGGCTGGGGTGCAACTGGGACGCTTCTGGCTGGTCGGGAAGCCCAAAGATCTAACACCGGAGCCAGGAACCTGGGCTGAGACACCGCAGGCAAAAAGTCTGGCCTCGGCTACCTGCGGAACGCTTTCACCCAGCGCAAGCTACTGCGCGCGGGACTGTCTCCCAAGTCTGCTGGGCCACACTGGCGGATACTGGCTGCTGCCTTTGCCCAGCCCGCTTGCAGGCCAGAGAGGCCCCGGGCAAAGCCAACGCCGGGTTTCCCTCCGAGCAACCGACCCAGGTTTCACCTTCCGGGGTTTCCATGGCCGTTCCACCGCCAGACAGGGCGGTTAGGCGGTCTGTGGGGAGAGGAGGCACGAATTCTATGGATTTTCTCTGGGTCTTTCTTTATAAATTTGGTTTTTTCTTTAAGGCTCACAAAGTAGCCTCACAGTCCCCAAAACGCGTCGTCCCGGCCGTCCTGGCTTGCCGACACGACTTTTGTGGGAAAACAGGACAGAGGGGTGTGGGGAGGGTGAAAGGGGAGCAAATCTCCTGGTCCTGGGATCTGCCATGCTGGGCTGGCAGGGTCCATCGTGGCTGTACCGAACACCTAAGGAAGGAAGGAAGAAGGACCATAGAGCAAAAACAGAGGTCTGAGGCTATAGGGTGCAGGTGGGGTCCCAATTCTACTGGAGGACCCCGGAGATCCCCAGACAGCAATGAAACACTGCACCAGAACTGGCAAATCCAGTCTAGGCCTCCTCACTTAAAAGAAGTCCTAAGCTTGGAAATACAGCAAAAATATGAAATCCAGCTTCTCCTAAGAGAAGGCAACTCCCAAGGCTTCTTCCACAGACTTTGACAAACAGTCAAAAAAAAAAAAAAAAAAAAAAAAGCACACAGTGCACCTTTAAGTGACCCAGGTGAAATTGAGGTGATGAAGAGTGTTTTTTTTCCTCCTGGCTTTAAAAATAAAACTGCAGCAAATCCAAAGAATGGCTGTCCTGGTATCTGCAAGTTGCACTGCATGTAAAGTTTACTGCAAAAATTTAAAAATAACCATAAACAATATTGACCTCTAATAGTGAGGTGCTTGCTGAAAATGTTTGAGGGTGGGGAGTATATCCATGTCTGCAATTTGCTTTGAAATGCATTTTAAAAAATAAGATGGATTTTAATGGAGGGCTGGACAGATGGGCAGATATGTGATAAAGCTAGTAAAGTGAGATGTTAACTGTAGAATCTGGGGGTTGGGTCAATGTACCCTCATTTTAAAATTCTCTCAACTTTGGGGTTTCTTAAATTTGTTATACTAAAATGTTGGTAAACGCAGACAAACCCCCTGCCACCCAACACTCTCCACCCTCTGCCCTCGCCAAAAATGAAAAAGAAGTAAAAACCTGCAACCAGCTATGGCCACCTTCCCTCCTCCTCTAAATAATTTCCATATCTGTTTATTTTTAAAGTCAGGCAAAGGGAACAAAAAAACCTTGAAGAAAAGATTGAAGGGGTAAAACTGGCAATAACACTTTAATATAGATTTGTGGGACTCTGGCCCTGACAGCCAGAGTACACATTTATAAGCCATAAATAAAGCACACAGAAACGATAAATTAATCAGACCCGAGACCTGAATTTTTCACCGTGTCAAGAATGGGAATTTTTTTTTTTTCTGGTCATTTACAGCTGACCTTTACATCTTTTTTTCCCCTCTTTTTTGAGCAATAGTACAACTCTCTGGATCTCTTAAAACTACATGGTTTTACACCAAGTCACTCACACACAAAGAAATTATTTTGAAAGTAAGACTTCCCTGCAACAACAGTAATGGAGAACCACCACAACAAGAGAAATCGGAATCTGCAGGGACTTAGAGGAGCAGGAGTCTACACAGTAGTGGAAACCAGAAGCTTTTTTTTCTTTCTTTTTTTCTTTTTTTTTTCTCCTGTTTTTCTTTTGCTTTTCCCTCCTTATAGAGAATGATAGGCGTCAGTGTGGCCCATGTCTTTGGGAGGGTAGGGCTGGGGGGTGGGGACTGCTGTCCTGGGTAGGCATGGAGGGAATGAATGGGTTTCTCACCACTTCTATCCCTCCAACACCCCCTCCCCAAAGTTTGGACCCCACTCCCAGTGACTGCTTGTCCTTGCTCCTGGGCTGTAGGGCCAGCCTGGACGGCAGCCCATCTTCTTAAGACGAGTTCATAATGGGCCGGGAGTACACCCCCTGGTAGTAGGAGGTGTCTGCGGCCAGGGGAGAGGCGTCCAGGCCCGCTTTGTTCGTGACCGGGCCCATGGCCAGGCTGCCGGGCATGGGGGAGCCGTAGCCCGGGTAGTGCATCACCTGTTCGTAGGCCTTAAGGTCCATTTTGTGGGGCTGGTGGTGGTGGTGGCTGTGGTGGTGCTGCTGCTCCGAGGACATGAGGTTATTGATGGAGAAGGGGTGGTTGAAGGCGTAGTGGTGCTCGGGCTTCAGGTGGGCCTCAGGGGGCAGGCCCGGGTGGTGTGGCGGCCCCAGCAGGTGGGCCGCGGCCTGCTGCTGCCCGGGCGAGGGCGTCGACTCCGGGGGGCTCAGCGCGGCGGTCGGCGGCCCCTTCAGCTCCCCCAGGGGCCCTCGCTTGTGCTCTTGGCACGGGGAGGCGCTCGAGTGGGGCGACTCGGTGCCCGCCGGAGTCTCGGAGGCTGCCCCGGCGGCCTCCCCGAGCTGCCCCTGCGAGGCCTGCGCCCCAGAGGCTGCCTTCTTGGCGCCCCCCGAGGCGCCCGCAGCCTCCTTCAGGGCCAGCTGCTTCTCGCACTTGAAGCGCTTCTGGCGGCGCAGGTAGCAGCCGTTCTCGAACATGTTGCCCGAGTCGGGGTGCAGGGTCCAGAAGGAGCCCTTGCCGGGCTTGTCGGGCGAGCGGGGCACCTTGAGGAAGCAGTCGTTGAAGGAGAGCGAGTGGCGGATGGAGTTCTGCCAGCGCTGCTGGTTCTGCCGGTAGAAAGGGAAGAGGTCCATGATCCACTGGTAGATCTCGCTCAGCGTCAGCATCTTGTTGGGGCTCTGCTGGATGGCCATGGTGATGAGCGAAATGTAGGAGTAGGGCGGCTTGGCATGCGTGTAGCTGCGCCGGTACGTCTTCGGGTCGCGCGCCCGGCTCAGGCCCGCCTGCCCGTACATGGGGCTCATGGAATTCATGTTGGCGTAGGGGGCCAGGCCGCTCATGGCCCCGGCCGCCTGCCCTCCGAGCGGGCTCAGGCTCGGACTCAGGTGCTGCCCCATGCCCGCCACGCCGGCCGCCCCGGCCGAGCCGCCCATGCCCGCCATGGCGCCCGCGCCGGGGGACATGCCGGCCAGGGACGGACTCATGCCGGTGGCCACGTACGACGACATGTTCATGGAGCCGGCGCTCATGTTGCCTGAGCCGCTGCCCATCGCGGCCGCCGACATGCTCATGTATGTGTTCATGCCGTTCATTCCCAGGCTGGCGTTCATGTTGCTCACCGAGGAGTAACCCTGCGGACAGAGCCCGGGAGGGAGGCGCACAGCGTTAGCACCCGCAGCTCCAGCCTGCCCTCCCGACCGCCTTGCCGCCGAAGGCCCCTGTACCCGGGAAGGCCTCCTGGGCGCCCCGGCCGGACACCAAGTGTGGTTCACCCCCAGCAAGCCTTGACCGCCCTTGGGAAGGTGGTGAGCTGGCTGCTGGCTACTCTGTGTGTGGGACCCATTCCTAGACCCTCTGCGCCTCGCCCAGGTTCTGGATCAGCGATCCTCTGGATCGCCCTCACACTAGACACCCCAAATACATCTGCTCCCCCAGAACTCCCTCAAACCTTCTTGCCAGCATGGGGAGCTTGCGCAGCCCCTGGGAATCCCAAGACGCCACCTACGGCCCCGGCGAGCAACCTGTGGGTCATAGTGCAGGGCTCCCGGGGCGGCCTCTCGGGAAAACGGTCCCAGAGCGCCCCTCTACCCGGCCCTCCTCCGGAACACCCTCTCCTTGGCCCCGGGGGGTGCGGGTGGGAACCAAGACGCAGTGCCTGCGCGGATGTAGGGCGAGCCCGTGGCATTGAGTGGAGAGAGCCCGAGGGGCCGCTAACTGAACCGCACGCGGCAGGGCTGGGCAGCCAGGAACTTTCTTTCTCTTTGTCCCTCGTCTTTGCCTCTTTGCTTGCACCTCACCCCCCAATTCCTACCCAACCTTCTCCCTTCCAGCTCCCCACCCCCTCGCCGGCCGACCTCCCACCCCTCCCCAGCCGCGCGCTGCCAAACATAACTCTGTTAGGATAGTGTGTGGCTCGGCCACGAAGAGGATTTGGAGGCGCCGCAAGTCAATATTTGATCACAAAGTTAATATTATCTCAAGGCTAACAGTGTGTCGTATAAAAAAGAGACCCATTTGAGTCGAAGGAGGGAGGAAAAGGAGGCTGCCCCGAGCGGCTGGGGGTGGGGGCGGGTGCCGGCGAGGAAAGCGGTTCTGAGGTCGGGGGAGAGGAGTAAGCGCGCCGCCCCACTTCCCCCTGGAAACAGCGAATGCCTACCTCGGGCTCGGCGTAGTAGCTGCTCCAGTCGGACGGCTCGTGCCCTTCCATCTTCACTGCTCCCAGCATACTGGAAGCCGAGTGCATGGCAGTTTAAAATTTAACAGCCACAACAAACGACCGGCAATAACCCCCCCACCCCCACCTCTTAAAAAAAAAAAAACCGGCACCGTCCCCTCCCTCCAGTACGCTCCCTCTCTCTCTGCTCGGCTCCCTCTCCCTCGGCCGGAGGCGGTAGTTGGAAGTGGGCGGGAGGGGTGGGTCGCGGAGGAGGGGGCCGAGGCGGGAGGAGGCCCAGGCAGAGCCCCGTTGTAGGGCGCGCCCGCCGCCTGCCGCCGCCGCCGCCGCGCTCGCCGGCTGCCGGGGTGGAGGCCGAGGTGGGCAGTGCCGAGCTGCCGGGAGGCGGCGGGAAGTGCGCGGCGCGGGGGCGGGGGGGAAAGAGGAGGAGGAGGTGGAGGAGGAGGAGGTGGAGGAGGAGGAGGAGGAGGTGTGCACCGCGGAGCGGACAAGTGCCGCAGTGACGTGGGCGCCTGGTGATATAGCGCGGCGCGCTGGCGCGGGCCTCCAATCCCCAGACCCCGGGCAGCCCATTTGAATAATCAGCTCACACCTAGGTGAGAGGAGCCGTGTCTGCCCCGCACCTGCCCCCGAGTCGGCTGTCGGCCCCGCACGCGGGAGCCGCGCGAGGGGTGCGCCGGCAGACCCGTGGACGTCGTAAGGGGCGCCCAGGTCGCGTGCCCCCTTTCCTTTTGAAAGTCCAGAGGCCCCCGTAGACCCAAGGAAGGGAGCCGGAAGAAGCCATCCATAGCGGATGAGGACTCGGGCCTGGTCCTGCCCCAAAACGCGGTAGCCCTGGTGCTCCTGTCCAGGGGCGCGTGCCGCAACGCCGAGCCTTATAAAAAGCCGGATGGCCGGATACGGGTTTCTTCGCTCTCGCGGCTCATTCCCTGTCAAAACAAGCCGGCGGCAGAGCCAGTTTGCAAAGCGCCGTGGTTGTAGAAAAGCAGTGCACACACCTTTAACTCGCCCGCGGCGTCTCCGGGAGATCCCTCCCGGTTCCAGCTAGGGCGCAGGGCGGCCCCGGGAGGCGCGCGGGCAGCGCATGATCCGGCCACCGCGGCTTCCGCCTCACAGGGCCGGGCCTCGGGCCACCGGCCGATGGCAGCGCTGTCTGGGCGCAGGGGAGCCGCAGCCCTGCCTGCAGCCGACGGTTGGGAGGCCGAGATGTGTCTCTGACATTCAGGCCGGCGAGTTTCAAGGTTACTTTTCAGTCACGGCTGAGGTGTCCACAGCGTTTCGTAACTAAAACAAACAGGACAGGAGGCGGAGGTGGGGGGAGGGCGGCTGGGCGGGAGGGGAGAGGGGAATAAAGGAATCGACAACGCGGCACACGGATCGACTTCAGGAGGGTCTCTGTCCTCCCTGCCCTCCAGAGGGGCTGCTTTATGAAAACCAGAAACCCCAATAAACCGTTTAATTCTCTTTTACTCCCCTTCCAGTTTCTGGGCTCAAATATTGTCATTTGTCCCGAGTCAGCCACTTCAGTGAGCCCAGACTGGTAGTGGGGCGCGCGGGGGCGGGGGGGGGTGTGTGTGTGTGGGGCGGTGTGCTACGGGTGCCTGTGCGTTGAAGCCCTATCTTGGTTTTGAAAAGCCGATTGAGCCGGGGGTCCAGCCCTGTTTCCTTTCCCCCAGAGGCTGAGAAAGAAATCGGAACTAGTGGGCGCCGGCTCACCTGCCCTGGTGGGTGTGGGTGGTGGTGGCAGAGGACGGGGGTGGGGGTGATGGCAGGCATCGAGTTGCGCCCCGAGAGTGGAAGGACTAGAAAGGTCAGATTGGAAGGCCAGCCGGGAGCTCACAGCAGATGCGGGGTAGTCCCTCCCCTCCCCACCCACTCCAGGCCCAACCCAAGGCTTCTCGGGCCTGCATGGCTTGGAACCCAAGATGCAGCCACAGGCAGTGCCCTTTGCTGTCTGGACGCGGATGGTTTAGCCAATGCATAGCGAAGGCGTCTGTAGACTCGCAGAGGAGGGACACGGGGTGATCCCCTAAAAGCCAGGGTGCAGGTCTTCTGAGGCAGTGTGCATCCTGCGGAGTTATGAGGGCCTCGGAGGGGCAGGCGGCCCTGGGGCACTGGGAAGTCTGGGGTGGGGTATATGCGGGCGGAGTCAGGGGGCCCGGCTTCTACTAGGTCCTGGAGTATGTGGGGACAACGTCACCGCTCTCCCGAGGGTATAGCAAAGAGTTGCTATTTCAAAGCTTTCTGCGCGGGTCAAGACAGAAATGCACACACTCTCATGCAAGCTCACTGCCTCTGTCCTCCAGCGTGCCACAGGGCGCTTCTCATATTCAGAATAAAAGTCAGACGACATATAGGCAGCTTTCTGGTATGTACGGAACTGAAAAACTCAAAAGAGCATCTTGGTTAACCTGGGCTATGCGTGTGTGCGCTTGAGCGGAGGTGAGCTGATGTGAGTGTCCTGCTCCCTTTCTCCTCTTGCTTCTAGTTGAAAACTTGATAGAATGATTCCACCAGCAAAAGGAGCTAGCAGGGGCCCGGAGAGGTCTTCGGATGGAGGGGGCGCTACCTTCTGAACGAGTGAACAGTACTAATCCCCCCCACTCGGCTCTCCTCCCCTGGGTGGGCTGCAGGGATCCTTGGTTACGCCGAAAGTTCAGCACCGGATTCCACAGTGACAGGTCGCCCCCTGTCGGCTGCGCGTCTGCCGGGCCGAGCCGAGTCCTCCCTTACCCTCGCGCTGCTAACCGCCTAACTGGAGCCCCCGGCACCTTCTCCAGGGCTCTCTCCCGGTGGACCCGAAAACGCCTCCGGAGTGTTGGCATTTCTTTGGAGACCCCTGAAGTTCTCCGCAAACCCAGACCAGATTCTTGTCCCGTGGTAGAGGCTCGGAGGGCTCGGGTGGGGTCTGGCTGCCTGGGACGCCGCCTGGAGTCCGGGAACCGAGGGAAGGGAAGGGCAGGGCGAGTTGCGCTTGGAGCAGCAAGCAGGACCGCTCAGACAGCCTGGGGGGCGCGTTGCTCTCCAAGTGCGGCGGTCTCGGAGGCCTCTCCCTGCACATTCCTCCTGATCCTTCCCGGCAGCTTTGGTTTCTGAAAGTTTATTCAGAGTGTC
The DNA here is from genome assembly GCF_023851605.1 of Tamandua tetradactyla. NCBI lineage: Eukaryota > Metazoa > Chordata > Mammalia > Pilosa > Myrmecophagidae > Tamandua > Tamandua tetradactyla. Next base: position 37,526,293 of record NC_135327.1, on the reverse strand, counting down.
TGGCACGAAAGCCTCAAGCTGGAATGCTGTAAATTACTCCGGGAGTTTCTCTCCAGGAAAAAGTTCTCCAGTCACTCAAGCTGCAAACTGATCTTTTTCTTTCTCTCTCTCTCTCTCTTTTTTCTTTTCCCAAACCCCATTTATCTTTAACGCCTTCGAGGACGGAGACCTACAAAACTTTCCTTTGCCGGCATCCTCCTTGTTTTCCTCCCTTGTTCCCATCCTGCACCTCGGAATAAATTCCTCCCTCTCTGAGCCCTTTTGCCCTCTGAAATGAGTTAGTTCAGAAGGAAATACCAATGAGCAGAAAAACTCAACTTATCTAAGTGATAACCTGGTGAAAAACCAAAGTTAGAAATCCCATTGGGCTGATCAATACTTCAATTCCTAATGCTCCATTTCAGAGCGTAAGTATCCAGAAAAGGTCTTGCCTAGCATTTCCCAGTGACCCTGCTCAGGCAGGTCTGCATACTAAGGCAGTGGAGACGGAAAGGTGACAAAGTCCAGTGAAAATTTGCACTTCACTTTCAAATAAGCTTTTTTTGTGGGCAGAAATAAGACAATCATGCCTTTCTTATTCACAAGTGTAATTCTCAGTCTTAATGAAGATGTTTACTGGTGACAAAGGTTGCAGTTGACATTTGACTTTCTGTAGATAGCTAGCTTTTACTTGTGGTATTTCATTAAAAAAAATCGGACTATCAAAATTTTTCTACTTTTGCCATGTTTCTTGAAGATGATTGTATAATGATATGGCTTTCACAATGTGACTATGTGATTGTGAAGACCTTGTATCTAATGCTCCTTTTATCTACCTTATCAACAGATGAGTAAAACATACGGAATGAAAATAAATAATAGGGGAAACAAATGTTAAAATAAATTTAGATTGAAATGCTAGTGATCAATGAAAGGGAAGGGTAAGGGGTATGGTATGCATGAATTTTTTTCTATTGTCATTTCTTCTTTTGAATTGATGCAAATGTACTAAGAAATGATTATGATGATGAATGTGCAACTAAGTGATGATATTGTGAATTACTGATTATATATATAGAACGGAATGATCATATGTTAAGAATGTTTGTTGTTATATTTTTTAAAAAATTTAAAAATTAATATAAATAAAATATAAAAAACTTTCTACTTTCAAAAATTCTATCACCATCTTTCAGGGTTAGTTGATGGTTAAAACACTAGATGTTCACAGAGAGGGAAATTGAAGAGGTTTATATGAAAGAAAAGATTCCGAGTTCTGCCAAACACAAGAAAGTACTGATGAGAGCAGGGTAAGAAGCAAGATACAACATTATAAGCTCACTGCACAAAACACCTGCATAAAATATACCTTTCCCATGCGAATATACATGAATATATGGGTAATAAATGATAATGAAATAAATTCAACATTTATAACTTGGCCATGTTTAGGAGGTACAATTTTAGCATCCACTTGTATTTTTCTGCAATATCATTGTATCTTTGTTTTTTTTTGGGGGGGTCTGCATGGTCCGGGAATTGAACCCGGGTCTCCTGCATGAAAGGCGGGCATTCTAACCACTGAACTACCCATGGCCTCAATATCATTGTATCTTCTAATGTTATAGCTATTTTATTATTATTACATGCTTTTCCATTATTTTATAGTATATTATATAACAAGAAATTTAGGTCTGACCTCATCGAAACTTTATGCAAATAACATTTACAAAATATTTCACTCAGTTTTCATGCTTGAAAAGAAATCAGCAAAGCTAATCCAAACTGACAGAGGGCTTGAGTTCTGAAAAAGCAAACAATATTCTTTGTCTTACCTGTAACAGACAATGGAGCATGCTCTTCCTTGAGTTAAGGAGGAGGGAGAGGAATATTCTTGCTAACCACAGGCAGTGGCCCAGACACAGTGTGCAGAGAAAGGAAGAAGAGGGAAGAGGGGAGACAGCTCCTCCCAGGTAATGCCACCATGAATCTGGCAGATAGACCCATTTCTCTGTGCATGTATAACTGGAGTGCTGTTGGAAGGCTGGGTTTCAGTTATGGATGGTTCATCTGTTAGGTGCTTTCTCAGAGTATGGGGTCAGAAGGAGTTGTGCAGTTGGTCTTCCACTGAGGTTGGTCTGGGTAGAAGCAAGGGCTCTGCCCATTTGGGTCCAGAGTTTGACAAATATTTCTGGCATATCCTTGACATCCTGTCCACCATTCTTGGGTTTTAGCCCTTTTCTGGTGTGTGGGACTACTATAGCAGGTAATTAAAATAATTGGAAGAGATAAAAATAAAGGGCAATAATGACCACGCCAACATGAGAGAGAATAAATCCCTCTCTGAGGGATGCCTAAATTAGATGCATCTGCATTTGTGGCCCTGTGAGCTATTTTATACATTTGGGTATTATTCTTGGGGGGAATCTCAGTTATTCCTGCCAAGAAGGCAAGCGGTATGCTTCATTAATAACAGGAGTCATGGAAGGTCAGTTCCAGACTTCCCGAAGAATCAGAGCCCCCGTAATCTATCTTAGGAACCCTTTGCATTACACAGTGAGAGACTTAAGAAGCAGACCCATTAGATTAGTTGCTCACTTGGATAAACAAACATATGTTCAATAAATCTGTATGGATAATGCACATGAGGGAAGTGGAGCTGGGAAAGAGATTAGCAGGGCCTGCATTTTTCTTACATTTATGCCGCAGTCATTTGCTGCTACTTTCCATCTCAAAGTGCTTCAGAGGCTCTGTGATAATACAGAGGAACTATATAGATAACTTGTTCGAATATTAAGCAGTGATCGTATATTTTTGGTCCATTCAACAAATATTTAATTAGCATGTTTGGAACAATGGAGCTACAGCAGTGAAAAAGATAGGCAGAACCACACGCTTATGGAGATCATCTGTTTCCCTCGTTTACTAACTCCTTTTCCTTCTTCTCTCACTAGGTTCGAGCATCTGTATGGCTTCAAGCCTCCTTCCATCCCATCATCCAGGGATTTCCAAGTGCCCAAATCTCATTCCAAAGGGGAAACATTTTGCCATTCAAAAAGTAGTCTATGTGGAGATAGGAATGGACGAAACCCCACAGCGAAGCGTCTGCCTTTTCTGCCCCAGAATTGACAGAGAAATCAGAGGCCCACGCCTCTGAACGGTGCCACTATGGAATGGGCAGAATGGTCTGGCAAGAGCACGGCCAGACAAGGAGGGATCTAATAGCCCACTCCTGTCCTACTGGTCTTAGTTTCCCATCCCACGGACTCCAGCGGAGGCTGGCTCTAGGAGGCAAGGATGGAAGAGGGCAGCAGGAAAACACTGGGGGTGAAAGTGCTGATTTGAGAGACTTGTCATCTAAGGATGGGAAAGAATGATGATGTGTACTCAACTCTTAAGGATTTGTGCACGTCTGCACGGTACGGGATTGCAAGGGTAATCCCAGAAGAATGATTGGGGAACTCCCTGAAAAATGAGAGCTCCAGAGAGGGGTCCCATATTACAACAACGGTGACCCTCCGGGACGGGGTGATTAATGAGACCTGGGACTGCTCCTACAACTTTTATGTGCATAGGAATTCCCTGCGGGATCTTGTTAAAATGCAGATTCTGATTTGGCAAGTCTGGGAAGGGTCTGAGATTTTGCATTTCCCACCAGCTGCCAGGTGATGCTGAGGCTGCTGGTGCCCCCGGCTGGCAGGTTGAATGCGAAGCCTTAAAGACCAGCCCCCTCACTGTCCCTAGGGACAGCAGCCTGCCCCTAGCTGGGTGGTGAGATGTGACTTGATAAGATGACAATTGTAGCTCCATCTACAACGTCTGCCAGTTCTCTGACACATCCTTACCCATTCAACCCCCACCACACCCTCCAGCAACACTGACCCTCCCCCTCGTCCATGGTTCCCTCTCCCAAGCCCACTGATTTCTCTTATCTCTCAACCCACAGAGCATGCTGTCCCTCTCTGCTCCAAAGCAGCTCAGCCCTCAGAACTGGGCAGGGGCGGGAAGGGGTCTTTTCAGCTCTTTGATACTTGTCAGCTGCTGAGGAAAGGGAAAAAGTTCGGGGTCGGGGAAGTGGAGTTAAGAAGGACATGGATGCACGAAATTACAATGGTAAGGACAAGGCTCCGGGGACCCCCAGCCAGACCTGCCAGATGAGGGTCCTTGTTAGTGAAGAAATGGCACGAATTCTGGCCCGTACCTCGGACCCTGGGTGGGCTCATTCCCCCTGATGCTGGAGGTGGAGGTGGTTGGGTGTTGGTGTGGTGGGTGAGCCAAGGTCTCTACTCGCTCCCTCTGAGGGCTTTAATTCCCATCGATGCCACGGGCAGTCCTATTGGAGGGAGCTCCCTCCCCGAATTTAACTTTCTTTTCTCTTTGAAGAAACAATTATCTAGACCCTCAAAACTCGAAACTCGGAATGTGGCCCGGGCGCCAGCAGCATCAACATTGTCCAGCAGCTCTCGGAGCCCCATCTCAGACCTACGCAGACAGAATCTGCATTTTAACGAGATTCCGGGGTGATTCGCACGTACAGAGAAGCTTAAGGCCCGCTGCGCTGGGTCCATTCCTCTCTCGTTTCACAGGAAGGGGAGAGGGGCGGCAGGTGACGGCAGCGCAACAGCCCTGCCAGGTGTTCTCGCTCGCCCCTCCCCCCCACTGCGCATTGTTAGCTCAGCCCACGTCTTCCCTCCTGGGCCCTGTTTTCCGGAGACAGGGACCTCCCAGGTTGATGGCGGCAGTGGTGAGGAGACCAGCTTGTAACGTGGAAACTCATTTTCCAAGCACAGAAAAATGGCCCAAGCTTACTTGCAACCTGGCTGCATCAGGAAATGCACTTCATTCCCCTACCCTATCCCAGGCCCTCAGATTTCTCTGTAAATTTTTCTCTTTAAGAAAATGGCCTCAGCGCACCAGCTGCTCCGGACCTTTCTGGCCTTTGGCTCCCCTAAGCCACTCAGGGCTTCCGGCTGGAAGGGGAAAAGAAACGGGACTGACCCTCTCCCACAGGTCCCCTGAGCCTCTTCCCTTATCCCAGTATGCATGTGAGAAATACATTCGAAAAATCAAGAAGAGGCAATGACAGGGACATTCTTCTCCTCCTTGAAAAGACTTGGGTCCTTTGCCACTGCACCTGGGAACGATGATTTTCTTGCACAAAGTTTGACCTTACCCTGAACGAAACTTCCCGTCATCTGACATGAAAAAACAACATTACCAAGGCTAATTAAAAACCCAACCCACAGACAACAGCAAAATTCACCCCTTGTTAAGAAACTCAGCTATTCCCCTGCTGTGTCACTCAAACTTTTCCCACCATATTTAAGAGGAACCATTTAGGAATTAAAATTTGAGTCTCAAAAGTGAGAGGAATTTAAAAATCAGACTATTTCCCTAAGGCTTATTCTATTTGTAATGCTGACAATTAGCGACAAGACCATCTTTTACTTTGTGAGAATTTAAATGAGGTGTTCATTTGGAAAGGGCTTTCTTTTTTTACCTCCATGGAAGAACATGGAGGGAAAATACTTTCTGTGGTCCATTTCTTCCTATTTCTACTGTATTTGTAAATGCATTTAGATAATTAATGTAAAAGCAATAATAAACTTAGAGCAAGGAGTTAATCTCTCTAGATCTGATTTTACAGCAATGCGAATTAGGGATAATAAAGTTGGTGAGAAATCTGTATTAAGGTGCTTTGTGAGCTCTGGACAAACTGGAAATAAAATACAAGCTTATTTTGCAGTTTAATACCCAGCTATTAAATAATCTCAGAATTTGCCTCTATTGGACCGAAGAATATTTTCCAGAGTGTTCCACAGAATAGGTCTACACCTTTTAAAATTTTGGAAGTTTAGCTGTTTTCTTTAAGAGTAAATCCTGGTAAATTCTGTCGTCAATGTTCAAAATGAAGTGCTAAATAGATACAAATGATGAGGAATATCTGGAAGGTGTTGGAGAGAATGGGAAGGAGGGAGTTCCTGTCTCAGACCCGACTCACCCAGACTCATGGTTATGTAGAAATCTTCAGAGGGAACTACTGGCTTTCTAAAGGCAGCCATAACTCTACTTTTTAAAAAGTATTCTTCTCTCCTGTTTAACATGTTAAATTTAGAAATGCAGACTTTTAAATGTTCATTCCTCAGGAGTTTACCTGCTCCTCTGCCCCTAAAATGACTTATCAGCTATTATAGAATAAAGAGGTGTGGTGCTGGTGGTTGATTTAATCAATAGCCTGCCTTTATTAAAGAATATTATGCAGCCATTATAAAGAATAAGATAAATCTCTTTGAAATCAGAGAAGGATAACCATTTTAGGATGGTGTTAAATAGCTGCAGATATGTGTAGTTTGGTTTCATTTTTGTATAAATAAATGCTGACTGTTTTGTCTATGCATAGGAAAAACATGGAGGTTATGTAACAGACGGCTAATAATTTTGACACCCCCAGAAGTTGGGACTTGGGAAAGTAGAGAGAGGACTTTCCCTTCTTTACTTTATATATTCTTTTTTTTATTTTTACAATGATTACATTCTGTTTTTATTAAACAACCTTAAACAAACAATGCTGAAAGGTGTGGTCTTTGCCACTGGGTAGCTGTCAGGCTGCCTGCATATATTTCTGATTGCGATTAATGTACATACTTACTTCTCTGTGCCTGGTTTTAGACAAAATGAGTAAGTTGCCAGCCCTGAAGGAATTTGCCTCATATTTGTAAAAAGAGAATCAAATCAGTAACACCCACACGCCAGAAGAATTAGGTAGGAAAAAGAAACCACTAAGATTTAGTAAATCTGACCTAATTTTAAAAATACCAAAAAAAAAAAAAAAAAAATGTATGGCACAGGGGAGACTTAAAGAACCAGCTAGTACTTAAATTTGCTGTGGCTCTTAATTGCTTATGGTCCTTAGGAAGTGAAAGGATTGAAATGCAGGCTCTATGTGGTTTAAGTTAATTAATATTTATGACTTCAGAAGAAAATTAAATAAGGCAAGCGGTATAATTTTAAACAGCCTGTGGTTGCGGTTAGCAGGACTCACAAGAAATGCAGAAGCAAGAAGTGAGAGCTCTCTGGGAATGCTGTTGTGATTTCGGTTTGCATCATTACTATGCTCCTTTTTTTTTTTTTACTGGGTGAGACCACCAATACGGGTGTCTCAGAAGGATACAGTGACTGATTGTTTCCATCTATCTTTTAGTTTGTAAGTCTTTATGAAGGAGGCATTTTATTGGGGCGGGGAGGCTCATGCCGAAAGATGTTAGCCTTGGAGTCATCTATTATTGCTTCCTTGTGTGTTTCTAGAGCATGTATCTGCCTCTCATTGGTTCTTTCCATGTTTGAGTTTCTTCACCTTGGGAGTGGAGGGTTGATAAGCTAGCATTGGTTCCTGTAATGGGGTATCCAGACCTTATGATTGGTTCAACTTTTGTGTGATAATAAATGTTTATTGAATGGATGGATGGATATTAGACAAATTTGATTTTGAAACTCACAATTTGCCTGGGAACACTGGTTTTGGTGGAATAAAATCAGGTTACAACAAATGATAGGTGAGTGTTTTCAAACCTCCTCTAAGAACCCCTTGGTGGGATGTGACAGCAGTTTAGTTCATTGAAACTATCATTAAGTAAAGAAAAGAAAAGAATCAAAAAGAAGCTCTCACAGTCCTTCTCAGAAAAGGCATGTGTACTTCTGTAAAGCATGTTTCAGTTATAAACAGGTGTGTAGACTGTAACACAGTACAAACTGCATTTCTTCACCATGGGGTCCTTGTCCCCAAAGCCTATGAGCCCTGAACACTAGAGGATTGGGGAACAGACTAGGCTTCCTTGCAAGAAAGTGCCAGATGTCTTATCTATAAAATGGGGACAAGAGCAGAAGCCACTTCCTCAGGTGGTGCAAGGATAAAGTGAGAAGGATGGCATTGTCCAGTGCCTGGCATATTGGGGGAATTCCATCAGTGTTACCTCTCTTCCCAGTATTAGGTGCAGTTTCTCAGCATTACAGTGAGGAAGAGCTCCACATTTTACACAGATAAATGGACTGTAATATATTTTACAATATAATGTCTCAATTCAAACCAAAAACAATCCTCTTAAACAACAACAACCACATTCACTCAAAATGACACCACGTACGTGAAATGATTATTCTTGTCCCTGTGAATGGCATAACAGCTGTGTTGAACTCTGGGCCAAAGACCACTCTATCCACTTGAGACTCACTTTAGCAAAGAGCAAAACCTCATTTTCAATTCCATGCCTTTCCCTCCCTACAAAATTTAGCATTTCATCTTTCTTGTTAATTATAACCCCCAACCTTCCCCTACCTCCAATTTTTTCTAAATCCTTTATCACTGGTAACATGCTGAGATCATCTCTTATTTTCCAGACGTCAGTGGGTCCAGGAAGCCCCCACTTTCAAGTGTGTTTGTAGCTCCCCTGTCTAGCCTCCCTGGTAATATGCTCCTGGCCATTCTGCTTTCTGATTTCCTTCCTGTCCACTTAACAGTCTCTACATTTCTCATTCTCTCCCACCTGTGAAGTCATCTTCCATCCCAGTGATGCTTTCCAGGTTACCCAAACCCGGCAAAAAAACATCTTCATTCATCTTTCTAGAAGGTTCTTCAAACGTTGAAGCCAGCCTGCCACCCTTCTCCCGTGCTGGTTGCTCGAATGGCCTTTTTACTAGCCTGATGAACTTCACCTTGGGTTAAAACCATCTTTGCCAAGTTTCGCCCTTTAGATAATACAAAACAAAACCAAGTAACTTCCTCTTGGATTTGTTTCATGTCACTTGAAAGATCTCATTCTCCTATGCTGACGACTAGAATGTGGAAGACTTGCTCTTAGTGATGGAAACTCCTGCCCCTTTCCAAGGGCCTTGATTAGTTGGTCAGTAGCAGCAGAGGTCCCTGTGACCAGCAGCTGCTTTGCTCATTGCTTGAAAAAGCAGAATAAGTCAGGCTCCTCAGATGGCACCCAGGAGGGAAAACAGGCCAGAGATCCCTTGAGGGTGTGGATGCAGGAGGAAGAGTATTTACTTTTTAACTTTTCTGTAGCATTACTCAGTACTAATCTTTCCTTTAGTAGTATTTTAGCCTATATATCATCATTTGCCCTGCTTTTCCCATGCAGAAGTTATGTCCTGAGATTTTCCCATACTAACCCATAAAGAATGACCTCTTATTTTTAATTGCAGTATGGTATGCAATTCCATAGTTCTTTAGTCAATCTACTATTGTTGGACAGTTGGGAGGTGTCTCAGGTGAGTCTCTCAGAGGCAGAACCTGAGACAATACTCATGTGCAAGAGATTTACTAAGGCAATGTTCCCAGGAGAGACAGGTAAGGTGAGGAAGCCAGACGAAGTCCCATGGAATAGGGCCTCAACATAATCCCACAGGGGACTCTGGAGTGTGAGGTCTCAGAGCTTGCCCAGGGCAAGGTTTCTGGGACTTTCATACTCCTGTCCCAATCATAGACTAAGTGTCCTCCTGGGCCGGGGTTCATAAGTTCCCAGGCACTTCCAGCTCTCTGTGTGAGCACAGCACCTGTCTCTGGAGCCCAAGGGCTGTCCTCTGACAAAGAGCCACAGACTGAAATGGTAAAAAATGAACTGAGGGGAGCTTTGCAAAATTTGCTCTTATAAACAGTCCTGTAATGAATATTCCTGTGTTTGTGTTTGTGCATGAGTGGACTTCCCTAGTGCACAGGGTCAGCAGAAACCCACATCAGGTGTGGAATGATTATCTCTGGGAAGGGAAGGGAGTGGACTGAGATGAGAGAGTTTCAAAGAAGAGTTTGACCTTGAATGTTATGTTTTTATTTTTTTGCAAAAATAATGTCTTCCTGTATTGTTGACATATTATTGTTATACTAAAATATTTCCATTAACACCAATAACTTCAAACACTAAGAGTTCTAGTTAAGAGGCTAGTCAAGCTCCTCTTTGCTCTGAGCTTTGGCTTTTAGGCTGCAGTAGCAGTGATAGGACCTGGCTCTTCCTTGCTTGCCTCCTCAGGAATTCTGTAATCCTAAAGCTACAGTTGTGGTCCTCATTCTTTTCAACTAACCTTGGTGTTGTCTCTCATATACAAATCCTCAGCATGCCCCATGCACATGGGTCTTGAGATGCCAGGAATGTCTTCAAGGCATTCACAGAGTTGGGAGGAGACCAGAAACAAACATGAACACAATGCAACATGACTATTGCAGCAGCAGGGTTGTACATCCTTGAGATACAGCACCTGCATATGGCAGCAAAATGCTCTTCCTTAGATGGAAGGATCAGGGCGCTTCCTGCTCATGAAGCCAAACACTGGAGGAAGAGGCCAGGCTGAAGGAGACAAAGGGCTCCTCTTATGGAGGAAACACTAGTACAAAGGTCATGAGTGACCGAGCAGGGTCCGCAGAAAGGACATCTGGTTTACCCGGGCTGCTATAACAAACACTCTGGCTTTAAACAGCATCATCTCTCAGTTCTGAAGGCATGATGTCTGAATCAAAGTGGCGAGGTCCATGCTTCCTCTCAAATCTGTGGCAGTGGCTTGCCCACGATTCATTACTCAACCTCTGCCTCTATCACATGACCATCATCTGTGTGTCTCTGTTCAAATTTCCTCTTTTTAAGGATGTCAGTTATATTCAGTTAGGCCCTCCCTGATCCAGTTTGGCCTCATCTTAACTAATAACATCTTCAAAGTCCTTGCTTACAAAAAAATTCGTGTTCACAGGACTGGGGGTTAAGACTTTTGAGGAGACACAATTCAATCCAAAACAGGGAACATCCAGGGATAATGGCCTACTGGTGAGAGATGGGAGAGGGCCAGCCAGGAGCCTGCAGGTTAGGGAGCTTGACAGACTTCACTTCTAAAGGATGGACATCATGGAGCATTTTCTGCAAGGGAGAGAAGCCCAGGTGTGGGTTTGGAATGATTATTCTCTGAGCTGTGAGGAGAGAAGTGGTGATTCCACTCTGGTGCACTCTGTAAAGTTTCTCAGCAGTTGGGTAGAGACAGCAGGTTGCCCTCTGTGGCCAGCCCCTCAGTGCTCACTGCCTTCCTGCCTCTACCCAGCACTGGTACATGAGAGTATATAACAGTCTGGCTATCTCATCACAACTCTGGGCATCTCCAAAGGGCCATGTTAACTCTAGAGTTCCCCACAGGGTCAGCCAAGGATGCCTTTGGGTCTGCATCACATAGGCGGACTTGTCCCTTGCCCACTCTTGCCTCCAACCCCTCCCTTCCACAGTTATTGATCCCACTGACCCTTAATCAACACCTTCTCAGTAGCCCAGCCTCTGGCAACCACTTGGGAAGTTAAAGCATTAACCCAGGCCAGGGAGAGTGGTTATGTGGGCCAGGTGTGGCCCGAGGGACAGCATTCTCTGTGGTTTCCACTATACAAGTAGTGAAGACAGCTCAGGTCCTAGAAGAGAGATCTACCTCTGGTCTGCTGATGGTCGCTACATAAAAACCCAAACTGACACTGACAAGGAAGTATTGGATGAAAGGAAAATACAGAACTGGGGTCAGGTGGTCTATATTTAGTTTAGGTCTCCAAGAAGTAGCCCCTAATGCAAGGATTTGAGTGCAGGTAGAGTATTTTCTTGGGAACACTGGAAGGGGAGTGTGGAAGTGAGATAGGAAAAGAATGCAGCCAATGAAGAGGGTATCATCAAGCAAGTTACCACTGTGGGCAACTGAAGTTTAATCCTGGTGGGACTTTGGAGAGACAGGGAAGCACCTCAGAGATATCCCTAGCAAGGGGTGAGGGAACTGAAGTATTTATGCACCAACTCTTGTTAGTTATTGACTGATGGCTGTTGCTAAAGGATCTTAATTTTCTAGGCACTTTTGGTCCTGAGTAGGATAATTTCTAAAGTCAAAAGTCCCTCAAGTGAAAAGGCACAGATGCTGGCAGGTGGGAGGGGTTTAGGGGATACAATGAGGGCCACAGCATCATCTAAGTTTCTTCCATAATTATAAGAGCTTAGAGGTCTTTTCCTCCTTGAACCTCCATTTCTTAGTCATAAAACAAGGATGATGATGATCAAACAATCGTTATCAGTTTTAAAAGTGGCTTTACTTGAATTATCAAATAATATCTTTAAGTATGGCTGACATACAAGGCAGAGAGAAGTAGACATATAACAATACTAGCATTTAATGTACACCATGGACCTAAGAACCCACATCCTTAAGTGTGGGGAAACTGTAAGTTCCCTCTAACTGCTTTAAGATAGAAACCATTTTCCAAATTTGAATTTTCAGATTCATGTGTAGTGAACATTTTCACCTGTGTTCACCAAAAGCAATGCTCTGCCTCTGGACTGATTAAACAGGCTACTTAGGAAGATGCCTTATAATTCAGGTTCATCTCTTCCCCACTTTTTAGGGTTAACATTTAGGGCCCGTGAGGCCAATGCCAGCCAACAGCACAGAAAACAGGAAGCAGGGTTGAGAGCCCCTGTTTCCACAGCAGTGCTCACCCAGCCAGAAGGGCTTTCCATTTCTTGGAAGGCAGATAAAAACGCACAAGTGGGGAAGAGGCTTTCTAGAACTACGTACTTCCAACGTTTAGTGGTGAAAGTGTTGAGTAATGGTGAACTTTGTTCCCTATTAAATAGAAGGTAAAATACTTCCTTGCTTTTGTCAGATACAGAAAGTGTTCCTAGCTTCCTGGTGAGGTGATTCACTTGCAGTAAATGGGAACCTGAGATAAAATAATGCCCTCATGGAAAATCCTGATAGCACAGGCTGGGTCTCCAGGCACGACCTAAACACCGGAGGTCAGAAAGTAGAATCTACTTGGGTACTCACATATAGACCACAGAGGAAAGCACTTTTGTGCAAAATTCAGGAACTGTGATAATTCCCACCATGTGTGAGAAGGGACATCCCATTTTTAGGACCAGACCATTTCTACAAAGCACTGATGGAATTTCTCTTGTCCTTGTAAGAACTCTCACTCCGGAGTTTTAGATTTACTTTTAACAGAAAGCCTTTGATTAGATCCCCATGAGGTTAATGGGACCTTAAATCAGTCACAAGACCCTTCAGAATGTACCTAGAATTCAGCTCTTTTTTTTTTATTTTTATCACTGTCATAATGGCCTTTACTATAATTGAGTTTTATGTTCTAGACATTAATCATTTTAACTAAAAAATCTAGGTAGCATTTGAAGGACTAGTCTCATTTCCTAAGCTGGTTTTGGACAGTTCTGCATAATAAGTAACACTTAACTTCCTCTAGTTAAAGCACACACACACAACCCCTCACAAACTTGAGATGGTTCAGATGTTATAATCTGAGCACAAAAAGAAAGGACTGAGCCTTTGATTCATATTCCATCCAGTCACAAGCACAGCACTGCTGAGGGATTTGCATGTTTAAAGCAGAGTTCAGAAGAAGGACCCACATAATGAATTCTCCAGGGGTCTTCACCAAGGAATTGGGATTCATTCCAGTCACTGGTGTCTGCCTTGGGGTCCATGCTCTCCAAACTCGCTGATTGGACTCTGGCACTCAGCAGCAGCCAATCCATTGCTTTGGAATAGGGAAGACAGGAGGGGTGAGATGAGGGGATAGCCGGCAGGTGTTGAAGGGCAGGTGGTGGGGTTGGCTCCTCCCCTTAAACAATCTCTCTTAATCAGGAAGAACCTTCTTTCCTAAAGTGTGACAACTCAGAGGTATCTGCCCTCCCAGGTATAGGCAGATCAAGTTCTATGTAGGCAATTGCATGGATCACCTTTTTTTTCTCATGGGTAGAATACGCTGGAAAGTAAACCTGGAAGGAAACTTTTGGCTGCCAAATTAGTAGGAAATTCTGTATTAATTTTTCCCATCGTCTTGCTAAATCTGCACCATATCCCCCATGCTTGGATTAGCTATTGTTGAGTTTATTTACAAGTTTACAAGAAAAGGGGAAAGCACACCACTACGGGATATTGAAAACTACTGTTTCTCAAAGGATTGTGTGAAAGAAGAGATGCTGGGGGCTGGGAAAAAACTTCAGCTTTACTAGTTAACTCATCAGCATGACATTTTCCCTGCAACTGTGTCAACATGGTGGGCAGGGCCTTCTTGGTTAGTCACCCCCTTTGATGTCTGGAGAGTTCTGCTTCTCTACCCCCACAGAGTCCCTCCTCACCCCCTCCCATGTGGTTCTTTCCCTCAGGGCTCTGTGGGTGACTTCTTCTCCCTGAGGCTTATCATTTAGCCTACCAGGTGGTCTAGACTAAAGGTATACCTTGAAGAGCAGGAGAGATTAATTGATGAATGAGAATATTGAAGACTTTGACTCCAATCTCTGATTCTGCGACTTCTGAGCTGGGTAACCTCAGGTAGGTGAGTTAGCCTCCCTCAGCTCTCCCAGAAGACAATAACTGTTCCTTCCTCCAAGCACTATGAAAGTCATGCTCACAATGGTGGCTCTTAGCAAGTCTGCTGTAGATAACACTAAAAAACACAAGATTTCTGTATAACTTGGTTTTTTTTAGGGTGGAGAAACAGCTGCCTGAATTTTTACTGGATTTAGAAGGGGTCTGCCTTATAACATGAGCTCTGGAATGCCAGGGAAACTCCCTTTGGCAAGCATCATTCCTGGAAGCTGGGGGTGGGGTGGGGTATAGCTTCCTTTACATCCTCCTGCTCCAAGAGGGAAAAAGGGTGGCAAAGATATTTCTTCGGAGGATTGTTAGTGTTTCCTCCAGCAAAACTGGATGCTGAGGTAGTTATCATCATCACCATCATTACCATCATCATCATCATCATCACCATCACCATCATCATCATCATCATCATCATCACCATCATCTTGCAGGACAATCATATTCTCCTACATGAGATCCAGGGTGGCACAGGAGACCCAATTATTCTGACTCAGGGAAAGCATTTCTTTTCTTTAGTGGCCATTACTAAAATAAATGAAAGATGTATTTCACTGGAACTTCCCTTCTCAGAACTTGGGAAAGTCATTGGACATAGATTCAAATACCCGGATTTGTCTCTGATCCTGTCTCTTGGGAGCTGGGTGACCCTGAGTGATTTAGTTAGTTTCAATAGGCCTCAGGATCTTGACTTTTAAAATGGGGTAAGGACACCTCCTGCTCCCTTCGACTGTGCAGATAATGGACTTGCAGGGACTCTGCCAAGCTCTAGCTGCTCCTCTACCTGGTGTTTCTGGACATAGAAAGGTGCACACTGAAGGGGTCTGGGAACCTGTCTCTTAAACCTGTTACATGTTTAATGGCATTGAAAAGACTCAGCTCTTTCCTAGGGTTTGATTTTGACAAAGGAATATGTCTATTAATGATGAATAGGAACAAACCTTTTTTCTTTTCTTAAAAAATAATATTTAATTGGCATTAAATATGCATATGACTAGGCTGTCTTTTATCCTTTTTTTGTTGTGAAATATAACATATATACAAAAATAATAAATTTCCAAGTACATTTTAACAAGTAGTTATAAGAACAGATTTCGAAATTTGGCACAGGTTACGGTGCCAAAATTTCATGGTTTTCCTTCTAGCTGCTCCAAGACACATGGAGACTAAAAGAAATATCAATGTAATGATTCATCAGTCATGATAATTTGTTAAATCCTATATTCTGTTATAACTTCTCTGTCTCCTTTGATCCTTCCCCCAATCTTTAGGAATATTTGGGCTATGTCCATTCTTACTTTTCATGTTGAAAAGAGGTGTCAACAATATACTTTTGGGGGATGGAACTAGTTGATATTCTTGGAGAGGCTATCTCCTCTGGCTTTCTGGCGTAGAAACCATCTGGAGGTTGCAGATTTCTGGAAAGTAAACTTAGTGCATGAAACTTTTGTACAATCTCAGACAGAGCCCTAGGTGTTCTTTAGGGTTGACAGGAATGATGTTGGTTGGGGTTGGGCAAACTATGATAAGTAGATGGCTAGCTGAAGCTTACATAAGAGTAGCCTCTGAACTCTATCAGCCACTGATACCTTATTTGTTATGATTCTTTACCCTTTTTTTGGTCAGGAAGACATTATCAATCCCATGGTGCCAGGGATAGGTTCATTCCTGGGAGTCATGTCCCACATTGTCAGGGAGATCTTCACCGCTATATAATGTCACTTTCCACACAGAAGGGAGGGTTATGATTTTCCTTGCAAAGTTGAGCTTAAAGAGAGAGAGGCCACATCTGAGCAACAAAAGAGTTTCTCTGGAAGTAACTCTTAGGCATAATCATTAGGTAGACTTAGCTTCTCCACTACAGCAATAAATTTCACAAGAGTAGGTCTCAAGATCTAGGGCTTGGCCTATTGACTTGGGAGTCCCTTATGTTTAAGAGACTATCAGGGGTTTCCCAGGTAAGAATGTTTAACAGTTCCACGTTTTTTTCTCCAGTACATTAAGGGATGCTGCCAACACATTTTAATCATCAGCTCAGTGTACTCTGCAATGTACCTGGATATTACATTAAGCTATACAGAATTACAAGTCCTTGTACCTATGCTGGGTTCCATGTGTTTGGATTGTTTAAATGATCTATCTAGGCAGGTTGAGTTAGATTGTGTGCTACAGAAAATTTAGGTCTTGACAAATATGTCTCTGTTCTTTCGGTCTCATACAGTAGGTGAAGCTATAAAATACAGACAATTTCTTCCTTTGTCTTGTATTCTGATTTACCTTAATTCCAACCAGGTAGGCTTTGTTCATGTCTCTAGTTGAAACCTGATTTTTTTTTGGTTTCTTTATCTGTTGCTGTATGTAGTAATGCTGAATTTCAGAGCAGCAGAACTCCAACTCTGAGTCTCAGGTGTCACACAAGTACCCAAAGCTTCAGGGAAATACCAGGTTATACACATATAACACAGCATCTCAGAATCTGGAAATAACACTTTCCTCTTCAGACTAAATATGACTGCTATATGAGCTTACAATCTAGGCCCCAATTTTCTTTTAAGTATTTTCTAAAAATGACCATATAATATTTGACATTTTGTTTGTGGCTTACTTTGTACAACATGATATCCCCAAGGTCCATTCACTTCATTGCATGCCTCATGACTTCGTTCCTTTCTGTAGCTGCACAGTATCCCATCATGTGTATACATCACTGTTCACCTATCTGCTTTTCAGTCAATGTACCCTTTGGCCACCTCCACCCATTAGGTATCATGGACAATGTCCAAAATAAACAATCGATGTCTTAAAGTATCTTCACTTGGTTGTACAATCATCAACACTCAATTTTAGACAAGGTTCATTGCTTCAAAGAGAAAAATAAAGATAAACATACCCTCACCAAATAGCAAATCTAATCCCCCCTTAACTCTTATTCTTTCCCCCCAATTATTTACCTCTAGTATTGCCATGGTACTGTTGCTGTCTTCCTGTTAACTATAAGCCCTAGCATGCAGTAATAGTTTTCTCCCTATACCCCTCTATCATTGACTCTTTGTACAAGATTCATACCATTGAAGCAATTCATACAAGAAATTATTTATATTTGTAGTGGTGTTAATCAGTGGGATACATGGCTCTATACAACCCCTTTCAAACATAGTCACTTGAAAAACCCAATATTACTTATAACCCCACTAATGAGCTACCATCACTTTTATCTGTTCTCTTATATTTAAGTTCAACCTCTTTAGGTAACCATTCACCCATCTCTAGCTTCTGTGTATCTTTAGGTCCCCTATATTCTACAGTATAAGCCTCTGAGTATACCTTTACCAGGGTCATAATAACAAAATCATATAGTACTTATCTTTTGTGTCTGGCTTATTTCACTTAGCATTATGTCCTTAGGGTTCAACCTTCCTGTCATGTGCTTCAGGTCCTCATTTCATCTTAGTGCGGCATAATATTCCATCATATGTATATACCATATTTGGTTTATGCACTCACATGTTGATGGGCACTTAGATTGTTTCCATCTTTTGGTAGTTGTGAATAATGCTGCTATGAACATGGGTGTGAAAATGTCTGTTTGTGTCACTGCTTTCAGCTCTTCTGGGTATATACCAAGTAGTGGTATTGCCGGGTCATAGGGCAACTCAATATTTAGTTTTCTGAGGAACCTCTAGACTGTCTTCCACAGTGGTTATTTCATTTTACATTCCTACCAGCAGTGCATAAGTGTTCCAATTTCTCTACATCCTCTCAAACATTTGTAGTTTCCTGTTCATTTAACAGCACCCATTCTTATAGGTGTGAGGTGGTATCTCATTGTGGTCTTGTATTTCCCTTATAGCTAATGAAGATGAGAATCTCTTCATGAGCTTTGTAGCCATTTGTATTTGCTCTTTGGAAAAATGTCTATTCATATCTTTTATCCATTTTATAATTATGTTGTTTGTTCTTTTGTTGTTGTGATGCTTGTTCTTGTTGAGTTGTGTGATTTCTTTATACATACAGGATATCAAATCTTTATCCAATATGTGGTTTCTAAATATTTTCTCCCATTGAGTTGGCTACCTCTTCAACTTTTTGACTAAGTCCTTTGAGGCACAGAAGCATTTGATTTTGAGGAACTCCTATTTATTGATTTTTTCTTTTGTTGCTTGTGCTGTGGGCATAAAGTTTAGGAAGGTACCTCCTATTAATCTATCTTGAAGATCTTTCCCTATATTAGGAGTTTTATGTTACTGGCTCTTACATTTAGGTCTTTGATCCACTTTGAATTAATTTTTTGTATAGGTGAAAGGTAGCGGTCCTCTTTCATTCTTTTGGCTATTGATATCCAGTTGGGAACAAATCTTTTTTATTGGAAACATTTAAATCAATACCCTCTCTGTCCCCTCATATATTACATTCCATTTGTCCACAGTAAAATTGAATTTATGTGGTAAGGTTAAGGAGATTTTCCAGACCAGTGTTTCTTAAACTTCATTGTGCTTGTAAATCACCTAAAGATCTTATTAACAGGTAGATTCTGATTCAAAAGCATCCAGAGATTCTGCTTTTCTGATGTCAGTGCTGCCACTGGGCCACTCCTAGGACCACCCGGTTGCCAAAGGTCAAGAATGAGACGGACATTGGCCTGCTTGGAGGCTGCAAGTTGTCTTGCTTAAGTCCATAGCAAGGAAACATTAAAGCCAACCTTTTGGGAGAGGAAAAAAAAACCAACTCTAAAATCCTCCTTTACATAATAATAATGATGAGAACATACCTAAAGCTTTACTACAAGCCATGGCAAAGAGAAGTTGCAGGATATGATGCAAAACCGTTGTCCAGTACAGTGACACTGAGTGCTGCCGGACCAGGTTGAGGTGATGCACCTCACCTGGAGGTTAGTCAGAAGTAGAGGAGCTCCTCCATATGAACCAGGGGTCTCCCCCAACACCTAAGGGTGTATAAGCATTTCTTTAACCTGGAGTAGAAGGAGTGGGGCAAACAGTTCAGGTAGATGGAATAGATGGGATGCCTAGCTGACAGAGGCTGCCTTAAATAGAGGAGATTGTGTTATTATTTTTATTTATTTATTTATTTTACATGGGCAAGCACTGGGAATCGAACCTGGGTCCTCTGGCATGGCAGGTAAGCATTCTTGCCTGCTGAGCCAACGTGGCCCGCCTGATTGTGTTAGTTTCAATTAACAAGCTTGCCCAGCCTCCCCCAGCCATTAGAAGGCATGGAGGTGAGATCGGACTCAGGTGTAATATAAATCCTGCTATAGTGACACTGAAACAAGTTAAAAATTAAAAAAAAAAACTCATCACCCTAACACAAAGCTGCTTAGTTCATTTGTGTTTTCCACTAGACTATACCTTATACATACATATTTTCCAGAACAACAATGATAGTAAACCTGATGTTTGTCTTTTAAAACTGAACATTGTGTTACACAAATTTTCATGCCTTGCCTAGACATCTGAATCTGTACTTTTGCATATCCAACCTTGCCAGGAGATGTGTGCACATATGTATACGAGCGCACGCACACACTAACCATATATATATATTAGACATACAAACATAACTTCCTTTTATAGCGAATGAAGCTTTAAAACAGTACACCAATAAGTTAGAGGTGACCTAGAATTGTAAACGGTTCTTGCTCACACCTGCCTTCATCAAACATAGCTTGCAGGGCTTGGGTGTGAGGCGGGTCCAGATGCTGTGAAGAATACATGTGAGAGCCGGGCCCTGCACGTGCGGGCGCTGTGCACGTGTAAATTCACCTAACAAATGGTGACTTGGACTGCCAGATGAGAAGCATTGGAATCTCCAGGGCGGTTCAGAGGGGAAGGTCAGGGAAGTGGCATGCAGGCTGGATTTCGACAAGCAGGTGAAAGACCGTCCTACTTGTGAGAAACGTGTGAGCGCGAATGTGGAGGTGGGGGTCCAGACACGTCCTGGGAACGCAGCTTTCCCAGAGGGCTGGGAAGTGGGCGGAGCCCAAGGAAGGGGGAGGGGCCAGCGCAGGAAGGTCAGGGACTGGGCGGTGCTGGGCTTTGAATGCCAGGCTCCGAATCCTGGATTTTATTCCATGGGAACAGGGAGTAATTGAAATTTTCTATTCATTTAATCATATGAGAAGTCATATGATTAAAGTGGTAGTTTAATCTGCTAAAAATATGCCAGATACAGAACAGGTGTACCGGAGAGAGGAAATGGAGGACACTGCGGCAATCCAGGCAGGAGGCGATCCAGAAGGGGGTCGGGTGGAGAAGGGACCAGGGGCTGGAGGAGAGGATGCTTAGGGCTTGTCCGCTTTCTTTCTCTTTCCTTCCTTTCCATCAGAGGTAAATGAAATGCTTCCACAATACTAGTGGTCAATGACAGGGAGGGGTAAGGGGTATGGTATGTATGAATTTTTTCTTTTTATTTTTTTTTCTGGTATGATGCAAATGTTCTAAAAAAATGATCATGGTGATGGATATACAACTATGTGATGCTATTGTGAACCATTGATTGTGCACCGTATATGGAATGTTTGTATGTAAAGAATGTTTGTACATTGTATCAATAAGAAATTTTTTAAAAAAATGAAATGCTTCCACATGGGTTGGCACCCGCCTTAAGGTGCTACCTACCAAGATTAGAGGAGAAAAAAAACAGGGGTGTTTGCCTTTTCTGATACTAGCAGGAATAAACTTCACTGCTTCTGCTGAATGAGAATCATTAACATATTTATAATAGAACTTGATTTCAGAGAGTGGCACTTGAGAATCTAGATAAAAAGTGTTATTGTGTGTAGGAAATTATCGGGTTGGGGAAGAGATAAAATAAGAGTGGTGATTGTCATGCTGGTTGATATCAGCATTGGCACGGCAGGATGGAATAATTGGATTTGCACTAGAATATTTTCCCTTCCCATTACCTCGTGTTCTACCTCACAGAGATGGTGCTTTGGGTCCTGTGATTCTGCAAAAGTGACTGTCCTTCAGAGGAAGCAAGCACTGAGATGACTGAGGCGTGGTGGGGGTACGGCCTCTGCCCTGGTGTCTGCTCCATTCTCACCCTTTGAGATGGATCCGAATATGCCTCCCACTGATAGGACCTCCAGGCATTCTCCCTTTGCTCTCTTGGGTTTCTCTGTTCCTTACCCTGAAACTTTTCCAAGTTTTTGATGCCTGAATTTGATAGCTAAAAAGTTCTGCCCTTCCTCTGGGCTCTGGAATGGGTGTCCTGGTTAGGATTTTCTAGCTCAGCTCTGCACTCGGCTTTCCATTCGGAAGGCTCAACCCTGAGTCTTCCCTCAGGAACCATGGATGAGGTGGCCAGCGTCCCATGTGGCCTGTCCAGCCAGCAATACAAGAACTTCAGAGGGGACCAAGCGGCAGGATGTAGGGAGAAACAGGGCTCTATTTACTTGCTCCACCTCACAATGGTGTTTAGGCCAAGAGGACCTACAGGACATTCATGTCTATCTTTTGACTGTGGGCCATGCAATTTGAAACCCATGGGCTACACTGATAGTTGACGATGCTGTACTTGGGTACAGTTATTGGAGAAGTTTTGTTCACCTTTATTTTACTTCCAAATAATCTCTTTTAATGCCCCAGCTCTTATTGTCATGTGGTAGAATTCCAAAGGTTATCTATTTAGTGATTTTTGGCTTCTGTTACAATACCAATCCATTCAAGTCTATGGGGGAGGGGGCAGTTATGAACAGAGAAGAAAGCACTTAGAAACACAAAGCAGAGGGCTGCACGCAACCTCATAAGCCCTACTGTTTCCAGTGATTCAGGTATGAACCCAAGCATCACCAAAATACTTCCCTGGACTCTGCTGTGCTAACAAAATGCGCATGAAAGCACAGTGTAAGGAAATAGTAAGTGATAGAATCCCCGTGATAGAGCATAGATATTAAAAGATTAGGGATTTAGTAGGATGGAAAATAAGGACACACTCTGAGTTCCCCTATTTTTTAGGGTTATAGGACAGCATATCCCAAATTTGGCACCTGATACTGTAGAGCATAAAAAAAATGGGGGGTGGGCGGCTGAGGTGGGGACTGTATTTAGATGAGGGGTCCGGCGGTAGGCAGAATTCTCAGATGCCCTGGGACCCCCACCCTCTGGTGTCCATGTGGTATATAACCCCTCCACTTAAGTGTGGGTGGGGCCTCTCACTTGCTTCTAGTAAAAAAGTATGACAAAGGTGAAGGGATTTTGCAGATGTAATTAAGGTCTGAATCAGTTGGCTTTAAATTAATCAAAGGGAGTACATCTTCGGTAAGCCAGATGTAATCAGAGGGGCCCTTGAAGAGGGACTGGTGCTCTGCTTGTGATTTCGTGGGACTGTGTTTGGTTTAAGCTGGAGACAGGGGGCTGGGACAGATTTATAGTTAGGTCGTGAGCGGATAGGGTGGACAGAGAGATTCAGCAGGCCTCCTTCTAAAGCTTCATAACCTTCCCAGCACCCCCAAGAGTCAACTGGCCACTCTGGGACCCGGAGAGGTTTAGGATGACCCTGGGGCTATTAGTTGTCCTGACCCACTCATTGACTTTGCCTTTTCTAGGACAAACAGGCCCCATGATATCCATTCCTTCTTTCCTTGGTGACTCATAGGTAACTATTTTGGGTAGTTATAACTTTTCCATGTGGTCCTTACCTTTTGGAGGATGCTAAGCCAAGTGCCTTGGGGCTCAAGCCTGAGCTAATTAGCTTAACTTCACCCACTGGCCACAGGTCCGAGCTCATGGGTCCAGGGAATAGAGCTGCTTTACTTTCCTGAGAAGTGATTTCCACTCTCTGTTCCTGGATACGATGGAACATATCCCCCATATTCATGTGTTGGTGAGAGCTGCTGGCCGCCATTTACAATCCTGTAAAAAGCTGACCACATGGAAGGAAGACAAGAAAAGCAGAGAGAATTCAGGACCTTGATTTCTTACTGGGCCCCCGAATCAAACAAACTCTAAAGACTCCTTGCCTTTGACCTTCAGGGTATATGATCCCTGAAGGACATTCTGTTGTGAGCCAGACTGATTCTGGCTTGGGGTATGGCTTTTCCCAGAAAGGGCATAGTTAAGTTATCTAAAATGATAGCAAAGCATAGTCTGATTAGCAGAAATGATTGCCTTTTAGCATGTTTGCCTCTCTCAAAGATCTCATAGCCTAGTAGACCTCACAAATACTGATAAATTCCCCTCAAATCATTGTCCAGTGAGACCTCCAATTTGCAAAATGCTACCGTTCTAAAAGTCTGAGAGGCTTACATCAAAGCAGCATTATATATCTAAAAATATCTACACCAGGGCTACAACAATGACAGGGAATACTAAAAATAAAAAAAAACTTTTGGGAGTGGTATTTGCATTTGAAAAATGCATTTGCCACCAGACCTACTAGGTAGCACTTCACGGAAATCAAGAAGCGGGTTTTGAATGTCAGATCTTTTTTTTTCCCAGCATCCAAATCCACAGTAAAATCAAATTTCTAGCTGACTGGAGAAGATATTACTAAATGCTCAAAATAATACCTACGAATGCTGAATAATTTTGATTGAAGTGGATGCAGCCAGGACACAGTCAAGTTGCACTGACTTACCTTAATTCTCTAAATCAGCTCATTGCCTAAGAAGCTCCTCAATTCAGTTGTCCCGTCTTGCGGCCACCTTCCTTAACAGCCAAGGCCTGTCCCTCCACCCTAAATAACTCTGGAACTGTGGCACAAGCATTTGGGTTGGTCTGAGATGGCAGTATTTTCCCACCCATTTCTTCATTCAGGATTTCTTTCCTTCAAAGGACACTTTGTGTTTCTCAGGTTTCCTACCCTTGCTTGTATGAATCTAAAATGAACCTGAACTGAAAGTACTCGTTGAGTGGTTATGCTCCAAACTGTAATTTGGAGTGAAGGTATGAATATTTTATATTCAAAGAGCCACTGAATGTTTGTAGGAGGTTTTTAAAAATAAATGAATACACTCATTTTTGTTGGCACAGGTAGACTATAGCTGGGGGAAAACAAAAATATAGGACAAGCCTTCAATCATTAGTCTTTAAAAAATGAATCTGGATTTGTGTTTGGAGATGACCAGGAGAGTGTGGCAAGTACACAGTGTCCCTTGGAGAAAAGAAATACCAGCATGAAGGAGAACTGAAAACAAAAACATAAGCCACCCAAACGTTCCACTCTCAATTCAGACCAACCCAAATTCCAGAGGTGCAGTTTCAGAAAGCGCTCTTCACGCCCTGGCAGAAATTAGGTGTTGGCCTAGGGAGCCAGGATTAGGATGCCAGTGGCTTCTTTTCACTACAAAAATAGATTAAAAAAATAATCCAGCCTGTGGCAAAGTCTCTCCCAAGACTGAGAGACCTGAGCAGCTCCTTTGCTGTTGCTGGTTGTTTGCATTTTCTGTGAGCTCACGGCTTAGTGAGCTCATCAGCTACTTCTAAGTTTGATCAAGAGGAAACAGAGGGTTGTACATGTTAATTAAGCATTTCCTTCTTTCTTGTTTCATAAATCTGTGAGGTTTGTTCTCTTAACAGCATCTTCTGGTTTACATGGAGGGATCCTGTTAAAGGATGATAGCACATAGGACTGCAATTAGCTGTGCAGCATGAATCTCCCTTCTTAAAGACTTCTGTAGAAAGATGGTCTGGTCACAAATATTATCTAACGTTTAAATGCTTACATTTATATTTTAATTATGCCTAATGCACATTGCTTCTTCTGCAATGCCCTAATCTTAAACCAAGCAAAGTGGGTGCCAATTTATGGGGAGAAAAAAAAGAAAGTTTCTAAACCTTGATGGGGTGTCCACCTAGATCACAACCACTTGGGGAGTGCAGGGTACATCCCCTTTTTGCAGATGTTCTTAAATGACAGCGCTTGTTTCTTTTTTCCTTCCATCCCTAAGGGTTTCATTTCTTCACGTCTAATCTCTCTCTTGGATCCTTTAAGTAAATTTATCTTGCGAGGAGTTTTTATGCAAAACAAAACAACTAGATACCGTTGTTACCTATTAAATTGGCAAAGATTTTTAAGTGTGTTAATATGCACTGTTAGCCAAAGTTTGGCTAAAAACATTGTGTTGGAGGTTGGGTATGGGAGCAAAATGGGTGCAAACTTCGAAAATGACTTGGCAGTACACACTCTTTTGTCCTCACAGTTTCACTTTTAGTTACTTATCATACACATATTTCGGAGCAAATATTTATGCATTGTACTTATTGTAATAGCTAACACATGGAAAACTATCTTAATCAACAGGGAGTGAGTCACGTAAACTAAATACAAAGGAATATTATGCAGCCATGTAAAAGGTCAGACTAATTGGAAAGTACAGATATTGACAGATCTCCAAGATATGCTAAGAAATAAAAAAAGATGCCAAATACTACATATGGTTAACGTTATTTGAAGAAAAAAAGGTATACATGATGTGCATATACATATATAGAAAATTTCTGCAATAACAAATAATCTTTCAGGTGTGGAACTGGGGGTCTGAGGGGAGAGGGAGAGAATTTTCTTTTAATGTTATATACATTTGTATTACTTTGTTTTTTAAAAAGTCATATTTGTGTATTACTTTTATTATAAACAAGCTTGCTTAAATTGACTGATAAATAAAAAGTCAGCTGTGGACAACATTCTACTCTACTAATTTAATCCAGACTAATTTGTGTTTACCACTTGATAATACCATCCTCATCTCAGTTTTTCTAACAACCTGCTTTTGGATGAGTTTCTTAAACATAGGGGATGACTCTTAAATTTCAGCATTCCTATGTTCAAGACTTCCCTGTCTTATAAAAAAGGTTAAATAAATGTTCTTGAATTAGCACTGGACTGATTCTGCTTCTGACTTCTGAATTTCCAAGTGATCGTTCTCCTAATACCTTAGAAGTCCTACTTCCATTAATATCATCATATTAAGTTTTCTGCCACTGCATAATAAATTATCACTAATTTAGTACTTTAAAACAATGCACAGTTATTATCTCAGTTTCCATGGTCAGGAGTCCAGACATAGCTTAGTCGGCTCTCTACTTCATCTCCACTGTGGTTGAAATTGAAGTGTTGCCTGGTATGCTGGCTTGAAACCGTTATATACCCCAGAAAGTCCATGTTCTTCTAATCTAGTCTTGTGGGGCAGACCTATTGTTGAGTGGGACCTTTTGATTAGGTTGTCTCCATGGAGTTGTGACCCACCCAATTGTGGGTGGGAAACTTGATTAGGTTGTTTCCATGGAGATGTGACCCTGCCCATTCAATGTGGGTCTTAATCCACTTGGGGGGGGTCTTTTAAGAGAAAAATTTTGGAGAAAGAGCAGATGCTTGGAGAGCCAATTCAGAGAGCAGATGCTTGGAGACAGAATGCCCCGGAAGATGCTAAGGAAGGACGCACAGGAGCTGAGACAGTCATTTTGAAATCAACTGAGGAAAGAAGGCCAGCAGACATTGCCATGTGCCTTCCAATGTGACAGAGAAACCTTAAACTTTGATTGGCCTTTCTTGAGTGAAGATATCCTCTTGTTGATGCCTTAATTTGGAAATTTTCATAGCTTTAGAATTGTAGCTTGCAACTTAATCAATCCCCTTTGTAAACACCAATCCATTTCCAGTATATTGCATTCCAGTAGTATTGGCAGACTGAAACATCTGAGGTCGTCATTTCCTCTGAAGGCTCAACTAAGGAAGGACCCCCTTTTCAAGCTCATGTGGTTTTTGGAAGAATTTGGTTTCTTGATGCCTGTTGGATTGAGGACCTCAGTTTCTAGCTCATAGTTGGCTGGGAAGGAATCTCAGTTCCTTGCTATGTGGGCCTCCCTGACATGGTCACTTGCTTCATAAAAGCCAGCAAGGGTGAGAGTCCACAAGCAAGAGCCTTGTGGTCTACCAGCAAGACAAGTGTTGCAATGGTGGCAAAATCATGCAGCAATACTGCATTGCCCTTGCTGTATTCTATTGGTTAGAAGAAGACCTGTAATTTTAGAGGTCTTGCCCATACTCAGAGGAGTGGGATTATGTAAGGGCCTAATACCAGGAGGTGGGGGTAATTGGAAGCCATCCGTCATGAACATGATGACAAACTCCATTGAGGCTGTCTTATAACCGCAGATGACTTTTGCCTAATAGTCTTCCCATCTCTCCAGTCACTCGAAAGTCCCTGAGGTCTTTCAAGGCCACTTTCCACCTACTCTGTGCTCATTCCTATATCTCCTTTTCATTTGAACTTTGTCTAGTGGTGTTCACTTGTGAACATGAAAGATTCATTCCATTCTTTCTCCATTTTTGTTCCCTTTGCACTGCCTAATCATGAGGGTTGGAGGAAAGTGACTTGGGAGTAATGGGAGGATGGGATTATACAGGAATTAATGAGTTATTCTGGCTCCCTGTTAAGTGCCCCCTTCTCTGCCACCCAGTCTCAGCTTGCCTCCTGCACCTCTGCTGTGCTACTCACTGTGTATCATATTTTCTATTTTGTTTTTTTCATAAGAGTAATCATCATCTGAGCTTCTCTGGTTTGATTATTTATTTTCTTGCTTATCGTCTGCTTCTCTCTCTACAGAGTAAGATGCAGGGATGTAGAGGACTCATTTTCCCATGTTTGCTGCAGTATCTCCAGGATCTGGAACAGTTTCTGGCACATGATGTGGATTTAGTAAATGTGTGGAAGAAATAACTGGATTGGTCAAGTCATGATCAGCTTGCCCTGCGAGGGAGCACTGTTTCCTCCCTGACCCTAACAGTTATTTCTCATTTCTCATGTCCATTTCCTTGGTTCCCACATGGCTGTGAACCTAAAATGCGCCATACTATTGCCATTGGCTTTTGCCTTGGTGATATCCAAGCACTCCCCCACCCCTCACCCTCTCCTTGTTGATCAATTTGAATGTTAAATGGTTAGACTAAGACACCTTCCAGGAGCTCAGCCCAGAGGGAGGGGGAGCATCCTGGAAGTTGCTTTGTCATCTCTCATCTCTTTGTCGGTCAGTGGCTGGGAAATGTCAAGCTTAAAACAAAAAAAGCTGAAAAAATTTGGAGCTTGTAAGTACAGAACTGCTATATGATCTGGCAATCCCGTTACTAGGTGTGTTAGTTAGATTCAGTTGTCAACTTGGCCAGGTGAGCATACCTCGTCTTGTTGCTGCGGACATAAGCCAACCGTACATGAGCCTCATCTGTTGCCAATTACATCTGCAGTCAGCTAGAAGGCGTGTCTGCTGCAATGAGTGATGTTTGACTTAATTGGTTGGTGCTTAAATGAGAGATTGCAATGTAGCACTGCTAGCAGCTCAGCATTCCTCATCTCGGCACTCGGCACTCGCAGCTCAGCCCAGGCCTTTGGAGATGCAGAAAGAAGTCACCCCGGGGAAAGTTGTTGGAACCCAGGGGCCTGGAGTGAAGACCAGCAGAGACCATCCTGTGCCTTCCACGTAAGAAAGAACCTCAGTGGAAAGTTAGCTGCCTTTCCTCTGAAGAACCAACAAAATAAATCCCCTTTTATTAAAAGCCAATCCGTCTCTGGTGTGTTGCATTCTGGCAGCTAGCAAATTAGAACACTAGGTATATACTGAGAAGAACTGAAGGTCGGAACACAAATACGTATTTGCATACCAGTGTATGTGGAGGCATTATTCATGATTGCTGATGGACGGAGATGGCCCGCAGGTCCACTGGCTGATGAGTGGACGGGTGCACTGTATTTTGTGGCTGCAGGAGGGAATGAAGTCAGGATGCATGCAATGACATGCATAAAACCTGAGGACATCATGTTGATAAAAATAAGCCAGAAACAAAAGGACAAATATTGTACAGTCTCACCAATATGAAATAACTATAATGAGCAAACTCTGAGAGTTAAATTTGAGAACATAGTTTATCAGGAGATAAAAATAGAGCAGAGATTGGGCAATTAATGCTAAAGGAGTACCGAATGTTTAATAAGATTGATTGTAAAGGTTTGGAAATGGATAGCACACTGCTGGGTGATAGTAGCACAATATTTTAATTGTAATTAACAAAGCTGAGTGTGAGTATGGTTGTAAGAGGAAGATCAATGTTGCACATGTCACCAGAAGGAAAGCTAGAATACAAAAAGCTGCAACTGTATAACAGTGAAAAAGTACCCTACTTTGGTGGTTAATTGTACAGACACAAGAAAGTTTTACATGAACTAGAATAAATGCATGTCACTCTTGCAAAGTGTTAGTAATAGGGTGATGTACAGAGAAAAAAACAATAAATATAAACTAGGCCTGTAGTAAATCATAGCATTGTAATATTTTTTCATTAATTGTAACAAAAGCACTATACCAAGACTAAATGCCAATAATAAGGGGGTATAAGGGAGGAGTATGAAAATTTTTTCCTTTTTTTTCAGAAGAAGTGGGAATATTCTCATATAAATTGTTGTAGTGAATGCATAACTATGTGATTATACAATTGATTGTAAACTTTGAATGAATTATATGGTTTGTGAATAAAACTGGTAAAAAAAAAAGAAAGTGGGCTTTCATTTTAGAAATGAAAATGTTCTAAAATTGTTTGTGGTGATGAATGCACAACACTGTGATGACACTGTGACTGTATACTTTGGATAGATTGTATGGTATGTGAATACATCTCAATAAAACTGTTTAAGGAAAAAAAAATTGGAGGCTGACAACTGCCCCTTTTCTACTGGCATATTTGTTCCTGCAGGTGATGTAATGGCAGAGGGTTGTTGAAAATGGCAGAAATCATCAGTGTTAGTCTTTTAAAAATGCTTAGTGTGTGCCAGGGTTTCAGTTCTGTGCTTTACTGTGGGAGTTTCCCCTTTGATCTTCATGATAGCCCCAGCACAGAAGGGAGAGTGTGTGTGTGTTTGTGTGGGGGGATGTTCCCACTGGAGTATCACCCTTTTTAAGATAACTACCTGGTTAAAAGTTAATGTAGTTTCTAGGCCAGTTCATTAGGAGAATGTCAATGAAAGTAATTGTAATAGCATTCTTGCATTAAGAAAAAGCCTTAATGAAAGCACAATTTTAATGTAATTAGATGAAATAGTTCAGCACTGTATGCATAATCAGGAATGATCTTAAGCTTGCCTTGTGCAGTGATAAGACACTCTTGTAAGCTTTTAAGAAATGGATTTCTAATATTTGATTTTTCATAATGTTTATTCAAAATTTAATTTTACTATGAAAATTTGCATTGTATGGATCATTAAGGCAACACCTTTCTCATTACTGTAACAGGAAGACACGTTCAAATAAAGGCATTTTAGTCTATGCCTCACTGGCTTACTTTGAACTAGCTGGTCAATGCCTTTTACTTAGCTGGGGCACCTTCTTGTCCATTGGTAAGAATGGACATTTTACATTAACTTTTAAGAAAGATGTGTTTTCCTATTATATTTTCTCATTGACCTCACCACTTGAGTCTATCTCAGCAAACCAATGCTCTTTTTAAATATTTGTGTTCCTGCTATTTCCTCTGGACTCTTTGTAAAGAGGGGAATGAAAACAAAGGAAAAAAAGGTGAATCCATTATAGAAGTCCCTTAATAAAGGGGAGAAAATCATTGCTCAACACCCTTCCCAAAGAAACTGTGTTCCAGAGTGTCTGGAGACAGTCATGTAGAGGGGTTAGGGGGTTGGGATCTGGTTTGGGTAACTGGAGCCTTCCCATGGGGCTGGTGGGGCTTCTGAATGAGTGAGCTGTATGCTCTAGAAGGACAGGAACTCTGGACTGAGACGTGACAGGCTCATGTTCTGCCTCTGCTTCTGGGTTGCACTGCACGAGCTTGTGACTCAGCTTCTTTGAACCCAAATTTCCGTATTGAGGAACTGAAGGTAAGTGAGATAACAACTGTACAAAGTCTTTTGGGAGCTTAATATTCATGAACATATTCATACCTAGTTTTGGCACAAGGTAAGAAAGAAGTGAAACTGTCCTCATCTCATCTTTCTTACCCATTTCTAATGTTTACAGCACCTATAAGACTTGAACAAAACTGGGGTTCTGTTATCAAGGAAGAGGGGAAGGATGTGTTGCCCTGTGTGTTGGCAAACTCAATGTCTACCATAGCTTGTAAAACCAAAGAGAGATGAAGAATCCAGATGGGGGAAAAATCCATGGAACAAGAGAAAATTCCCCTTAGGGGCCCTTTCTGTCATGTTCCTCTCTCATTGTGCTTAAAAGAACTCTTGCTTTCCTATTCCACCCACACCATGCCAACTCTTCCTTCTTTCCCAATGTTCATTTTTACCATCACCTCCATGCATAAGGGTGCTCAGAACCCAAACCCAGGTCTTATCTTGCTTTCTCACTTTCACACGGACTCCGTGAATGATCCATAAACAAGTCCGGTTGGCCCAATCTTCAAAGTACATTCTATGTCTGGTCACCTCCAGCCATCTCCACTGTGATGCAAACACCCCCTTCCTCCCCCACCAGGGAGGAGTATTTAATCACAAACATTGTTTCAGATTGCTAGTGCCTGGTGATAATCGAAAGCAGGCTGATTTGGTTTTAGTGCTACTTTTAACTTCTCTGCAGACGTGAACGGCTGTTTGCACCCAGTAGACAGCTCTCTCTGGCTGCCCTTCTTAAAGCAGGCTCTGTTCTCAGTATGTTGCACTCTTAGCTCGTGTAACTTCCACAGTAGCTATTATTATCCCCAGTTGACAAGCCAGGCCTAGAAGGGGAGATCACTTGCACAAACATGGTCCAAATGACCATCATTTCTTCATTACTTCTCTGGATAGTATCAGTAACTCCTAGGTGGACTTTTTGCCTCAATGCTTGTCCCCAACACCCAGTAGACAGGAGAATACTTTTAAATGTATATTTGATCATGCCATTTCTATCTTTAATATCCTTTGGTGACTTTCCATTGAGCTTAGAATAAAACCTCTGTAGAAATGTAAACTGATTGCAATTCTTCAGCTTTTAAATTACACCTCAGAGGAGAGGACACTCAGAATTCAAATAAATATAAGAAAAAGGTTAAGGAGAATTTAGTCACATTTGGTCAGAGGAAGTAGAGAATCTGAACAGAGCCATCTGTATTAAGCATGAACAAGATGAAAAGTGGCAAAACAACTATGGAAATAAACTTGAGCAACAAAATAAAGAAGAAAGAGACATAGTATTATCTGCCCATTAGGATATGTCTAGTTGCAACTATGATAACAACTGACTAGCAATGCCTCTGACAAACAGGGGCATTTTTTCTCATTAAATAAATCTGGAGGTAGGTGGTTACTTCGATTGGTTTAGGGCTCAGCGATGTCAGGGTTCTGAGTCTAGATGTTTGCAATTCTCTCCATTTTCTCCTTATGGTTGTAAAATGATTGCAGGAGCTTGAAGCATCATGTCTTCACACTTCAGTCAGAGGCAGAGACAAAGGCAAGGCAGGGCAAGGCTCTTTTCCTCACGCGCCTTCTCTTATCACAAAGAATCATTCCTTTCTAGAGTCTTCCCAGAAGAGTTTAAACTTTCCCTTAAGTCCCTTTGGACAGGTCTATACCATTAAAACTACCTCAGACATTAAACTGGCATGTTTTGTCTAAGATCAAGAATCTCTGGACAAGACCTGAATAAAGTTTAGGTTTTTCCAGCCAGAAAAAGTGGGGGCATTGCCCGAATGGGTGGGCGACCACAGTGTCCACAACATGCAGAATAGAGAGATGAAGAATCCAGATTGGGACAAAACATAATTCAAAGATCAGAATAAACTCTCCACAAGTGAGAGCTTCATGTTATAAAGGATTTAGTAAGAATGTGAGTTAAGGGGTGAAAAAACACTCAGTAACTAAAGGCAACGTGTGAACCATAATTAGCTTCTAGAACAGATTAAGGACATCAGGTAAGATTGAAAGAAGGTCTATAGGTCAGTTAATAGTATTGTACCAATGTTAGTTTCCTGACTGTGATCACTGTACTGTGGTTATGTAAAATGTTAACATTTAGGGAAACTGGGTGAAGTATATGGGAGTTCTTTGCACTATCTTTGCAAATTTTGGCAATTTTGAAAGTATTTCTAAATGAAAATTAAAAATTAAAATAATCCCAAATTATGAAAAGAAAATGAATAATATGAGATGAAAAGAGCAATTTGCTTAGCTAAGAACATAAATTGCCAAAAACTCCTATTCACAAATTATAAATAAAATAGGTATGGCAAAGAATGGAATTGAAAGGACAAAAAATTGTATGAGTGACAGAAAGAAGCTTGAAATAATCACAATGAACTTTAATTAAACAATTAGTAGAAACCTATTAGGTATAGAAGACAGAAATCTAACACTGAAAACTTTGCCTGCTAATTTCCTCATCTTTTATAGCAGAAATCATATATTGTCTAAATTTGAAATGGTATCATAAAAATAATGATATAATCTCATAAAGATTTTATAATCATTTTATTTTAACTTTAGAAGAATTGTTTAGAAGTGATCACTTCTTGCAGTGGGAAAATATTACCTGAATTTTAGAAATTCTTCAAATTTTACTTCACTATCTTTTTTGGTTAAAATAAAAATAATTTAGTTAATCCAGTTAAAACGCCATAAATCTTGTGTTGCAATTTTTCTAAAGTCATATATTTATCTTTCTGTCTTGGTTATCTGTCTTGGATGATGTTTATCGACTCCAAAACTGGTTGTTTCAATTTGTAGAATTTTGGAGGATTTCTTTTGCCTTCTTTGAACTGTACTGAATTTTTTTAATTCAAAAACCTTAAAGTAAGCATGTGTTTTTTTCTTTTTTTGTAGGGGGCAGTGGGTGCATGGTCCGGGAATCGAACAACGTGAGCATGTGTTTTGTTCCTAAAAAATTAAAAGCACAGGTGATTTTCAAAATTAAATGACTTATAAATATAGATTGATACATGATAAATTTGTTGCATGCTCCAACCTGAATAAAGCAATAGATATGGAAATAATTATTAAATAAATAGACTGTGCCCTGCCTAACATGTCTCTTTTCTGCATTTCTTCTTGCCCTGCCTTATTTTTTTCTGTTTGGTTTTCCTCTTTTTAATGTCAGGTCAAGCAAGCATCTTTCTCTGTTTCTTTTTCCTAATTACCTGTTTTGGGTGGTTAAGGTTAACTCTGTTTATGCACAGAATCAGGTTTTTTTTTTTGTAATGCTCATGCTTATTACAATGTTTTTTTTTCATATTATGGTGTTGAAATATGATAATACATGAATTTTTCTTAAATTTTTAATTTTAAGATATGATATGCATGGGACAGTTGGCAAAAACAATGCAAAACCCATACAGAGAGCTGCAACATACCCCCTCCCCAGATATCCAGTTCCACCAATTTTAACATTTTTCCACATTTGCTGCATTTTATCTATCTATCCATCTGTCAAATCACCATATCTATGTCTGTCTGTCTATCTATTCCCATCAAGTTTCTAAACATTAAAGAATAGGCTGTGTCCATCATGCACCTTCACTACACAATACTTCCATGTACATTTCCTAAGAAGGATATTCACTTATGCTTTGTATTTTAACAGCTTGTCAGAAAGCAAGGAAATGTCACTAAGGAGTAAAGATGAAGCAGGAACAAGTCTGAATTTAAACACCAATAAATATAAACACTTTGAGTTTATGGATGTTTGTGGCAGAAGGTGCCTGAGTATGCAAGCCCCTGGAGAACGGATTGGTTTATAAACACACACCCTCAAAATTGAAAGAGGTGGCCAGCACAGGTCCTGGGACACAGTGGGTATGCGTCAAACATCGGTTTCTTTTCCCTGCACTATGTCAAAATGCTTTAGTTGGTGGCACATGTGCTAGTCTGCTTAGAAACACGGCAGTCCATTATTTGAGTCAATGACAATAGTATAAAATAAATTAGCATTCATTCTCTAACTGGCTCAGTGATATTAATGTAAGGTATGTCAAAGGACAAACCAGAGTTAGGAACCTATTTTTCTCACTTCCTTGCCTAGCGCTCTTTAGGACCTAATTTATTTTCTCTTTGCATCAATTTCCTTTTATGTAAAATGGTGTTATTACAGGTAGCACCCACAAAGGGTCTTGTTGTGCGGATAAAAATGAAGGAATAGCTGAGAGGCAATTTCTCCAGTCTACAGTTTCTCAAGTAGCAATGAGTGATGTTAAAGGAAATTTTACACGCCAATAATTAGTACTCTTAAATATCCTTTAGTTGCTCTACTGTTTCTTTCGATTTATGTTAATTCATTAATCTTTTTGAACCTCTGTTTCTCTGGTTGTAAGCTTGGGATGAGGGTATCTTCTGTAAGATTGGGTGTCAAGTCTGCAGAAATAATCAGTACGCAGGAAGCTAAAACCCACAGCCGGGCCACTCAGCTGAGACCTGGCAGAGACACTGATATTCTCTTTAGGGTTCGCTTTTCTTATCTCTAAAATGGGCTGCACAGTGTTGGCCTCCCTTGCAGGGCTGCTCCTTGGCTGAGCTGATGGACGATGATAAAGTGCTTAACAAACACAGCACGCTGAATCATATCGGGGGGAATTTTGAATCATATCAGGTGAGGCAGTGATAAGGGGGACGGTGGTGACATAGTTCTTATACCTACGTGAGCTCTTACGAAGGAAAGTCTTTCCTGGATATAGCTATGCAGAATCTAACAAACCAACAATATTAATCATCATAGTAATGAGCATTTAAAAAGTGCTTTTTCTGTTCCATGCAGAAGAATACCTGGCAAGATTTGATATGCCAAGCAGGTCGGTTGTTAACAACTCACCCGTTTGTATAATTATTTCCAGTAATGATCATGAAATAAAACAAATAATAAGAATGGCTAGAAAGGAAGTATAGACATTGAACATTTTTTATTGAATTTTGTATATATAATCATGCCAGCAAAAGACCCATGTGGATAATATAACACAAAAAGGAAACAACTAATGATCAATAGTTTTTCATTACGTCGATGTCTTTTTTGAAAAAGTACAAAGGAGTAAATTCCGCAAGTTTCAGAGAATGATTTACACATAAATAACAGAATTGAACTGTTTTGGGTGTTTTGCTTGCTTGTTTGTTTGTTTCAGCTTTACAATCAGTTTGCTATCATTTATCCCTCACCCAATCAACTGTTTAAGTGCGGGGTCAGAGACTAGAATTTTACCCCAGTAAACTCAAGCAATTCTGAAACACTATTAATTTCTCTAGAATGAACATATGTAGCTGAATCATGTGAGTCAGGGGCAGAATAACTGGGTATTCTCTGAATTAATTTCCATGTAAAATACAATGTTTACTAAAGGATGAGCAACCAAAATATGCTACTTTGAAGCTTCCCTATGCTTCTAGGATGAAAACACAACAGTAACCACAACAATTGTTTGGAACTTGCCTAAGTCCAGCAAACACCCCCTTCCTCCCCCACCAGGGAAGAGTATTTAATCACAAACATTGTTTCAGATTGCTAGTGCCTGGTGACAATCAAAAGCAGGCTGATTTGGTTTTAGTGCTACTTTTAATTTCTCTGCAGACATGAATGGCTGTTTGCACCCAGCAGAGAGCTCTCTCTGGCTGCCCTTCTTAAACCAGGCACTGTTCTCAGTATGTTGTACTCATTAGCTCATGTAACAACCACAGTAGCTATTATTATCCCCAGTTGACAAGCCAGGCCTAGAAGGGGAGATCACTTGCACAACGCCACCCAGGTATGGCTGGTGTGCTTGGATTTGACTCCAGGTAGCCTCTTCTCTGAGCCTTCATTCAGGACCAGAAGACTACACTGTTTCCCAAAATATCACATGTTTTGCAAAAATGATTCATGCTTTCATTGCCATCTGCAGAAATAACTCACATTTTCATTGTCATCTGTGTAGCTTTTTTTCTTTCCATTTTTTTCCCTTTTTGGTTCAAATGCATTTGGGGGAAAGCACAAACGACCTGAATTCCTCGTCTCCATGGAGCCCAGTAGGAGATGAGATGCTCTCTTGATCCACATTTCAGAAGATACATATGATAAGGAAACTGAAAATGTGAGTTAGAATGTTGCAAGGGCTGTACAGCACACATTTTAAATCCTTCTTCTGAAAAAACTATTATAGCACAGAAAGCAGAGGATACTAATAAAAAAGTTCCAGAAAGGCTTAACAGGACAACTTAGCAAAACATCATATAATTGACTACTTTTGGATTTCCGTGGAAGTTTCTTCCAAGTAAGGGATGCTATTGAGTTGTCCATGATGTTTTTGTTTTTACTCCTGTAACCCGGTCATTAAAATTTCCCATGAAGTCTTTCCTCAGTGACACATTGGGCTGTGAGAATAAAGGGGTCTTCTTTCTCAGCACCCATGCCTGTCAACTTCTGAGAGCTCTAAATCAGGGTGTTCAAAAAATCCTACTCTTTCCCCAGTATAACCCCAAACATCTCCATCATACAACTGAAATAAGCTTGCTGTAATTTAGTACAGTCTTGCTCTTATCTATCTCAAGACAAGCTTATTCCAGGAATCTTCCCTCCCCCCTCCCAAAAATGATGACAGGCTCAATTTTGCCAAAGTCTCTTTAAATTATTACAGGTTTTGTCTATTGAGCAGGTGTTCAATTGTTCCTTCTAATTTAGATTTTAAGGGCACTACAACAAATAATGTCATCTCATTGATTCTTTTGCATACATAATATACCAATGATGTGCAGGAAAGATGGTACACTGTATATAAATCAGTGGAAAACCATTAATACATGGGTGGATTCAGGCTGAACTACTCTGAATCAAAACCACTTTTTTATCCAGTGAAAAATATAAGCCACCCCAGTTATTTTGCAGTTACAAATATAAAATAATTGACAGTCTTACTTCATTCCACTTGTCAACTGTTCCTCCTGAGGCTGTGTAGAGAGAGCCACAAAGCCACGGACTGCTCAGCAGAGGTGCCAGGTGCCAAAGACCTGGGGCCATTTGTTCACTCCGCAAATAACCCTGTCTCTGGGCATGCAGGAAGAACTACTCTCAATCCAGAACTTCACGGGTCTGTCTGCCCCTGGGGTCCAAGCTAAGAAGAAAAGAGAATCCCAAATGCTGCATCAGAGGTATTAGCCCAAGGTAACTTTTTACATGTTAGTTTTTTTTTTTTTGCAATAAATTGGTGCTACTGTTTTTCACAAGGCTTGAGTCAAAAACAGTGTCTAGGATACTAGAAAAAGATCAGATAAAGAAAAAAGCCCAGTGAAGAACTAGAATTCATCATGAATGAATGAAGAAATCAGTTTTTTAAAGCCCCAAGTTTGTGAAGTAATCTGTGTGTGTGTTAAATCATTGTCTGCTTGAATCTAAGCACAAGCACATAGTACCAGATTTTCTTTATTTTCACCAAAGCCAAAGCGATAAGGGATTGACAAATCATTTCTCAAAGGATTTGGGTTAAATGTAAAGAGGTCAAACTGATGGTGGATAACAGTGAAAATATTAGGAAAGGTTACCTAGGAAATTTGCAGAATTTCTCTTCCTGGAGTGAGAGAGAGAGAGAGAGAGAGAGAGAGAGAGAGAGAGAGAGAGAGAGAGAGAAGAAAGAGAGAAAGAGTTTGAGCTTTACCACAAACTAATTAAGGAGCAGTCGTTGCCTTAGTTGGGAGACCAAATGTTCAGTCTTCCAAAGTCCTTTCCATCCTAACATTCGAAGATAATAAAGACAAAGCAAAGCACTAGTGTCAAGATAGGTCACATGTTGGCTGAACTGTCTCAACAAGAGAGTGTTTGGATTTCTAGGAGCCCTCTAGCTGATAGTCTAGCCAGGGCAGGATCGACCCAGTCTAAAGTTCCTTTCAAATGATGTTAAATTTAGTATTCATCTAGTGTCATTCTTCCACGAGGCACATTTTACCCTTCAAAAAGGAGCTCATTCATCTTGGCAACATTCTTGGTCAGCAGGTATTATTATGATAATACCTTGAGTTTATTTAGGGCCCCCCACCTCTCTACCCCCACCCTGTCCCTTTCAGGCAAGGTCAGAGCCAGTTGGGCAGTCAGTCAAAAACATTTATTGAAGTCTTTTAGTGTGCAGCACTATGTATTAAATCACTGTCAGCCTCCAGCCACCCCACTCTCCCCACACACCAAACACACCTCTGAGGGTGGTGGGCAGTGAGCTGAAGCACCCCAGGTTCCCACACCCGCTGTGCTCGCCCGTGTAGATGCTGGGGCTGCACCCGGCCTGCCTGCTTTCCAGGCATCAGCTTTGATTTGCGTCCATTCAGTCAGAGGTGTAGCCAACCTCTTTACCCGTGAACATTTGGAGTTTCTCCCCTCCAGATTCCGTCCATCCCAATGCACTACTAGCATCCTCTCCATGCGCAGGCAGAAGCTGCCCACATAATTAAAAGCAGGAAAGCCAGAGTTGCCCAGAAATGAGAAAAGAGCCAATTGAGAGACAAAATTAACTGGACGTTGTTAACCTAAGAAACGGCAAGGGTGGTTTTCTGACAGCTGACGAAAGTCAATTCTAACCCAAACCTGCTGGCCTGCCCCTGTTGAAGGGTACGTTGGATTTTGGTCAATCTGTTTAAGTCCCTGCATTTTACCCAGGAGAACAGGACAGGGCCCAGGCTGTGCAGAAGGGAGATAGATATGTCTCGAAACTTTTTTAGGCATAAAGGAATGACCAAACCAGTTAGATTGCTCAAAAACTGAAAGAGAGCTAGGAAAGAAATAATTAAACATTACCGATAGTAGCACAGCCCAGGGATAATATCGTATTTTCATGTTGATGAATACCCACTCAATACATTTTCTCTGCATGTGCGCGTATGTATCTGTGTGTCTTCATTTTTCTATATATAGTTAAAATCATATTACTCAAAATAAAGCTGTTTTATGTACATGTCAGCTATGCAGCAAATTTCTCCAATTTTAAAATTGCTGTTAGGCCTTTGAATTTCTCTATTTTGACTCATAGACCATGGATAGAATCCCTGATAGGTTGTTAAATTTGCATTCCAAGCAGCACAGCTGTTACCTGAATGATACTCAGGTGCCAAGAGAGATAAATAATTCCATTTTAACAGAAAATTATGAAATATTGAAACACAAAGTTATTCATTTCAAAAGATGCATAAATTACTTTTGTGTATGTTGCATTTCATTCAAAAAAATTTTTTTACAGAAATAACACTGCATTTGTGTGTTCTAAGTAATCGCTCTGAGCTATGAGTAGAAACACTCTCAAAATAGTGACTTAAACACCAATGTTTTAAGGTTCTTATGTAAATATCTATCATCTATCTATCTCTCTATCTCTCTATCTATCTATCTATCTGGAGCTGAATGGGGCCTTCATAAAGTCTTCCTGAACTCCAGCTTTTCTCAGCTATCCTCGCAGCCTCCTCAGTGTGTGATCTCGGTCTTCACAATCCGAGATGGTGGCCCATTGTCCTTCCAGGCAGCAGGAAGCGGTAAGAAGGCCTTCACTTAACATTTACCATACTTCATTAACCTAACATTAGTCACCTGGTCACTCCTGGATGTTAAGGAAGGTGAGGCAGAATGTCTTCCGTTGAGTGAAAATGTATTCAGATAAAAATTGGGATTCTGTTACAAAGGAAAGATGAGAAAGGGATTTGAGGATACAACCTGCAGACTCTGTTCCACGGGTGGCCAAAAGTTTGAGAAGATTTGAGTAGAGATATCACTTAATTTTGGTCATTGTCAGAAAATTTGATTTAAAAATTATTACTGGTTGAAATCTACAGACACTTCCGCGACCTCATCTTAATCAATCTGCATCAATTTTCCTGTCTTCTACAAACAGGACGATCAGAGGTTGTGGCGCTCCAACTCCATAAACTTCCATATTTTAATGCTTATGGAATGGGAGGCTCCACTGAAGAGGGAGCCTGGAGCTGCAAGTTTGGAATGCTCAGCATATGTTGAGAGGAGGTGAATGTGGATATTGGCAAGCTTCCCCT
This sequence comes from Tamandua tetradactyla, assembly GCF_023851605.1. NCBI lineage: Eukaryota > Metazoa > Chordata > Mammalia > Pilosa > Myrmecophagidae > Tamandua > Tamandua tetradactyla. Next base: position 37,485,006 of record NC_135327.1, on the reverse strand, counting down.
TCTCTGAGAATAGCGAGAAAAGGAAGTTCCTGGAAATAATGGTTTTGTCAAAATAAAGCCAGCATGCAAACAGCTTTTGTTATTCACTGACAATCTAGCTTCTCCAGTTTGAGATATTTAATACTTAATTTGGAGTAGTAATAACCTAGAGTTTTATTTCTCACATGAAAACCTATAAAGGGTTCTAAAATACTAAAATTTCTTTAAAATATGTTTTATTGTTAGCAACCAGCAACCTCTAGATGTGCTTCAACTCTTTTGTACTCAGCTTTCTCTTTGGCACGATGAAAATCCTAGGCTTGCTTCATTCACTTCATTCATTTAACTAGTATTTATTGAGTACTTCTATGCATTGGTTTCTCCAAGATTGGGTTTAACAAATATACTTATTAAGGAGCACCCTTGGGATCAACCTCCTGTGGAAGAGAGGGGTAGGAAGCAGGAATAGGAGGAGGGAGAAGTTGAGCTGTGTTGCAGGCTCAGCAAACCCAAGAAGGATGAGCTGTGAGGTAGGTTCAGACAGCCCCATCAGAAGGAGCTGTGATGTAGGTATAGCCAACCCCATCAGGAGTGCTGGGTCTAAAATGATCATTCACAGTGGTTCTAAGATGGATCATGTTGGCCAGACTTTGTACCCCAGCAATCATTAGTCATTAGATGTGAGTCTCCCACAGTCTTGAGGCACCCCTAGAGAAGCTGGCACTAAAGGCTGCCTGTTGTCAGTACTCCCAGCAGCTGGGCAGGAGGTCCTTCATTGAAAGAGGATTTGAGCAATTTATCAAAAAGTCCACCACAATGTTTCATGGGAACATTTGTTATAGTAGCTCAGCTAACTCAACAATGGTCCAATAATACACTAGCTTAAAAAAGCAGAAGTACAGTTGTCTCTCACATAACAGCCATATGGGACTTATCTGGGAGGCAGTAGCTCTTTTGCATTGAGCTTCAGGAGCCCAAGTTTCTTTTTTAACCCTCTGTGATGCCTAAGAGCATTGTGAGCATCCTAGTAGTTGATACTCCCTCGCTGCTATGATGAGGCTACAGACTGGGGGAAAGATGGAGGGGAGAGGGGCACATGACCATCATTCTGAGGCCCAGATGCAGAAGTGGGACAACACATCTTCCGCATTCCATCGCTGAGCATTTAGCCATGCAACCATATCCAACATGACAGGATTAGGTATGTGTCCAGTCAAGTGGCCAGCACCCAAGGTCAGTGGGGAACATAATCCCGCTGGATAAGGCCACATGCCCAGCTCCAATTCCATTACTGTAGAAGAAGGGAAAATGGACTGATTGACAGCAGGAGTCTTTGTGATGAGGGTCCAGAAATTGAACTCAGTGGTGACCTCTGCAGGCCTATGGACTTGCACTGGAAGTGCCCCCTCCTCACAGACTGGGTGTCCCTTTCAAATCACGGATCTGAGTTATTTCCTTGTCCCTCAAGTCAGAAACACAGTGATGGAGAACGGTGCTTGAAGTCTGGTTACCAACCTTGTCTGTACCTGGAAATGGACTGGAAAACTTTAACACTCCTGCTTCAGTCTTACTCCCAGAGTTTCTGATTTCATTGATCTGGGATGAAGTCTGGGCTCTGGGATTTCATGACTCCCCAATTGCTTCTCATGGGTATAATGACTGATCTAGCAGATAAAATGAAGTTCTGGATCAATTAAGCCTGTGTGTGTGTGTGTGTGTGTGTGTGTGTGTATTTGTGTGACTAAAGCGCTCCTTGTAATAACAGTACAAGCAAGTGAGAGAAGCTCATGTGACTGAGTTGTCTAAGAAGTTAAATCTGGCTTTAGTACAAGTTGATTCAAGAACTGACATGAAAACCAGAACCTGCTTCATCTCTCTTTCTCTTCTTCTTTCTCTCCCTCTACATTCACTTCCCTCCCTCCCTCCACTTCCCTACCTCCCAGCTCTACCTCTTAGCGTTACTTCCTCCAAGTTTTCCTTCATCTCAGTCAGGCAGTGATGGTTAAATGCAATCAGCCAACCTCTTCCTAGGATCAAGTCTATCAGAAAAATAGAGAAGACTTGTTTATTTCACTTCAGTTTATTTGTTTTTAGTCAAATATACAAAAGAATGCATGTAATCTAAATGTATGACTGAAAAAAACAAAAACAAAAACAAGTCCTATGTATTTTCCTCATGTGTTAAGGAATGGAACATCATAGATACTTTAGAAAATCCACTCTTGACCACCAATTGCACCCCCTTTCCTCCGGTGTACCACATATAGTGTATTTAAATATATTTCACTTAGTTTTGCACTGTTTTTAAATGTAATTTGAATAGAATCTTACTATATATATTCTTCTGTAAGTCACTTTCGAACACGAAGTGATGTTTCTCAAATTTCATCCCTTTTGATGTGTCTATCAGTATTGATCTTCATTACCATAAACTGTAACTCTTCCATTATCCACTCCATGAACATTGGATTTCCAGGGTTTTTTTTTCTACTATAACTAATGCCACTGCAAATATTCTTATATTAGCTCCTCAAGGGTATTTAGTTAAGAGTAGATTTGCTGGTATGCAGAGTGTGAAGATCTTCAAATGGCTTTAGAGTATAAGAATCAGCTACGCTGACTTGGGAGTTTTCGCATCTATTTCAAACTTGCTGAGGGTGAGAGAACCACAACTCCTCCTTCCAGGACTTGGGAGTGCCAAACCTTCAAGTCTAATTGGCCAGGTATGAAATCTTATTTCACTGCAGTTTTAGCTTCATTTTCCTTATTGATAATTAGCTTTATCATCTTTTTCTTTAATATGTTCATTAGCTTTTTGGTTTTCTTTTTTGAAAAGTCTGTGCATGTCTTCGGCCACCTTTTTCCTGCTGAACTATGCTTTATCTTATTAATTTATATATTTGAATACTCTTCTTTTGTTAATTAAAATTATAAATATCTTCTCATTTGATGGGCTTACTTTTGGAATTTTTTGATGTTTAGAGAAGTAATGACCTTTAATATACTTGAATTTATCAAGCTTTCTTATAATGATTTATGCTTTTGCATTGTGTTCCAGAAATCCCATATTCTATGGTTACATAGTCTCCCATACCGTCTTCTTTTTTTATTTTATTTTTTTCCCATACTTTTTCTTTTCTTTTCTTTCTTTCTTTTTTTACCATTTTCATGCAGATGTTTAATCCATGTGCGATTGATATTTATGGTATATGGCAGAAAACTGTATTTTCCCATAACGTTTGCACAATTTTCTCAGCCCTATTTGTTGAGGTGTCCATCTCTCACACACTCTAGCACGACTGACCTTCTGTTTCTTGTCTGTATTAATAGGGCCGATAATGGGATCTTCTGTATTAGTTATCTATTGCCATATAACACACCACCCTGAGTCTTCAGTATCACCCTGCAGTTATCTCTGAAGGTTAGGAATCTGGGTGTGGCCTGGTTGGGGTCTCTGGTCTAATGGTCCCCTAGGGCTGCAAGCAAGGTGCTGGTGTGGCCTCAGTTCATGTGAAGGCTCAAGAAGGGGGAGATCCTCTTGTAAGCTCACCTACGAGGTTGAAAGTGAGGCTCAGCTCCTCACAAGAAGTTAGTCTGGGGGCCTTAGTTCCCCCCTGGCTGGTAGCCCGAAGCCACCAAGACCTCCCCACAGGGCATCTCCCAGAACAGCAGCCAGCTTCCTTCAAAGCAAGAAAGCAAGAGAGTAAAGGAAAACATCCAGGATGGACACCATAGTCCTTTCCAACCCAATCTCATCAGAACTGACATCTCATCACTTCTGTTATACTCTATTCCGTAGAGGCCATATCGAATCCCTTGGTAAGGCATGTTCTAGGGGAGGGCATTACACAGGGTGTGAAAACCAAAAGGGGCATCCTGGGGACCATCTCTGGGGCTGCCTATCACCCCAGCTCTTGAACTTGTTGTGAGGGTTCAATGAGTTAGTACAGGGAAAGCACGGAATACAGTAAGCACTTAGGTTAGAGTTTGCTGCTTTGCTTTGACTTTCATCTGCCTGGCACTGGTTTCAGATGTCAAGTTTGTGTATGTGAGTGTTTCTGTATGTGAGTGGGTCCACTTGTCTATCTCTCTCTTCCTGTAGCACTATTGAGAGTTTTAGTAACTTTACCTGTACTCTCATTACTTTTCTTTTTTTTAATTTCCTATGAGAACTTAATAGGAAAAAGCAATTGACATGTGGTCTCAAATTTAATCTTGTAAAGACAGAAACCAACAAATAAATTCATAACAGTTGAGGGGAATCTCAGATTTTCAATAAGTATGTAAAACACGTGAAAAATTAAGATGGAGCTTTATTTCGAAAGAGGCAGATCTCCTTCCTTTTAGCATAGCATCAGGACGAGGTGCTTCAAGGAATGATGCTCTTGGTTTGGAATGGAATTTTTCTGTTTCTGTAAAGTTACTTGGCTAGTAATTGTGAGCTATAAGAAGGCATCAGAAGGAATTATCACAGTTATGCTGGGAAATATTTGCTCAGTATTTGAAGAACTCTCATAGTTGAATCTTTGCTAATTAGATTTGCCACCTAATGGCTGTTCTTGATTCATGAAATATATTTTCACAGGATTAATAATGATCTGGATAAAGCAGAAATGCAGTGTTTTTTCTCATACTTAAAAGATTTTTCAAAAATTGAGAATTTTTCTCATGCAAAATCCATGTGGTCTTTCAAAATTGGAACCATGCTCCTAACTTCTCTGTATTTCTGCTCTGTCAAGTATTAGGGACTCTTCTTGATAAAAATAATCTGGGAGGGGGGCGGGAGGAGAAGAACCTCTGTATACTATTTTAGAGTTCCATGGAGTGATGCCAGTGCAAATAATTCTCCTTAATCGGTTTGCAGGAGAAAAACACACGGAGGGGCAGGGATAGAGAAGAGCATTTTGTTCTCTCTCTCTGTTTTATTTTACTAAGCCATGCTTTTATTAATCTTTAGAAATCTGCCGCCATCTTTCCTTCTGGGGGAACCTTAAAGAAACCAGGGAATCTCAGGCAAGAGCAAAACGGGGCTTTTTCCCCATTGTGTCTTCTTGTCTCTCCAGGGGCCTGCGTGTAGGCGGCTGAGACGGAAGCATTTTGCCTAACGGGAATGGCTCTGAGTTTGTGTGTATCCTAAGGCAAGCTAGCCGGGAGAAACGGGTCTTAATGACAGCAAGGGAACTTTTGACGGGGATCAGACTCTCCATTCGTTAAGGAGGTGGAGCGATGGAGCCGGTAGGAGGCCGAGTTGTCCTTAGTGATAACGTGCAGTAGAAAAACAAGCTGCAGGCTCTCCGTCTGGGTGGGGGTCTCCTGGAAGTGCGTCACCGATGTCAGGGCTGCCTGGTGGGTTGTCCTGAATGAAGCAGGGAGGCTGCCCTAGACTGCTTCTCCGCTCCTTCCTGCTTCTTCGGCTTGGTGAAGGATCGAAAGTGCGCGCAGATCGCACTGGAACGCATATGCACTATGAACGCATAGTTATTTCATTTTTGGAACCGATAAAATGTTTCTGTCTCTTGACTTTCTAAACACCACCCATCTCCCACTTCATATGCACTTATAAAATGTGTCACCCAGGTGTTTTCATGTTAATACAGTTGTTAATGGTGCGAGACAGGAAATATTTCCTTTTCTTTCACAATTTGGAGCTCCCTCCAAAATAAAAGCTGCCTATAATATGGGTGTTAGTGCGTGCTCTCTCTTTCATTTTTTTTTTCTTTCTACCTTCTTTCCTCTCTCCTTCCTTCCTTCTCTCGCCCTCCTCTCTCTCTCTTCCTTTCTTTCCTTCTCTCTCTTGTTTATTTTAGACACTCCCAGGTTTGATGAGCTTGGAGTTAACAGGCAGTGATTTAAAAGCCAATTGGGCTAAATATTATTGCTGTCATTGAGTTTTTTCACCCCCCAGTCCCGACAATGAGAAACAACTTATTTCATCTTTTGATGAGTACCACACAGAATTAAATCTGCACCACACAGAACTAGATCTCTGTAGCTGAATTATTGCTAATTAGATTGGCTGCTTAATTTACCACCTAATGGCTATTCCTAATTCACTGAAAATATTCATGAAGATTGCTGATGGCTAAAATAATAGGCTACCCATTTGTTTCAATCTTGTCATTAGGTCACAGAAGATAAGGAAATAGCTTCATTTGCTGATTCAATGGGCTGTGGAGCTTTCTAAGACATTCTGTAGACTGATGGGGAAAGGCAACCGCTCTGGGATTGTCTTGCTTAGGCATCCATGAGGTGCCCTTTCCTCCTATGCACAAATACAAGGGTGTGTGCAGAGGGCGACAGAAAAAAGGCAAAGAAGGAAGTTGATGTTCGGAGTAGGATGTTATTTGTTAATCCCGCCTTCTTTTAAGGGAAAATCACGGAAGGCAGCTATGTGTTTCCTCCTCTTCTCCCCACACATCCTTGTCATAATTACTTGTCTTCCCACAGCTCTGAGTGCTGGCATCGGTGCTGGCGTGGTACACTCAAGCGCAAGGCTGGGAGCACTTGGCAGGGACTGTGGTGTGAGCACACACACTGCAGAAAGTCCAGCTGGCCTGCCACCTGCCATTCCAGGTTGTGTTGTTTGCTTGGGACAGCCCTGACTTCAGGAGTGCTGAACGTGGCTGGAGGGAAACGAGGCATGCCAGCGTGCTTGGACAACTGACTATTATATTTCTTTTGTGACTTTATGTACGCTTGGACATTTTCCCTTTCCCAAACATTCATTTAAACCCACCATAAAATGGTAATTTTTAGTCAATCAGCAATCTTTTTGTAAAGTATTAAAAAAAAGTTTAACGATAAGTGGTGTCCAATAGTGTAAAGAAACTATCCAGCCAAGAAATGGAAAAACAGAAAGTACTGAGTGTGTGATTCCTCCCAAAATGTGCCCCTTTTTATAAAGCTTGCTTGATTTTTAGTCATGGTAAAATCCATCCCCTGTCCCTCTTCATTTTCTTTCTTTCGGAAGGGACTTTATCAGAGAAGATCAAAATGAAAAGCTGGAAAGAGAGACTTCTAGACTGGAGCTGTGGAAGGCTGAGCTTTCCTGACCCCATTCATGTTTCTAGCCCACTTGCTAATGCAAATAAAGTGAAAGGGAGCTTCAAATATGAGAGCCGGCACCCACAGCCCTCTGGAAGACTCCCTCCTTTGATTTGATTCAATATGTGTAATTGGAAACCTACTTATTCATTTGCAGTTTTGATAGCAGATATCACATATAGACTAGTTTTTTATATGAAGTATATTTTTATCAGGATAATAATATGCTCTTTCAACATAACTTTAGAAAAGTATTAAGCAGTGGGAAAAACCACCCATATTCTTAATGCATAAAGGTTAAAATTTAAATTTTTGATATAATGCCCAATGTTCTTTTTCTGTATGTAATCACTGAGCAATTCTTGAATGAAACATTTTCTTTTGCCATATGGCTACTTTCTTTTCCTCTGAGTCCTATTTAATAAGGATCCAATAATGCATTTGAACCCTCTGCATTGCAAGTGTTTTAAATAATTTCAGCTTTTATTGAAGCTACAGCATTTCAGCTCAAAATTACCCACAGAGAGTCAAGTGATGATTTTCACAATCTTTACTATTATTTGACATGCTTGTTTATTCCTGGACAAGGCACAACAAATGGAACAGTATCTGGTTCCAAAACTCATACAACATATCTAATTTTTTAGGAACATGAACCCTCTGTGATTTTGAATCCCCAAAGATGATTTTTAGAAAGTTCGGTATTGATACCTATTACTTAATAAAGGGTTCCATGGTTGAATCAGTTTGGGCATTTTGGTGCCAAACAAGATTAAAGGGATTTTTTTCCTGCACCATGATTGCTCAGAACCAGATATGTACTGACGCTCCATGTGATGCCCCAAAAAGAAGTTGTGGGGCAACCATTCCCACACATAAGGCCAAATTTTTTTCCCTGGGAGCACATTGAGGAAGGACCCATTTCAGAGACCATGATTTGGAGCAGAAATTTTTGTATGTATCTCTAAACTGAGTACAAGCATATCTCTGAGGATGTAACTTCCATTTACCTTTATTTTCCCATTTTTATTCTGTTGTGGTTATCATTATATCCAAAGCTGAACCTCCACCTAAAGGCTGTAGCTGACTAGGGTCCCAGCTGGCTCAGGAAGTCATACATCTACATTCAGGGCCGTCGTGTCCACAGGTGTCAGGAATTCCACATGATGGATGTGCATGGAACCTCTATTCTGAAATTCCAAATGGGGACAAACCTTCAACGTAATTGAAAAATCTTCTCTTTCAACCGAGGAAGTTCCCTTTGGAAGTTTTCATTAAATTCCTTGTCTCTAATTCTGAGTCTTTGTAGATGCTGTCTTTTTTTCTCAGATATTATTCTTAGGCTTTCGAATAGAGAGGGAAAAAATACAGCAAAGGATAATTTAAATATAACCATGTGTATTGGGTTGAATGGTGTCTGCCCCAAATCCATGCCAATCCAGAACCTGCAAATGTGACTTTAATTGGAAATAAGGTATTTGCAGATGTAATGAAGTTAAGACGCAGTCACACTGGACTAGGGTGGGCCCTGATTCAATGACTGGTGCCCTTGTAAGAAGAAAGACAGTTGGGCATAGACACACACAGGGAAAATGTGGCTACAGAGGCAGAGATTGGAAGGATGCAACTAGAAGTCAACCAGAAGCTGGAAAACGTAAGGGAGGATTTTCCCCTAGATGGTCCAGAGAGAACATGGCCCTTCTGTCACCTTGATTACAGGTTTCTAGTTTCCAGAACCATATGAGAATAAATTTCTGTTGTTTATAGTCACTAGGTCTGTGACAATTTGTTATGGCAATACCAGGAAATTAATATATTGTGTGAATTTTTTAGGAGCACTTACATCTCTTGGAAGAGATGTCAGAAGTTTGCAATAGCTTGTTTTGAAATTTCAGGGAGGACTCAAGAAACACCATGCAGATAGAGAGCCGTGCGCATGAACTGATAGTCACCGGGGCATGTGGTTGCCGGAGATTGGATCGTGTCTCCCATGAAAGGCACATTCTGGTCCAAACACCTGGTTCTGAAGATGTGAACCCATTTGCAAATAGGACTTTTGAAGATGTTTCTAGTTAAGGTGTGCCCAAACTGAATGAGGGTGGGCCCTAATCCAATATGGCTGACGTCTTTATAAGCAAAGGAAATTGGATACGGAAAAAGAAAAGCTATAGGAAGTAGCCAGGAGCTGGAAATCAACAGAACCCCAAAGATAAAGAGGAAAATGCTTCCATGCGCACTGCCATGGACAGAAAAGGCGAGGACCAAAGATTTCCAGAAGCCAATTTATGAATGCCACAATCTTCTGGGAGAAGGCATCACCTTGCTGATATTTGGATTTTTGACTTCTAGACTCAAAACCACGCACCAATACATTCGTTTTGTTTAAGCCAACTCACAGTATGATGTTTGATTGAGCAGGCAGAAAACTAAGGCAGTTGCTATCAAAGAATATGGCATATTTCAGGTAATTGCCTGTGATGAGGGCTCCTTGCTTTGCAGACAATATAGTCATTAGTTTGGGAAACATGCCCTAGTGAGCATTAATTTGGGATAACCTGTAAGCAAAATGATTGTTGTGGTTTATGAAAAAATATGAAAAAACTAAAAAACAAAATAAACATCATGCATCTGTTGACTGTTTGCTGAAGCCCATGTGATCTCCTAGTGTTTGATGCCATTGCCTAGCACATTTAGTTAGGCAAACATCATCTGCGGAGGCCTGAAGACATGTCCGGAACCAGACATTTGGCATTGAAAACCAAAGGTCACATCATCACTGCAGTGCTCACTCCAGGCACTCATTTTAAGTACTTGCTTTTTGTTTGTTTTAAAATTAATTGCTATATCTATTTATTCATGTATCATAATTTTTATTGTGAAATAATTTCAAATGTGCAGGCAGTTGTGAAAATAATTATCAATCTCATACAAAGAACTCCAAAATAACCTGCACCCAAAGCCATCAACTTTCAATATTTTGCCACATTTGCCTTAGCATTCTACCTGTATCTGTCTGTCTGTCTATCCATCTGTCTATCTGTCTATCTATCTATCTATCTATCTATCTAATCTATCTATCTATCCATCCATCCATCCATCCATCCATCCATCCATCCATCCATCCATCCATCCATCCATCCATCTATCTATCTATCTATCTATCTATCTATCTATCTATCTATCTATCTAATCTTCTAAGCATATGAGAGTGGGTTGTATACATCATGCTCCATGAATACTTCATACTTACACATGCTTTTCCTAAGAACAAGGATATTCACTTTTATAATCACCTGAAGTACAGTTATCAAGTTCAAGAAATTAAATGTTGATGCAAAACTTGCTTTTTTATTTCTGAACTGCTGCATTGGCTATTTCACAAACATTTCATCTTGACAGGCAGTTCTGTCCTGAGAGCAGATTCAGGTGATGTTAAATTGACATGTTTGTCTCCCTCATGCCTTAGGTGGGTTCCCAGAAGCAGAAATTTTCTGGAAAGTATTCTCAGAAGAACAGAATGAGAGAGGGCATGGGAGGGACAGAGCAAGAGTGAGGGGTGGGGAGAGCCCTGGAGTATAAGCTACAGGCAGAGTGATCTCTCCGCTGAAGCACAGGCTTGTCCTTTTTGTCCCGTCCTGGCTGGGGTCGCTTAAGTGTTTGTTACTTACTTGGTCTATTGGTACAATCACCAAGAGCCCTTGTCCAAGGTGGGGGCATGCCACTGATGTGTCCTCAGCAGCCCACCTCCGCCATTGCTGGGGAGTGTGTGCACTGATCTGGCAAGGGGCTTTGGGCAACACACACATGCCATCTAACATGGAAGGACACTCAATGTGGCTAAATTTTATTATCAGTTAGACCTATGCCAGGGTAGTGTCTCTCACTGCCTCTTCACATCACTATTTGCAGTTTGATGTCTGGGGAACTGACCAATTCAAGGTTACTCCCAGCAAACTCTTGATGAAGGCATGAATAAATGCCTCTCAATTTTTATCTTGCTATGCACTGGGCAAGGTTTGACAACTCTTCAAAAGTAATAAGAAAACACAAGAGCTGGATGGCTAAGAACCTACAGTCATTTAAAAGACAATTGATGTATTTCATACATGAGATTTTTGTCCATCTACCAGTTTAATATGTGCCAGTAGCTTAGAAGTTTCTCTTGACTCTCTCTCCCAACTCCCTAACTCCTCTCAGCTCATCAGTGCCACTTCAAGACTTTTTTGCTTGATATGTCTGTTGCCTGGAATGCCATCCCTTAGCTCTTTGTTAGGCTGGCTCATTCTTCCTCAGCTCCAGGTGTGCTCACGTATTGCCCTTGCAGGGGCCTTCTCCAAACTACCCTATCTACTGGGGCCTTCCTTTTCTATCTTATCACCACATGTATTTTGTTCTCAGCATTCATCTCTAATACCTGCTTTGTAATTACTCTCTTTATTTGTCTACATGCTCATAGTCTGTTTTTACGGAGTAGAATATAAACTCTATGAGATTAGAGATCTTATCTCAGTGCCTGCTCAATAAATATTTGTTGAATCATTGAATGCCTCCAGACATTCAAAAATTAATCTGATTATACACCAGGGTCACAACACACATTGCCTTCTGCAAGAGACTATTGATTTTCACATCTATGCCTAAAATCTGGTGGAATTGTGTTCTTTGTTAAAGTTCTATGCACACACCTTAAGTACTTTCTTCTTTATATTTTCCTAACTATGAAATTCATACATTCTGGTCATAAAAACAAAACAAAACAATGCAGAAAAGTATAAAGTGTAAAATGAAATTCCTGTAATCCTATCCTCTAAAAATAATCATTTAGTGGCAATCTGAGATTAAAAATAAAGTCATGTTATATAACTAATTTTATCTTGGGACATATTTTCTGAGTTGTATTTTGTAGTTATATTTCATTCTTTTTTGATGATATTCCATTGTGTGTAATATACTATAATTTACTTAAACTATTTCCTAGTAGTAGGTATTTAGTTGGTTTCAGTGGGTTTGGTAACTATAAAAAAGTGTTATACATGTATCTGCACCTACATCTGTGTACCTTTCTGTAGGTCAGATGCAGAAAAATGATAAGTTTAAGGATGTAAATATGTGTTATGGCATTATAATGTGAATAATTGAAAAAAAGGAAATATGAATACTGGAGAATGGAGAAGATTCTTACCAAGACAAATGCTTTGGAAACAGTGAAACATGCAAGGTAATATACTCCTGAGGACACAGTTTGGAATTGTATTTTAACAAATAAAATACTTATGACTATTATTAAGCAACATGGAAGAACATTTATGATCTATTGTTGAATAGAATAGCATTTCATGAAATTATGTTCACACTATGGTTGGAACTATTGAAAATTATGCCTACTATAAATCATGACTGGAAGATTAAATATTTTTGGAAGATTGACTAATTATAAAGGATGAATCAGATGATATATTTTCTCCTTTCAATTTTATTGCCCTTATTTGTTAGGTGACCATAAACTCAGTCTAATTTTATGGAGAAGCTGAAATGAGGGTGTAACAGGGACTGAAATAAGAATGGATTCATGGATTTAAGGAACAGGGAGGAGATGTAAATGTAAAACAGGTGGTGGATGGATTTGGAGCTGAGTGGTCAAGGAAGGTTACCAAAGAATGCCACACATTACCCCTCTACAGAAGGTGATTTCTGACCTCACGGAGGGGGAGAAAGAAGACATGAAAGGAAGAGTTCAGATATTTAAATTAATTTGAAATTTAGTAACTTTGACTATACTTTTATCTGACAGATCTGCTATAAGATTATGCTTACAATATGGAAGAATTCATCGGTGAAGCAGTGTGGGTCTGAAATACCGTCTATAAAAAATTTTCTATAATGGATACAAATCCTTTAAAAGATAAAGGACTACTCAAATTTTCTATTTCTTCTTATATCAGTTTTTACATTACATCTTTTAAGGAATGTGTTTAAACTAAATTGTCAAATAGATTGCTAAAAGCTGTATATAAAGTCCTTTTAACTTTTAAATGTCTGTAGGGTCTGCACTCATATGCCCTTTTGCATTTCTGACATGGGTTTTTTTTTTAATCTCTTTTACTTTATCTTTTCTATGACTTGGCATTAACACACTGTGTTAATCTATTTAAAAAATTAACTTTTGGTTTTGTTTATTTTCTTGAATTGTATTTGTAAGATTCCTCAACTTATCACTGCTTTCACTCACTCTTTCCATTTGTCTTTGCTGGGCAGTGGCAAACAGGGAAGGTAAGGAAAAATTTCAAGAGAAGAACCAGAAGAAAAAGATGCCAACTTAGGTAAAGGCGCACACATACCTTATTTCCCCGGGATAGAGGCTACAGGGAATGCCTGGATCTTAGATGTATAATGCACACGAATAAGACATAATTTATTTGACCATGAATCTGATTACATTATAAAACATTTTCTGTTTCTCTGGTTATCTGGGCTTTTCTTTGGCTGCTAGAAATTCAGATAATGCTTTCCAAATTTCTCATGACTTCTTTTCTGCAAGGGAGAACATATGGAGGAGAAAGAAATTCAAACTAGCTCAGTCCAGGTTTCACTGTTCTTGTAGTTTCACTTATGGAATGGTTAAGAGCATTGACCCCGGAGTAATTTTTCCTGGGTTGGTCTGCCACTTGGTAACTGTATTTCTGGAAGGGAATGCAGGCTCCACTGAGAAGCAAGACCTGCCTGTGCTGGATCTGAATTCTTCTTCAGTTTTAGTTTAGCACATGTGGATAGTTCAAAGACCCACAATCTTCACTTTTCAGAGAGAATGCTGTCATTCTTTTTAATGAGGTTTAATGCTGGCACAGGCAAAGAAATTTAAGTTGGTAGAGGGCTAGCAGCTCTCAGACAGCCAGGTATAATTTCAAGTCTGATTTTAAAGTTTTCCCTGTTTCAATTGCCCGTAAGTTGATGAAAAATTGCTACTGTATGAATCATTTACTTGCAGAAGATATTTAGCCAATGAAATCTTATAAAATTTTATTTGATAAATAACTTTAAGGTAACACTTCTTAACAAAGAAGAAGTGCACTGCAAGATGTTTCCAGGAAAGAAAGCTTTTCATGGTCAGATATGCTTCTGAAGTGCTGAGATCTCAATGCCTACCTTGGAGAGTCTCAATGAGTTTTAGCATATCCATCTCTGAAGAACAGTGCAGAAAAACTAAAAAATATCTACTGTCTTGATCTGGGCTCCTCTAGAAGGAGACCTGCAGACAAGTTTCCATGTGCAGGTATTATTTGGGAGGTAGGGCCAGGAGGCACTGCTAGGGAGAGGGGAAAGGAGAGGGCATGGGAAGGAAGCCAGTAGAATGTGTGCTACTGAGCAAGTACCACTGAGGGTAGCTGGGGCTCGATTGCATTGGGGACCTCTAGGAGACTGTAGAAAACACCTAGGAAGATGAGGAAGGTGATGCTGTCCCGCCCCTCCCATCCCGCACCGATGGAGGGGTACTCCTGCGGTTTTGACTCCCTGGTTCTTCTCACCTGCCCTATGCAAGCCAAGAGAAATTTCCCAGGCCACAAGTTTCAGGGTCCTGCCTAGGATACTGCTAGCATGTGCTGAACAAATAAGGGGATATGGGTGAGGGCTACCATTAGTTCTGCTATACTCAGTATTTCTCTCTCTCTCTCATAGATTCTTTTTTCATAATGTCCCTTTGAACCAGTGTTCTGTGGAACACACTTGGAAACAACTGTAGTTTAAGCTCATGTGCTTTCCTCCCATTCTCTCCCCAGATCTACATCAAAACCAGGAAATCAAGGGTCTATAAGATTTGCTTTTATGAAAGAATGACAAGCATCTAAAGCCTATTGCCAGTCTCCCACTGTTGAGAATACTGGTTGAAAAACTTCCCTTAGGAAACATCTTATGCCATTGTGTGTTCTATCTACTCCATTTGTATAGCAAGTCACACCCAAAATGTAGTGGCTTACAACAATGACAGACACTAAGTTGACAGATTCCTTCAGGAATTCAGACAAGGTACATGGGAGATGGCTTGTCTCTGTTGCTTGATGGCTGGGACCTCAGATGAAAGTCTAGAAGGCTGGAGCTGGACTCACCTAGAGGCTCTCACCTGTTCATTTGGTACTTTGACTGGGAAGATGTACACATCTGGGGCTGGGATGGCAGGGGCTCCTGGGCCAGGTCCATGTCCATGTGGCCTCCCTGTGTGGCTTTCCTATGTAGCAGGTAAGCAGAACTTTCATCTGCTGGCTCTGGGCTCTAAGGTGCAGGTCTTGAGAGAGTGCAAGGAGGAAGCATATTGCCTTTTCTGACCGAGACTTGGAAGACATGCATCATTGCTTCTGCCACATTCTACCAGTCAAGGCAGTTACACAGATGTGCCCAGGTTTAGAGGGAGGGAAACATACCTCCCCTCCAGGAGAAGTGGCAGCATGTTTGATGAGGGAGGTAAAATTGCAGTCATTCCTGGAAAATACAACTGATCACCCTGCCCAGGAATCCCTCGCCACTGTAGAGGCTATGCAATGCCATCTAACTCTTCACTCCTGGAGGTTTTATAGGTACATCACTGTCAGTTCTCTAACACCTGGAATAATGCTGCAAACAGCAGGTGCTAAGTAAATGTTTTTGGAGTGGATGAATTCATTGCTTCTCACTTAATTTTTTAAATTCATTTTTAATTAAAAAAACAACAAACAAATGCAAACATTCTTAACTTTTGATCATTCCATTCTACATACACAATCAGTAATTCACAATATCATCACATAGTTGCACATTCATCATCAGGATCACTTCTTAGAACATTTGCATCAATTCAGAAAAAGAAATAAAAGGACAACAGAAAAAAATTCATACATACCATACCCCTTATCCGTCCCTTTCATTCATCACTAGCATTTCAATCTAAATTTATTTTAATATTTGTTCCCCCTATTGTTTATTTTTATTCCATATGTTTTACTCATCTGTTGATAAGGTAGATAAAAGGAGCATCAGACACAAGATTTTCACAATCACAGTCACATTGTAAAAGCTATATCATTATGCAATCATCTTCAAGGAACACAGTTCTACATTTCTAGGCAGTTCCAGCCTCTCCATTACATCTTGACTAACAAGGTGATATCTATTTAATGCATAAGAGTAACCCCCCAGGATAACCTCTCGACTCTGTTTGGAATCTCTCAGCCATCGATACTTTATTTTGTCTCATTTTGTCTTCCCCCTTTTGGTGGAGAAGTTTTTCTCAATCCCTTGATGCTGAGTCTCAGCTCATTCTAGGATTTCTGTCCCATGTTATCAGGAAGGTCCACACCCCTGGGTGTCATGTCCCACATAGACAGGGTGAGGGCAATGAGTTTGTTTGTTGTGTTGGCTGGAGAGAGAGAGGCCACATCTGAGCAACAAAAGAGGTTCTCTTGGGGGTGACTCTTAGGCCTAGTTTTAAGTAGGCTTGACCTAACCTTTGTAGGGTTAAGTTTCATATGAATAAACCCCAAGATTGGAGGCTCAGCCTATAGCTTTGGTTGTCCACACTA
The DNA here is from genome assembly GCF_023851605.1 of Tamandua tetradactyla. Lineage (NCBI taxonomy): Eukaryota > Metazoa > Chordata > Mammalia > Pilosa > Myrmecophagidae > Tamandua > Tamandua tetradactyla. The sequence goes on along the minus strand of NC_135327.1, from coordinate 37,468,435 downwards.
CTCGTGAGACTATCAAGAATTCAACTTGGGGAAGTTGAATTTTCCCCCTTTCTCACCATTCTGCAAAGTGGACTATGCAAATACTTTTTTATTCACTGTTCAAATCACTTTGGGATTTATTGGGAGCATCACTCTGAATAAACCAACAAAATCTCATGTCCTACTCAAGGTTCCATGTACTTATGGTGTTCAATTAAGCTGTCTACATAAGTTATATCAGGAAACACACTAGTCAAAATATAAATTTTGTACCAAACAGGGATTTTTTGCTTTAGCTTCACACATAAGTTGACATTTTAAGATATTAATTACCATCTAATTTGAGCACCCTTCAGTAATGACATTCCTTCACTCTTCCTCATCCAAAAATATTTTTTAAATTTGTACATTTAGTCACTATCCTTATACACTCTAGGCATTCCTAGATTAAACCATCTCAGTGTTTATTGTCTATCTTTCTTTCTGATTTCATTTGTTCTCACTTAATTTTAACAGTACCAAGCAGGAGAAAAAGTAAGAAAAAGCAACACAAGTGTCCCGCCTTCTGGGATTCAGTAGGCAAGTGGATGGGTCTGTAAGTGTACCCCAGGGATGGGGCTCCATGGGTCTTGCTCCTTTAATCCTTTGTAGCATCCCAGAGAAAGAGGTGATGTCATTGCCCACATCTTCTGACCAGGGCACTTACCCAGAGGATTTGCATTCCATAGAAAAGGGAATACATAGTACCAGGTGGGCTGTCAACCCATTTGCCTAGCAGAAGGCACCAAGGTTTACCCCCCATTGGCCCTGCTTTATAAAGAAGACCCTGCAGAAGTGTATTTTCAACACCCTGCCCCTGATGTCCTCTGGATAAATGGTACAAAGCTGGAGAAGGAGTTGGTTGCCTCCCCCTACCCCTCAACTGAGTTTAAACTCTTGCTGCAGGCAGCTTACTCCTCCTTGTTCTCCAAATGCCATATATTGGAAAGTTTGAACCATTCCGTTTAACATTCAGGAACTCTGCTTCCTTCTAATATGTTTGGCTCAGACATCAAATTCATCGCCCCGAAACTGAAGCTACTCGCCCTGCCAAGTGCAGAAGTGGTGGCGCTGGTTTCGGGGCCGCCAGTGGTGCCAAGTCTAAGAATGAAAGTCATGGCTCTTCTACTATTTATCTTCCCAAATTCTCAGCAAGCTGGGTTAGGCCCAGGAGGTGAAAACCCAGGAGCGTTTCTCCCATGGAAGTTTTCAGATGAGACCCCACCCCCCACCCCTGAAGCCCTCTGTGCAAGGAAGAACCCGGATCCGCAACATGCAGAAGAGAGAAGCAAGAGTCTCAGCCGTGGCGTTGCTTTAAGCCACACTTGAAAGCACCGCTGTCTCTAAGGTTTTATGACCTGAGGTGGTTGGGAAATCCCCCCCACCCCATGGCCCCGTGTGAGTCACTGGCCTTATAAACAGTTGTTTGGGATCTGGATGTCCCTAAAGCTTGTTTCCTTGCCTCAAGACCGCATCTTTCCCTGCAACGAACTGGTCTCTTTTCCTTTTAAGACGGACAGATTTTTACGAACTTTAGGAATTTTATAATTTTAGGTTAAGCAAGATCAAGCATTCAGCACTCGATTTAATAGTTTCAAGAGCCTCTAAGCATGTAGAGTTAAGCATAGATTGCAAAACAAAGTGGCTACAGACTCAATCGTAACTGATCTGGGCAAAGCCTTGTATAGAGCCTTTCTCCTGGGCAAGCTATGGAAAGTATTTGCAGCCACAGCCGGAGTGACAGCAGGCATTCCTGCACAGCCTGGGATGGGGAGGTGGGGGCAGCTGCTCCCATGCTGGTTGGCCTGTCCCGCGCTGTTTACCTGAGAGTGAATCTGAAAGGCCTCAGGGCCGGAATTGTCTCACGGGCAGAGGAAAATGTGCACAGCTATTTTAAAACTGAGGCTGTACATCTTGTCCTCTGACTGCTGTTCACCAGGACAAAGGGTCTCACCTACGGAAAGAGACGGTTTCCAAATAAACCCCGTTACACTTCAAGAGCTGCTTTCAGATTGAAAAGAAAGGGGACAAAGCGGTGTCCCATGTGCCTATGATAAATGGAGCATACACAATGGAGGGAGGGCAGCCTGTGCATTCTTGTCAGCGCCCGAGCAGCTCTGGGAAAGAGCACGCACACGCACACACATGCATCCCCACATGCAACTGTGCACATACCACATGCACATCCACACACACATACATGTAGCTCTACATACCGCACACACCACAAGCACATCCACACATGTACCGTAACCTTACACACTGTGCACATACACCACATGCATTCATGTACATTCACATCCACACATGTACATATACAGCTGTGCCCATATCCACACACAAGTACACACATTTGCATGCATGTATGCACATACACACATTCATATGCCCATTCATATCTATGCACACATGCATATACACATGTGCATGCACAACCATATCGAATCCATACACACATGTACACATGCTTACACACAAACATATTCATATGAACATTCACACAAATGCAAATAAATCAATAAGCACACACATGTATACACAAATTCACTTATATTCATAAACATGCAGACAAATCTAATCATGCAGAAAAACATACACACATGCTCACATACAGGCATACACAAAAACACACACAAATCCACTCACTAGCACTCATTCACATACTCCCACTCAACTTACAGACTCACACATACTCACTCACGCCCCCCACATATATTAAGGTACACATCCCCTCACACACTTTCACACACTCTCTTAAACATACTCATACACTTTCATTCACACACACACTTAGAAATAAATTCATAGACCCATTCAGCACACATGCCATCGCACACACTCACACATGTACAACTCACACTTAAATGTATGAGTGCAGTGCCCTGTTCTGAATATTTGTAGACTTTGGAGGAACATTTCAGGTAATGCATCTTCTCCAGCTCTGGGGCAACCCTCCCCCAACCCTCATTGGAGACCCCCTTCCAATTGGGTGGCCTTGATGTGCGCTCATGCTCGTAGGAGTTCAGATTGGGAGAAATTTGCTGCTTTCTCTTTCTAACATCCTCTTTGTGAAGAACAGTGACTTCTGTGGCCTTTTTAGGGCCACCGGGGGGACCATGAGTAGAGTTTCCTTGGTCAGTTGAATCCTCATGGCCAGGTTCATTGACTCTCCACAGTTAATGAAGAGTTTGCATTTTCCTGTTTGATTACCTGTATTTTGTCAGGTAAAGTTTATCTTATGCAAACTGGTCACATCTCTGCATCCTTTCATCCTTTCCAGGTGTTTCCATGCAATGCCTGCAAGGATGCAATATGAATTAACTTTTTGAATGAATCACCTGCTTTCCTTTAACATCAAGTGTCTTGAAAAATACAGATCTAATCCACACTGCACGGGCCTGACATCAGAGAGCTCGGGCCCTCCTGTGTTTGGGCAGTGCTTTGGACACAGATGGTGAATCAGGACCCTCACCTTGTGTTATCTGGAAAAATAATGTATACTTTGACATTTAAATTATTTTTATTGCACAAAATATTATAACAATGCTTATTAGAATAAAAACAAGCAATAATACTTCTTTTGCAAACAATCAAATGGTTTTAATGTTTGCCTAATTCTTTTCTATTCATATTCATGGGACCATAAAATAAGTTAACCAGAGTTTTATAAACATTGTATTTAAAGTTCTCTGAATCCCTGGGTTCTAGCCTTCATTCTCCAGAATAATCAGATACTCTTTTGTGTAAATGTTGATGTCATTAGAACAGTTAGTAAGATTGGAAAAAATAGAAGAGGGAGTTGCACAAAAATCATAGTCTTTTTTTTAAGACCTAATAACTGCAACTTTGTTATTAGACTGCCCCTCACTTAGCTCTACATAGTCTCAGTTTCCTTATCTGTAAAGTGACTTGGCTACTATTATTTAAAAAAAAAGGAAAATAACAAGTTCTGATGAGGATGTAGAGAAATAGGAACCTTTGCACATTGTTGATGGGAGTATAAAATGGTGCAGCTGCTGTGGACAACAGTTTTGGAAGATTCCCAAAAAGTTAAACATAGAATTACCATGTGACCCAGCAATCCCACTCTCAGATATATATCCAAACAAGCTGAAAGCAAGGACTCAGGCAGTTATTTGTACACCAATGTTCACAGCAGCATTATTCACAATAGCCAAGAGGTAGATGGAGCTCAAGTGTCCATCAGCAGATGAGTGGATAAAGAAAATGCAATAGATACTACTCAGCCTTTAAAAAAGAATGTTCTGATGTACTCCAGTGCACTAATAAACCTAGAAGACATCACATTGAATAAAACAAACAAGAAACAAAAGGGTAGATACTGTATGATTCCGCAGATATGAGATAGCTGGAAAATGCAAATTCATAGAGACACAAAGTAGAGAACAGTTTACTGAAGGTAAGGGGCAAGAGAAATGGGAATTAAGGCATCATAGGTTTAGGGTTTCTATTTGGGGTAATGGGGAATTACTGGTAATGAACGGTGGAGACGGTCACACAACAATGTGAACACGATTAATCTCATTGAATGATATGCTTGGGAGTGGCTGAGATGGTAAAGTTTATGTTGTATATCTGTTTCCATAATTTTTTTAGAAAAGAGTAACTGAAGAGATGATGACTATGATTTGCAATACATGATCCTGGACTGGATCTAACAATAGGGGAAAAAGGCCCAGAAGGACATTATTGGGACAAATGAGAAAATTGGAATATAGGCTGTAAGTTTTATAGCAATGTTAGATTTCCTGAACTTGATAAATGCACGTAAAGCAGTTACAAAAGTTAATATTCTAGCTCTTAGGAAATGCACTCCCTGCTACTCAAAATCCTCAGGATCTATAAGATAAAGTCCCAAGGTTATCACCCTGAAAACCTTGACAGAATAAACACCCACCTAAGCTGATAACTTAGTCCTGACACTGTGCCTTTGTTTCCCCTTCTCCCTACTGAAATACCTCCTTCTTGTTAGTACTGAACTCCTTCCTATCCTTCAGTGGTGGAGTGTGAGATCGTAGACTCTGGAGCCAACCAGACACTGGGTCATTTATTAGCTCTCCAATACGGTGGTGGGGTGGGGAAGTGAGGAGGGATGGAAACCCTACGAGCCTCAGTTTCTTCACCTGTAAAATGGGACTAACGTTATGTGCTCATGAATGTGAGATAGTCAACATAAGGGACCAAGAAGATGGTTGCGTTCGATGAACCAGTGCTTTCCATATTTTGAGTCACATCTAATTGATGGGTTGGGGCCAGATGTGTTTTGGTTGGTTTTTTTTTTAATATGGAATTGGACTCCATCTTTTAACAAATGACTCAAGTTCTCTTATGCTTGCCTCAGTTTAAATATTCTTCTTTTGCTTCTACACCCACCCACCCCTTTTCCTCTGAAACTCCTGACACCTTCGTGGGGATATTACAGTATAAGTTCCATTTTTCTCTTAAAGCTTCATCTTCGCATTCATCCCATCAAGTAATTGTAAATCCTTGAGTACAGTTTACTAATGGGTTTTAGACTCTTTTGAACTTTGTGCTAGATATACAGGGGTTATAAAAGAATAATCTGACCACTGAGTCATCTAAAAGCATAACTTAGGCCCTCTGTTGAAATCAGGAGAAATGCTGGCTGATGACTATGAGCAATATTACATTGTAGACTAAGAGAAGGCCTGCCATGCTTGATGTAGATGCAACAAATCTGGAACTGCAGAGATTGTACATCAGTAATGAGTGAAAATCTACCAGAAACCTACACTCTAGATTGAAAACAGGGTTATTGATTTTGTTTCATTTTATACACAGGAACAACTTGTTGGTTAATACAAATGATAGGATATACCGCAGTGGTCATTTCCTATTCCAGAGGGCAAAAGATGCCTGGGAAGTAGGAAATTTTTCCTCAAGAAATTGAAAATTCATAAGGACACCAAACATGGTCTGTGGCTGGATAACACCATCCCCTTCTATCAAAGTTGTATTTATTCAAATTTAAGATATTATCCAATGTAAAATAAGCCATAATTTTAAGTAATACTAACAGAAAAAAAAATCACTGGTATTGAAATTATAATAAAATGGCTAAATGTTACCAACAGCTAAAAATACCCAGATGTTATAGATGTTAAAGTGTAAAAAAATGCATTTGTCACTGACAAAATATATTATGTTCCATTTTTCTAAATTAAGGCAGACATCCTACTGAAATTAGTGAAATTTAAAATCTTTTAAAACGTTATGAAATTCATGCTAATATTTTTCCTTTTTCAATGGTTGCCAAAAACATAATTATTAAGAGTTTTGACCTTAAAAGGGCTATTTATTCTCAACCATGTTGGAATTGCATAGTTTCCTAATGAGAGAGTTCTCTCTGCCTGCCTCCTCTTTGGGGGTTCCTGTGAAAATCATTGTCCCTCAGGGAGCAGACCAAGATTCTAAAGAGAGTCCCAGAAGAGCTGCTAATTAGAGACAATCAGCAAATGCTCAGCTGTGCTAGGAAGTGTGACTACGTCAGCTCTTAACTTGTTATGCTCCAGAGTGGATATCATTTCCAGAAGAATCAAAGTGCAGCAAAATACACTAAGAAACTTTACAGTTGGTGCAGTAAAGAACAAATGACATAAATTGTTAAAAATTAAAATATTTCCTTAAGCATGTAGCTCTGTCAGGATCTTCTAAAGCCCATTTTCACATCATTAGTTTCACAAATCTGATTAGAAAATCTGTTTGCTAAAATTCTGCTTCAGTGACTATTTACATGCCTGATGGGCATTCAGAAAGTGTTTTGCAAACATGGTATGGAAGTAAAGGTGACCCAGAAGTCTCCCAAATCTTCAAGTCATGTGGGAGTTTTCAGGAAGTCTCCAAAATTCTTAACAAATTCGTATTTTTGCAACTTAGTGTTTGAGGTTTCAGTGACTGAATCTCAAATGCCAAAATATCTGAAAATACAGTGGAGTCAAAACATTTTGTAGCTGTGTGGCTAGATGTGAGCAGTAACACAAATATTTGAAAATGTCAACACCAGATAATTCGAGAGAATTTTACAGAAGTCGTGATTGCCATCATGGATTTAGTGATGTTTAATAAGGCTGTTGAAAAGTTTGTATTCTGTTTCCTTAAATAAAATGACAGATAACTCATCTTATTTCATCTCTACATTTAGGCCATTGCTATTGAAAATGTCCCTTCTTTCCCAGACTGATGGTCACTGTTGAGGGGTTCCTAGAAGGCAACAGCACCTGCATCTTCAGGACAGCTTGCTGATTTCTCTCACAAGGCCGGGGTCTCAAAACCCCCCCAAAATGGCTGTGGCTCTGTGGTTCATGTGGCCACATTTGTACCCTTGTATCTGGGCTGGACTGGAAAGGACAAAAAGTGAGCCACCCAGAGAGGCGGCTGGTCAACCCTGCTCTCCCACTGACAATGAATTGAGGGCTTCTGTGCAGATCTCTCTGGTCATAAGCTGAAAAGGGGGTTGTGAGTGGTTAGAGTTGCAAATAATTGTATCTCTGGTTTTCTTTTGGGTTCTAAGAATCTGTTTTCAGAGACTGTTTACTGAGGTCTTTAAGGGCTCTCTAGACCTCTATTCCTTTTCATCCTGATGCCCCAGAAGAATCAGCATCCAATGACACCAGAGCGTTCCAAAATTTGTCAGAAAGGTGCTTTAACTTAATTTCTGCTTTTTTTTTTTTTTTTTTTTTTTTTTACATGGGCAGGCACCGGGAACTGAACCTGGGTCCTTGGGCATGGCAGGCAAGCACTCTTACCTGCTGAGCCACCGTGGCCCACCCTTAATTTCTGTTTTTAATTTAGAGATGTGATAAACTCCTCATGGGTTCTTTGAAGTGAATTTCATTACTGAAGCTAGACACAAAAAAAGCTTGAGGAGCACACTGGCTAGCAGTTAGGCACAGCCTCCGCAGATGCCTTTTCTGATGACGGCGCCTGGAGGATCGTTTCTCAATATTTAAGGAGAGCGGACACAACTCAAAATGCCAACCGGCCTGAACATCAGAAGATGCTACATTATTTTATCAACTGGCTGGTGTTATGAGTGCTGGATACAAACACAGCCTATGCAAGGTGCCACGTGGGTGCCTTGGTTAGTCGGGGCTCTTCTAACAAGGGGTCAGAGTTCACCCCCTTAAGCATCTAGTAGGAAGGACTTCTTCACCACCTAGGATTAAGGGGAGAAAGAGACCGTCATCCCAGTTGCCATAACCAAAGAATCAGCGAAAGTTTGCTCCCTTATATTAATATTTGTACTGTTTCTTATATTGTAGCTCTTGTTAAAAATATAATATTAATTTCTTTAACCAATGATTAGTGGGCTCTTGGGATATGTAAGCCAGTGTTAAAAGCAAAATAAACTAGCAAGCAGTGGGGACAACTAAAGCAATAGGCCAAACCCTTGATCTTGGGGGTCACCCCTATGAAACTTATTCCTGCAGAGGATAGGCTAAGCCTACATAAAATTAGGCATAAGAGTCACCCCCAGAGAACCTCTTTTGTTGCTCAGATGTGGCCTCTCTCTCTAAGCCAACATGGCAAGTGAAATCACTGGCCTCCCTCTCTCCATGGGATGTGACTCTCAGGGCTGTAAGCTTCCCTGGCAACGTGGGACAGAAATCCTGGGATGAGAGGGGACCTGGCATCAAGGGATGGAGAAAACCTTCTTGACCAAAAGGGGGAAGAGAGAAATGAGACAAAATAAAGTGTCAGTGGCTGAGAGATTTCAGAGTCAAGAGGTTATCCTGGAGGTTATTCTTATGCATTATATAGATATCCCCTTTTTAGTTTATGGTATATTGGAGTGGCTGTAGGGAAGTACCTGAACTGAGGAGCTGTGTTCCAATGGCTTTGTTTCTTGAAGATGACTGTATAACGATATGGCTTTTACAATGTGTCTGTGTGATTCTGAAAACCTTGTGTCTGATGCTCCTTTTAACTAGGGTATGGACAAATGAATAAAAAATATGGATAAAAAATAAAAAAATAATAGGGGAACAAAGGTTAAAATAAATTAAGTAGATAGAAATGTTAGTGGTCAATGAGATGGAGGGGTGAGGGGTATGGTATACATGAGTTTTTCTTTTTTACTTTTTCTAGAGTGAGGCAAATGTTAAAAAAACTGATCATGGCAATGAACACACAACTATGTGATGACATTATGAGCCGTTGATTATATACCATGTATGGAATGTTTGTTTGTTAAGAATGTTTTTGTATGTTGTTGTATTAATACAAATACTTTTTTTAAAAATAAAAAAAGCAAAATAAAGATTGCCCCCGCTTTCCAGAAGCTGATTGTGCAGTTAGGAGTGTGTTTGAGGTCCCAGCTCAGAAGAACATGTTGAGACTCAAATGTCGCACCCCTAGCCTCTGGGGTCACCTCCAAGTGTGAGCTGAGGTTGGCTTACAGGCGGCAGCTCCCAGGACCATGCCTGTGGAAGCCAAGGACAAGGCTAAGGAGATTTGCTTCTAGTCCTGAATCACAGGATGCATCTCACAGGAGGCTCAAATGAGCACCTTGGAATCACGGATGCTCAAAAGGGCTTCTCCACCACCCGGTTAGCATGTAAGTAGGGCCAGGTGAGTGGTGGTCTCCCCTGCTCTATGTGGGTGGCACCCACCCAGGCCCTCTGCTTTCTCCCTCTGCTCCCTGGGAAACACCCACATTCAAGCTCCACAACACCTTCACTTCCTCACTTTCCCATTTTAATGCATAAAAGGCAACCGGCTTGTGGTATTCATGGGTTCCTTGTTTTAAGTCACCTGGGCAATTGTCCTAGTTTCTTCACTGTTGTTGACAATTTCTAGACTGGTTTTGAAAAGGCCAGATCCTCCTCCCTTCTCCCTGCCAGCAACTGAGGAGTTGAGCTCTGTGCAAAGAAAGGAACTGCCTGGAGAGGTAGACCCAAGAGAGACACAGAGATGCCCCAAGGAGCTCGCATTCCTGTAGTCTTTTGGTGTAGGAACAGCCTTCTGGTTTTGTGTTCTGGGCAGGCCATTTAGGAGGAAACAGTGACACATTGGCTACTGCCCTGGCCCCCAGCAGCCCCCTCGCGTCGCCCTCTGTTTCTCTCCCAGCTCAGGTCTTGGGGGCTGGCAGCATCATCCAGAGAGGGCAGCTTTGCAGCGGAGCCCAGTTAGCACCTAATCAGCTTCCTGGGGTCTCAGACAAACACAGCCTTCCTAGTCAAGGAAATAATGCCCCCCTTGTGATGCAAAATTTCCTGGGGCCACCGCAAGGAGCTTCCTGGCTTCACTTTGAGCGCAGCTGTCCGCAGCAGTTCCTCCTGCAGAGGAGTGGGGAATGCGTGGGTCCGGCTGGGCTCAGGTGGGCAAACAGTCCTTTCGAAGGGGAAGACACACGGCCGAGGATGTGTATTCATGCCCCTCAGGAAGTGTCCAGATCCCATGCTGCTCCACGTGGCATAGAGATGCAGATTTCCTCTCTGAACTGCCAGATTTCAAAGCCAGCCCTGATTGGAGGCTTTTCAGTTTCACACCTGGGACCTCTTTCTTCCAGAGGGGAAGACTTTCACTGGCTTTCCAGGGAGATTATTGGTTGAACTCTGGCTATGAGCCACTTCCAGGAAAGCACCTTATTATTGTTATTATTTTGGATGGGGAGGGATCCAAGGGCTCTTTTTAGCCCATATCCCTGCAGGGACTGCTCCTCTTGACATTCAAGTAGTACTTCCTGATTTCCTTCGTGACCATTTTCAGTTAGGTTGGAAGATCCCTGTCTCTATCTCACTTGCATTCACGAGATATGCTTCTTAAAAACAAAACAGAAACGCTTCTGCATCGTGTCACATGGCTTCCCAAGAGCCTGTGGTCACTCCGTATAATCCAAGAATCAAATGGAAGCTGATTTCCTTGGTTACACCTATTCTAGACTGCAGGTCCTCCCCAAATGTCACTTCTTCAGGAAAGTCTCCTCAACTTTCTGGCCCCAATAGGATGCCAATCTCTTCAAACCCTGCACACATTTGTGTCTCATGTGAGAGCAGAATTAGGCTGGGCTAGCCTGGAACTGTTTCCCAGTGTCTAATAGCACCAAATACAGCAGAGATACAATATTTGAACTCTGCTCTGCTTGCTTTAAAATTGCTCTTACCAGGAACCTTCCTGCTGTCAGACCACATTGTGTGCTCCTGCCCTCCTCCTCATCAATGCTCGTGTTTCTTGACACCCAATTCTAACTCCTAACTATCTAAAACTTTTCATTCTTTGCAGCCCAGCTTTCCTACTTTCTCCTTGTAGACTTTTCCAATAAGGGTAACCCATGATATTTTTTTCATTTTCTCACCCCTCTTCACTGGCTCTCACATACAAATTAACATCTAAACATCTGTTCTATTTTTCACTTGTTTTTATCCAACAATTTTATACTATCTTACATTCTGGTAATACACATTAGAAAAAATGTATAAATATGCATGTGTTTATGACACAATACCACAGACATGTAAATAGATGTTGTGCTCTTCATAGATCTTGGAATGGCTATGTCAAGTCTATTTGATCAGAATATGAGCTTCCAGTGGGGAGAAAGGTAGCTTGTTTTTCCTTTCCGCCCTGGAGCTCTTAGCACGGTCCCAGGAACAAAATATATCGCAAATTATTGTTTTTCAATCAGTCGTTTATTGGTTGGGACTTTGGCATGAGATAAGAGTGCCTACCAATGTAAAACTCTGTCGAATCATCCAGCCTGGACAGGCTATGAGCTGTCTACCAGATGCTATTATTATGAGATGGAGTATTGCTTCTTGGTGGTAGCCTTTGTGAAGCAGGGTCTGGCCCCCTTTCCCTTTCCCTGGGCAGATACTGGACTACATTTCCCAGATGCCTGGACAGCTGGATGTGACCATGTGCTGATTTCCGGCCACTGGAACTTGGACAGAAAGAATGCACATCACCTCTCAGACCTGGCATAGAGAGCTTTCCCATGCATAATCCTTCTTCTCTTCCTGTCTGTTGGTTGAGTGTGGACCCCCAGGGCAGCTTTAGAGGGTACATATTGAAGATGACCAGGCCACTGCACGGAGCAAAGCCCTATCTCTACCCAACTGACCTCCCCTTCACTGTCCATCAGATGGCTCATTGTGGACTTACCATGAGTGAGAAATAGGCTATTGTTACAGTTGCTGGTGCTTGTCTTCATTAATGTACGGTGGGGGACCATGAGAGCAGTCACCAGAGAAATTTTAATCCTCTATTTCTAGGTACTAATTTAGAATATTCAAAATGACCTTATGTTTTATAATAACCTGTAGAAATCCTCACTTTTTGTTATGAACTGGTGGATAGCATCTCACAATACCGGAACTGCATATTCCAACTGTCTCATTTTAAACCTTGAGGCTAAATTCTTCCGAAAATTTTTGATGGTGGCATTTTTAAGTGACTGAAGTGTTATTTATATCTATGCAAAAAAAAAAAAGAGAGAAGATTTTACTTTCCCATTTCTCATTTAGTGCCTAGAGTGGATAGTGGATTCTCACTAGAATTTCGACGGCTGAAGTGCTGTTGCACATAGATTGTGTAATGCTATTTCTAATCATCTCACCTCTATTCATCTAGAACAAGGAGACTTTTCTGTCCCTTTCAGCTCAAATTATTTGCAGTAACTGAGGGAGGGATCTGAGGAGCTGGGTTTGAAGCAGAAGGTTCTATTAAATGCCTCTGGACTTGAAGAAACTTAACAAAATACCCCTCTACTGGCCAGAGAGCTGATTTCAAAGTTTATGACTTGTTTTTTCCCAAGAATAATTGGTTTAAGCTGGTGCTTGGGCATCTATACTGGTCTCTAAAGAAATTAAATTACTAGCTGTTTTTTCAAACCCAGTAGAATTTTGGGGCAAAATTGTCAATCAACAAACACACCAACTGCACCTTGAACGAGTGAGGCAGAATTCTAAAACCCTAGGGATCATCAGAGAGTGTCAGCCAGTACTGTTGTGGGTTCAGGGACTGTGCTGGAGCACACAGAGGAGTTGCATTAGGTACAGCTTTTGCTGCATAAGAAACCAATGTAAATATAGAGGCTTAAACAACAAACACAACTTATTTGCCAGGTTCTCTTGGTTGGCTGGGTAGTTCTTCAGGTCTGGCTGAGCTCAACTGGAGGTGGGTTTTCTAGGATGGTGTGCTGATTTGAAAATGTTATTTACTGCAGAAAAGCCACATTCTCTTAATCCTGATTCAACATTGTTTAGGGTGGAACCTCTTGATTAGATTGTTTCTATAGAGATATGGCATACCCAGTGGTGGGTGTGAACTTTGATTAGATGGAGATGTGACTCCACCCATTTAAGGTAGGTTTTAATTAGTTTGCTGGAATCCTTTAAAAGGGGAAACATTTTGGTGAAAGTTCAGAAGCCACACAGACGCAGACCTAAGAAGTTGTTTGGGTGTACTGACAGAGAGAGCAGATGCCTAGACATGGATGTTTGGAAATGCAGAAGCCACGAGCCAAGAGAGCTGACGAAGCTAGATAGGAAACAGAGTCTAGCAGATGTCTCCATGTGCCTTTCCATGAGATGCTAAGCTAAGAGATGAAACCCAGAGTTTTCCCAGAGCAGCTAAGTCAGGACCCACAGACCTTAGAGAGGAATCCACTAGAATCAGGAGCTAGAAGCAATGGAACCAGGAACCAGGACCAGCAAATGTCAGTCATGTGCTTTTCCATGTGGCAGACATCGGCCTCTCTTGAGTCAAGGTATCTCTCTCTGGATGTCTTAGTTTGGACGTTTTTATGGCCTTACAACTATGAACTAGAAAGTTAATATATCCCTTTTATAAAAGCCAACCTATTTCTGGTATACTGCATACCAGTAGCATTAGCAAACTAAAACAGATGACCACACTCATGTCTCATGGTTGGCAAAATGTCATCTGGGACAAGTGTCTTACATAGACCAGCCAAACCTTGTTAAGAGACATGCAACTATATAGGTGGCTGCAGTATTCTGAGCATCAATAGAGGGCATATTCCAGAACACAAGCACTTTTCAAAGATGTGCTTGGGTCTCATTTTCTAATATCTTACTGGCCAAATCACATTATTTGACCAGATTCCAGATTCAGGAGGCAGCAGTGGGCTCCACCTCTTGTTGGAAGGCAAGTAGGAGTAGCATTGCAATGAGTTATGGATATAGGGCCGGGAGGGATTATGATGGCCACTTTTGTAAACCATCCACCAAACATATTAGGGGCTCAGTGAAGGGCTGGGAGGTCAGACCAGTGCAGCAAGGACTCTGAGTTCTGCATTGGAGGATGGGTGGGATTTTAACAGATAGAAATAGGTTGGGGTAAAGAGCCATCCAGGATCAGGCTGGGAAATGGGGGCCTAGAGAAGGGAGTTTCTTCAGCCTGGTAAAGGGACAACTGCAGCACACTGGAGTGGACAGAGGGTGTAAAGCAGCCAGAGGAAGCAAAGCAGAAAAATGCAAAGATGGAGAGACAACCAACCTTGATGGGTCAACATGAGTGTGCTCTACTGATCCTAAAAATGAGCAGTTTCCAACCTGCATTCCAGTTGAGATGATAAGATGTTTAAGAAAGTGTCTTGTTTATAAGATGTTTAAGAAAAATCAACCTACTTTGGGCTTATGTAGTGGATTAATGTGGTTTCTTCATGGCAGGACTTTGCAAAAACCTGTGTTTTAATAACGTGCAAAGGAGGATGATGTTGAATGAGGAATTTCCCAAGCTCTCTTGATGTTCCATAGAACACCGTTTAGGGAACCCACAGAAGAATCTGAGAGTCCATGAACCAGAGAATAAATGAGTGTTTTAATGTGATAGGTACTGTTATTTATAAGAGGTCCATGAGGATAGAGATCTCTATTTCATTCACTGCAGTAAGTTCTGTGCCTTAAACAATTGCTGCTACATAATAGCGGCTCACTGAATAATTCTTGAAATGCTGTCAAATAACTATTTACCTATATAGTTGCATATCTCTCAAATTCATCTTTCTGTTAAATGTAAGAGCAGCTCAAGAACCATTCCAATGTAGCGATATTATCCTCCTGCTGCAAAGGTGTTTTCTCCCCTCACCCCCCAATCTAATATTTAAATGACTGATGTCAGCTCATTTAGCAAGTTTAGGGTTGAGCAGACCTGAAATCTGAAACTTTTGCTTCAGCCCCTCTGACTAGACCCACTTGAAATGGCAGCAAAATGTCCTGGGTAGGGGAAAGGGGTGGCAGGGGTTGGGCGGACAGTTCCCAGTTAAGGAAAATTAGGAAATGTGACAAGGAAAGGGTACCTGGAATTGGTTGGGAATTATTGCCACATTGAGACTTCGTTTAAGAGCCGCATCAAAAACACAAGTTTTGTGGGCCACGGTGGCTCAGCAGGTAAGAATGCTTGTCTGCTATGCCCGAGGACCCGGGTTCGATTCCCGGTGCCTGCCCATGTAAAAAAAAAAATCATTTGGGCGGACCATGGTGGCTCATCGGGCAGAAATGCTTGCCTGCGATGCCAGAGGACCGGGGTTTGATTCCCGGTGCCTGCCCATGTGAAAAAAAAAAAAGAAAAGAAAAAGAAAACACAAGTTTTAATCTCCCGAGTTCAGACGTAGCTGTTTATTCTAATACATTTGTGTTTGATCCCCTAAAATGTGGACTTGAGGATTCGAAGCCAATGAGAAGGACTCAATCTGTTTCCTTTTCTCCCACTCTCAGAGCCCCCTGGGGGCAACGGCGGCCTTGAAATCTCATGGCTCTCTGTGAGGGTGGTTTAGGACCAAAAGAAACAGATGCACCTCTCAGCTTTCAGATTACAGTTCACAAAGAGCCCAATCCCTTATGGGTAGAGGTACTGGGTTCCATACATCTTAGATTCTCCAAGCACCTCGCTCACAAAACAATTTTCTTTAGAATAGTGGTTTCTTAGCCCTTTTGGGTATCTGATGGAAGAAACATGTACTCTTCCTAAAAAAAAGGAACATATGCTCAACAGTTTGCATTCTATTTTAGGGGAGTTTTGAACCTTTCAGATTTTCATACTCAGACTAGAATAAGAACCTTTGGTTTAGACATCAAATTAGTATCTTAATTTGTGTGTGATCAGAGATAAGTGGATTTGTCTGATTAGTATTAGCAAGCTGATTTTCCCCATCCTTTTGATTTAACCGTATTCAATTAGTGAAACATTAATGTGACCTCAAAAATAAAAAGGAAACAAAAAGGTACTCTCAGAAAAGTGTTACTCCCTCTAGTTGGATGAGCTTTAATAGATGACGTAATTGCCACCTAAATCAAGTTATAGAATATTTCCATCACTCCGGAAAGTTCTGCCATGTTCCTGTCTGGTCCACCCCTCTTTCTGACGCCACTAGGTTCACTCTCAGCTCTGATTTCTATCACTGTAGATTGGTTTTGCCTCATCTTCCTATAAATAGGAACCTATGCTACACCCTCTTGAATGCTCTGACTTGACAGCCATCACTGCAGTCCACCGATGTCTTCCCAGCCTTGCCCTCACTGTGGAACTTCTAATTGCCCTCAGTCATGTGATAGGTCCACATTGTCCAACCAGGTTAAAACCCATCAACAGAAGGGGCCATGACTCCTAAAGCCACCCAGATGTCTAGACAGCACTGTGTGCAGAGCATCTGCTAATTTGCTGACCAATTAGCAGATGAAAATGCTGCTCAAATCTGTCCTCTATGGGGAAGCCACCAGAGGCTCCCCTCACTCTACCACCAAGAACTGAGCTGGGATATTCCCTTCTTTCTTTGGAGGATATTAGAAAGAAAATCTGATCCCCGGTGGATTTAGAAATTAGACCATGCTAACAGGGTTGAGAGGAGACGTCAATGAGTTGTTAGGTGTGAGAGAAAGCCAGAGTGGCGTTAGCCTCGCACAGCTGAAGAAGCTCCAACCTGAGCATCTGCAGAAAAGGAAATGAGAGACAGTTCTGCTTCAAAGAATCTGTGAGAGTTCAGTCAGTGTTCAAATTTCCAATTCCTTCATAAACGTCATATATGAACATTTTAGACAGTCTTTAAATTAGGAACCAAAGTCGTTCTAGACACCATGATGGGTGTTTCCAAAGCTTCATTTTCTTAAAATACTTTTTTAATTTGAGAAGTTGTAGGTTTTAATCAGAGAAGTTTAGGTTTATAATAAAAAGCATGCAGAAAATACAGAATTCTCATATTAACCCCTCACTAACATGTTGCATTAATGTGTGGCATCTTTGTTACAATGACGAAAGAATATCATTATAATTGTACTGATAAATATAGTCTACAGTTTACATTAGGATTCACTGCGTTGTACAGTCCTAGATGCGTTTTCTTTTTTTAAAATTTTTATTGTAGGAACATATATATATATATATGTGTGTATAACCTAAAATTTCTCCTTTTAACCACGTTCAAATATATAACTCAATGCTGTTAACCACACGCACCAAGCCTCTTTTCATCTGTACATTCTCTGTCTATCTCTGCGTCTCTCATCCTTGCAATGTATTTACCGAAGAAACCAGCCCTTGTTTCCTGTAGAGTTGTTGCCTTCTTAAATCCTGTACAGAACGGCTGGCCTCGGTTTCTGCCCCTCATGCAGCTGCTGCCTCTCAGGACACGTCCCCTTTGCAGGGTGAAATTGATGAGGGACATTCCACCAAGGAAAGTCCAGAGACCTTGGCCATGCCTGGTGGTGATTCACCCTAGGGTTCAAGTCAGCGAAGTTATGTGCTTGGTGTTTAACAAGACCATCCAATTCCTGGATTTCTCCAGGGCCAGGACGTGGGTGAGTCAAGGGCAGGCAAGACCCATAGAGTTATAATCGGCTTCACATTCTTACACATGACCTCCTTTGGTAACTCTTAACAATGCGACATCAGCGACCTTAATAAAAATAGTGGAACCATATGGTATTGTACATATTATAAGATTATATCTTTCCTTTGTGCTTCCTAAAAGCAATTCAGACCACCCCACCCCGCCCCACACATGCAAGCTGCCCCGCCTTCTACCCCTTGTTTGTGAATCGTGGGAGAAAACTCAGAGGGAAACCAGCTGGACATCCTGTCCAGAAAGTGGTCACAGCAGTTCGAAGAAAGCCCCAGGTAGGAGACTTGGGTCAGCCAAGAGGCAGTCTGCCTGAGGATTTGGGCCAGGTAAGAATGACTCCACCAAGGAGCAGGGGCAAAATCTGTGGGGAAGGAACATGAACCAACATCACAACGTGGAAGAGCGTCCTGCCTCCCAGCTGACACGGGATACAGATGAGATCAGGAGGCAAGGGTTTGCACTAGAGAAAGTTCTAAGACTGGGCTTTCTGGGTCAAAGATATTCATGGTTGTGTTGTTTCATAATAGAACAAAATTTTGTACCCAATCTGAATGTGTTCAGTAAATTAGGGAAGGTGTTGATTAAATTTTGGCATTTTGACTCTGTAGAATGTTATTTAACTGGGATAATTAACAAATAAGGCCACTTTAATTAAGGGAAACGTGATTTTAAAATAGCATTGAATTAAGGAGGTGGAAGAAATGCTTATATATACAAAATGGCGACCAATATATGACGTGCGTACATATATACATAAAGACGGTATGAAATTAGAAATAAAAACATGTGTTGGCCTGAGGGGAACATGAGTGAAATTCTACTTTTAGGTTGATGGTGTAGAAGTACACTTGTTGAGTAACTTCTTGGGTCAAACAATTTGCCAGTGACCCCATTCAATCATCATCAGCCTTTGAGTGGGAATCATCTCACAGGGATTCTATATTAATAATGACAGCAGTTATTTACTGAGTCATCTATGATACGAAAGTCACTGTCCTTTAACTATATTGACACTTGTCATCCTTACAGAGAGCCCATGAGGATGCTATTCCCAGATCTGTTTACAGAGGAGGAAACTGAATGCCACATGGCGACTTAACTTGCCCTTCAGCACACAATCCACAACTCCGGAAACCGAGTAGGCCTTCCAAGATTGTCAGTCCTGAAAGTTGATGAGTTTATAAAGCTAGATTATGATTTAAGAAGCATCCCCTCCATCAGATCCTGTCCTTCTTTTGGGCTGGGTTCCTCTTGGAAAGGTGTGGCCCAAGAGAATGGCCAGGAGTTGGGATTTCAGCACTGATGGCTTAATTCTGTGGCTTGTAGGGTCCCTAATACTACCCACCATTTCTCTCCCTCTTCACTTCAGTGAAGCTCCTTAGCTTATCAGTTCCTATGAGAGCAGCCTTGCAGGGACAGGCAGAGCCTGAGGCCGTCACCAAGTGGGAAGTTTGCATCTAGCAGTGGACAAGGTGGGAAAGTACAGGAATAAGCAGCACTGGGAGGCCCAGTCTGCCCCCGTGTGGTCAGTGCATGGAAAGCCCACGGAGGATCATCTTCCCCAGAGCACTTGCTTAACCAGCGAACTCCTTGAAGCCTCCATTAGCACCCTGGAGTTCTCGGTCCTGTGGCCAAGGCCCTCTGTTTCTGGTTTCCACCCTACGTAACTCCCCCACTGTGATTTTGTGCATACGGTCTGCTCACGATATTGACAATAAAGATGTATCGGTTAGCTTTGGTTGCATAACAAAATTTCCTTGTCTCAGTGGTTAAAAACAGTCATTTTTTTTTTTTTACTGCTGCCATGAATGGGACCTCTGGTGTGCAACAGACCTGGGCTGCCTTGGCCAAGACAGTCCCCGCTCCTCACTGCAGGACTGAGGCAGTGACCCAGGGGGATTCTGCTCATGTCGGTGGCAGGAACATAAGAGGGAGAACGGAAACACACAAGGCTTCTGGATTCTTTGGCTCAGGACTTGGAGAAGTAACCATCCCCTCTTCCCACAGGCAGTCACATGGTCAAGTCCAGCACGCAGAGGAGGGAAACCTGTCCACCCTCGCCTGTGCAAGGGTGTGGATGCAAAGAGGGTTGAAGATTTAAGGTAAATAATGGAATCTACCACAAGGGATGAGGATGATAACAATAGCAAGAAAATTAGCAGTAGAGTATGACCAGTACAACTCCAGTAACAAAGGCAGTAGCACATGTGTTTAGCTGGGTACTTGCCCTATATTAGCCCCTAAATTCCTGGGCTATGGACATTGCCTCTTCATCCTCACTTCTGCCCTACCAGAGAGGAATTGCTCTTTCCGCAGTGCTGTAAAGGAGGAAACTGAGACTCCTAATGGTATAAACTCTCACAAGGTCACTCAGTTATTAAATGGCAGAGTCTATCTGAACCCAGGTCCATTTGCTTCCAAAGCTCACGCTGTATGAAAACCCCAACTCCCCTTTGAACCCTGGCTCAAATGTTGGTGCCCCCAGGAGCCATGTCTTAATCCATGCATTGGCTGCACACATTTTCATTCTAAATTGTGCTGTGTTCTGCCACCATTGGGTATTTTAATGGAGCTCAGTCTAGAAAGTTTTACGACAGGCAAGTGTGTAATAAACCAAATCACATACAGACACAATACTGAAAGTCCAAAGGACTCTGCTCCTTTTCACATCTGGAGTTATTGTCTATTGAAGAAGTCTTTGTGGGCAGATTGGAACATGTCAACTATTTTCATTGTCCTTAGAAGCAAGGAGACTGGAATTGCTAAGCATAAATGTGCTTATCTAAAGGTCTCTGAGTCATTGTTAGAAGTATCAGAGTGTGCAGCCATTCAGCAAGGAGTGGATTCTGCCACTTGAAACAGAAAAAACTTTCTGGCAAACAAGAATACTTTCATCTTTTGGTTCGATGAGATGTAAGTCACACACAGGAGGACTAGTGCAGCTAAAATTTCTTTGGCCCACTGGATAATATTGAACATTTGATTTGGGCAAGTTGCATACTTTTTGAACTTACACTCCTCAAAAATTCTTTTAGAAATGTCAGGGTAACTGGTATATTAAAAAGTGAGCCAGAGCAAACAAGGATGACATTCTTTTAATTCTTTTCCTGTCTAGGTCATTTTCTCCCTAACATCTGGCTCTGTGTGTGGCTGTCTTCCACAATGGACCACCTGCCTTCCCAGAGGTCCACGCTGGAGGGAAATTGGAAGTTCAGGCAAAATTTCTTTTTTAATCAGGTGACCCAGATGGTCCCTCACCTTTTTCCACCAAGGGTCTAGTTGATGTTCAGACTAAAAGTTGGGGAATGAGAAACCCAAGTGATTCTGGAGACTTACCTGTGACATGCCTTCTAAGAATGCAATACCGGGAACATGAATTGCTAATGGAGACTGCTGCTGGGGAAGAAGCTGTTGGGTAGGATTTTCAGCTCCCTTTAATTATATCTCATCAATAACCATCAGTACTACCCTCTCTCCAGTCCATCATAGTGCCAGCTTTACAGGTTTGCTGCATAAGAAATGCCACTTAGAATCTGTTTTGGTAAATATTTAAAAATGAGAGTGCCTATGTATCCCAGTGGTAAGCTAATGAATGAAGGTTTTGTATTAGGTTGAATCATATGCATTTGTCAATATTTGGCCATTTCTGATCTATAGAAATTGTAATTTCAAATGGTATAAATCATTAAATAATTGTTTGAATGATCCAAAAGACAAAAAAAAAGAAAAAGTACAGGCATGGCTGAAGTTTGAGAAAAATATGTTTTCCGGAAAGTATTTAAATCCAAATTTTGACATTAACTCTTACTTCTTTATGCACACTACATAGAAAATCAGAGAGTGCTTTGTTTGGAAAAGGCTTTGTTTTCTAGACATGATAAAATCACATTTTAAGAAGAAACTAACATAGAACAAGGTATATTTAAATCAGACTTTGAAATCAGATACTAAGTCAGAATGTGAAAAGATCCTTCCTCAAATTATGATCATGAAACAGAATTTCTGGAAGCAGCAACATAAGGGTCTAAGGCAAAACAATTGAATTAAGAAATTAATTTTACTGAGAAAACATGTTGCATTGAAAAACTACCCTCCTATGAATTCTACAGGACAAATTGGGGTCTGTAGTGTATTCTTGGGGGGAAAGGGTTACTCAAGTTCAAATGAGAATTTAAATCATTTTCATTTTCCTGGTGACAGGAAACACATCCACTAGTATTGCTCCACTGTTGCAGAACCCTTGCTTGCCTTTATGTCTTTGTCACTAAGAGTGCCCAGGAGCCAGGCTACATAGAGGACAGTCTTTAGTTGAAGAGAGAGAAATAGCAAGACCGAGTCACACCGGCTCACCAACACCAGAAGAGTTGGTGGTGGCCCAAGATTCGCTCGTTTCTGAGCCATGTCACTGCACGGTCCACCTTGCAACAGGTCTGCAGCAGGAGATGTCCTAGTAAGTGTAAAGGGAACATTCTGCCATTACATGACATTTTTTTTTCTTTTTTAATACTGTCTTCTGTGGTGCACTATTGGAATTGACTGATCCATCGAAGTAAACGATCAGTAAATAAAATCAGTAATTTAAATGAGCTCATTATTAAAAGGAAAAATATTGAAAATAGTAATGATGATATAACAGAAGCTGGTCCATCATTCCTAACATTAAACAAGATGGATAAATGTGTATTATGTACATCTTTTTAATATGAAATTCAACACTGACAATTTAGTTTCACCCCAAAATACTGTCTGTCGTGTTAAATTAATATTGTAAATTTAAATTTATTGCTTGTATTATTTATTTTTATATGTTATTTTATTATTATGGGTAATAAATGAATAAATGAGTTTGGCTCTTACTGATTGTATCAGGGCTACACACACTGGATGTTTATTCCTGTTTTATAATTGAACAAGTTTAAGTGTCATAATATTAACACGTCACAATTTTTCTTTACCAGGGCTTGGCACTTGATTTGGGTTTGGTGAGCACCATCGTGGAATAACAATGCAGAACCCACTTCTGGGTTACCTGGTGCCATATGTTCACTTGAAGTGGCGAAATTTGGGCTATTGGTACAATGAGTTGCAGAAAGGGACATGGCAAGGATTCCTTCTGCCCAGTAAATAAACAGACAGAGGCTTGGCATGGCCCTGTGCAGCAGTGAAGGATGCTGTGCCTGAGCTCTGGCAAAAAGCTTCTCCTCTCTGTAACAGGGGAGAAGCAGGTACCCACCAGCAATGCCATCTCTGATGCCTGCCCACGTGTGCAGTTGAGGTCCTGCAGACCGTGCTTCTGAGAAGTGAGATGTGCTCATTCTAGAACTCCATGTTGTTTACATCTGAAGTGGAAGCAGCGGCGTGAGATCCTATGACCACCACTTGTGGCCCCTGGGATGGGCCCACAGGTCAGGGGCCAGAAATATTCCCATGTTGCCCTGGCTTTGCTTCCCAGAGGGCTCCCAGACACTGCCCGGGTCCTACTCTCTCTACTTAGAAACAGCTGATTAGGAAACCTGAGCACCACTCATCCTTGGCAACACAGGAACCCACGTGAGAGCTGCAGCCCACATTTAGTGGGCCATGTTCTTGGCCAGATTAGACCAGGGATGCAGCCCTATTATAGGGAAATACAAACAAGAATTTCATAGTGGGTAGGCCCAACCCATCAAATATAAGTTCTGAGTAAGGTTGGGCATTAGATCAAGGGTTGTCAATCTATGGCCCAAGGGTCAAACCCAGCCCACTGCCTGCTTATGTAAATAAAGTTTTATTGGAACACAGCTACCTACGTTTCTTTTGTGCTGCAGTGACACAGTTGACAGGTTGCAACAGAGACCCCATTGCAGACATGCTAATGTGTCCAGGACTGGGGTCCCCATTGCAGAGACGTTGATGTGTCCGGGACTCAGAACCCCTCATAGCAGAGACACCAATGCGTCTGAAATGCTCCCCCCCCCCCCCGCCCTATTCAAGGCTCCTAGTAGCTCTGTGAAGTGGGCTCTTTGTTTACTCCCATTTTTACCAGTAAGGAGACAGGCCCAGAGTGCTGAAACTTGAAAAAGCCCAAATTCAAACCTGCTCAGGAAGAATTCACGGATCGTTCAGCACCCTCTTCACAGACCACAGCCCAGGCAGCTGCAGCACGCTGAGTCACCTGGGGAAAAGGTAGCACCTGGGATCCTGAGGTAGAGGAATTATGGAGAAATATAACTGGAAAATTTACAAGCATCAAATTTCCCATCTCCATTAAGCCTGAACCTTCTGGGGTGTCTTTCTTCTCTTAGGTATGACATTGCAATGGGTCCATCTACTGGTCAAAGGCACGAATTTCTGATGGTGATGCCTTAGAAAGTCACACTAAACCACCACCACCCCTAGTCTTTGTTATGTCCCAGCCTCACACATCCTCATCTCACAGGCCAAGGGCTAGACACACACGCCAGCCTTCTTTCATACAATAGCCGCCTTGGGTTTGCCCAGTACTCAGCCTTAGTTTCTGCAACAGACAACACTGGTTTATCCACTAGTCAGTCTTGAATTTTTCCACTAATCAGCCTTAGCTTGGTATAGTAGTCAGCTTCGGGTTGCCCATGAATGTCTGATGGGAGGAGAATATTTGCAGTGGTGGACTCCCGTTCTTTAGACTCATTATTTCAGAGTCCCTGTATCCTGGTTTGCAACCAGGGGCAATCTTAACGTTTCTTCCCCTTCCCTGGGGGTATATGACAATATCTAGAGATATTTTTGATTGTCAGGACTGAAGGATGTCACTGGCATCCAAGTGGGTAGAGGCCAGGGATGCTGCTAAACATGTTTCAGTGTAGAGGACCACCTCCGACCTCAAAAAACTATCCAGTTTCAAATATCAGTGGTGCCACTATTGAGAAGCCCTGCTAAAGCCTCATGGCAAATGGAAACAGCATTAGGGCAAGTCTGAGGATTAAGTGAGACCCAGAGCTTCAGAGCCTCATCCCATTTCTTCTGCTTGGACCATTATTCCTGCCCTCTTCATTTTCTCATCTCGTATCTTTCCTTTGGATCTCAGCTCACGTCTTCGGGGGAGCTTTCACTTTGCCTCTCTGTGTCTCTGTTTGATTTCTTCATAGCTAGTCCTTGAGACAAGGACGTGGGTTCAATAAGTTCATTTGGGAGGTGATTCCAGAACGCACTGGGAGGGGAGCGGGGAAAAGAGACCAGGAAAGGGGGGAACCTAGTGATGTGAATAATGAATAACCAGTGAATAATGGTTATTGCTGTGATCAGTGGAGGATCAACCTTAAGTGTGTGCATGTGTGTGTGTGTGTGTGTGTGTGTGTTTGTGTGACAGGTGAGTGGGTGCTCTGTGCACTCACTTAGAAGGAACCTCAGAGCTGTCCCTCCAGTGAGTACAGAGCTGGGGCATTTTTCTTCCCTCTTCCATTGCTTGCAGGGGGCAATACCCAGCTGCTCCTGGGGCATTGGCCCTTGTCCTTCCAGCCTGCCCTGGGCACTGTGAAGGTATCTGTGGACACAGGGAGGGTTCAGGTGGTTTATGGCCTTCTGGCTGGATTGCAGACACCTCTCTATTTTAAAAGGCATTCCAAGATTGAGTGTTAGAAGCTAATGGGCCACTTGGCTCAACTGAAGCTTCACAGACCAGCACTGGGGGACTGGCACAGTTGATTGAATCCACATATAGCCAAAAACTGGTTCAGCCTAGCGATGGGACTTTGGAGAGCTGAGACATCACCACAGAGGTAATTCTGACTCCATGTGCTGTGGTCACATCACTGTAGCTATAAGACTTTGAAGACCGGGCAGCAGGCTGCTGTGAAAATTGTTACATCACATCCCCTACTGGAATGGGTTTAGTTTGCTTAGTAAGAAAAGCAATATTTTTGTTGAATTTAACATTTTCTTCCAAGTAATGAATTAACCTTTTTGAAATCACAAAGGAGATCACTGTTGGAAAATGAAGCCATTTCTTGTAGTAGTTGGCTGGAATGTACAGGCTATCAGAGAGATGTAGGGAGAAACCTGAATGAAGGAATGGAGGAGAGAATATGCGCACGTTCAGCGCTAATTGATTCCAAACTCTGTATAATTGCCGACTAGTCATGGATCTGCTCATCCTATCAGCATGCTCAGATTCTGCTTTGCGTGAAGTTACTTCTGACTTAATGAGCTGCATTCTAGGAGACCTGGGCCTATTCTTGTCCAGTTATCGTGGGATGGGAGGAAATGACAGAGTGCCCTACTGTCCCACTGTTCAGTCCTCTGCAGGACCACAGGGGTCACCTGCTCACGAGCTCACTCCACTAGCTTCCTTCCCTGCCTCACTTCCCCACTCCATTATCTGTGCTTCCTGAGATCACCTCCCAAACCTACTCACTGCACCCAGATCCTTTTCTTTGCTCTGCTTTGGGGAAGCCCAAGCCAAGCCAGTGGCTGGTTCTCATTTACTTAGTAGCCCTTCCTTTTGATTCCATGTAAAGATTCACTTAGGTAGGAAAGACTGGAGACAGTGAGCCATTGGCTTCTGCCTCCTCCTGTCCCCACCTGCAAATGTTCAGGTCCCACCAAAGACCTGCAGAATCAGAAATGAGGGAGCAGGCCCAGCAGGCTGCATGCTGGCGAGCTGGCTAGCAGGGCTGACTCTTCTCTGGAAATGGATTCCTTGTTAGAGACTTTCGCCCTCATGCAATGCCCTTTGTCCAAGGGATTGCTCCATCCAGGGTGGACAGGGTTTGTCTCCAGCTGGGATCCTTACAACACATGACGGACGGGGTCTTCCTCTCTGTTTACTGACCTTGCCTGCCCCTCTCCATCACTTTGTCCTGGGCCCTGCCTACTCTCCTTATAGTAGTGAGGAATACTTGTGCAGCCTCTGCTCAGTGGCAGGAACTTCTTTCCATTCCTTCTAGGATTTATAAAGCCACCCCACACATGTGCACTGTTTCTCTGTTAGAACTCCTTTGCGAGTCTCCAACGTCATTCACGCATCACATAGTCCAGGGAAATAGGGAGGGCAGGTCACCCTCATCTTAATGTTGGAAAAAGAAGCCCAGGATCAGAGAGGTTAATAGTCTTCCCTGAGGTCACAGAGCTAGTGAGTTGGAGTTGATGAGAACATAACTCCACAAGTAAAAAAAGCATCATCCCTGCAAAGAATGGCAAGATCCTCGAATGCTGGGATTGTCTAGACAGCAGTGGCTTCTAAGTGGTTCAGGTGCGAGGAGAAAAATTATCTAATGCAAAGCAAATTTATATGCAGTCAACTGTTTAATCAGTTAAGGTTTGATCAGGAAATAGCTCACACCCAGGTCCCAACAGAAGGGCTTTAGCTCAGGGAACGAGTTACCTAGTAGGGCCAAGGGGTAGGGAAGCAACCCAGAGGGCAGCAGCAGCCTCTTAATACTAGAGTTTGGAAGCCAAGGTGAGGTTATTGGAGTTATCAGAATCCAGATTTTGAGGCTCCAGAACCCAGACCCAGAACGAAGGTGGGCTGCTGGCTGGAGCTGGAGCCACAGAGGAAGAGGCAGTCCTGGCCAGGGGTTGAGGGGTATGGAGAAGTACTCTGGCTTCTCCTCCTCCCTGCCTCCAGTCTCTCGACTGAGCTTCCCATTGGCCAAATTAAAATAAAAGCCATTGGCAAGAAGGCCTGGGAGATACTGTTTGCAGGTTAAGGCTGTGGAATGGATTTGAGAGCAAAGTGTAAATGCTGGGTGATTTTGTAAGCACTGAGAGAAAAGGCAATACAAGAAAAAAAAAAAACCAACCCTAATATGAATTTAGTAGTACGTTGGGGGATGTTAAAAAAGTAAAGATCTGCATACACTTAGTGTACCAGTTGTTGAAAAGATTATTCTTCCCCAATTGAGTGGGGGAAAAGAAACAATAGTGTAAATCTGTGTCGTATTATTTGTCCAGTACAAAATCAGACTTGGTGGGCATGCGATGGGAAGGCCCCTGGGTTAATTTTGGATCCCTCTTACTTTCTCCAGGTGGGCATCCAATACTGTGGTACTTTCCCTATGAAGATTCAACATCTGAGCACCTCACTCATCACAACTTTCAACGGTGATGGTAAAATACCTCCACCTAGGAGAAAGAGGAGGACAGATGAATTGCACAAACCAGCCCAGGAAGAGGAGAACAAAGACAAGACACCCTCGCCGAGAGCTCTGTGGTCTCGGGGGAGTCATTTCTCTTTGGGGGCTGTAGTTAAACCATGTGGTTTTCAAGCTGTCTGAGATTGTGATATCAACCATCTGAAAAGCTGGTGAAAATTCTTTCCCAGCTCCTGGAATGCTACCTGGCACACGATAGGACTATAATATATCTTTGTGGATTCATGAACCTTGATGTTTGGTTCAGGCAGCCAACTGATTAGCTGAATTATCTCCCTGCAGGCTGGGCTTTACAGCTCTGGCTCTGCATAAACCACTGTTCAAGTTTGCTGGCCGCTGGAGAGCAATATACCAGAAATGGAATGGCTTTGAAAAACGGGAATTTAATAAGTTACAAGTGTTCAGTCGTAAAGCTGTGAAAACGTCCAAATTAAAGCAAGTTCTATAAAAATGTCCAAATTAAGGCACCCACAAGAGGTTACCTTCACTCAAGAAAGGCCGATAAAGTTCAGGGATTCTCTCTCAACTAGAAAGTCACATGGCAAACATGGTGATGCCCGCTAGCTTTTTCTCCAAGCTTCTTGTTTCATGAAGCTCTCCGGGGACTATTCCTTCTTCATCTCCAAAGTTCTCTGGCTGCGAGGGCTCTCTGCTTTTTGGCTGTTTAAAAAATGCTTGCTTCTTCTAAAGGATTCCAGTAAACTAATCAAGACCCATGTGGAATGGGTGGAGTCACATTTCCATCTAATCAAAATTTAATACCCATAATTGTGTATGTCACATCTCCATGGAGATAATCTTGGAGATATCTAAAGCTCCCAACCTACATTATAGAATAGGGATTAAAAGAAACGGTTGCTCCCACAAGATTGGGTCAGGATTAAAACATGGCTTTCCCAGGGTACATAATCCTTTCGAAACGGCCCAGACGCTGTCCTGCTCGGCATTGATGAAACAGTGCTAGAAGAGACCTCAAACAACTTTGATTGCCTGTTAACCTGCTGTTAAAGGCAAACACCCAAAATTTAGTTCTTTAGAGTCTCAGAGGTCAACTAGGCTGTGCTGAAAGAAGTCCTAAGGCTTTTGGTCTAAATTCAGGTCTTACTTCCTCTTGCATAGATTTGCACATGCTGCAGATCAGATTGTATGTTCTGACACTTACTAATGTATCAGCAAAAGCTTAATAGAGTACCATCAGCCAAAATCACAGCTGCAAGTCCCACACCCTCGAGTCGATTAGAAGACAGCACCCCAGGTCAAAAGTAAGCCTGCTTTTCTCTCCTTATCCATCTAGGAGCCCTGCTTTCTGGGAGCATCACTGAGTTTGCTCAATATAAAATATAACTATGCTAACAAAGTGATGCAAAATGCACAAGAGTAAGTTGAAGGGAAATGATGTTTATGTGCAGGATCTTGTTCTCTCTGGAGCCAACTTCCTATGCCCTCAGCTATTCAGCAATGTGGACAGCAGGGGGCAGCAGAGGCTGCAGTTTCACCATTTATTTTGTTGCCCTGGCCTGGGCTCCCAATGCACCTGGCCAGAATCCCAGCCAAACTGGCTTGTCGCGCCAAGATGCATACCTCTACCCTCTAATGCATCCACTGGTCACTGAGCTGGACAGGATCCCTGGCTATGTGAGCAGCCCTTAACTCTGGCCATCAGCATGGTGTGGGCAGGATGAAGGGGAGGGACAAGTTATTGGTGTTTCACGCAGTTCCTTCTCCATCCACAAGGTCCTGGGACTGGGCAGATGCCTGCTGACCACAGCGGAAGTTCTCCTGGTGGACAGGTTTCCCCGTCCCTCCTGCATCCTATGAGAAGTGACTTGGACCCTCAAGTGACTGCTCATTTGATGAGAGGAAGAATCTCACCCTCCAACTCCCCAAGACTGCTAGATTGCTCATTAGCATCAGCATCCTGTGGGCCAATACGCGTTGGACATCACTATGGCTCGGGAAGGCTGGGTATGATTGCATTGACCTTCCATCCTCGCTCCGTCAGTGCTGGGCTATGCATGGTAAAAATATATAACAATGACAAAGAGAGAAGAATGAGGCAAGACCCAAGCACTAGCAAAAAGACCGGGTACACAGCAGCCTAGGAAGAAAGGCTGCTTTGAGCAGTCTCCATCGTCTTTTGCTTCTAAAGCTACTGCTGCTGCTGTTCCTGGCTCTGGGTACCAATGACCCTAAAGGTTCCACGGAGCCACACGGAGGTCTCTGAGACCTGGCTCCTTAGTCCAACACGATTAACCTAAGCCCACCCCTCACCCCTCCCAGACTTCATCTTTGTAGTCACGCTACCATTCCTTCCTGGGATTTGTCCATCTTCCCTCTCTGCCTGGAAGGAGGGGTCTGCCAGGGTCTCCACTATCCACCTGGCTTTGTTCCTTCTGCCCATCCCCAGGGCAGCCCTGGGCCTGCCTTGAAAAGATGCATCAGGAGCTCCTTGGCTTGGAGTAAAGTTGGTCTTGATGCCGATGAAGCAGCTTTGAGACTGGCATTCCAGGGGCCAGATGTCCTGTCTTACACCCTGACTTCCTCCAGACTGTCCTTGTTTATGGTACTGACCCCTCAGGGGTAACCGCTCGGCCCATGTCACATGTTCCCTGGTACCTGAGCCCAGGAAGTACTTCTACTTCCCCAAGATATTTCAGTTGAAAACTTAAAATTTTAAGAATGTGGGACAACTTCTCCTTTGTTTAAAAATAAAGGGTTCAACTTTTTGGAGAACTCAAAACTTTCCTTGATTCAAAGCACAGATATTAGATCAAGATGTGGCCCTTGGCTCTCGAGAGGAGGAAGCTGGGAGAGCCCTAAGCAGGGGGCTGTGGCTTCTGACTTAGTCATCCTGCCAATCTCAGTTTGGGACAGCTGCCTTGGCCCAACAGAAATGATGCCTATTCTTTCTTTGCAAAGCAACTCCAAATTCGTCTCTAGGCCACCTTACCATCTGTCATTGAGGCAAATTAACTCGTAAGTTATATTGTTCAGTTTAATGTTGCATCTTTAATCTCTTTAACCCATCGTCTTTTCAGCAGGGTTTTGGGATGTCAGCCACCTGAGACACTATACTGTTTATGCTCTGAGTCATTGGAAGGCCCACAGAGCTGGTCAGAAGAGTCTCAGCTCCTCCAATAAATTCAGGAGTCTCATGCTCACTCCATCCTAAACAGTGGGGGGTAGCCAAGCTGACTCAAGTGCCCTCCAAATGCAGGGGAGTTGAAATACTTAAAGATATGAAGCCTAAGGAAGAATCCATTAAACAGTACCTTCAAAGATAGCTCAAGTTCAAAATACATGAAAAGTTTAGGCTGGGATAATTCCATCAGCGTATTTGGGTTTTGACCACAGCTTAGTTTTGACCTTCAGCTTAGTTCCTTGCTGTTCCAGGGATCAGAAAGCAGCACTGGGAGGAAAGGGGAGGCTCTGTTGGCATTTAAGTTTAAGCCCTTGGCTGCACATCCTTTTAATGGCTGCCACCGCCTTTTTCCCACGAGTGTTGTCCAATAGGACTTTCTGCCATGATGGAAATACTACAGGCCCATGCTGTTCCATATGGCAGCCCCCAGCCACCTACGGCTACTGAGCACTTAAAATGTGGCTGATGCAAGCAGGGAAGTGAATTTTCACTTTATTGTTAATTGATTGAAATATAAATAAGTAAAATAGAAATAGCTGTATGTGGTTCATGCCTGGACAGCACTGTTCCAGGTAATTCAATAATCTGACTCGTAGCTGCCCTCCCCAATATTACATGCTTTATTTCTTGATGATTCTGATATGTATGTGCACGCTCCTTTCTATGACCTGGTCTCTCAGTTCCTTGAACCTCTCTCCTCCACTGATCCTGTCCTTCACTCACGTTCTGAGTTTTACCCTAGATGTTGTCGAGAAGGATAACTACAACTCTGCCACCATCTTATTTTCAAGCATCCCACTTCTTGATCACCATATTTTGGATTTCTAGCAAACTCCCTCTGACATCTCAAGCCAAACTGGGATTTCCATTCCATTGACTCTGCATTTTATCTTGCTGGTGCTGAATATTCTTGAGTTTTATTCTAGAACATAGTTAGGTTACCCAAAAAGTCTTTGATTTTTTAAGGTCTTGCTTTTAAGCTTTATCAGGTGAGCCCAGTCCAGCCTTTAGTCTAAGGCTCATTTTGCCCCACCATGGAACAACTGCCTTTTGAATCCTTGTATTAGTTTGTAAGCTGTTGGAATACAGTATACCAGAACTGTAACAGCTTTTAAAAGGGGGAATTTATAAAAGTTACAAGTTTACAGTTCTAAGCTTATGAAAATGTCCCAACTAAGGCATCCAGGGAAAGATGCCTTAATTCAAGGGAGAGCAATGAGTCAGTCACGGCTCTGTCAGCTGGGCTGGCTCATGGCTGCCATCTGCTGGTCCCTTGCTCCAGAGCTCCATTGCTTTCAGCCTCTGTTCCAGTGGCGGTTCCTCATTTTGCTTCTCTAGGGATGACTTTCATCTCTTGTCTTCCTTTGGCTCTCTCCAAGTTCTGGCTTGCTTAACGTCTCATGGTGACATCTGCTGGGGTTCAAGCATCTTATTCTAGTTAGTAAGCTGCTGGAATGCAATATACTAGAAATAAATGGCTTTTAAAAACTTAAGGAGTTCATTAAGTGGCAAGTTGACAGTTCTAAGGCTGTGAAAATGTCCAAATTAAGGCATCTAGGGGAAAATACCTTAACTCCAAAGAAAGGGCCAATGAAGTTTGGGGATTCTTTCTGAGCTGGGAGAGCACATGGCAATGTCTGCTAGCTTTCTCTCCTCATTTCATAAGGCTTCCTCAGGGGAGTTTTCCTTCTGCTCCAAAGGTCTCTGGCTGCATGGGCTCTTTTGGTTCTGGTGGCTCTAAAGCTTTTTCCAAAATGGTTCCCTCTTAAAGGGCTCCAGTAAGCAACCCCACCTTGAATGGGTAGAGACATATCTCCATGGAACCATCTAATCAAAAGTTATCATTCACAATTGGGTGGGCCATATCTCCATGAAACAATAAAAAAGATCCTACCCAGCAATACTGAATGAGGATTGAAGGACATGGCTTCTCTGGGGTACAAAACAGATTCAAACTGGTACACATCTCCAAACATACATGTCTCTGTTCTCCAAATGTCTGCAACTATGTCAGCTCTCTGTCGGCTCTGAAGTTTCTGTCAGCTCTCTCATTTCTCTAAAATGTTTCCTCTTTTAAAGGATTCCTGTAAACTAATCAAGACCCACCTGGAGTGGGTGGAGTCACATCTCCATCTAATCAAACACCACACCCACAGTTGGGTGTGTTGCATCTCCATGGAGATAATCTAATAAAAATTCCAACCTGCAATGTTGGATCAAGATTAAAAGAAACAGCTGCTTCCCCAAGATTGAATCAGGATTAATACATGGCTTTTCTGGGTACATAATACTTTCAAACTGGCAGAGTGCTTTTCCCATGTCCTGTGCTTTAACGAGGTTTGTTGGCCCGACTATGGGGAACAGCACCTCTCGTAACCCTGGGTGAGAAACTCGGATTG
This sequence comes from Tamandua tetradactyla, assembly GCF_023851605.1. NCBI lineage: Eukaryota > Metazoa > Chordata > Mammalia > Pilosa > Myrmecophagidae > Tamandua > Tamandua tetradactyla. Next base: position 37,434,925 of record NC_135327.1, on the reverse strand, counting down.
TTCTGTTTGCTCCTTTCTGCTGGTGCTGTCCTTGGTTTCAGGTGGTTTCCTCATTCTCAATGAGTAGCTACTCATCTGAAGCTTTAAGGGAACACTCTGCAGACCTCTGTAGCCCTTTCCTTCTGCAGCTCTCCTCTTTGGGACACTGCCCTGCACATTCTAGCTACCAGGCCTTCTGAGACTCCCAGCTCTGTCTCCTCAATCCAGAGAGATTGCCAGGCTCTGCCCAGTCTCCCTCATGCACTGCCACCTGGACCCTCTCCAGGCAGTCAGCCAGGGCAATCATGGGTCACTGGGCTGGATTTTTACTATTCCTCCCTGTGTGAGGCTTTCACATGCCACCTTGTCCAACTTAGATCTCATGAGCAATTGCTCTGAACGCTGCCACTGCCTTCCTTCCTCTTCTCCCAGCTTGGCAGAGGCACAGACCTGGTTAAATCCAGTTTTCTGCCTATTTCGTGTGCATCTGTGTAACATCACATGACTGGAGAAAACCATACACCACGAAGACAGGCCTCACTTTAACGTCATGACAAAGAACCCCAGGTGGGTCATTTGTAATGCCTCGCAGTCATAATGTTCACCCCTTATCCAGTCTTTTTCATGCTTTTTGAAATGGTCTTCATGTGTCTTCTCTTTTATCCTCTACCTCCAGTATACCTCCTCCCCTACACTCTCTCTAACCTCCCAACTTTATTGGAAAAACTTTATTTAACCAGAGAAGTGTCAAAGGCACTCCCTGCCATATCTACTGAGTCACCTACTTCTGCTACTTTATCTCCACCTTCTTGCCTCTTTTGAAGGTGAACACTGTCACCTGTGCTTGTGCCCATCCATCCCTGTGAACCTGAGCTCTCAGCTCCTCTCACTAAGAAAGGACTTGCTGTAGTGATTCTACTCTCTCTCTCCTAAGTCACCAAGTGTTTGCTTTCTATTGGATGCATCCCACCATTTAAAAGCTTGCTATAATTTCTCTCATCTTAAAAAACTCTTGTGACCCTCTTTTGTCCTCCAGGTTCTACCTGATTTCATTACCACCCATTTGAAGCAAAACTCTTTGACACACCTTACTTGATGTCACTAATTCATCTCTTCACACTTTCTCCAGCTCCCATTCTAGTCAAACTTTAGGCTTCAATATGCAACGGAAATTGCTCTGGTCAAACTCACTGTGCCCTCCATGCTGCTAAAGCCAAAGACCAATTCTCAGTCCTCATCTTATTTGACCCATTAGCAACATCAAACTTAGCCAATTACTCTCTTCTTGTTGAAACATTTTCTGCACTTGGCTTCTAGGATACCACATGTCATCTGATTTTTCCTTCTCAGTCACTTTTGCTGGTTTCTGTTTCCCTTGACCTTGTAATGGGGGGCATCTCAGCCTAAGTCCTTTGCTCTCTTCTTATTAATACCCTCTCTTTTGATGATCCCATCCCATCTCATGATTTTAAATACCATCTAAATGTTGTGATCCCAGGTTTATAATAATAGCCCAAAACTTTCTCCCTCTAGACCCATTTACTCAACTGCACATTCAACATTTCCATTTGGATGTTGTAATAGTCAGGGTTCTCTAGAGAAACAGAACCAACGAGAGAGATCTATAAATATGAGATTTATAAAGGTGTCTTATGAAATTGTGGGAATGCAGGAATTCAAAATCCATAGGGTAGGCCATGGAACTGGCAACTCTGATGAAGGATCTTGATAAATGCCACAGGAAAGTCTCACTGGCTGAAGAAGCAGAGAAAATTCTTCTTCCTTAAAAGTCTTCAACCGAATGGCTCAAAATCAATGGATTGAATTATCTCATTTGCAGGAATCACACTCTTAGTTGTTGATAGATGTAATTAGACAAGCTACAATCAACTGACTGATGATTTAATATACCAGTCTTCCAGTTTATCATCCAGTGTATTTGTTTGTTAAGTTGCCAGAATGCAATATACCCGAAAAGGAACAGCTTTTAAAAAGGAAATTTAATAAGTTGCAAGTTTACAGTTCCAAGGCCATAAATATGTTCTGATTAAGGCATCCAGAGAAAGATACTTTATCTTAAAGAAGGGTGATCTGGGCAGGCACGTAGCTGGCATTTGCTGGTTCTTTCTCCCAGTTCCATTGCTTCCAGCTTCTGATGCCAGTGGTTTCCTTGTTAAGCGTCTGTGGGCATTCAGTGAGCTGCTCCAGGCAAAACTCTGAGTTTTATCTCTTAGCTTAGCCTCTGCCTGGGCCAGAGATTTCTTCTCTTCAGGTTCTGGCTATTTCTGTGAGTCCTTGCTTAGAACCCAGGCTATTTCTGTCTCAAGCTCCAATGGTCTACATTGGCCCTGTCTGTCGGTTCTGAGCTCTTCAAAATGTTTCTTCTTCTAAAGGACTCCAGTAAATTAATCCAGACCCACCAAGAATGGGTGGAGTTACATCTCCATCTAATCAAAAGTCACACCCACAATTGAGCATGCCACATCACTGTGGAGATAATCTAACCAAAAGTTTCCACCCTACAATATTAAATCAGGATTAAAAGAAATGGCTGTCCCCACAAGACTGAATTAAGGTTAAAATATAGCTTTTCTGGGGTACAATCATACCTTCCTGTTCCTGCAATCTTCAGCTCTGCTGGTCTACAGTTCTTAGTTCCAAAAGCAGAGTGTTCCTTCCAGGAGATACAACAATAATTTCTTTGAACTGGAAATTAAGACTGATAATCACTACCTTCTGCCACTACCCATTCTGTGTTCCATTTACCCTCAGCAAGCATTTTAGCTGGCTTTGGTTCTTTGCCTGGTGGGGTGAGCCAGACTTTCATTCCTGAAGTTTCTGGGCCATTGGTAGTCCTGACTGGATTGGGTTGTTGCAGTTTTCTAGTGACTTTAATCATAGGGCCTGGTAGTACTAAGAGATGTCCTAGGGGATCTACTGTATTCCAGGAAAAGTCTATTTACCTCCATTGTATAATTGCAGTCCTATTTCCCCTTGATAGTTAGGATCAATTAGACAGACAGAAAGGTAAATCCCCTTCCTTACCTATTGATTCAGATGCATGAGAAGCCCACAGTAGCCAAGTGGCAGTCTTAATTTCCAGTTCAATGGAATCATTGCCATGTTTCCTGGAAGGATAACGTCTCATTTTTGAAACTAAGACCTGCAGACCAGTAGAGCTTAAGATTTCAGGAACAGGAAGCAAAAGTTTTCCTAGTGGAACACTAGGGGTGATAGTGAGTGATGCCACTTCCATTTCGACTCCTTGATTCCTGGACCCAAGAATACTGGCTATGGGAAAAACAGTGGGTTCTGTATTGAGAGCACACACAGACTCCTAGAGAACATTACCACAGTCCTGCAAGGTATTGCCACCTACTTGGTGCCATAATTGGGTCTTCAAAAGGCCATTCCACCATTCTATCAACCCAGCTGCCTCTGGATGATGGTAAGACCAGAGAATTCCATGAGCATGTGCCTATTCCCACACTTCATTTGCTGTGAAGTGGGTTTCTTAATCAGAAGCAATGCTGTGTGGAATACCATGATGATGGATAAGGCATTCTGTAAGTCCACAGATGGTAATTTTGCCAGAAGCATTACATGTAGGGAATACAAACCCATATCCAGAGTATGTATCTATCCCAGTTAGAACAAACTACTGCTTCTTCCATGATGGAAGTGGTCAAATGTAATCAACCTGCCACCAGGTAGCAGGTTGCTCACCTTGAGCAATGGTGCCATATTGGGACTAAGTGTGGGTCTCTGCTGCTGGCAGATGTGGCACTCAGCACTGGCTGTAGCCAGGTCAGCCTTGGTGAGTGGAAGTCCATGTTGCTGGGTCCATGCATAACCTCCACCCTTACCAATATGATCACTTTGTTCATTGTTTGGGCAATGGCAGGAGTGGCTGAAGAAAGAGAATGACTTGTATCCACAGGACAGGTCATCTTCTCCGCTTGATTATTAAAACCTTCCCCTGCTGAAGTCACCCTTTGGTGGGCATTTAAATGGGACACAAATATCTTCATGTTTTTTACCCACTCAAAAAAGATCTATCCACATACCTCTTCTCTAGACTTCTTTGTCACCAATTTTCCAATATGCGCTTTCCTATTCCCTGACCATCCAATCAAACCATTAGCAACAGCCAGTATACAAATGCCCCTCTGACCAGTTCTCTTTCCAAGCAAAATGAACAACCAGGTGCACTGCTTGAAGTTCTGCCCACTTGGAAGATTTCCCCTCACCACTGTCCTTTAAGGACATCCCAGAAGGGTTGTAGTGCTGCAGCTGTCAACTTCCAGGTGGTCCCTGCATCTAGTGCACAACCATCTGTAAACCAGGCTGGGGTTTTCACTTCCTTAGTCAACTGATTGCAAGGAACTCCCTAAGAGTTCTGTTAACCAAGCCTGAGTTTTCTCTTCCTCAGTCAACTGACTATAAGGAACTCCCCAAGAGGTCATAGCTCTGTCCTAGGAAAGAGAAGGTAATGTGATAGGAGTGGGGGCCATGGGCATTTGGGTCCTTCTTCATGTAAAAATTACATGTGGCTTCAGGACCTTCTCGAGCCCTATCTCTTATATACCATTTCCATTTTGTGATGGAATGCTGCTGTGCACACCCAATGTTGTGGCTTGGTGGGTCAGACAACACCCAGGTCACGATAGGCCACTTAGATCTCATGGTGACTTGGTGGCCTATGGTTAAGCATTCAGTCTCTACTAAGGTCCAATAGTAGAGTCTCTTAGTAGAGACTGAATCCTTATCAACCTGCAGAGGATGATAAGGATTTACTCTAAAATCTAAGGGTCTGCATTGTGGTTCTCTTGTAAGGCCTGCTGAAATTCCAGACAACATCTCGGTTTGCCACTGACACTTCCAGTACCATTGGATCTGGTGGATCTTATGGCTGAAGTGGCAAAGCAGCTTGCACACAGCCTGGACTTGTCGCAGAGCCTCCTCTTGTTCCAGCCCCCACTCAAAACTAGCAGGTTTTCTGGTCATTCAGTAAATGGGTCAGAGGAGCACACCCAAATGAGAAATATCATGTGGCTAGCTAGGCATCTTGCCTCTTTTTCTGGTCATAGGAGGAGCCAGATGCAACAGCTTATTCTTCATCTTAGAAGGGATATTTCAACAAGCCCCAAACCACTGGATACCCAGAAATTTTACCAAGGCAGAGTGCCCTTGTATTTTTGTTGTATTTATCTCCTATCCCTTGACATACAAATGCATTAGCAGTAAGTCTAGAGTATTTGCTACTTCTTGCTCATTCAGTCCAATCAACATATCATCAATATAATAGTCCAGTGTGAAGTCTTGTGGGAGAGAGAAATGATCAAGTCCCTGTGGACAAGATTATGACATTGGGCTGGAGAGTTGATATACCCCTGAGGTTGGACAGGGAAGATTTATTGCTGGCCTTGCCAGCTGAATGAAAACTGCTTTTGGATGTCCTTACTGATA